>NC_135574.1:185712969-186331898 GCF_965152235.1 Eretmochelys imbricata | reverse complement strand
CAGGCTGTCTTCTGCCCCACTTGTTAGTGTGAGATTTGCTTCCATCCCTCATTAGCTAGATGGATCTGTTTACATGATATGTAAATACATTGTATGCAGTGGTGTTGTAGCCCTGTCAGTCTCAGGATATGAGACACACAAGGTGGATAAGGTAATATCTTTTATTGGACCAACATATGTTATATATCTCTCAGCCACAGAAGTTGGTCCAATAAAAGATTAATATCTCCCACCTTGTCTTTCTAATGTAAAGACATTCTCTTTGTCTTTCAAAGTACTTTGGAAGTAACTCCCAGGTGGAGAAAACATATTCCTTTGTCTAGTGCAGTCCTGTTTACCAACTCTCTCTGGCATACCTGGTTTACACACACTTCAGTCATAATTTCAGCATATATTCATCAGCTCTTAATACCCACCCCATACATACATCACACAAGAATATTAATGATCATTGAGTTATTAGTTTTCAAAAGACACTTCACAAGGCATATTTTGTTCAAAAATTATTACAGTAGTATGTAGGATGTGAATACAGAGAGTGCTTATTGTCACAGTGTGTTCCTCATTTCGTTGTCACTAATGCTAAAACTAGTTATTTATACTTTATTTGTCACAAAAGCAAGAAATAAGCTTCATACTGGTGCATGCATTCTTTTGGCAGACAGTGAAATAAAAGTGTATCCTTTCACAGATCTAGAAAGACAACATATCTTCTTTATGAAGGCTTTAATGATCACTCAACTTACTGTAGCCAATCAGTGACCATTTTCACATTGCTTTCAGCTCATTCCCTCCTGATTATTGAAAGCAGCTGTGTTTATTGAGCTGAACGAAGGTCAGGAAAGCTTAGTTTATGTTTGAGTACCTACCGGTATATCTACGCAATCAGCAAGCTAAAGGTTAACCTGTATTAAGTAAAAAGAAAAGGAGTACAGACTAACACGGCTGTTACTCTGAAACATGTATTAAGTGTACTTGTCTCCTATATGAGAAACACATATATTGACTGGTGTGTGTTCCCTTTATGTCTTCCTACCCTTCCCCACCCAAAGGTATCAACAGTTGACTTATATTAAGGATGAGCAGCTTCTCTCTAATCTAGATACCATTGTACATTAGAACTGTGAATATTCTCTGTATGTTGATCATTTTGCAGTGTTTCTCAACCTTTTTTGATAGCAGGGACCAGCTTGCTGCCTTCCTAAACTGTGTCAGGGAAATCTCAGGGTCCACGGACTGGTTGTTGAGAAACACTGAGTTAAAGCATATGAGACTATACCAGATTTAATCAGTAATGAAAGTTGTAGAATATATAGCTTTTGTTTTTACTGTAATATTTTAGTGCTAAATTGATGGAGCCACATTACAGCAGGACTGTCTGGAGGAAATCTAGCTGAATCAAACATACATCCTCCTAGGTCTCTTGGGTTGTGCATGCTGCAGCAGGAGCTCCACCACATTTCAAAGTGGTACACTGTACACCCCCCACCCCCCCCCCCGTGCTGAGTGCAAATGGTGGAAGGGAAGCAATGTGATAACCCACTTTCAATCAGGTACTCCTCCTTTGGAAAGGATACCACCAGTGCTTGCAATCCTCCACAGTATTATGGCTGGCTGTTGTACATGAGTGCAACGGGATGCTTACATTTTCTCCCAACTTGCACTCTTGTGAGGTCAGAAACAGCCTGGCCTTTATTTACAAAAGGAATGTTTTGATAGATAAAAATGTACTTATCAATGTCCATTTAAGTAGCTGAAGTTATACTATTTCTAGCATTGTTAATCCAGCCATGCAAAATTCTATTTGTCTGTTCACTTGGGGCCAGGGAATTTTTTTTTGACAGGCTAGTAATTTTTTTTATTTTTACACCATAATTATGGCTAAGTAGCATTTATTTGGTCTGGTACCATTTCATGGTGATTTTGCATGGCTGTATTAATTCTAACATGAAATAGTTCTTATAATAGAGCAGTATTAGAAATACTGCATAATGGTGATACCAGAAATTGGACATTTTGATTTTTTCTGTTGAACCACCATTTTCATCAAACTAAAAAGAAATATAACAAAATATAAGGTATATTTCCCCTTTTGTGCAGAGAAATACAGAAGGAGCAGATGTGTCTAAAAATATAGAAAAATCCATGTGCATGCATATTAAATGGCTATGTAACAGGCAAATTTGAGGCAAATGACAAGATGTAAAACCTGTAGATTGTGATGTTGGGTAGCATGCAAATGAAGCAGGGGCCTGGGCATTTGTAAGAAATTTTTGGTTTCTGAGCTCCCTTCTGTCAAAGATGAAGCCCTTGCATCTCCATTGTTTGCATGTTGCTCCTGTATGCTTGGCAGTCTGCTGACACATTTATATGATGCTACATGAAGACACAGATGTCCACTATTAACAAGTTACTGTTGCACTGCACTCCAACCTAAGGACAGGAGTAACTTGTGACTTTTTTCTAATTGTAATAATTAATATAATTTTAATGTTCTTTTTGCAGATGTTACATGTATTATTTTAATATTTCTGACTCCCCAAAATGTCATAACCACACCCCCATTTTTGTTTGTTTTTTCTTTGTTTTTTTTGTGGTGGTCAGGAGGAGGTGTTAATCTTCTGTTTGGTACTTTTTTCCAGTAGCAATTTGGCAGGGTACCATGCCAACCAGGAAATCTGAGCAACCACTGCAGCTTTATAACAAACTTGTAGTTTATTATTTCAGTTTTCTGCACTCCGTTCACATAGTCCCTTGAACGGGTGGTCCATAGAAAGAAAATGTACAGAAACAAAGAGTGAAAGAGAGAGTTATTTAATTAATATGCACAATACATAATGTATCAAAACTTATAAAAATGTAAATCATGGGTGAAAAGTACAAGAGAAAAGCAAATTAGAAAAGACACATTATAGCAAGTAATTAAGATTCAAACTCTTTTTTAAAGAGGAAAAGTGGATGTTTTATTGAAATCACAAAGTAATCAAATTTTAGGCCTTTTGAATAAATCTATTTTCCACTTTCTTGGAAAAACTCTATCTCTTTATATAAATCTCTGCAAAGAAGTTACTTTTGTTTTTTCAAGAATTTGGCATTCTGCACTTACAAAATATATTACGTTCCTCACCATTGTCTTCAGTGCTTTTCTGAGTATATTGAAGGTTTCATAGCGTAGTTTCCATATTTCATTATCACTCAGCAGCATGAGAATAATAGTTTTTAGCATAGCATACATAGCTGAAACTCAAACATTCATTTCTATCCTTAGTTTCAACATTTAACTTCCATCTGTTCTTCTCCCTTTTTTCTTTCATTTCCCTGTTTCCGTTTTTCCTCATGCTATGACATAAAAGTGATTGCACTGAAAAGACTGCCCTTTTTGAGGAACAGACCGAAGGAAAAAGACAAAATGAAGGCCTTCTACCGTCGCTCCATGTGTAAGACTTTGACAGTTAGCTTCTTTTAAATGGCTACACTGGCTTCCATTACTAATTTTTCACTAACCTTTCCCCTGGACTGTGCTGTTTTTTACTATTTTGCAATGTGCAAGTCCTGCTATAATACAAGGAGCTGGAAGAATTTTTGAAAAACCTTGGCACTGAATAATATATGTATATATACATACTTGATTTATTGTGATTACATTTTATATATTTGTATACATATTTATTATATATACACATTGTGCATGCATGTGTATATAAATTTACAGTGCACTCTATAGACATTTGAATAGTTTTAAATTCCACTTTCAGTAAGCATTTTATAAACCACAAATATCTTAAATTTTTGGTTTAAAGAATCTATAGAGAAAATAGTGCAAGGATATAAAGTGGTCTGTTACTCTTTTCGAATATGTGTCATTTCTTCTTTACTAAAATGTTCTATTTTTTAAAAAGGGGGTGGACACTTCTATAGTGCTGTAAAACAAAGGAGTATATCATAGGATGCCATCTCTTTCAGATTCTTTTAACTACTATAATGCAAAATACAGTATTCCTGCAGTAACCTGCACTGAACAAGGACCCCAACCATTGCCAAAGTTCATGTTGTGTTAGCACCTCTGCCCATCTTACCCTTATTCATTCCATTTGTCTTTGCAAAACAACATATCAAAGCTTCTAACATATATATTGCATATCATTGCAGCACAAGCATGGAACTTTTATCTAATAAAATCAATTAAAAATCATATCTGAACTGAAAGTATGGCCTATAATACTTTTCATTCATTGAGCTGATTGCATGTCATAACATGGATGATCTTGTGTTTGTAGCTTTCAGTATTCAGTATGCCTTGATGCTTAGACAAATGATTCAATATGCCTTGATGCTTAGTCAAACTTTTTACAATACGAAATAGAAATAAAAAAAATACATTCAACCATGCTGATTCATTTGCTTTCATTTGCATCCCAGCCATGAATGACCTGGTGCAGTCCATGGTCCTAGCAGGAGGACAATGGACAGGTAGTTCTGAGCATCTGGAGGGCCCTGATGATAGATCTACGGGTAAAAGGAAAAAAGAATTGGGAGCTATGGCCTTCTCTACTACAGCTATCAACTTTGCAACTGTCAACTCTTCTTCAGGCTTCAGATCCAAGCAATTGCTAAATAATAAAGGTATAGGTAGAAGCTTTTTGCACTGTTGTGATTATATTGGTAACAACAATTTTATATAAATCTGTTTTTATTCCTTCATATTTCACATTCTTCTGTAGAAAACAACCTGAATAATTGAATTACAGTACTAAGAAGTAATTGAATGGGTTTAATAGCTAGTATTGTAAAATACCTTAGAGTTTTTCCTACAGAAAGGCTACATAAGCAAAGATGGATTGTATTTGAAATAATTATTTCATTACATTTTACAGATGACAAATGTTTAAATTACATTTTTGCTGTGAAATTTAATTTACATACTGTTTTATGTATCTATGTATAGATACTACATCCTTTGAAGATGTAAGTCCACAAGGCATTAGTGATGATTCTAGTACAGGATCAAGAGTTCATGGTAAGATGTGAACTTTAATTAAATAATAAATTAAGAATACATGATGTGAATGCTAACGATGTTTGCGCACACAGTGAATTGAAGCATTGCAAGTGAGCGTGTTTTCTATATTTTGCGTATGACTTGACTATATGGTGCCATTTCTTCAAACCTAATACTTTTTCTTTTTCTATAAAATAATCTTTCCACTAACTGTTGTGTATTTTAGTAGACGATATCTATGAAATGCACCTGAACAGAATACAAATTCTTTTTGCCCATTTTCAGATATATTTGGGTTTAATTGTGAAAGAAGGAAAATTTTGACTTGCATTAAAAAGCTCTTTAGGTTTCAGTGATTCATTTCTTGATTTTAAAGTAAAGTTTTATATATTTCATAGTACAAAATAAGTCTTTTCATCAAGTAAAAATATAGAGTGGAAAAGCTAAATAAAGAAATAAATACAAGAAATTTCTTACAAGAAATAAAACTGAAACTATTTTTCTTTACTAAAATATTTTAAAATGAATATAAACAAAATTGAAATAAAATATCGTTATTTAGTATTCTGGAAAATATTAACAGTGCAATTATTTCCTTTGTACTAACAGATGCTAGAACTAGGGGCATGGGGGAGGTGCTGTAGCACCATCTGGCTTCAAGTAGATTCCATTATATACAGGGTTTACAGTTTTGGTTCAATGGCTCTCAGCACCCCCATTATACAAATTGTTCTAGCACCCCTGCTTATATTGGGGAGGAGTACAGGACATTCACTATGCAGATGCTCTTGCTCCTCCTGTTTGTGGCATTTCTACAGTGTGCAAGGTTCCTTGTCAAATCTGTTGTAAGTGACCAAATCACAAGCAGCTTTCTGCATGCCACTGTGGTCTTCTAAAATCCTGGTTTCCCACTAACAAATCTGTTTCAATTCTAAACATGCACTCTGTTTTCTGTTTTTCTTTCCCTTGTATCTTACTGTTCCTGTAGCATCCTTTACTAAAGTGTCCTCTTGGACTGCCTGGAAATCCCTTCGCTTTCTGATCTGTAAGAAACAACACTTTGTTGACAATGGGCGTGCTCAGCCTGTGAAATAGTGCATGATTCCTACCTCAGAACATTCTGTGATCAGAATGTAAAGGTATAGTGTCATCTGCTAAAATTGTGTTTATCATTCTGTCTCCTTACTTTTCATTTAGCTTCCAGACCAGCCAGCCTTGATAGTGGCAGAACATCCACTAGTAATAGCAATAACAACGCTTCACTTCATGAAGTCAAAGGTATGGTGTAGGTGAATTGCCATCTATGCTTCATTTCCATGACTTTGTTTGTAAGATGGGCTGGTAAAAAAATAAAATAAAAAATTCATGGCATGTTTTTCTTTTAACAATTTATGCCAGTGGTAGGCAACCTGCAGCTCGCGGGCTGCACGCGGCCCATCAGAGAAATCCACTGGTGGGCCACCAGACAGTTTGTTTACATTTGCACAGCCACCCGCAGCTCCCAGTGGCAGCGGTTCACCATTCCCGGCCAATGGGAGCTGCGGGAAGCGGCGGCCAGCACGTCCCTATGGCCCACGCCGCTTCCTGCAGCTCCCATTGGCTGGGAACGGCAAACCGCGACCACTAGAAGCTGCTGGAAGCCGTGCAAATGTAAACAAACTGTCTGGCGGCCCACCAGGTGATTACCCTGACAGGCCACGTGCAGGTCGCGAGCTGCAGGTTGCCTACCACTCGCATAAATTGTTAAAAGAAAAACATGCCCACCACTGCTTTATGCCCTTCGTTTTCCAAATTAGGGAAGAATATTAATACAGTAGACCTTCAAATGCATTTAGTAAATATTAAAATAGGAGCAATTACAATGTATGAAGTTGAAACTATTTTAAAATAAGTGTAAGATAGACCATACATACGAACACCCATACTAGGTCAGATCAATGGTCCACCTAGTACAGTATCCTGTCGTCCAACAGTGGCCAATGCCAGGTGCTTCAGAGGGAATGAACAGAACAGGTAGAATCATAGAATATCAGGGTTGGAAGGGACCTCAGGAGGTCATCTAGTCCAACCCCCTGCTCAAAAGCAGGACCCATCCCCAATTAAATCATCCCAGCCAGGGCTTTGTCAAGCCTGACCTTAAAAACTTCTAAGGAAGGAGATTCCACCACCTCCCTAGGCAATGCATTCCAGTGTTTCACCACCCTCCTAGTGAAAAAGTTATTTCTAATATCCAACCTGAACCTCCCCCACTGCAACTTGAGAGCATTACTCCTTGTCCTGTCCTCTTCTACCACTGAGAATAGTCTAGAACCATCCTCTCTGGAACTACCTCTCAGGTAGTTGAAAGCAGCTATCAAATCCCCCCTCATTCTTCTCTTCTGCAGACTAAACAATCCCAGTTCCCTCAGCCTCTCCTCATAACTCATGTGTTCCAGACCCCTACTCATTTTTGTTGCCCTTCGCTGGACTCTCTCCAATTTATCCACATCCTTCTTGTAGTGTGGGCCCAAAACTGGACACAGTACTCCAGATGAGGCCTCACCAATGCCGAATAGAGGGGAACGATCACGTCCCTCGATCTGCTCGCTATGCCCCTACTTACACATCCCAAAATGCCATTGGCCTTCTTGGCAACAAGGGCACACTGCTGACTCATATCCAGCTTCTCGTCCACTGTCACCCCTAGGTCCTTTTCTGCAGAACTGCTGCCTAGCCATTCGGCCCCTAGTCTGTAGCTGTGCATTGGGTTCTTCCGTCCTAAGTGCAGGACCCTGCACTTATCCTTATTGAACCTCATCAGATTTCTTTTGGCCCAATCCTCCAATTTGTCTAGGTCCCTCTGTATCCTATCCCTCCCCTCCAGCGTATCTACCACTCCTCCCAGTTTAGTATCATCCGCAAATTTGCTGAGAGTGCAATCTACACCATCCTCCAGATCATTTATGAAGATATTGAACAAAACCAGCCCCAGGACCGACCCCTGGGGCACTCCACTTGACACCAGCTGCCAACTAGACATGGAGCCATTGATCACTACCCGTTGAGCCCGACAATCTAGCCAGCTTTCTACCCACCTTATAGTGCATTCATCCTGCCCATACTTCCTTAACTTGCTGACAAGAATACTGTGGGAGATCGTGTCAAAAGCTTTGCTAAAGTCAAGAAACAATACATCCACTGCTTTCCCTTCATCCACAGAACCAGTAATCTCATCATAAAAGGCGATTAGATTAGTCAGGCATGACCTTCCCTTGGTGAATCCATGCTGGCTGTTCCTGATCACTTTCCTCTCATGCAAGTGCTTCAGGATTGATTCTTTGAGGACCTGCTCCATGATTTTTCCAGGGACTGAGGTGAGGCTGACTAGCCTGTAGTTCCCAGGATCCTCCTTCTTCCCTTTTTTAAAGATTGGCACTACATTAGCCTTTTTCCAGTCATCCGGGACTTCCCCCTTTCGCCACGAGTTTTCAAAGATAATGGCCAATGGCTCTGCAATCACAGCCGCCAGTTCCTTTAGCACTCTCGGATGCAACTTGTCCGGCCCCATGGACTTGTGCACGTCCAGCTTTTCTAAATAGTCCCTAACCACCTCTTTCTCCACAGAGGGCTGGCCCTCTCTTCCCCATGTTGTGATGCCCAGCACAGCAGTCTGGGAGCTGACCTTGTTCGTGAAGACAGAGGCAAAAAAAGCATTGAGTACATTAGCTTTTTCCACATCCTCTGTCACTAGGTTGCCTCCCTCATTCAGTAAGGGGCCCACACTTTCCTTGGCTTTCTTCTTGTTACCAACATACCTGAAGAAACCCTTCTTGTTACTCTTAACATCTCTCGCTAGCTGCAGCTCCAGGTGTGATTTGGCCCTCCTAATTTCATTCCTACATGCCCGAGCAATATTTTTATACTCTTCCCTGGTCATATGTCCAACCTTCCACTTCTTGTAAGCTTCTTTTTTATGCTTAAGATCTGCTAGGATTTCACCGTTAAGCCAAGCTGGTCGCCTGCCATATTTACTATTCTTTCGACACATCGGGATGGTTTGTCCCTGTAACCTCAACAGGGATTCCTTGAAATACAGCCAGCTCTCCTGGACTCCTTTCCCCTTCATGTTAGTCCCCCAGGTGATCCTGGCCATCCGTTCCCTGAGGGAGTCGAAGTCTGCTTTCCTGAAGTCCAGGGTCCGTATCCTGCTGCTTCCCTTTCTTCCCTGTGTCAGGATCCTGAACTCAACCAACTCATGATCACTGCCTCCCAGATTCCCATCCACTTTTGCTTCCCCTACTAATTCTTCCCGGTTTGTGAGCAGCAGGTCAAGAAAAGCTCCCCCCCTAGTTGGCTCCTCTAGCACTTGCACCAGGAAATTGTCCCCTACGCTTTCCAAAAACTTCCCTGATTGTCTGTGCACCGCTGTATTGCTCTCCCAGCAGATATCAGGAAAATTAAAGTCACCCATGAGAACCAGGGCATGCGATCTAGTAGCTTCCGCGAGCTGCCGGAAGAAAGCCTCATCCACCTCATCCCCCTGGTCCGGTGGTCTATAGCAGACCCCACCACTACATCACTCCTGTTGCTCACACTTCTAAACTTAATCCAGAGACACTCAGGTTTTTCTGCAGTTTCGTACCGGAGCTCTGATAATCATCAAGTGATCCATCCTCTGTTGCCCATTCCCAGCTTCTGGCAAACAGAGGGTAGGGACACCATCCCTGCCTATCCTGGCTAATAGCCATTGATGGACCTATCCTTCATGAATTTATCTAGTTCTTTTTTGAACCCTGTTATAATCTTGGACTTCACAACATTCTCTGGCAAAGAGTTCTACAGGTTGACTATGTGTTGTGTGAAGAAATACTTCCTTTTGTTTGTTTTAAATCTGATGCCTATTAATTTCATTTGGTGACCCCTAGTTCTTATGTTATGAGAAGGAATAAATAACACTTCCTTATTTAGTTTCTCCACACCAGTCATGATTTTATAGAACTCTATCATATCCCCCCTTCGTCGTCTCTTTTCCAAGCTGAAAAGTCCCAGTTTTATTAATCTCTCCTCATATGGAAGCTGTTCCATACCCTTAATCATTTTTATTGCCCTTTTCTGTATCTTTTCCAATTCCAGTATATCTTGTTTGAATTGGGGTGACCAGATCAGCACGTAGTATTCAAGTTGTGGGCATACCATTTATTTATATAGAGGCAATATAATATTTTCTATCTTATTATCTATTCATTTCCTAATATTCCCAACATTCTCTTAGTTTTTTTGACTGCTGCTGTACATTGAGTGGATGTTTTCAGGGAACTATCCATAATGACTCCAAGATCTCTTTCTTGAATGATAACAGCAAATTTAGACCCCATCATTTTATATGTATAGTTGGGATTTTTATGTTGTCCACTGTGCATTACTTTGCATTTATCAACATTGAATTTCATCTACCATTTTGTTGCCTAGGCACTCAGTATTATGAGATCCCTTTGTAACTCTTCGCAATCTGCTTTGGACTTAACTATAGAAAAAGAAATATTCTCTTAAAAAAAAAAAAAAAAAATTTAGCCACAAAATTAATTTCAATTCAGTTACATTTTTAAACAGGGAAATAATATTCCTTAATTTTTTGTATTGTGTCTGTGTGTTTCTGGCATCCTATCTCTGAAATAAAATCTGTAAAAATGTACAACACAAACTAACCAAAATAACTACAAGATATATAGAGATGTGTATAGAATAAAATGCAGTCACCTTTACAAACTTTTAAATTTTGCCTTTGAAAACTAGATAATGTTACCAGAGTATTAGCAGTATTCCCTATATTTCATGTATTAATATAGATTTTTTAAAAACCATTTTAATCCTGTTTGTGATGGGCTTCCACAAGATTTTATATTTACTGCTGACTGAAGAATGCTGAATATGTTAGAGTAGCAACCATTCATAAGACTTCATATAAGGTATTTGACTAATACAGTAACTCCTCGCTTAACGTTGTAATTATGGTCCTGAAAAATGATACTTTAAGCGAAACAATGTTAAGTGAATCCAATTTCCCCATAAGAAATAATGTAAATAGGGGGATTAGGTTCCAGAAAATATTTTTTGCTAGACAAAAGACTATATTTTAATACATATATACACACATATACACAGTATAAGTTTTAAACAAACAATTTAATACTGTACACAGCAATGATGATTGTGAAGCTTGGTTGAGGTGGTGAAGTAAGAGCATGGGATATTTCCCAGGGAATGCCTTACTGCTAAATGATGAACTAGCACTCGGCTGAGCCCTCAAGGATTAACACAGAATCATAGAATATCACGGTTGGAAGGGACTTCAGGAGGTCATCTGGTCCAACCCCCTGCTCAAATCGGGACCAATCCCCAATTAAATCATCCCAGCCAGGGCTTTCTCAAGCCTAACCGTAAAAACCTCTAATGTGGTTATATTGTTGTTAATGTAGCCTCACACTCTACAAGGCAGCACGAATGGAGGGAGGGGAGACAGCATGGCAGAGAGAGACAGAGACACACACCATGTATGTGAGAGAGACGCGCATTGCCCCTTTAAGTATGCTGACCCCACTCTAAGTACACTGTCTTTTTAAGTAGATCAGCAAGTTGATACAGCAGCTGCTGCCAGCAAGCTCCCTCCGTCCCGAGCCCTGTCGTGTCCCTACCCTGCTCTGTGGAGATAAGGTACAGGAACGGGAGGAGGCGGACACCCTCACATTAGCACCTCTCTTCCTTCCCCCCTCTGCACAGGAAGCAGGAGGCTCCCAGGAGCAGCTCCAAGGCAGAGGGCAGGAGCAGCACATGGCAGTGCGGGGAGGGACAGCTGAACTGCCTGGCAATTGATAGCCTGCTGGGCGGCTGCCGCACAGGGAACTTAAGGGAGCTGATGAAGGGCTGCCAGCCCACCCTAGTTCCAAGCCCCCACCAGCTAGCTCCAACAGGCTGCTCTTTCTGCAAGCAGTGGACAAAGCAGGCGGCTGCCAAACAACGTTATAAGGGAACATTGCGCAACTTTAAACAAGCATGTTCTTTAATTGATCAGCAACATAACGAAACAACGTTAACTGGGACGGCTTTAAGTTAGGAGTTACTGTACTTTCTTGATAATATCTGTTTATTGGTAATTTAGAAGCGAATACTAGAACAGCGGTTTTTTGCCTTGTTTATTTTGTTACTCTCTACTGTGAAAGATTCCCTGAGGTATTTTGTGCCCCAGATTGTACATCAACAGTTTCTACTGTTGACAATTTTCCTTTCTTCAAATATAATTACATTATTCAGAAACAACAAAAAGGGTAGAGAGCAGTTTACTATTCATCAGTATCTTTGACTCTGATCCTATAAGAAAGATTGAAAATCAAAGAAAATTGATATAGCAGCAATATTTTTTGCACTTAATGCTATGTTCCTCCTTCAGGTCACAATTGTAATAAACTAAAATTGACAATACACCTCCACCCCGATATAACGCTGTCCTCGGGAGCCAAAAAATCTTATTGTGTTGTAGGTGAAACTGCGTTATATCGAACTTGCTTTGATCCACCGGAGCGCACAGCCCTGAACCCACACACACACACACACACACACCACCCCCGGAGCACTGCTTTACTGCGTTATATCCGAATTCGTGTTATATCGGGTCATGTTATATTGGGGTAGAGGTGTATAAGGAAAACCTTTCTAGAGGAGCCTTTCTACAAAAATCTGTTGAAGAATTGAAGAGTCATTTTCTTCAAGTTTGTGGACAATACCAAGCTGGGAGGGATCATAAATGCTTCGGAGGATAGGATTCAAATTCAAAATGATCTGGACAAATTGGAGAAATGGACTGACAAAAAAGGATGAAATTCAATAAGGACAAATGCAAAGTACTCCACTTGGGAAAGAACAATCAGTTGCACACATATAAAATGGGAAATGGACTACCTAGGAAGGAGTCCTGCAGAAAGGGATCTGGGCATCATAGTGGATCACAAGCTAAATGAGAGTCAATAGTGTAAAACTTTTGCAAAAAAAGGCAAACATCATTCTGGGGTGTATTAACGAGTGTTGTAAGCAAGACAGGAGAGGGAATTCTTCCGCTCTACTCGGCACTGATTAGGCCTTGACTAGAGTATTGTGTCCAGTTCTGGGCGCCACATTTCAGGAAAAATGTGGACAAATTGGAGAGAGTCCAGAGAAGAGCAACAAGGATGATTGAAAAAAATGGGTTTGTTTAGTCTTGAGAGGAGAAGACTGAAAGAGGTCATGATAGCAGTTTTCAAGTACATAAAAGGTTGTTACAAGGAGGAAGGAGAAAAATTATTCATCGTAACCTCTCAGGTTAGGACAAGATGCAATGGGCTGAAATTGCAGCCAGGGTGGTTTGGTTGGACATTAGGAAAAACTTCCTAACTATCAGGGTGGTTAAGCACTGGAATAAATTGCCCAGGGTGGTTGTGGAATCTCTATTACTGGAGATTTTTAAAAGCAGATTAGACAAACATCTGTCTGATAATACTTAGTTCTGCCATGATTTCAGGGGACTGGACTATGTGACCTCTCGAGGTCCCTTCCAGTCCTATGATTCTATGATATGATTCATGTTCCACCTTTTATGTCTCATTTATATAAGATGTCACATGAGTAGCAGATGACAATATACGCTTTACAGAGTTGCTGAACATGAACTGAATCATAAAGTCTTCTGTATATATTTAACCTCTTATAATCTAGTACTGTGGAAATAAATTTACAAATTTCAAGTGAAGGCTTTTTTTTTCATTGAAAAACTGAAAAGTCAGGTTGAAAAGTTGTAACAGATAAGCCAAGGGGATGAAATTGCATATTATAACATGATTTCAGAATAGGATATTTGATCTGAGTAATATAGGACAATTAGAGTCTTCAACGTTTTTAAAAAAGTATATAAACAGACATTATTAAATGACATCTAATAATCCTCCAGATATTGTTCAGAATGTGCTGTTCAATAATTATTTTCATGTAATTTTTATTATAGAATATTTAATACTGTTTACCCAAAAGCAGGTGGAGTTAACAACCAAAGTAGGCCACAAAGTCACAGCAGTGGAGAATTTAGTCTGCTTCATGAACATGAGGCTTGGTCTAGCAGCAGCAGCAGTCCTATCCAGTATTTGAAAAGTCACACTAAGTCGAGTCCCATGATCCAGGAAAAAATGCCTGAAACAGTGGATAATCAAGGAAAGCAGAAGATCAAAACTGGTTCTCCTGGAAGTGAGGTTGTTACTCTGCAGCAGTTTTTAGAAGAAAGCAACAAGATTACTTCTACAGAGGTTAGTTAAAAAAATTATTTTAATTTTAGGGCTATACAATACCCTATATTTATGCACAGATTTAATATGGTACTTACAGCATGTGCCATTGCAGGACCCCCTTAAAATCCTTTTAAAGAGACACTGTCAAATAATAGTTTGTCTACACAAGTAATTAGTTCATGGCAAGCTGGGGGTATGAATATATCCCTCATTAGCCTGCCACAGACTGTCTGTCCATGTGGACCCTGCTGACATGCATTAATAGATTGTTAATACACTTTGATCTAGTCTTTTTTGAATCAGGACTACATCAAAGTGCATTAGTGAACTGATAATGAGTGTCAGCAGTGTTGATACAGACAGTTAGTCTGTGGCAAGCTAGTGTGGGGTAGATTCACACCACAGCTTGATGCAAACTAAATGTTCCTGTAGAAAAGCCCTTCATTTTCAGGTCCAAAATTTAGTTTTTGTTAAGGAAAACAGAAAAAGGAGGGTGAAGGCTACAGAATGTAATGTGAGATGGCATGCTAAGTAGGAACTAAGTGGCATTCTGGTTCAGTGTGCTGTGGGGAAAAAGAGCTGCTACCCATCTGGGATTAGTAGAGCTGCTCAGATGGCAGGGAGTGTACTTAAATCAGTGTGTGCATCCCCAGTAAAAGGAGACCGATCCACTCCTGGTATAATTTTAAAAGAAATAAATACAAAGCGTAACAATTTGTAAGTGGTTGCTGCTTCCCTGATGACCACATTAGGAAAGAAAAGTTGAGGGCTCCTCTCCTAAGTGCTGTAGGTGGGCATACTCATCAGTAGTGGCTGGGTGGGCAGTCATATGCCCCAAAGTGGTTTCCTTTCTTCTCACTGCCTGGTAATTGTCTTCAGTGAGAACTGCTGTCAGAGCCCTCCTCATGAAGATGGAGAAAGTGGTGGGATTGTCTTCAGAGGTTTCCCCCCTCTAACGCATCATCTAAGGAGGCTGTCTTGCCTGTTTCAGCTTCTCCAATTGATGCTAGGATCTTTCTAGTTTTGGTGGGATGAGTGTCTGTGACTCCTGATATTGTTACCAGGGGTTCTTTCAATCCAAAGTTCTTAGTAACTTTACCCTGTGCGAGGTGGTGTCAGGAAATAAATCAATGGAGATACGGCCATGCGACCAGTAGATGGTTGGTACAAACAAGACAATACAAGAGTGCTTTCACTTAAAGCTATACTTTACTTAGTCTCAAGCACTTACACATGTCCACAACAGGTTAGTAAAACACCCAAGAAATTCATATTTACCCAGGGTCTTGGGGGAGGTCTCAAGTGGATAACTGCAAGCATCCAATGGCCAGCCAGCCATCTGCAAGGGAACTTGAGCGGTGTCCAAACATTCAAGTCAGGTAGGGGAACTTTCCATCAGTTAACCAGCTGTATAGCAATAGTTAACTATTGCCAGACTTTCCATCTTGCAAAACCACATGTCAGGAGGACAGAGGGTCATGGTTTCTCCTTGAGGTCACTCACTTCACCCTCCCCTCCTGGTCTGTTAGCTGTGCTGAGGTGTCAGAAAGACCTCCTTTTAGCTGCTTTCAGCAATAAGCATAAGAATTGGTACTCCAGCTGCTGGCAGTGGTTTAACATGTTACTGGGCTCTGGGTTTAGCACCCCTGGCCAGGAAGCCACCACTTAAACTTTTGGACTCCCTGGAAGTCCAAGGGAAAGGAAGACTAGCCCTCCCAATCAATGAAGGTTTGTTGAAACTATGTAAAGAGGTCTGGAACCACTCCTGTCTATGTTATTTCTGCCTCAAGGAAACCTGATTCCTTCATACGAAATTTCCAAGGAGGGATTTGATCTATTTTACCAGCATCCTATAATGTACTCACTTGTGATTTCTGTTGCAAGTGAGAAAACTAGAAATGGGAAGATGTCATTGAGTCCAAATGATTGGTCATGTTTGGAATAAAGGTTTATTGTTCAGCTTCCCTGACATTATGATTGGTGGGGGTTATAGCCAGATATAATTTTTTTTCTGGTCCAGAACCACTTTTGGGGACCAGTACATTCCTGGGTTAAGAAACAGAAATTTCCAGAGTTCTTTAAAAAAGGCCAGACTGTTTCCAACAGTTTCTGTGATATCTTAGACAAAACTGGTGGGACTTTGGTTAGGACTCTTCCTTAGGAAACCCGACTGGCTCAGGAATTCTGGTCTCTAAGTTGAGGCCCAGGCAAAAGTTGTGGACTTCACTTTTGAAGACACAGATGATTTCAGCTCCAAGACAGGTATGCTCTTGAGCTTTGATTTAGCAAAGTATGTAAGCTCATGCTTAGGTGCATCCCTGTTCCCCATGATTGTCTCATTTCACATGCTTAATGTTAAACCTTTTCTTAAGTGCTTTGCTGAATATGGATAGATTTGTGTGTGTTTAAGTGCTTTGTAGACTATTGGAATTTTGGAAAAAAAGAAAAGCACAAAGTCAGTGGCTACGCTTGAGTTAGCCTGTTTTTCAGAGGAAATCTTCAGTTAGATTGCATAACAGACACTTTCAGAAGTCGTCTTCAAGAGCTTGCTACCAGCAAAGACCCACACAATTGGAGAAGTCATTCTGTCCCTGCCACGGGAGACAACGCTCTTCCTTCTAGACCTTGGTAGACTGACCTGCTGGTGGGGGCCATATGTAGTCAGTGAATTTGAGGATGCTCCAAAGAACTGGTCTTGGAGTATCCAAATCCTTGTCTTTCTTCCCCTTTTACGCCATCTTTTGAGGACTTCGTGTCCTTTTTGATTTCAAGAATGGTGAGCATTGCTTTAGACCACTGGGTCGTAGAGATCATTGAACTGGGGAATTCCCTGATGCTTAAGAGCTATTACCAAACCACCTCTTTACTTTTTCATGAGAAAATGAGGTCATGACTTAATTGAAAATTCCTCCTGGTCAAGATTTTGAGTACTACTAGATATAGCCTATGAATTCCAGATGGATGGAGCTAGTTGAACAGAAAAGGAAACTTTCTTCCAACTTTGCATATTGGATTTCTTCCAGCCGCTCGAACCTGGTTCGAATCCAGAACTCCACACACTAGTCTTAGGCTCAAAACACTGGTACATATTGTTCATATTGTTAAGGAAATTATCAATTAGTTATTGAAAAGGAAGGCAGCTGGGAGAGAAGATGTGAGTGTGAAATTCTAATTACTTGATTGGTTGAGCTACTTGATATCAGAGGAGAAGTAATATCTCATGAACTCCAGATAGTTGCAGCCTTTCACAGATGTCTAGTTTCCAGGGTAGGAATGTTTCCTTATAGCCAATCTATATGATAGCTCAAAGTTACATACAATTCAAATTTAAGAGGTAAAATATCACTAATGAGTAGTCCTAAGCAATTCAAATTAATGTAAAAGCGGCAAAGAGTCCTGTGGCACCTTACAGACTAACAGACGTACTGGAGCATAAGCTTTCGTGGGTGAATACCCATTTCGTCGGATCGTGAGCTGATGGTGTCAAATTTGCAAATGAACTGAAGCTCAGCAGTTTCTCTTTGAAGTCTGGTCCTGAAGGTTTTTTGCTGCAGGATGGCTACCTTTAAATCTGCTATTGGTTGTCCAGGGAGGTTGAAGTGTTCTCCTACAGGTTTTTGTATATTGCCGTTCCTAATATCTGATTTATGTCTATTTATCCTTTTACATAGGGACTGTCCAGTTTGGCCAATGTACATAGCAGAGGAGCGTTCCTGGCACATGCTGGCGTAGATCAGTGGTTCTCAAAGCTTGGTCCGCCGCTCCAGGCCAATGGGGGCTGCGGAAAGTGGCACGGGCCAAGGGACGTGCTGGGCGCCCTTCCCACAGCCCTCATTGGCCTGGAGCAGTGAACCGTGGCCAGTGGGAGCCGCAATCGGCCAAACCTGTGGACACGGCAGGTAAACAAACCGGTCCAGCGCGCCAGGGGCTTTCCCTGAACAAGCGGCGGACCGGCTTTGAGAACCACTGGCGTAGATTACATTGGTGGACATGCAGGTGAATGAACCAGTGATGGTGTGGCTGATCTGTTTAGGTCCAGTGATTGTGTGGCTGACCTGGTTAGGTCCTGTGATGGTGTTGCTGGTGTAGATATCATATCTACATTAGCGACACCATCACAGGACCTAACCAGATCAGCCACACCATCACCGGTTCATTCACCTGCACGTCCACCAATGTAATCTATGCCATCATGAGCCAGTAATGCCCCTTTGCTATGTACATCGGCCAAACTGGACAGTCCCTACGTAAAAGGATAAATGGACATAAATCAGATATTAGGAATGGCAATATACAAAAACCTGTAGGAGAACACTTCAACCTCCCTGGACACACAATAGCAGATTTAAAGGTAGCCACCCTGCAGCAAAAAACCTTCAGGACCAGACTTCAAAGAGAAACTGCTGAGCTTCAGTTCATTTGCAAGTTTGACACCATCAGCTCAGGATTAAACAAAGACTGTGAATGGCTCGCCAACTACAAAAGCAGTTTCTCCTCCCTTGGTGTTCACACCTCAACTGCTAGAAGAGGGCCTCATCCTCCCTGATGGAACTAACCTCGTTATCCCTAGCCTGATTCTTGCTTGCATATTTATACCTGGCTCTGGAAATTTCCACTCCATGCATCCAACGAAGTGGGTATTCACCCACGGAAGTTTATGCTCCAATATGTCTGTTAGTCTATAAGGTGCCACAGGACTCTTTGCCACTTTTACAGATCCAGACTAACACAGCTACCCCTCTCATACTCAAATTAATGTAGTATTTAAATAAAATAATAATCTAATTGTTTTTCACTTTCATGTAATAAAGATGACTGAAATATCTCTCTTGTAAATTTAAAAATTAAATCAGAACTACACAATAAGCTGTTTGGATATGTTTTGACAGATAAAGTGTGCAAGCCAAGAGAATCTTTTAGATGAAGTAATGAAAAGTTTGTCTGAGTCTGCTGAGTTGGCAGGAAAAGAAAAGCTAAGGAAACAGTCGTCTGTCAGCAGTGGTATCGTCAGATCATTAAGTGTGAAAAACACAGTTGACTTCTCAGATGGAAGGTCAGCTAAACCTGAACAGCCTATAAGGCCCAGCCCGCATAAAACTGAAGATACGTACTTTACCACCTCTCCAATAAAATTGACGTCAGGTACTCAAGGAAAAGTCAAGTCAATCAAACAAAAAGTGCAAACAAATCCATCACAACGACAATCAAAAGATTGCAGCCCTTATGCTACCTTACCTCGTGCAAGCAGTGTGATTTCTACAGCAGAAGGAACTACTCGAAGAACAAGCATTCATGATTTTTTATCTAAGGACAGTAGGCAGCCTGTATCAATTGATCCAGCACCACCTTCAGCTGATAGAAGCATTCCATCAGCATCTAGTGAGTACTGTGCACACCAGCAGTCCTCTAATTTTTTTCATTATACATCTTACAATGTAGATTCTGTTCCACAAAATGATTTAGGTAATACAATTAAACCAGATCACTTGGGATATAAATCTGAGAAGCCTAGGAATTCAAGGATGGGAAAGTCAAATTTTGTTGACAAAACTTCAAGCACTAATGTGTTCAGTGATAAAGTTGGTGTATCAACTAATGATAGCACAGGGTCATTTACTGTGGCCCATGTGTCACAGCCATTTTTATCCCTTAACACTGAATTAGTTAGTAATATAAGTGGATTACCTCAAAGGTCTACAGCAAAGGTAACTGATGAGACATTTGTCTCATCAGTTAAATCTTTACAGAAAGATCATGAACAATCTTCTGATGACCATATGTCTGATAACAGTAACCCACAGTCAGTTCTAAATAGTGAATTTATTGCTTCTGCACATGTAAATACTAGCAAGATTGAATCCCCTTTACTGGTTTCTGAAGATAACCAAACTGTTTGGTATGAGTATGGTTGTGTATGATAAGAGAGATGTCATATTAAATACAAATGACACAGATGTTCTTGTCAATGTCAGCTGATTTAGGGAATGTTCTACTAAAAATAAAAAATAGTTTCTTGGCAGCTTTATGAGGGGTGGGTGTTTTCCTCTGAATGGTGATATAAAAATCAGCTGTGTATTACAGCATGCGTAAATGTAAAATTGTAATCACACCAAAGCTTGCATGAAACATTAATTGCACTGTATATTTTCTGCATGCCTCTAAAAGCCTTAATACAAACTAATGTTCTGTATTTTTATTTGTCACCTGCTAGAAATATTTTGTTTTTCTATACATTATTGAATGCATGTTAAAGCAGTTGCATGCTGCATTGCCAAAAATGGCACAAACAACCAGGTAATTTTTACCAACAGGAAGGTACTTTTTCTCACTTGTACTTTTGTTTTCAGATGCATCACCCATACAAAAATGCCTGTTTATCCTCTTGCACGTATACAATACTAGCAAAAAACCCCAACTAATTAGAGAGATTTCAGTATCTTTTGCTTTTTATTTATACTATGTTTTGTGTGTCATTTTGCTCAAGGAGTAAGTTGTAGCCCAAATAATTCAGTGCCTGTAGTTTGCACAATAAATATGAACTGCGGTTCATATTTATTAAAATATTTGAACTTTAATAAATAAAACAGTTGTTAGTATTCATAAATGGTCATTTAAAAATATAACAATCAAATTAAGTGTAGCAATTGCATAGAAAAAATTATCCTCCTCTACCTCTTTTTCCCTTTCCTGTGGTTTGTCTTCCCATGTCTGACATACAGAGGTGGTCCAATATGCTGTTTTATTTGGAGTCAAGTAACACTATAGTTTTATGAGAATTTTTACAATGTATAATAATAATAAAAATCTTTACTAATTATGGTGGAAATTCTTTTTTTTTCCTATGCAGATAGAACATTGATTAGTTAGAAAATGAGGCATATGAGATTTGACAATAAGACTATATTAAATATGAATGCAGCTGAAATAATATAATTTAAATATTTGATTATAAATTGTCAATTTAGGAATGCTTTATGGAATAATTTAGCTAAATAGAAAATGTTGAAAAAAAGCTATTTAAAATTCTAGCATCTCTGCAACCGCTTGAAATCACACTTTAAGTCTTGTAACAATTTAAGCTTAAAACAATTTCACCCAAACTTTAAAATTATACCATACTTCAGCTATAAATTGCATGTGCTTGTAGAGCTGGACCCTTAAGCAGACATCTGCATTTTTTTAACAAATTGAAACACAATTAAATATTTAGGTTTTAAAAATCAAAAGTAGCTGTGCTATATAAAAACCTGCATGAGAGAAGAAAATATATCTTGTTGAAAATAATGAATTCTAACTTTTAAAATTGTGCTTCTTTGGCCAGAAATCTTGTGGCAGTACACAGCACTGCCACCTAGGGACCCAAATTTGATACCTTTGGTCCCAGGTCAGCAAGGACTAGAAGTGCTGCAAGAATAGCTCTTCATGAGGGAAGCAGTAATTCCTTTGTGTCACTCTCTAGAAATATCGTCAGCTGATACAGGAGCATCATTGATGAACTTTGGAGGAATCCATTGTGGCAGGTCTCCTCTGCATGATGAACTGCCTTTAAAGGTGGGAGGAGAACGTAAAGTGTCTGAGAGAGACTCCACGAAGGAACAAATTATGCTTCTTCCAAAACATAAAATAGCCTTCCTTTACCATGTTTGCACTCCTACATAGTTCATGGGCTGATAAATCTCTCACTTATCCTTTGGTTATGTCCAGCCTTGTGCTTCTCAATTATGTCATTGCTGTATCTCCTTTAAAGATGGTTTCTGGCCTAAATACAATAAAAGAAATGCTGTCAACATAATTCTTCTTATTCTCACACACACAAAGTACATCAGTCTTGGGTCATTTCATTCTGCTTCACTTCTTGTTGTTCCATATGTGTTTAATTCATTTTTTAACATATTCAGTGCTGCCAGTTGAACAGAAATATGCACAATAAATTTTAAAAATTATCTATGGAATTATATAGGAAATCTATAAAATCTTGACGTATCCTACAGGAACTCAGAAAGCACACTACAAGCATCGGTACTTTTGGGGGGTTGGGTAACTGACAGCAAACCTATTTCTTGGAAAAACCGATAGCTTATAATGAGGTACATTGAGTTTATTAAGAATAAACCAACAGCACCATTGCGACCTATGTTAGCACTCAGCAGTGAGGCCAACAATTGAAGGGAAACAGAATTTCAACCTACATTTTCAACCCTAGATGTGATCCTTATAGATTGATATTGAGGTAGTAAAGGAAACTTTTCCAGCCAATGTTTATTTCCATCTCTGAATCATTTTCTTTCCTTTCACAAACACTAAATTCTCACACATCAATCTTCTTCTTCCGTATGCCTGGTAGAGAGCAGCAACTACAATTTCACCTGAAGTTGATCAAGCCAAATGGCTACATCAGGAG
Organism: Eretmochelys imbricata; assembly: GCF_965152235.1. NCBI lineage: Eukaryota > Metazoa > Chordata > Testudines > Cheloniidae > Eretmochelys > Eretmochelys imbricata. The sequence continues at coordinate 186,309,214 of NC_135574.1, read as the reverse complement.
TAGCAGAACTTATTGCAGTAATGCTGCCTTCATATTTATAAATTGGATAGTAGGTAATGATTGTTTGATGGTCTGTCATGAGGAACCACACTTGCCAATTAAATTTGAAAACTAATAAAATAACTCTGGCAAAAGAAAGGGGTCTTAAAGTGGATGCAATTTTTCTTTTATATTCATTTTCACTACCAGCACCTTACACTACCAGAGTGATATTAAGAGGCTTTGTATAAATGAAAATCAGCCCCTTTAAATTTCATATCTTCACTTTGGGGTTCTGGAGTGACCTCTTTCAGCTTGGGCCACTATCACTATTTCCCCTTATTTTTCAAATTTCTGACGTGCTATTGATCATAGGAATTTTAAAAGTGACCCTGTGTTCCTGGTTTTCTGTTGGGCCTGATCCTGCCCCATTGATTTTAATAGGAGTGGGAGCAGACCCATTATTAGGGAGTATTTTAGTTGCCTTGAAAAATCAACCAAAAAAAATCAGCTGCTGCTCATCAGCTCTAATATTTGGAAAAAAACAGATGTGCTCATGCACAGAGAGTTTTTCTCCTCTGAGCTCGTCTGGACTGTACTCCCTAACAAATACTCATACATCATGGCTGAATCTTTTAATTCTTGTTTCAGCTGTGGAGGCTTTGTGGGATTCCCTTCAGATCCCATCAGTGTTGCTCCTAGATCAATCAGAGGGCTTCCTACAAAGCAATACAATGCACTCATTTCTTGATCCATGTCTCTGCAACTCCTGGTCCCTGCTGGCCTTAGAAATGAAAATCCAGACCTAAAAATCAAATTTTGCATGGTAATTCAGAGTATTTGGTCATCAGCCAAAAACGGACATTAGACATTTAATTAATTGTTCTGCCATGAACAGGAATAATATTTTGCTTGCAACGAAAGGTTTGTTTGAAGCTTTGCTTTTCTAAATGAACGCTTAGTTAAGATACTGTATTGTGCATGTTACATCTGTTGCATGCAAAGTTTATTTTCCACTTTACAGACTTGAATTTAGCCATTTTAGTGGGTGTTACTAGCAGTTAGGTTTAAACAAACAAACAAAAGTTGAGCCAATATTTCTGCTGGTGTAAGTGGACACAGTTCCATTGATTTCAGTGGTGTTTTGCCCTTTCATACTGGCACAGATTTAGGACCATTACATTTAAATGTTGTATTTAACCTCTTGTGGATTTGAAAAGTAATATTTGATTATTTTATATTTAATTATTTTAAAAATGCAAATATGAACTTTTATAACAGGTTGACCTTTAAGATATGTCTGTAGATTATTCTAGTGAATTCCTTCCTTTCCTCTCCCTCAACAACCCTGTCCCTCAAAAAAGTATTTTTATACCTTTGAGCAGGTATATCCTACTATTAAGTAACTGCGTATTGTAAAGTGGGGGCTTTTTCTTGTCCTGCTAAACAAATTGAATAACATGAAATGCTTTATCTCCTGCAGATGTGGAAGCTATACCAGAAAGCAGAAATTCAAAAAGCAGGTCTAGGGAGCAACAAAGCTCCTAATGCTATTACCCACTACATGAGATGTGGGCCAAGTGGTGAGTTTCTTGCCCAAAATGTAAATGAGATTAATTTCATTTACAACAAACTAACAGCATTATGTATAACAATAAGTGCACATTGCATTAACAGATGTAAATATTGCTTGCTTAACTGGCTTTCTATTTTGCTTATTAGTAAAGCCAGAACAGACTGCTGTAGTTAGGTTTGTTTGCCTGTCTGGGCAGGGAACGTGAAATCTTTTAACACTTTTTTTCCTTGTAAAATGACATCAATTTTGTATATAAGATTTCTAGGATGTCTTTTAAAAACTGTTAAAACTTTATAAAAGAAAGCTTCAAGAAAATGAACTTATGAAACAGTATTGAAATCATTTAGAACTTATTTAGAAAGGGACAGATAAATGCAAAAGAATAGTTTTATAAAGCGAAAAAGGTTAGTTTTACAAATTATTCTGTATTGCAAGGAAACTACCTTTATGTAAAGTTTATCTTTGGCATTCTGTCCTTTTCTTGTTCTCACTAAATCTCTGATGCATGCTGTTAAGTTCTTTTAGAAACTTTACTCTGAATTTTGTATCTCTTCTACACTTTAAGCTTTTCTTATGTTCTCTTTCTTCTTTTTCTACCTTTCAACTGAACACAGAGAGAAAAGTGTCCTTCAGTGTCTCAGTATGAAGCCTTTATTTCTGAAGTAACAAGACAGTCGACTATAGGAATCAATAATAATAATTTTAAAAAACGTTAAGGGAACTTTTTACAATTCTTCGTGAATAGAGCAGGCAAGAAATACAAACCTTCCTTCCTTCCTTGAATCAAGGAGCTCTACTGGAGTCTACTGATGAAACTTTTTAGACGGTTTTAGGAATTGTTGCACATTGCACTGTTAAGATCTACTGAATAAAGGACAGTTCTCATCTCCTTAAAGACCAACCATTTAAGATACCAAGAATTACTCCAGGAATAAAATGCTACGTCTTTCATCTTTTGTTTATGAATTTAGCCACTGATTGCTTACAGCTTCTGCTAATAATTAGCAAAAATCTAACAGTTTATATTTAGTTCTGTAAATCTGAAATAAATGCCATTGTATTTTGTGGACATTTACTGTAGAGATACAAAAAACCCACAAGCTTACGGGCACTTCACTGTCTTATTTGATTAGCATAATCTGCATGATGTTGCTCTTTAAAAGAAAAATCTGTGCTGATTATTATTTTGGTGCATACTGCAAAAGAAAATTCTGTTTATCTACATGAAAACATTTGAACAACTCCATAATAAAGATGGAGTGATGGAATATTCACACTATGTAGAAATTCTTGTGTTTTCCAGATGCACAAGTTATACTGCACAGATAAGTTCAGAAGTTCTTTACAGGAGATTGACAAGAATAATTTTACTAGGACTTTTTTTTTCCTAATGTAGTTTTTCAACAAATGGCATTCCCAGGATAAAACTGTCTTACACTAAATGTTTGTGTTTTAACTATTTTTTTTAAATTTGTGTTTTGATGTATGCTGACTGTGGCTTAGGAGGTTTTCTTATGGCAAAAAACTATGTAAATAATGTCATCTGCATTTCACAATCAATTCACTCATTAAGATTCTCTTTTATTAATAAGACATTCTGTTAATGATAATTTTACATTAAAATCGATAAATGTTATTAGTACTTTTAAAATATTTGTATGCATTTGTTGTCTTGAAGACATTTGCAAGAGCACAGAAAAGCAGATTTAGTTAACCCAGGGAAACGTACATGGACTTATCACTCGATCCCAATTTATATTAAATATCAAAATTTTATTTTCTTATATATCAATAAGTGCATTAATAGTTCTATGAAAAAATCAAATTAACTGTGTAACTTCATAGGGTTTAATCCAGCAAACGCTTATGCACATGAGTAATTTTACATGATTAGTCCCACTGATGTTAATGGAACTATTCCCATAAGTAAAGTTAAGCACGACCATAAGTGTTTGCAGAATCAGGGCCATGGACTACATTTACACCAAGTTCACAACATTCCTTAACCTGTTTGGCAGAGCAACTATATATAGTTTTAAGTAGTAATAATTTATTTTTTTAGGCTTTCACGACCATCTATAAAGACTAGAGCTGGTTGGAAAAACTTTGACAGAAACATTTTCCATCTGAGAATGCAGTTCCGTCGAAATCTAAGTACTTTGTAAATCATGTTGATTTTGCCAAAATTGGGGGGGAGGGGGGTTGGCAGGAGGGTGGTTCTGACAATGTTGAAACACCCTGTTTCAATACAATCAGAATGAAACATTTTTATTTTTTTCCTTTCTAAACAACTTCATTTTGAAATTTTTGGAGTAGCCTATATAATAGAAAATTAAAAAATCAAAATCTAAACAAGTTTTAGTTTTGTCAAAATCTGAAACGATTTTTTAAAATTTTCTTTTGCAGAGAATTTTGAAATTGTCGGATGTCATTCAAACAGGAATTAAAACAAATCTCTTAATCCTCCACAGAACAGAATTTCCATTCTCCACACAAAAAACATTTCTGATAGCTTGTCACAATGATAGATTATTTTATCACTGACTTAATGCTCTCAAATAGAGGGCCCAATCCTGCTACCGTTATTTTCAGTGTCAAACTCTCGTTGATTTTAATGGAGGCATGATTGGACTCGTAGGGCTTGAACCACGGAGTTTAGGCACCTAAGCCCAAAATCTGGATCCTCAAAATCCCGGTTCAACTGTCCCATTATCTGTAAATGCCTAAAGTCCATAGGTACCGAAGTTTCCGCCAGTAAAGTCCTCTAGGTGCCTACATTTCTGCTGGTGATGAAATGCTCAGCGCCTTAGCCCTGGCAGATCCTTATGCTAGCCATTACCCTGACTACCTCACCTGCGGGGCATGATCCAGTAGGCATTTTCATAAGCCACCTAAGAACATGCCTACCAGATCAGGTTCTGACCAAAACACAGTGGAGATGGTCATGGTCCTCTGCACTAATGAATGTTTAAGTAGATTATACAAAGTGGAACAACTTTGACATTTGACACTGTGAGAGTCCCAGCCCAAAATACCCTATAGCTCAGTAGTTCGAGTGCTTCCTCAGAAGACCCAAGTTCAAATCCCCACTCTGCCTGATTCAGAGCAGGGATTTGAACTCAGGTTTCCCACCTCCCAAGTGAGTGCCGTAATGACCAGACTATAGGATATTCTGCAGTGGGTCTCTGTCTTTCCCTAGGTGCCCAACTCCAGAAGAGGGTTCACAGCTGTGAATCATGACTAGAGGGAGGCACCTCCCTCCAGCCTCGACGTAGGTGTCTAATTCCCTTTGTGTAGTGGGGCTTAAGGCACACCTCTCTCCCCAGCATTTCCTACTAGCTAGTTTAGCTACACAGCATGCTGGCTTCTCTGAATCCTGTTCTTAGATGTCTAACTCGGGGCTGTGAATTTACTGGGCAGCAGGGTGCCTAGACATTAGGCATTGCAGTGCCTGAGCCTAAGTCCCCATTGTGGATCTAGCCCATAGAGACAAAAGTTCCCCTTACATTGTTTGGCAGACAGAAAGTACAGTGCTGCTGTGCTAAATACATTCATAAGGACTTGAAGGTACCTATAGTAGGAGACACCGGAAACATAAAATATTTTGAAAGCATCTCTCTATTCAGTCTTGATCAAACTTCTGAATTCTTGTTAAGGGTCTGCCCCTGTGAGTTGCTGCATGGCCTCAATGCCCATAAATTAGAGTGGGGATTGACGGCACTCAGCCTCATGCCATTAGGTTCTGAATTATTAGCAACATCAGTAGTATAAATAAGCACTCCTTTATGATTTAACAAGCATACATGCTAATGGCTAAATCCTAGTTATATGCTACAAAGGCTAGGCAACAGTATGCACCTAGGGATACCAGAAAGTGTATCTGCCCAGGAAAAATCCTGCCATTGTAGGTCAGGGTGATATATTGGCATGACCAACATGCTTCACAGTACTTCTTTTATTGCTTTTCCATGAAGCACATTATGCACAGCTATTGTGGCTATCTTGTGCTTCTGATGTATAAGCTGCATATACGCTTATCAGGTTTCTGATTGGCCATGTGTTTTTTCTCAGATTAGCATCTTTCTTGGCTTTGCATTTATTTAGCTCTTTTATACACTAATGAGTTTGGCTAATATTACATTTCAGATCCTCCTACACATGCTGCCTTTTGCATCCCGTTATGTCTGTCTTTACACCTTTGTGTCTCCTAATGCACATTTATGACACCAGGCAGGCTTTAGCCTGAAATGTACATTTATTATATATAATTTAAATGATAAAAATTAATGTGTTAAAGGTGAAATTCACTCTTCCCCTTCCCAATGCCTAGGCAGTCAGTCTTTGTGTGGAAAAAATAAGGAGGGAGTTGGGAGCAATTCATCCTTCAAACTACAGCAGGCCTCGGGGCTGTGCTACAACTACTCAGGTGCTGTTCCTGACTTGTGGACTGAAATGCTAACTACTGCCCTTCCATATCCCTATGAGCAGGTTTGGAGCCACTTGATCTACCTAAGCACTGATCCAGAAGCTGCTCCTTAGTCTGGCCTAGACATGCAGTATATTATCAACAGATAGTGCTCAATTCTCAGAGGTGCTGAGAGTCCTCAAGTACCATGGAGTTTATTGGGAGTTGAGGACACTAGTCAACTCAGTACAGGCACTTGACAGCTCCCAAGATTGTCCCCTCTTCAGGGGTTCTCAACCTTTTTCTTTCTGAGTTCTTCCCCATGGTATAAAAACTCCACAGCCCACCTGTGCCACAATAATTGTTTTTCTGCATATTGAGTAGACTAAAAGCCAGGGCTGACATTAGGGAGTAGCAAGGAGGGCAATTGCCCGGGGACCCACACCATGGGGGGCCCCACAAAGCTAAGTTGCTTGGGCTTTGGCTTCAGCCACAGGCAGTGGGGCTCAGGCTTCAGCTTTCTGTGGCACCTGGCATTGGCCACGGTCAATAGACAGGATACTGGGCTAGATGGACCTTTGGTCTGACCCTACACATGGCCTTTTTTATGTTCTTAATAGCACAGAGCTCATTTTAGCACAGAAAGAGTGCAGAAGTTCCCTTTGTCATTTTTTTCACAGTACTTCCCTCTTACAGATCACATCCCAGGGCAGAGGGACATGAGCAGATCTTCTATTGCTCCTACGATTTTTACCCTATCTGAATAAGTTAAAAAAATGTATATAACCCCTTTCACCACAAATGTCCTTTACAATCTCTATATCCTTTAAACCAGTGGCTCTCAACCAGGAGTATGCATACCCCTGGGGGTACGCAGAGGTCTTCCAGGGTACATCAACTCCTCTAGATATTCACCTAGTTTTGTATCAGGCTACATAAAAAGCATTAGCGAAGTGAGTACAAACTAAAATTTCATACAATGATTTGTTTATATTGCTTTATATATTATACACTGAAATGTAAGTACAACAGTTATATTCCAATTTATTTATTTTATAATTATATGATAAAAATGAGAAAGTAAGCAATTTTTCAGTAATAGTGTGCTATGGCACTTTTATATTTTTATGTCTGATTTTGTAAGCAAGTAATTTTTAAGTGAGGTGAAACTTGGGATACCCAAGACAAATCAGACTCCTGAAAGGGGTACAGTAGTCTGGAAAGTTTGAGAGCCACTGCTTTTAACAGTCTATGTATATGTAATATGAGAGCCCCTTCACCCTTACTGAAATTCAGGCACCTCTGGAGTGGAACACAACTGTTGTTTAACAGAATGCAACAACACTACATCAGTTTAGAACAAGAAGTGGAAAATTTGTTGCTCCTAATTTTAAGATTATAGTAAATGATATAATACCACATGATATATAATTTCCATTTAATTTTCTTCTGAGTTCTCATCTGCAGAGGCTACTATAACATTCCCTAAATGTATTATTTCTTTGAAGCTTTCTCTGTCTGAGACAGCATGCAACTCTAACAAAAGAACTCATGTATAATTTTTAGTGTAGACTATGCTGCTATGTGTGTAATATTACATTGGTAATAATGGAATTGTCTTAAAGGAATGTGTCTAGGTGTGACACAGAACTTAAACAGCATTTTATAAAAAATCGAATTTAAAAACGGTGTTTTTCTTTACATACTTGTTAAGGACTTTTTTTTTAATGTTTGGCATTGTGTACACTTAAGAACATTAGTAAAATGCCAAGCCAAATAACTTTTATTCACATTGTCTATATACACACACGGTTTTTTTTTTCTGTCAACTGGTGTTAAATAAGAGATGACTCTGTGGTCACTTAATTTCAATAACCTCTTAATATGATAGTGGATCTTTGTTCAGAAAGGGAGTCATACTAATGGAGCAGAGCTCCTCTGGTTTGCTTTGTTTTATTATTTCACTTTCTGTTTATTTGTGAAGAAATAGTTCTTAACTATATTTTGCTACAGTATTATAAAACACTGCTAACACATTTTACTGAAATTCATAAGTACAAATATTGTCACAAACTTGCAAAAAGTTATAACTATGCAGTATTTGAAATTGATTAATCTTGGCTGTTACTGTTGAGAACAAATGTCAGATGCTGGACTTTTTGAGGAGAAGGTGAGAATATGCTTAACTTGAAAATTTAGGCTGCTTTGTGAACATTAAGAGCTGTAGAATTTACCAAATTACTTTCACAAATGCAGCTCTGCACCTCAGAAATACCTAGACAGTAACTAGACCCTTATTCACAGTGATTTAAGTAATTTCTGTTTATTAACTTCATTAATTTGTTCATTAGCTCAAAACACTTAACAGATGTCAATTTAAAACACTGGCCTACATTTTTAAAAGTGATCAATGATTTTGGGTGCCCAACTGAGAGTACTTTAAAGGGTAGTTTTCAGAGAAGGGTGCTTTCACTTTTGCAAATTTGTTATCCTGTATTTTAACATCTCACTGTATTTGTTTGTGGCTACAGAGTTCTCTAGGCAGTGCACTGAACCCATCCACCATTACTAAGTGTAAGATGTTGCATTTGGATCTTTTCTTTAACTGAAATGTGTAAACTCATGTATAGTTGAACTACTTCCTATTGACTCTTCCATGTAGTTTTTTGTTAATTCAGTCTGGTCAAACTATATCCCTTTTGAGACATGTGCCAGTTTACATGTGGAAAATGTGGTGACTATGCACCTTTATGTGGTGGACACAAAAATAGGAGTTGCCATATCAGGTAAGGTCACCAGTGCCACCTTGTCCAATATCTTGTCTCTGAAAGTAGCAAGTGCCAGATGCTTCAGAGGTAGGTGCAAAAAAAAATGTAAAAGACAAATATGAAAAACCTGTCCCAGGGAAGTTTCGCTTATAACCCTAAGAACGATGGTTTATGTTCCTTATAAAAATATACAGTGTTCCTGTGAATGTTTTCATTATCCATACAAATGTCTCCTTTTTGGAATCCTACTAACCTCTTGGCTTCATTGATATATTGTAATAGTGAGTCCCACAGACTGATTCTGCACTGTGTTTTTAAAGTTTCTTTTTATAACTTTTAAACATTTTGCCTTTCAGTATAATGCAACATTCATAGAATCATAGAATATAAGGGTTGGAAGGGAATTCAGGAGGTCATCTAGTCCAACCCCCTGCTCAAAGCAGGACCAATCCCCAACTAAATCATCCCAGCCAGGGATTTGTCAAGCCTGACCTTAAAAACTTCTAAGGAAGGAGATTTCACCACCTCCCTAGGTAACGCTTTCCAGTGTTTCACCACCCACCGAGTGAAAAAGTATTTCCTAATATCCAACCTAAACCTCCCCCACTGCAACTTGAGACCATTACTCCTTGTTCTGTCATCAGCTACCACTGAGAACAGTCTAGATCCATCCTCTTTGGAACCCCCTTTCAGGTACTTGAAAGAAGCTATCAAATCCCCCCTCATTCTCTTCTGCAGACTAAACAATCCCAGTTCCCTCAGCCTCTCCTCATAACTCATGTGTTCCAGTCCCCTAATCATTTTTATTGCCCTCCGCTGGACTCTTTCCAATTTTTCCACGTCCTTCTTGTACTGTGGGGCCCAAAACTGGACACAGTACTCCAGATGAGGTCTCACCAATGTCAAATAGAGGGGAACGATCACTTCCCTCAATCTGCTGGCAATGCCCCTACTTATACAGCCCAAAATGCCATTGGCCTTCTTGGCAACAACGGCACACTGTTGACTCATATCCAGCTTCTTGTCCACTGTAATCCCTAGGTCCTTTTCTGCAGAACTGCCTAGCCATTCGGTCCCTAGTCTGCAGCGGTGCATGGGATTCTTCCGTCCTAAGTGCAGGACTCTGCACTTGTCCTTGTTAAACCTCATCAGATTTCTTTTGGCCCAATCCTCCAATTTGTCTAGGGCCCTCTGTATCCTATCCCTACCCTCCAGCGTATCTACCTCTCCTCCCAGTTTAGTGTCAAACTTGCAGAGGGTGCAATCCACACCATCCTTCAGATCATTTATGAAGATATTGGACAAAACTGGCCCGAGGACTGCCCCTTGGGGCACTCCACTTGATACCGGCTGCCAACTAGACATGGAGCCATTGATCACTACCCGTTGAGCCCGACAATCTGGCCAGCTTTCTATCCACCTTATAGCCCATTCATCCAGCCCATACTTCTTTTAACTTACTGGCAAGAATACTGTGGAAGACCATGTCAAAAGCTTTGCTAAAGTCAAGGAACAACACGTCCACTGCTTTCCCCTCATCCACAAAGCCAGTTATCTCGTCATAGAAGGCAATTAGATTAGTCAGGCATGACTTGCCCTTGGTGAATCCATGCTGACTGTTCCTGATCACTTTCCTCTCCTCTAAGTGCTTCAGAATTGATTCCTTGAGGACCTGCTCCATGATTTTTCCAGGGACTGAGGTGAGGCTGACTGGCCTGTAGTTCCCAGGATCCTCCTCCTTCCTTTTTTTAAAGATGGGCACTACATTACCCTTTTTCCACTCATCCGGGACTTCCCCCGATCGCCATGAGTTTTCAAAGATAATGGCCAATGGCTCTGCAATCACATCTGCCAACTCCTTTAGCACTCTTGGATGCAGCGCATCCAGCCCCATGGACTTGTGCTCGTTCAGCTTTTCTAAATAGTCCCGAACCACTTCGTTCTCCACAGAGGGCTGGTCACCTCCTCCCCATGCTGTGCTGCCCAGTGCAGTAGTCTGGAAGCTGACCTTGTTCGTGAAGACAGAGGCAAAAAAAGCTTTGAGTACATTAGCTTTTTCCACATCCTCTGTCACTAGGTTGCCTCCATCATTCAGTAAGGGGCCCACACTTTCCTTGACTTTCTTCTTGATGCTAACATACCTGAAGAAACCCTTCTTGTTACTCTTAACATCTCTTGCTAGCTGCAACTCCAGGTGTGATTTGGCCTTCCTGATTTCACTCCTGCATCCCCAAGCAATATTTTTATACTCTTCCCTGGTCATTTGTCCAATCTTCCACTTCTTGTGTAAGCTTCTTTTCTGTGTTTAAGATCAGCAAGAATTTCACTGTGAAGCCAAGCTGGTCGCCTGCCATGTTTACTATTCTTTCGACACATCGGGATGGTTTGTCCCTGTAGCCTCAATAAGGATTCTTTAAAATACAGCCAACTCTCCTGGACTCCTTTCCCCCTCATGTTATTCTCCCAGGGGTCCTGCCCATCAGTTCCCTGAGGGAGTCAAAGTCTGCTTTTCTGAAGGCCAGGGTCCATATTCTGCTGCTCTCCTTTCTTCCCTGTGTCAGGATCCTGAACTCGACCATCTCATGGTCACTGCCTCGCAGGTTCCCATCCACTTTTGCTTCCCCTACTAATTCTTCCTGGTTTGTGAGCAGCAAGTCAAGAAGAGCTCTGCCCCTAGTTGGTTCTTCCAGCACTTGCACCAGGAAATTGTCCCCTACATTTTCCAAAAACTTCCTGGATTGTCTGTGCACCGCTGTATTGCTGTCCCAGCAGATATCAGGGTGATTGAAGTCTCCCATGAGAACCAGGGCCTGTGATCTAGTAACTTCTGTGAGTTGCCGGAAGAAAGCCTCATCCACCTCATCCCCCTGGTCCGGTGGTCTACAGCAGACTCCCACCACGACATCACCCTTGTTGCTCACACTTCTAAACTTAATCCAGAGACTCTCAGGTTTTTCTGCAGTTTCATATCAGAGCTCTGAGTAGTCATACTGTTCCCTTACATACAATGCAACTCCCCCACCTTTTCTGCCCTGCCTGTCCTTCCTGAACAGTTTATATCCATCCATGACAGTTCTCCAGTCATGTGAGTTATCCCACCAAGTCTCTGTTATTCCAATCACATCATAATTCCTTGACTGTGCCAGGACTTCCAGTTCTCCCTGCTTGTTTCCCAGGCTTCTTGCATTTGTGTATAGGCACTTGAGATAACTCGCTGATCGTCCCTCTTTCTCAGTATGAGGCAGGAGCCCTCCCCTCTCGCGTGCTCCTGCTCGTGCTTCCTTCCCTCAGGGCTTTGGTCTCCTTCCCGCAGTGAACCTAATTTAAAGCCCTCCTCACTAGGTTAGCCAGCCTGCTGGCAAAGATGCTCTTCCCTCTCTTCGTTAGGTGGAGCCCATCTCTGCCGAGCACTCCTCCTTCTTGGAACACTGTCCAATGGTCAAAAACTCCAAAGCCTTCTCTCCAACATCACCTGCGTAGCCATTCGTTGACTTCCATGATTCGATGGTCTCTACCCAGTCCTTTTCCTTCCACGGGAAGGATGGACGAGAACACCACTTGCACCTCAAACTCCTTTATGCTTCTTCCCAGAGCCACGTAGTCTGCAGTGATCCGCTCAAGGTCATTCTTGGCAGTATCGTTGGTGCCCACCTGGAGAAGCAGGAAGGGGTAGCGATCCGAGGGCTTGATGAGTCTCGGCAGTCTCTCCAGTCTATTCCATTTTCATATTATGTAAAAATAAATAGGGGTAAATAGAAAATCAAGATTTAGCATTCAGTACTTTCTATACTTCTGTTTTTTGTCTTCTTTCTAAATTGAACAATCTCAGTCTTTTTTATTTCTGTCCAGAAGTCTCTCCATTCCTTTGATTATTTTCAGTATCTTTTCCTGGACATCTTCTTTCTCTTTTTCTGAGAAAGCATGACCAAAATTGAACACAGTACTCCCTGTGCAGGTGTACCATTGATTTATAAAATCCTAGAAAACATGAATTATTATTTCTGTTTCATTCTGTGTATATCATGTCATGTTTTTGCTTGTATTGTACATTGCTGTACACTGAGTAAAAGTTTCCACTGAGTTGTCTTCAGGTCTTATTTCTAACTGGTTATAGTTAATTTAGATCCCAGCCATGGTCATGAATAGTTTGGATTATTCTTTTCAGTGTAGATTACTTTGCATAGTTAATAATGAATTTCATCTCTTTATCATTCTGCCCAGTCACCTAACTTTATCTGGTTTATCTAGAGTTCTTCTTAGTTTTGTCTAATGTTGACTATACTGAGATTATCTGCAAATTGTATCACCTCACTATTCAATACCCAACTTCTATTTAGTTTCAGGTTTTATATTGCCTCTCATAGTAGCTAAGCCCCTTCCATGTAAAATAGATTGGTGGACTTCCTGGAATCTCTGGCTCCTCTCTCTTTGGTGGGAACAGAAAATCTGATTGAAGTAGGGGTGGGTTTTTTGAGAGGGAGGGAGCAGGAGTAATGGGTAGAGCAGGGGTTATTAGTGTTGTGAATGAGTCATTCTTGTTGGCGGATAATACTAAAATAATAAATACTAAGGGCTAGATCAACTAGGGATGTAAATAGGGTTTAAAAATAGCAACCGTGTAACCTATTAAAATTCTATTGGTTAAATGGTTAACCATTACGGTGGAGAACTTGGAGTGTGGGGGATGCTACAGCACCCCCACATTTTACGCGGGGCTCCGCTGCCGCCTGCGCCCAGGATCCCCGCTGCCGGCCCCGGGCCTGAGGCAGCAGCAGAGTCCTGGGTGGGGCCGGCAGCAGAGTTTAATCATTAACCGAAACTGATACGACTGATGCTTATTGGTTAACTGGTTAAACTTTTACATCCCTAAGATCAACCCCCACCTCTTCCTCCTGGATCCACATGTAACCCTTCTGCCCGTCAGAGTTGGCAGCAACAAGGGCCGGGTTCAATATCTAGGGGATCCATTCCAATAACACAATGCAAACCGGCTCGAGCCCCCACCCAGTGACCTGGGACAAATATATACCACCCCCGCTGGGCGCCTCCAAGAGGCAATACTTCCCCTCTCGCAAGCACATAGCCTGAGTGTAGCAAAAGCCTTTTAATAACAGAGAGAAACAATGTGGCATTATGTTGGGGAAACACCACCAACAGGATTCATAACACAACCCATGAGCAAAAAAAAACCCACCCCAGGCAAATTGGGGCATGCCCTTTTCCCTTTGGTTCTTGAGTCCAGCAACCCCAAATCACCCAAGGTCCCAAAAGTCCAATGCCCCAAAAGTCTCTGTCCCTGGTCAGGGCAGCCCCAGAGTTCGAAAGTTTATCTGCGGAGCTTTACCTCCCAACCTGGGTGGAAATGGGACGGGGGTAAGAGGCACCTTACATGATCTGAAGCTGACCGCCCCACAGCTCCATAGCAGCGCTCCGCTCCGCCAGCCGCCCCACAAACTCCTTCGCTCCGCTGCGCTCCGCTCCGCCAGCCGCCCCACGAACTCCTTCGCTCCGCTGCGCTCCGCTCCGCCAGCCGCCCCACGAACTCCTTCGCTCCGCTCCGCCAGCCGCCCCACGAACTCCTTCGCTCAGCTCCACGACCCACAAGCAGCTCCTGCCATCCACACACTGCTCCGCGTTGAACTGCTTCACCAGCCGTGCCGCAAACTGCTCCACAATATATCTTCAGGCTCCCCCACTACTTAACACAACACTCAGTGATTTCAGCTCTTAGGTGAATTCAGCTTGTAGTAGGGGAGCCCCAGTGCTGGTGCACTGTCAGCCCAAAGTGAGCTCAGCAGCCTATAACTAGACTTCTAATGAAATCAAAATTAGCTCTGATATTCCACAGTGGAGAGAGGAGGAAGTGCAATTAGCATGTAAGGCCCTCACCAAGGGGCCCATGCCACCAAGTATTAATACTTGTCCCCAGCCTCTCTCTATTCACACAGTTTTGGAACCCATGACCCTTGCCTAGCGAGTGCTACTTAGTTGATGGTGAATCCCTCCATCATAACAAAAGGCCACGTACAGTTCCAAGCACAGTTCCCATAATCAGGGTAATAACAATTTATTCTTCCTGCCCCAATAACAGAGACGCTGGGGATCCCACAGCAGCCAGAGTGACCATTTGAGCAGCTATGGTCTCATTCTAGGCGTGGTGGGTGTGCCTATGCAAATGACATCGGCCCCTGAAGTTCTTTTCCACAACTTGCCACACCTCACCACCAGATGTCAGGGTGGAGCTCATCCTGACACTGCTTACACACACATGGAAGGTTTCTCCACGTGCAGCTCCCACCCCCTCAGTGGAGAAATGAAAGATTCAGGTGCCTCTGCTTCTGCATTGTTCTGCAGTGGGCCCTCCCAGGGTGGCTGGGTGGAGGTAGGGAACATGCACATTGTCCCCACAGCTTAGTAGAAGTTAGAAGCAAAAGTTAATACAGCTTCAGGCTACATTAGCCTTTCTGACTGGTGCGGCAGATGGGAGGAGTCTCTAGAAGCACTGCTCCTCTGGAGCCATGTTGCCAAAGAGTAGGATTCTTCTAGTTGTCAGAGCCTCCTTGCAGATGAGCCTGGCCTCAATGGATCCTTCAGGATCTGCCAAGTTTGGAGTGGTGTTTCTTTAGATGGATGGGACAAATACTGCTTCCCTGATGGGACAATCTGGAGTAATCTCAGCAAGGAATTACTTTCAGGAATTTCCTTATAAAAAGGCCTCTCTGGCATTTCACAAGGGAGATAATCTGACCCTGAAATTTGAATTTAGTTCCTCTCTTTCTCTTATATTACCCAATTTATCATCTATCCAAAGAAGTTGTCTACAAAAAACCTAGTGGCTTGAATACAGGACTGACACCCAGCAAGGACCATGTTTCCACTGAGACTGTAAAATGATACTAATTGTGGGGGAGAGAAAAAATATAGCAAAGATAATAGATAATCAAATATGTTTTCTTTTAATGTAGCCAAGTTGGTTTTCTAGGTAAAAAACATTAAAGTGGAAACAATGTGGGGGGGGCGAGGGGGGAATGTGGGGAGGAGGTGAACTATAGGAGAAATAGACAATTCTTCTCATGAAGTTAGTTACTCTGTTATTTTAGAACACTGTCTCAAATGTACCGCAAATACTAGAACTTGGTTGATTCAGTTTTTTCCCAACAGTGACAGTATTTCAAGTCTCAGCATTCAAGCACAGTATGAATTATTAGAAATTTCCGTTTTAGCCGATTTTTTTTTTAAAAAAAAAGAGAGGCTGTAAAGTTATTTCAGAGAAAGATTATCCCTCTACACCAGACCTCAGCGGTTCAGGAGCCAAATTAGTGATCAGCATTACCCAAAAGAGCTACAGTAGTGTAAATTCATTGTTTCATTTACTATTTTTTATATTTTTTCACAGCAAAATGGCAGATCTTGTATTATCATTTTATCAACCACAGTTGGTTAATAACATAGTAAAAACATCCTGATTGGTTAATAACTTAGATTGGTTAATAGTTAAATCACACAGTGTTTTAATATTGTGCTGCAAAGAGCAGTAAGAGACACAGTAACGAGCTACTTGCGGCTCGCGAACCCCAGTCTGAGTATCACGACTCTACACACTGTGTACATACTGGTAGGCTGCAAAAGAAATTTAAATCTTATCTTTATCATAAGGTGAAACGAATATTTTATTAAGCCTTGGATAATTCAAAGACAACATATTTTTCACCAAATAATAAAATACAAATTTAGCTAATTGGAAAAAATATTCAAGTGTGTGCCTGTAACTTCAAAATTTGTATTTCTAGTTAAACTTTCATCAGTTTTTCTTTATAACAAGTGATGCCCAATGTGAAATAATTAAATTTTTGTGAGATTCAACTACTTAATATTTTCATCAAAATGCATGATGATGAGGGTCATGTCCTGTTGATTTCACAAACTTTAGAAAGTCTTCAGGATTTAAGCCCAGGGTTGCTGAGTTTGTCATTGGACAATACAAATTTCACATCTCTGTGGTCACAGAAAAGGGCCACTGTTGTTGCATGGCCTTGGCCTACTTTTAGTTTTTCTAACACGACATTTTCATCTGCAGACCTCAGATTTCCATTCCCAACAACCAATTTCTTAGCGAGGTCGTTTAAATTAATTTGCTTGTCATGCAGAACTGTTACCAGCCAGAACCCTTTCTTCTTTTTTTCTTTAAAAAAAAGATTTTTACTGTGACCTCCTTTCATACATTGGACATGAGGCATCATTTCTTCAACAGTGAACACCTGGAAAATATAATTAATATAGTATGAATCAATATGCCCTGTTATTTTTTTGGTTGCTTAGTGGCAGGTATCTTTTATTAGACTGTACTAAACTTTACATTCTGTATAAAAAAAGTTCCTTTTCATAAAGAAATTTTAAGAGAAAAATAAAATCTGTCTATAGTTACATTAGTCTTACAACGACTTCTGTAATTCTTTTAAAATTAATCGTGATTAATCGTGTTGTTAATAATGGAATACCATTTATTTAAATATTTTTGGATGTTTTCTACATTTTCAAATATACTGATTTCAATTACAACACAGAATACAGAGTATATAGTGCTCACTTTATTAAAAATATTTGCATGGTAAAAAACAAAAGAAATAGTATTTTTCAATTCACCTCATACAAGTACTGTAGTGCAATCTCTTTATCATGAAAGTTGAACTTGTAAATGTAGAATTATGGACAAAAAATAACTGCATTGAAAAATAAAACAATGTAAAACTTTAAAGCATACAAGCCCACTCATCCTATTTCAGCCAGTCAATCAGACAAACAAACTTGGTTACAATTTGCAGGAGAAACTGCCCACTTCTTGTTTATAATATCACCTGAAAGTGAGAACAGGCATTTGCATGGCACTGTTTCAGCTGGCGTCACAACGTATTTATGCGCCAGATGCGCTAAAGATTCATATGTCCCTTCATCTTCAACCACTATTCCATAGGACGTGTTCATGTTTATGATGAGTTCTTCTGTTCGATAATGATCCAAAGCAGAGCAGACCAATGCATGTTCATTTTCATCATCTGAGTCAGATGCCACCAGCAGAAGGTTGATTTTCTTTTTTGGTGGTTTGGGTTCTGTAGTTTCTACATCTGAGTGTTGCTCTTTTAAGACTTCTGAAAGCATGCTTCACATCTTGTCCCTCTCAGATTTTGGACAGCACTTCAGATTCTTAAACCTTGGGTCAAGTGCTCTAGCTGTTTTTAGAAAGCTCACATTGGTATTGTCTTTGCGTTCTGTCATATCTGCTGTGAAAGTGTTCTTAAAGCAAAAATGTGTTGGGTCATCATCCGAGACTGCTATAACATGAAATATATGGCAGAATGCGGGTAAAACAGAGCTGAAGACATACGGTTCTCTCCCAAGGAGTTCAGTGACAAATTTAATTAACACATTATTTTTTAATGAGCATCTTCAGCATGAAGCATATCTTCTGGAATGGTGGCCGAAGCATGGAGGGGCACACAAATGTTTAGCATATCTGGTGCATAAATACCTTGCAACACCAGCTACAAAAGTGCCATGTGAACGCCTGTTTTCACTTTCAGGTGACATTATAAATAAGAAGCAGGCAGCAGCATCTCCTGTAAATGTAAACAAACTTGTTCGTCTTAGCAATTGGCTGAACAAGAAGTAGGACTGAGTGGACTTGTAGGCTCTAAAGTTTTACATTGTTTTGGTTTTGAGTGCAGTTATGTAACAAGAAGTCTACATTTGTAAGTTGCACTTTTATGATAAAGAGATTGTACTACAGTACTTATATGAGGTGAATTGAAAAATACTATTTCTTCTGTTTATCATTTTTACAGTGCAAATATTTGTAATAAAAATAATATAAAGTGATCACTGTGCACTTTGTAAACTTGTGTTGTAATAGAAGTCAATATATTTTTGCTTTTTTTGCCTCTGTCTTCACTAACAAGGTCAGCTCCCAGACTGCTGCGCTGGGCATCACAAAATGGGGAAGAGATGGCCAGCCCTCTGTGGAGATAGAGGTGGTTAGGGACTATTTAGAAAAGCTGGACGTGCACAAGTCCATGGGGCCGGACGAGTTGCATCCGAGAGTGCTGAAGGAATTGGCGGCTGTGATTGCAGAGCCATTGGCCATTATCTTTGAAAACTCGTGGCGAACGGGGGAAGTCCCGGATGACTGGAAAAAAGCTAATCTAGTGCCAATCTTTAAAAAAGGGAAGAAGGAGGATCCTGGGAACTACAGGCCAGTCAGCCTCACCTCAGTCCCTGGAAAAATCATGGAGCAGGTCCTCAAAGAATCAATCCTGAAGCACTTGCATGAGAGGAAAGTGATCAGAAACAGCCAGCATGGATTCACCAAGGGAAGGTCATGCCTGACTAATCTAATCGCCTTTTATGATGAGATTACTGGTTCTGTGGATGAAGGGAAAGCAGTGGATGTATTGTATCTTGACTTTAGCAAAGCTTTTGACACGGTCTCCCACAGTATTCTTGTCAGCAAGTTAAGGAAGTATGGGCTGGATGAATGCACTATAAGGTGGGTAGAAAGCTGGCTAGATTGTCAGGCTCAATGGGTAGTGATCAATGGCTCCATGTCTAGTTGGCAGCCGGTGTCAAGTGGAGTGCCCCAGGGGTCAGTCCTGGGGCCGGTTTTGTTCAATATCTTCATAAATGATCTGGAGGATGGTGTAGATTGCACTCTCAGCAAATTTGCGGATGATACTAAACTAGGAGGAGTGGTAGATACACTGGAGGGGAGGGATAGGATACAGAAGGACCTAGACAAATTGGAGGATTGGGCCAAAAGAAATCTGATGAGGTTCAATAAGGATAAGTGCAGGGTCCTGCACTTAGGACGGAAGAATCCAATGCACCGCTACAGACTAGGGGCCGAATGGCTAGGCAGCAGTTCTGCGGAAAAGAACCTAGGGGTGACAGTGGACGAGAAGCTGGATATGAGTCAGCAGTGTGCCCTTGTTGCCAAGAAGGCCAATGGCATTTTGGGATGTATAAGTAGGGGTATAGCGAGCAGATCGAGGGACGTGATCGTTCCCCTCTATTCGACATTGGTGAGGCCTCATCTGGAGTACTGTGTCCAGTTTTGGGCCCCACACTACAAGAAGGATGTGGATAAATTGGAGAGAGTCCAGCGAAGGGCAACAAAAATTATTAGGGGTCTAGAACACATGACTTATGAGGAGAGGCTGAGGGAGCTGGGGTTGTTTAGTCTGCAGAAGAGAAGAATGAGGGGGGATTTGATAGCTGCTTTCAACTACCTGAAAGGGGGTTCCAAAAAGGATGGCTCTAGACTGTTCTCAATGGTAGCAGATGACAGAACGAGGAGTAATGGTCTCAAGTTGCAGTGGGGGAGGTTTAGATTGGATATTAGGAAAAACTTTTTCACTATGAGGGTGGTGAAACACTGGAATGCGTTACCTAGGGAGGTGGTAGAATCTCCTTCCTTAGAGGTTTTTAAGGTCAGGCTTGACAAAGCCCTGGCTGGGATGATTTAACTGGGAATTGGTCCTGCTTCGAGCAGGGGGTTGGACTAGATGACCTTCTGGGGTCCCTTCCAACCCTGATATTCTATGATTCTATGATTTGAAAATGTAGAAAAACATCCAAAATATTTACTAAATTTCAGTTGGTATTCTATTGCTTAACAGTGCGATTAATCGCGATTAATTTTTTTTTAGTTAATCGCGTGAGTTAACTGTGATTAATCGACAGTCCTAATATAAACTCAAGGGTGTGATGGGGAAGTTACCAAGATCAATACAGGGCAGATACCAACACTGTTTTCATTTTCAAAATTATGCTCCTACTCAGAAACAACTTCAGACAAAGCAACTAATTAAGCACAAACTATTTGTGTCAAACCTTTCTCCCCCAAGAATTTTACAAACTATATACATTAATGGCACCGAATGACATTAGCATGTTTCCTCCATTCCCAACTCTGTTCACCCAGTATGGGGCAGGGCTAATAACAGACCTAGCCCAAGTCCTTGTGTGGACATAGTTGCCCTTACCCCACACATGCTACAGGAAACAGAAGAGACCCGTGAGTGTGGTTAGGATGCCTATAGGTGATGAGGGCAAAATAGATAATGTTATTGAGCAGGTACAATTAAAAAAAATCACCAGTTTTACCTCTACAATCTATCATTTTTCCCCATGGCTTTTCACCTCACTCTTTCAAGTACACTGATTTCTAGTAATGAATTTTGGAAATGTTGTAGAAGTAAAACCAGTAGGATCATGACCATACCTGCTCAGTAAAAGCCACATTAGGTACATCTACACTGCCAAACACCCTTCCCCCACCCCCCATGCCTTCTTAAATTTGGTTAGCTAATTTGGGTTAAAATAGCAATGAAGATATGACAACTCTGCTTTTAACGCACATTAACAGCTCAAGTAAAGTCTATAAAGGGATGATGAGATTTAATTAGAGTTATTAACCTGAATTAAAATCTGGAATGTCCAGTTTCCATTGCTACTTTAACCTGAGTTAGTTAACATGGGTTAGCCAACCCAAGTTAAGAACATAACTTTTTTTTTCCAGTGTAGACATAACCATAGTGAATTAGCAACAGAAAAAGAAATAAAACCCATGAGTCCTAACTTCCAGGCCCCTCCTCCAACCACAAGATAGCCCATCTTACCTTGGTTATTGTATTTCTTGTTCTAAAAACCCATAATGTATCAATGTGTGGTGCTATTCAACATGGAGCTGGCTGGGCAGTATAGGGAGCAACTGGGATTCTCCTGTCCATATCTTACCTTATCAAAGGAGATGATGGAACAATACTGTGGAATCACCAGCACACAGGCATCTGCTGCCTAGCAACCCCATAAATATTTTAGTTTCAGAGAGCAGAGGCACCAGGTAAGCTGGGAAAAATTGGAGTAAATTCATACAAGCACTGCAAAGAGATCTGCATAGAAAGTGATGGAGTTGTCTCTTGTTCTTTGTTCCTCAGCCCTGGGAGTTACTTTGGAGTGGTAGCTGGTCTTCTTTGCTGTTTTGCAAAACAGGCAGCAATAAAGACCACCACGTGTATCACAATGTCATGTGCAACAATCCCAATCATGTGTGATCAGATTCCAAATGTCATCGTAAATCCATACTTGGGGGCAGGATCTGAGACAGATCTAAAATCAGCACATATCTTTGTGCCTGGAAGGCATCTGGAGCATGCAGGATCTCAATACACCAGCTATCATGCCCAATACTGACACTGACTTACAACAGGTGCAATAAACTGTGTTGCTGTCAAGGTGTCTTCCCCACTCTGAACTCTAGGGTACAGATGTGGGGACCTGCATGAAAGACCCCCTAAGCTTATTCTTACCAGCTTAGATTAAAACTTCCCCAAGACACAGATTTCTTTCTTGCCTTGGGAACCAGCTTAGGTTAAAAACCTGATACGCTGCCACCACCAAGCGATTTAAACAAAGAACAGGGAAAGAGACTACTTGGAGATGTCTTCCCCCAAAATATCCCCCCAAGATCTACACCCCCTTTCCTGGGGAAGGCTTGATAATATCCTCACCAGTTGGTACAGGTGAACACAGACCCAAACCCTTGGATCTTAAGAACAATGAAAAAGCAATCAGGTTCTTAAAAGAAGAATTTTATTTAAAGAAAAGGTAAAAGAATCACCTCTGTAAAATCAGGATGGTAAATACTTTACAGGGTAATCAGATTCAAAACATAGAGAATCCCTCTAGCAAAACCTCAAGTTACAAAAAGACACAAAAACAGGAATACACATTCCCTCCAGCACAGCGAATTTCACAAGACAGATTACTTACTAACTTTACAGGAGTTGGAAGGCTTGCATCCTTGATCTGTTCCCAGCAAAGGTATCACACAGACAGACAAAAACCTTTGTCGTCATCCCCTCCAGATTTGAAAGTATCTTGTCCCCTCATTGGTCATTTTGGGTTAGGTGCCAGCGAGGTGACCTTAGCTTCTTAACCCTTTACAGGTGAAAGGATTTTGCCTCTGGCCAGGAGGGATTTTATAGCACTGTATACAGAAAGGTGGTTACCCTTCCCTTTATATTTATGACAGTTGCCCACCGACCAAAACTATTGTCATAGATGCCTCCTAAACAGGTTGGGGAGCACATCTGGTGTCATTGAAAGTTCAAGCCTGTGGTCAGAATAGGAAGCTTCTCTGCATGTCGATATTCTGGAGCTTTGGGCCATCTGATTCCTGTCAGATTTTTCAAAATCACATCAGGGACTCAGTGGTTCTCATAATCACCAACACCATTGTGATGCATTATGTAAACAGACAGGGAGAAGTACACTCCAACATGCTGTGTCAGGAGGTGATCAGGGTCTGGTAGTTTTGCATCAGGGGAAACATTACACCCAAGGTCAATGATTTACCTGAGGTCCAGAATCACCTGGCAGATCACCTCAGCAGAAATTTCTCTGATTAACGAGTGGTCTCTGAAGCCCAGCATCCTACAGTCCATTTTTGCAGTTTGGGGCACCCCCCGCCTTCACCATGAGACAAAACAAGCAATTTTTTTTGCCTGCCTGCTGTACTCCCGAGGGGGTCTCTGTCTGGTTCCTTGGCTGATGCTTTTCACCCGAGCTGAGAATAAGCACTCTATATGCTTTTCCACTAATTTGAATAATCTCACAGGTCATTTTCAAGATGAAACGGTACCATGCCATGCTCATTGGCATTGCTCCATCACAGCTGAGATACTATTGGTTCTCCGACCTCCTTGCTTTATTGATTTGGCCTCCCATATCCCTTCCTCTTCATCCCAACCTCCTGACCCAGCAACATGGTCAGGTTTTGAATCCAGTGTTCAGCTGCCTGCATCTCACAGGGTGGATGCTGCATGGTTAGATGAGGAGGAGGAATGATGTCTGGAAGCAGTCCGGTAAGTCTTGCTCAATAATAGGAAGCCCTCCACCAGAGCAACCTATTTGGAGAAGTGGAAGTGGTTCTTGTGGTCATTAATCTGAGGAGGTCAACAAAGCTGCTGGCTTGTTTCCAGTTATTGCTTGGCATGAGTCAGCCCTGAAGAACATACAGAGCTGCATATTATAGAAATTTACTTTACCTTTTTACATCTAAGACTGTAACTGATTTGTGTGTGTGTGTGTTTCCTGTTTTAACCTTTTAAATAACCTCCTTTTATTTTTCCTAGTTAATAAACCTTTAGTTAGTTTATTACAGGATTGGCTAGAAGTGTTTTCTTTGGTTTGAAATCTGAGTACAACTGACCTGGGATAAGTGACTGGTCCTTTGGGACTGGGAGTAACCTGAATTTGGGACTGGGAGTAACCTGTTGTGTGTTTTGGTGTAAGGATTGCAAGATAGACTTGAATGCCCAAGGGGACTGTCTGTGATACCATGGTGAGACTGTTTTAGTGCTTTAAGAGTCCACACTTGTTACTAGGTTGGTGAAGTCTGATTATAGAACATACAATTGGTTTGGGGATTCTGTCCTGCTTTTTGACAAGTCTGTCCTGAGGTTGGCACTCACAATCATGAGTCACTCCAGACTGCGTGACATGGCCACCCAATTAACAAAGTCATATTTGGAAAGCAACGACTACTGGTTCACAATGTGCATCTGCAGGGAAGAAAAGGTATAAATCTTTTCCTCCATAAAGTCCAACCTTTTGGACTCCTTGTCCTTATGGGTGGACATATACCTGGCTTGTCATGCCCTGTCATTTGCTGCAGTTACCAGCCAAGAGTTAGGGGACAAGTGGGTGCAGAAACCCTCAAACCCCTGAACGAAGTAACCCTTCTCTGAATGCTTTACAATGAATCTGGAGTTATGCCAGAGGTCCTTTGCAGGCTCCAAGAGAGCCTCATTTATTGGGAGGGCTCCTCTCTCCAGAGCTGATGATTGGAGAATATCTAGCAGTTTGTGTGTATTCTCCCACAGGAATTCTGCCTGGATGCTCAAGGCAGTGGCCATTCATCTTAGGAAGTCCTGATATGCTTTAAAGTCCTCAGGCATGGAGAAGAAGATTCCAGCACAGTAGAGTCATCCAGAGAGGACCAAGAGGTGGTTTGGTTGGCTGTGCCAACAATAGTTCTGTTCTTGCACCACAGAATCTGCTCAAAATAACCCCAACAGTCGAGAGGGACCAGGTGCAGCTGTCACTACCAGATGGGGTGGTTTGGGAGCAGGTGCCACCATCAGGTCAAAGTGTGTGACCCCAGAGGCTGAAGAGTGTCTCAAGGAGGCCACTGGGCACCGGGGTAAAGACATTAGTGGCCAGCATGCCCCAGCCAAGAGTCCCCAACCCAGTACAGATGGTGATCTCAGTACCAATGGTGATCCGAGGAAGATCTCAAAAACCTATTGGGTGATGATGAAGGGGAGATGAACCTGAACTGGATATTCAGGAGTTCCTGAGGTTCTCTGCTGATAACAGGGGAACCAGCCCCAATGGGGCAAAGAGTCAGAGTTGTCTGAAGCCCAACATGAGGGCAGCATTAATCCGAAGAGGAATGGGGGATCAGCACAGGCAATAGCAAATGAGATACACACTCATCCAGTACCAGGAGAGACACTATTATCAAGGCTAAGGGTACCAAATTCTATGAAGGGATCTGCCACACCATGCCAACACAAAATAATTTTTCCAGTAAGATTTTGAGACATAGTATTGAAAGATTTATTAAAATCCATCGTCCATCTTTTTAAACAAAACTCTTCAGGGGACTGAATGTAGAGTTCAGCTTAAAAACTAGTGGCACGGTATGTCCCCAAATATATTACATCTACTGCCCTCCTGCCATCCGCTATTTTTGTAATTCTATCAAATGTAGGAATTGCCAACCGGGATTCAAAAAGGTTAAGGCACGGGTGGCCAACCTGTGGCTCTGGAGCCACATACGGCTCTTCAGAAGTTAATTTGCGGCTCCTTATATAGGCACCGACTCTGGGGCTGGAGCTATAGGTGCCAATTTTCCAATGTGCCAGGGGGTGCTCACTGCTCAACCCCTGGCTCTGCCACAGGGCCTGCCCCTACTCCACCCCTTCCCGCCCCCTCACTTGAGCCTGCCATGCCCTCGCTCCTCCCCCTTCTGCACACCACAAAACAGCTGATTTGGAGATGCGGGGAGAGAGGGAAAGGTGCTGATCGGCGGGGCTGCCACTGGGTGGGAGGCGCTGGGAGTGGGGGTGGAGGCTGATGGGGGGCTGCTAACGTATTACTGTGGCTCTTTGGCAATGTACATTGGTAAATTCTGGCTCCTTCTCAGGCTCAGATTGGCTACCCCTGCCCTACACCCTTCCTGCTCCCTAACAGACACGTGGCACCTCCCTCCCTGCTGCACTGACCCAGCATCATAGGTGGCTGCAAAGCTACTGACACTCTGGGGTGCTCCACACTGACCACTGGGATGTCCAGCGCCTCCCAAAGCCCACGAGACGACAGAGGCTGTTGCGGCTGGACGGCCATGGCTGAAAGCTCAGTCCCACACAAGCCGGACGTTCTGCAGCAGCTGGTCTTACACAAACCACAACTGCAAAGACAGGCAGGTTTACAGGAGAGGAGATCTGAATCTCTCCCCCACCCCAAGATCTATTGGGAGGATTAACTGCTGTGTGAGTTCAGAATGGGAATGAGGGTTAATCTCAAATGTCATGTTCTGTATGGCTGTGAATGAGGGTAACAGAGCACAGGTTCCCTTTAATTTATGGGTGGAGGGTGTATTTGCTACTGTATCTAAACCAGTTTAGCCAAATCTAGGGCAAGAATGTTTGGTTTGGTTTATAAGTGAATATCATGGGAAAGGACTGGTAGCTGATTTACATGATGATTTCCGAAGGCTGAAGTACACTCTTATAGTTAGTGGTAGTTCCCAATGTTGAACAGAATTCTCTAAAAATCTATCTGAAAAATAATTTTTTATCAATTAATTACAAAATATTTTGATTTTAAAAAACAGTTTGGTCTTGCAGCACCCACAAATTGCTTTGCATTCCTTTGCCTGACTTTCACCCGAATTAAAAGAAGGAATACTGACATCCTTTTTTTAATATAATCAAGGATCTCTATGTTTTTGACAGACTGAGCCTAAATACCATGCTGCAGCTCCTTCATTTCTGGGAATTTAGCCTTTGGCTCCCTTGTGATGTGATACAGGGTTATTAACACTAGGCCACTTGAGAGATCTGATTTTACATGTTAAAAAGTCTCAATTTTTATATCTTAAGTAACTTGTGCAGGGCTTTTCTTGTAAGCAGGCCAGAACCAAATCTGTGTGACATATTTCCCTTTGTGTTTTACCATTTTGGAATGATTTGCCAGTCTGGATTAAGTATTTAGAAGTTATTGTGGAAGTCTGTGATATGTTCTTCATCAGTATGTAGGCTGTATTTGCTTATATAAAAGTCTTGTGAACAATTTTCAAGCAGGAAGCTAGCTGCAAATGAAATAAATTTGCACTAATTCTAATAATAGATTGTTCAGATATTAAGTCAATATTAACCCTGGGTTCACTCTGATTTGGAGAGCTGTTTTGCAAAAAAAAAAATAATAATAATCTGATTTGAATAAATGTGTTAACATACTGTATGAAATATGTCACATTTTAACTGTAAGGTAACAGCCGTTGCCATCAATGGACAAAACATTTTATTCCACATAATAAATCTTCCTTTAAGAAGAATTAAAAAGAGACATAACGCTAATCCCACTAACCATTGAATATGTCTGTCTGTGTATTCATATAGGTGTGTGGGGGGGGGGTATCTTAATTAGGTTGTAGTTCCATAATCTGACACATTACTTCAGAATTTTGCTCTATAACTAACCTTTAAACAAATACTTAATGAAACTCATTTTTGGTATTTATTTTTTTCACAAAAATCAATTTGAGATTATATATGTTAATACAATTCAAATACTAGATTGGCAATTGTGATGATTGTCTTATGCTAGCACTCAGAGGCTGTAATAAGGATTGGACTTCTATTATGCTGATTTCTGTACAAAACATACAGTAAAAGACAAACCCCTGTTCAAGGAATTTACAATCTACATAGAGCCAAAGTATAACAGGTGGGTGCAGCACACATAGAAAGGACTAGAGAAAAGGCAGAAGATGACGATAACAGTAATAACAGCACCAATGGAAACTTTTTTCACTTAACTGTTTAGACCAAAATTTTAAAATTAAGTGCCTAAAATTAGGCTCCTAAAACCATACATACATAGATGCCTAAATAAGTGACCTGCTATTTAAAAGTGTTGAGTATTGAGACGTTCCAGCAAAGAAGCCCCTTCGTGAATCTCTGGATATATGGGTTGCATCATGATGTCCCTTTAACAATAAATTGGAAAGGCTTTAAAATGGCTTGTAGGATATTATGCTAACTGATGCTCCAAACATCTTTAAACCAATAGATTAAAAGAGGCAAGTCCCAGAAGCGGTTAACAGCAACATGAACTGGCTCTTCTTATTTAAAGACAGAGAAAAGCATGTCAAGAAAAACAGTTTTATCTGTTCAGAATGTGCTCAGTAATGCAAACAGTGTTGTTAGTAAAACTGGACGCACAAATGTAATTAGCAGATTTGACCAGAAGAATGTAAGAGAGCTGGTTTGGTTTAAATGTTTAGGCCACATCAGAGAAGCCAGGACATCATTTACACGATACACATGAGGAGGGGTGGGCCACTAGGCACTGCTGTAGAGGGGGAAGCTAATAAGGATGGGATCTTGCCACCCACTCAGAGAGAGCAAGACCGGGGGGGCAGGAGGGAGATGTTGGAAGCATATTCCTGCTGCCTGTAAAGCAGTTCCCTACTTCACCTGGAGACATCAAAGCTTCTTTGTTCGAGACTTGTAGTACTCTTCCTGCCCACTTTCAAATATCATGGCCCATGCCAGCACTAACAGCAGCTGGCCCTTACCTGTGCCCCACACCTCCATTACTCATCCACCTCCCTTCTATCCTAATGTAGGAGCTCTCCTTGGAGTCTTCCTCTGAAAGACTGTCTTTCCCCCTCTCCCCTCTACTAGAAGGTGGAACCTCGTTTGGGAATGAAATTATATATTTGTTTTCTTAAACAAATTGTGTTATTAAGAAAAAGATTTTGCCTTAGTTTCCTGATTACAACACTGAGGCAGATAGTGTCATTGTGCACTGTATTCTGCCTAAAATCAGTTCAATGCACAGCCCTTCATGCATTCTTTTTCTCAAATAGCAGGAATAACTCACACAGGGAGCTTAATGCTGAAGCACCATTGTTGGGCAGAGAGGACACATATGTAAAAGCATAAACATGAGACTACACCCATTTTACCCATGGCCATGCCCTTTTACAATTCTTAGCTGTGACAGTTGTAGGAAAACTCTGGAGCAATCTCTCTGAGTCTTCGTGGAGGAGACAGAAATAGGCCAGCCAACTTTTGCTGTATGCAGCTGCCGCTATGTTTCCTGTCATGAGCGTATGAGCAATGCCAAGTAGAATTAAACAAAACTCAGTGAAAGCTTACTTTTTAAAATATTATTTTACATATTGTGACAGGGTCAGGCCAGATGGCTACAGGAGAGTGATTTTTTTTTTTGAAGCAAAAAGGAGTTTTATTTGCATAACACTTACAAAGAATCACCAAAAAGGAAAAAACAAAACTATGCAACAAAACAAGAGCAAACAGAAGGTATAACACAGCAGCCTTCAGGAGGGAGAAGTGTTCAGGCTAGCCTAGGCCCAGAGCTGGGGGGGGGCTTCCTCGACACTCATGGTCTTCCACCCTCCTGAGTTACCTGGTGACCTAGAGCGGGGGGGCTTCCTCGACACGCGTGGTCTTCCACCCCCTTGAGTTACCTAGTGCCATGCCCAGTGTCACAGATTATTCCTCTCCTGAGAGTGCCCGACAAGATGGGCATGGCTTCGGGGTGGGCAGTTTGGGGGAGAGGGCGGGGATGTACACCCACATGTGATAGGACCCTTCCTAGGTGACAGTGATGATGGTATCCACAGCAGCAATGGCTGGGGTCTCTCGCTCTTCCCCTCAATCAAAGGGTCAGACAGAGGGCACCGGACAGGGTCACCAAGCAGAGAAGCTCGGACAGTGCCCACCGCTCCTCGAAGGCGTCAAGGGAGTCGGTGGACGCCGCCCAGATACGTGAATGTACTGAGGATCGGAAAATGGCCCTACAGTCGTAGGACGCTTCATTGGCCAACCTCCTCTCTCTGGTTTTATAGATGGCTGTTTTAGCTAGGGCTAGAAGGAGATTAACCAGGAGATCCCGTGACTTTGTGGGGCCATGGATGGGGAGTGTGTAAATAAAAAGGTGAGGGGAAAAGTGCAGCCAAAAGCGTAATAAAATATTCATGAGGAGCTGAAAAAGGGGCTGCAGCCTGGCACACCCTAAATATACGTGTGCCAGGGTTTCCCTCACATTGCAAAAAGGGCAAGTATCCGGGAGAACCGCATCAAAAACACGCCCGTGCTCACAGCTCCGTGAAGGATCCGCCAACTAATGTCCCCAACGGGCCTTGGGACCAAGGTGGAATACAGGCTGGCCCACCGGGGCTGCTCACCCACCAAAGGTGGCAGGAGGTCCCGCCACTTTGTATCGGGGCGGTATACCAGGGTGAGGGTGTGAAGGGTGTGAAGCGTGAGTGTTTATAGATGTTTCCTTGGTGCGGTTTGAAAGCTGACCGGCTGCAATTTGTGCAGCCGGCTCGCAGTGAAAGGGTGAGGGGTTTGTTGGGATCTACGGGGTAGGGGCCCAATTGAAAGATCCGGCAGGCCTTGGGTAGAGCATGGGCAGGGTGCGCCCTCGCGTAGGGCTCAGTTGACATAA
Source organism: Eretmochelys imbricata (assembly GCF_965152235.1). NCBI lineage: Eukaryota > Metazoa > Chordata > Testudines > Cheloniidae > Eretmochelys > Eretmochelys imbricata. The sequence goes on along the minus strand of NC_135574.1, from coordinate 186,278,658 downwards.
GCTTGAGCAGTGGGCGTCAAAGTGGCCTTCACCTCCTGAAGTACGCGCCAGGGGGTACAAGGTCTGGAGAGCCCCATGTGCCAAGTGAGCGTCAGGGGATCCAGCCAGTCTCCCCGGTCGTAGTCCAGGACGTCTCCGACGCTCATGACTTCCCCCAGGACCAAACTCTGGTGCACCGAGCGGGACTCCGCCACCTGCACATGGAGCTGGGGGTTATGTAGCAGGGGCTCCGCGAGGAGATCTGCTCCCACGGTGGCCGCCGCAGACCTGGTCGTTGAAAACAGTTTCCAGGTCCTGGTAGAGGACAAGCAGCCCGGAGAGGTCTCGCGGAAAACCTCTCAGACAAAGATAAAAGAGCTGCCGGTCGTATCAGAGTCCTTGGAAGCAGTGCAGGAAGGCATGCACCAGTGTGCTCCACGTCGAACTACTTGCACTATAGAGGAGCCTCTGCAGCGCCTGGAGGCGGAAGACACGGACCTGGGTGTGCAGACACTTCAGGCCCTGTCCTCCTTCCTTCAGGGGTAGATGAAGAACCCCAACAGAGGCCCAGTGCATTCCTGACCAAAAGAACTCTAGAATCGATGTCCAGAGGTTGTTCAGGAAACCCGGGGCCGGGACCAGGGTGTTGAGCTGGTACCAGAGCGTGGACAGGACTAGTTGGTTAAGCAACAGCGTTCTCCCTCGGAGGGAGAGACAGCGGAGTAGCCTCGTCCATTTCCGGAGCCGCTCTAGCACCCCGCCTTCTAAATTTTGCCAGTTCTCCGGCGAAGAAGGGTGCGTGGCAGAAAGGTAAACGCCAAGGTAGAGCAGCGGACCCGTGCTCCACTGGATGGTCTGAAGCGCGGGTGGGAGGGAGTTCACCTGCCGCCAGTCCCCTACCGCTAAGCCAGAACTCTTGACCCAGTTGACTCGGGCGGAGGAGGCTGCCGAATAGATGGCCTGGCAAGCCTCCACCCGCACCAAGTCGCCTGGGTCCTGGACCATGAGGAGCACGTCATTGGCATACGCCAACAGGACCAGCCACAGCTCCGGCTCCCACAGCACCAACCCTGTCAACCTCCTTCGGAGGAGACAGAGGAAGGGCTCGATCGCCAGAGTGTACAGCTGGCCTGAGAGGGGGCACCCCTGCCGTACTGCTCGCCCGAAGCTGACCAGTTCAGTCAGGGTCCAGTTGAGCCTAACCAGACACTCCGTGGAAGCGTACAGCACCTGGAGAAAACTCACAAACTGAGGTCCGAATCCAAATGCCTGCAGAGTGCCTAGGAGGTACCCATGGTCCACTCTATCGAACGCCTTCTCCTGATCAAGAGACAGGAGGGTGAATGACAGACTGTCTCTATGCCTGAGTTCCAAAAGGTCTCGGACTAGAAATAGGTTGTCAAAAATGCTGCAGCCCGGGACAGTGTAGGTCTGGTCTCAGTGGATCACGTCCGCCATCACGGACCCTAGCCGCAGCGAGATTGCTTCCGCTATGATTTTGTAGTCCGTGCTAAGGAGCAAGACGGGGCGCCAATTTCGTAAATCGCGGAGGTCCCCCTTCTTCGGCAACAAGGCGAGCACCGCTCACCTGCACGAAAGAGGGAGGACCCCGCCCTGCAAGCACTCGGCCCAGACAGTGGCTAGGTCTGGGCCAAGGATGTCCCAGAACACGTGGTAGAACTCTACAGTCAGCCCGTCCATGCCTGGAGATTTATTGGTGGGCATGCGACAGAGGGCTTCCGAGAACTCGGCCAGGGTGAGAGTCAGCTCTAGTCAGACTCGGTCGCCCACGCTGACCATAGGGAGTTCCTCCCAGAGCACCCTGCAAGCGCCAGGATCGGTCGGATCCGGGGAGAAAAGGCTTGTGTAGAAGTCACGGGCCCTCCCACATATCTCCACCAAATCCATGAGGGGGATGCTGTCTTCTGCTAGAAGGCAGGTCACGTGTTTCTTGGCCCCCCTCGTTTTCTCCAGGGCGTAGAAGAAACAGGAGCCGTGATCCATCTCCCGAAGGAGGTGGATGCAGGATCGAACAAAGGCACCTCGGGTGTGATGGTCCTCGAGGGCCCGGAGCTCCTCCTGCTTCTCCCGGCATGCTCCACAGAGGAACGGGTCTTCGGGGCTGGTGGCCAGATGCCTCTCCATTTCTAAGACCTCCCTTTCCAGCTGCTCTATCGCCGCATTTCTCTGTCGGCTGGTGCCCCGGGTGTAGTCACGGCAGCAGAGCTTGGCACGCACCTTCCCTAAATCCCACCATCACCGCGCCAAGGGAAAGGCACACCGCTGCTCTCACCAGGCCTGCCAGAACTCCCGGAAGGACGTCATGAAGCCCTCATCCTCCAACAGGCTGTTGTTAAAATGCCAATAGGCTGGCCCTGGCCTCTCTGCACGGAGGGAGGCTGTTATGGTGGCTAAATGATGGTTGGAAAATGGGGCCGGCCAAATGTTGGAGGAGTAGGCTTGTGAAAGATCGAAACGGGATAAATAAATACGGTCCAACCAAGAGTGGTGTGACCTATGGGCCTCCACCCGGACAAAGGTAAAAGTGGAAGTGTCATACGGGTGGTGGTCACACCAGACGTCCACTAGGGAGTGATGTTCGACTATTTCTCGGAGAATGTTTGCGGCGGCCGGGCTCAGCTCGGCCCCTGAGCAGTCCTGCTCCTCAAGGGTGGTGTTAAAGTCCCCTCCCAGGACTAGGCACTCCTGAGAATCTAGGGTGCTGAGGAAGTCGGACACCCGCTGATAGAATTGCGGCCGCTTTGGGCTCATTTTCGGGGCATAGATGTTAATGAGGTTGATCACGAGCCCCTCCATACGGACCCAGAGATGCAGCAGGTGGCCCGGCACGGCCTCAGTGACCCCTAGCACCTCGGGCCGTAGGTCGGGGGAGAACAGGGTCACCACTCCAGCCTGTCAAACCGTGAAACGGCTAAAGTAGACCCCATTCCCCCACTCCAGCCGCCAGCTGTCCTCGGCGGTTGGATCCGTATGGGTTTCCTGCATGAAAACTACAGAGTACCCCCCCTCCCAAAGGAAAGAGAGCACCTGGGACCTGCGGAGAGCCATCCTACAGCCCCTGGTGTTCAAGGTTGCAATAACGAGAGGCGTCATGGGGAGGGCTGGGGAGGTTGGTGGGGGTGGGGGTGTTCGTGGCCCCCAGCGGGTCACGCAACAATCCGTGACCCATCCCATAAGTGAATAATTTATCACGGAAGCTGCGCACCCGCCTGTAGGCCGCGGCACCCTGCCTTCCTGTCCCTCTACCCTCTCTTATAAAGGCCCTTGTGGCTTGGAGGATTTGGTCAAAGTCCCCTCATCGCTGGAGAGCTAGCTGTACCTTGTTGCAGGAGCCATGGGTGTCTTCTAAAAACTCCCTCAACGCTTTTCGCGGCTCATGGGGGGGTGGGGACGAACACCCCCCCACCGCCAGATCCTTCTCCACTGCCTCTTGGGCGGCAGCCTCTGATGCTAAGAAACGGATGACCTTCCTGTACATTTTGGAGGCCACCACAATAGCCGTGGGTCCTACCACCCTCGCCAACACCTGCATGTATGTCTCCATGTGGGGCGAGGCGGGTACCAGGAGGCAATGGATGCCGTGTTTCCTGAACATGGTGGGAAAGGGGCCCCGGCCGCTATTGATGGTGGCGGAGGCGGTGGGTGGGCGAGATGACGAGGCGGCAGGCAGGGGGGCTACCGCCACCCGGGCATATGCCCTGGGGGCCGGGGGAGGGACGCTTACAGAGCTGGTGGAGGGAACAGCGGGGAGGGATGCCATGGTTGATGACGAGGCCACAGCAGTGGGAGCAGCCCCTGCCATGGAGGGCCTGGTGGTTGTAGCGGGGCCCTTTCCCTTCTTCACACCCTGGCCTTTCCGGCCAACTAGGGGGGGCTCTCCTAGAATCTGGGGGGGCGGTGGGCATGGCAGTGGCGGTAATTGCCCCAGTGCCTCCTGCTGCCGATGCCCCAGCGGGGGCGGTGGCAGGTGTTTTGGCAGCAGTAGTGGGGGGAGAGGCTTGGGGGTTGGGCATCAGGGGGGTAGGTGGGGGAGGGGCAGCTGAGGTTGTTAGAGGGGCCTCACCCCTCTCATTCTCTGCCATCTTGAGCAGGGAGAGACGGGGAGACACCAGAAGGAGGAGGGGGGAGGGGAAGCAGATTAACCACTTCTCCCTGTTAGGCTGCAGGCTGGGGGGCGGGGGGGGGCAAATGGATCGGACTGGACAGGGGGAGGAAACAGGAGTTGGGGTCAGGTAGTAGGGGCAAACTGTGGGGTGGACAGTCCGGGGCGGGGAGGGACATGAACCCACGTGTGTTTGTCCAAAGAGTCTCGTTTGGTCGGCTGTTGTTTCTGGTCCAGACGGTGGAATCAGGGCGAGCAGCTGAATCCAGAGGCAGATGGCAAGTTGCCAGCAGGGACGGACAGCGGGGGGGCCGTGACGGTTGTAGTAGTGTTGGGGGGGGCACCGATGGATCGGGGGGGCAGCTTTGTGCCACACCCCCTGTGCCCCTACAAACACAGTCAAGACACAGTCAAACCTCCTCCCACATGAGAGTACAGTTCAAAAGTTACTCAGTCTTATGGCCTCCTCCACGATGGTTCGTAGCTTCCCTGGGCGATTTCTCTGTCGGCAGTCTTCTCTCCCGGGCTTTGTGGAGCATTCCAGAAATACCAAATGGATAAGAAAAGTTCCTTTTGGCCGGTACGGGTCCAGAAATAAACAGCAAAACGGCTGGGTCTGGGGGTTTCCACTCCCCTCCTCCAGGGAGCGGGTCAGCAGTCCCCCCCTGTCCGGGGTTTTCAGCTGGAGCAATAGCAGCATCCGAGAGCAGGCGTGGGGGGGCTGGCAGCAAGCTGGCAGCCAACCAGCACTCGAACGGCAGCAAAAAACAGCAAAAAAAAACCAAAACGAAGAAAAAGCCTCTGGCCTGGTCGCGGGGTGGGGGGAGGAACTGAAGTGGGAGCAAAAAGTAAGCAAAGCCCAGGCCAGGGGGCTTTAGGAGAGAATAGGAATGCAGATAGATGAGCAGCAAGCGAAGGAGGTCCCTTTTCCCTGGGTAAGGGAGCAGGGAAGGTTCCAGAACAATCAGGAACTTTCTGGAAACAATTAAGGCAGACAGGCTGATTACAACACCTGCAGCCAATCAAGAAGCTTCCAGAATCAATTAAGACAGGCAAGCTAATCAGGGCACCTGGGTTTAAAAAGGAGCTCACTTCAATTTGTGGTGTGCGTGTGAGGAGCTGGGAGCAAGAAGAGCAAGAAGCTGAGAGTGAAAAGGAGTACTACTGGAAGACTGAGAAGTACAAGCATTACCAGACATCAGGAGGAAGGTCCTGTGATGAGAATAAAGGTGTTGGGAGGAGGCCATGGGGAAGTAGCCCAGGGAATTGTAGCTGTAACGCATCTGTTACAGGAGCCACTGTAGACAGCTGCAATCCACAGGGACCTGGGCTGGAACCCGGAGTAGAGGGCGGGCCTGGGTTCCCCGCATCCCTCCATCCCCCCCAACTCCCTACTTGATACCAGAGGAGTTGACCTGGACTGTGGGTTCCACCAGAGGGGAAGGTCTCTGGCCTGTTCCCCAATCCGCTAGGTGGATCAGCAGAGACTGCGGGGATTGTTCTTCTTCCTTTTCCTCAGTGATGAGGCTAACTGAGTGAATGGCAGATTTGAGCCACGAAAGTGGCCAAACTGAGGACTGCCGTGAGTCTCCGAGATGAGGAAATCCGCCAATAAGCGCAAGACCCACCAAGGTAGAGGAGGAACTTTGTCACAACTGGTGTGAGAACTGGGATTTGGTGTGCACAGCACGGTGGAAGAAGGAGGAGGATTTAAAAAAAAAAAGGAGAAGAGGGTTTATTTTCTTTCCCGTCCACAATGGAGGAGGTAGTGCAGGCACTGATACAAGCCACGGCTGCCCAGCAGGAGGCTACCCATGTCCAGGCAGCCGCCCAATGGAAGGCAGTGCGGCTGCAGGAAGAGACTAATTGCCTGCTGATAGACCAGGCTGCTCAAGACCAGGCTATGTTGCGGGAACTGGTAAACCAGGTAAAGGCCCTTACAGAGCTGAACCGCGGCCATGATGGGATGTGGGTCATGTGGGCCAGCAATTGGCTGCAGAAAATGACATGGGAGGATGATGTAGAGGCGTACCTCCTGGCCTTTGAGAGGACAGCTCTGCAGGAGGCCTGGCCCGAGAACAGTGGTCTGGCATCCTCGCTCCATTCCTGTGTGGGGAGGCCCAGAAGGCCTACTATGATTTGCCTGAAGAGGCTGCAGCAGATTACCCCCAGCTGAAAGCAGAAATCCTGGCCAGATCTGGGGTAACGACCGCAGTGCAGGCCCAGTGATATCATGAGTGGAGGTACCAGGAAAACAAAACCCTGTGGTCCCAATTATATGACCTCATCCATCTCGCAAGAAAGTGGTTACGAATTGAGTCCCAGAGTCCGGAGGAGATACAAGGGGTTCTTGTCATAGACCTGTACATGAGAGGACTACCGCCAGACCTTCACACCTTGATAAGCCAGAACGAATCCTCCACCTATGGCAAGGTTGTTGCACTGGTAGAGAGGCGAAGGACAGCAAGGGAGCTGAGCCGTCAAGTTAAGGAAGAAGCACCCCAGGTTAAACTAGCAGCACCAAGCCCTAGAGCTTGGGTGACTGGGCCACCAGGAGAGCCCAGGTGGAAAAAGAGAGGGGCTGAAGGCCCACCACAAGCCACAAAGAGTCGGAACACTGAGGGAGAAGAAGATCGTGATGTTAGAAGGCCCAAACCAAGAGACCGGGGAATGCCTAGGGCTCCATACAGATGTTATGCCTGCAGGAAGTGGGGACACATAGCTGCACAGTGTCCCAATGCCAAGGAGCCTATGCAGTGTAACCTGGGGAACTGGGCAGACCCATGTTCCTTAATCCACCTTGTGGGGGTCTCACTAACCCCACATATGTACACCAGACCAGTGAAGCTAAATGGGGTAGAGACCACAGCACTGGTTGATTCAGGGAGTGCTATCATGCTTATCGCAGGGAGGCTTATGAAGTGTAGTCAGCTGCTGCAGGCTAAACATATGGGGATAACATGCGTCCATGGAACAGTTAGTTACTACCCCACCATCACAGTAAAAATTGAAATCCAGGGGAACACTTCTGAGGTAGCAGTAGGTGTAGTCCCTAAACTCCCATACCCAGTGCTCATAGGAAGGGACTTCCCAGGGATTGGAGACTTACTCCCAGTAGGGGATTTGGAGAGAGAGGGGGACCCTGAAATTAGTGAGGCATCCACAGTAGACTGTCAACCCCCAATCTTCTCTGAAATATCCCCAGATTTGTTCTCCCCTCCCAGACAGGGTAGAAAGACAAAAAGGGAAAGAAGGGCAGCTAAGGTCTTGGGAACCCGAATACTGACCCAAAGCTAGAGGGTCGCTCTCGTAGGTAGGTGGACCCGAGCAGCTGAACAGGAGGCTGCCCAGGAGGGAGAAGCACTCGAGTCTGACCCCCATCCTAATGCCTCTGAACCAGTAGAGGCAACAGAGACTGGCACCCTAGAACTCGGGCAGATTAGCCCCAGGAGAGGAAATTTTGGGTGGGACCAGGCTGAAGACCCAAGGTACGACAACATTAGGAAGGAGGTGACAGAAATAGATGGGGTTCCCTTGGAAGGGAAAACCCAGGGACAAGGACCCTACTTCATAATGAAGGATCTCTTATACCGGGTTGCACCAGTACAAGGACAGAAGGTACAGCAGATCCTAGTACCTCAAAAACTCCAGAACACTGTATTAAGTCTTGCCCACAGTCATCTTTTTGGGGGGCATTTGGGGGTAGAGAAGACCCTGGCACGGGTCCTATGACCGTTCTTTTTTTTTTCATAGATATTTAGGTCAGAAGGGACCATTATGATCATCTAGTCTGACCTCCTGCACAACGCAGGCCACAGAATTTCACCCACCACTCCTACAAAAAAAACCTCACACCTATATCTGTGCTATTGAAGTCCTCAAATTGTAGTTTAAAGACCTCAAGGAGCAGAGAATCCTCCAGCAAGTGACCCGTGCCCCATGCTACAGAGGAAGGCGAAAAACCTCCAGGGCCTCTTCCAATCTGCCCTGGAGGAAAATTCCTTCCCGACCCCAAATATGGCGATCAGCTAAACCCTGAGCATATGGGCAAGATTCATCAGCCAGATACTACAGAAAATTCTTTCCCAGGTAACTTGGATCTTACCCCATCTAAAACCCATCACAGGCCATTGGGCCTATTTACCATGAATATTTAATTACCAAAACCATGTTATCCCATCATACCATCTCCTCCATAAACTTATCGAGTTTAATCTTAAAGCAAGATAGATCTTTTGCCCCCACTACTTCCCTCGGAAGGCTATTCCAAAACTTCACTCCTCTGATGGTTAGAAACCTTCGTCTAATTTCTAATCTAAATTTCCTAGTGGCCAGTTTATATCCATTTGTTCTTGTGTCCACATTGGTACTGAGTTTAAATAATTCCTCTCCCTCTCTGGTATTTATCCCTCTGATATATTTATAGAGAGCAATCATATCTCCCCTCAGCCTTCTTTTAGTTAGGCTAAACAAGCCAAGCTCCCTGAGTCTCCTTTCATAAGACAAGTTTTCCATTCCTCGGATCATCCTAGTAGCCCTTCTCTGTACCTGTTCCAGTTTGAATTCATCCTTCTTAAACATGGGAGACCAGAACTGCACACAGTACTCCAGGTGAGGTCTCACCAGTGCCTTATATAACGGTACTAAAACCTCCTTATCCCTACTGGAAATACCTCTCCTGATGCATCCCAAGACGACATTAGCTTTTTTCACAGCCATATCACATTGGCAGCTCATAGTCATCCTATGATCAACCAATACTCCAAGGTCCTTTTCCTCCTCCGTTACTTCTAGTTGATGCGTCCCTAGCTTATAACTAAAATTCTTGTTATTAATCCCTAAATGCATGACCTTACACTTCTCACTATTAAATTTCATCCTATTCCTATTACTCCAGTTTACAAGGTCATCCAGATCCTCCTGTAGGGTATCCCTGTCCTTCTCTAAATTAGCAATACCTCCCAGCTTTGTATCATCTGCAAACTTTAGTAGCACACTCCCACTTTTTGTGCCCAGGTCAGTAATAAAAAGATTAAATAAGATTGGTCCCAAAACCGATCCCTGAGGAACTCCACTGGTAACCTCCCTCCAACTTGACAGTTCACCTTTCAGTAGGACCCGTTGTAGTCTCCCCTTTAACCAATTCCCTATCCACCTTTCAATATTCCTATTGATGCCCATCTTATCCAATTTAACTAATAATTCCCCATGTGGCACCGTATCAAACGCCTTACTAAAATCTAAGTAAATTAGATCCACTGCGTTTCCTTTATCTAAAAAATCTGTTACTTTCTCAAAGAAGGAGATCAGGTTGGTTTGGCACGATCTACCTTTTGTAAAACCATGTTGTATTTTGTCCCATTTACCATTGACTTCAATGTCCTTAACTACCTTCTCCTTCAAAATTTTTTCCAAGACCTTGCATACTACAGATGTCAAACTAACAGGCCTATAATTACTTGGATCACTTTTTTTCCCTTTCTTAAAAATAGGAACTATGTTAGCAATCCTCCAATCATACGGTACAACCCCTGAGTTTACAGATTCATTAAAAATTCTTGCTAATGGGCTTGCAATTTCTTGTGCCAATTCTTTTAATATTCTTGGATGAAGATTATCTGGGCCCCCCGATTTAGTCCCATTAAGCTGTTTGAGTTTCGCTTCTACCTCAGATATGGTGATGTCTACCTCCATATCCTCATTCCCATTTATCATGCTACCATTATCCCTAAGATCCTCTTTAGTCTTATTAAAGACTGAGGCAAAGTATTTGTTTAGATATTGGGCCATGCCTAGATTATCCTTGACCTCCACTCCATCCTCAGTTTTTAGCGGTCCCACTTCTTCTTTCTTTGTTTTCTTCCTATTTATATGACTATAGAACCGTTTACTATTGGTTTTAATTCCCTTTGCAAGGTCCAACTCTACTTGACTTTTAGCCTGTCTCACTTTATCCCTACATATTCTGACCTCAATAAGGTAGCTTGCCTTACTGATCCCTCCCTTCTTCCACTCCCTATATGCTTTCTGCTTTTTCTTAATTACCTCTCTAAGATGCTTGCTCATCCAGCTTGGTCTACAACTCCTGCCTATGAATTTTTTCCCCTTTCTTGGGATGCAGGCTTCCGATAGCTTCTGCAGCTTTAATTTAAAATAATCCCAGGCCTCCTCTACCTTTAAACCCATAAATTCTTCAGTCCAATCCACTTCCCTAACTAATTTCCTTAATTTTTGAAAGTCAGCCCTTTTGAAATCAAAAACCTTAGTTGCAGATTTATTTTTGTTAATCCTTCCATTCAGTTTGAACTGAATTAGCTCATGATCACTTGAGCCAAGATTATCCCCTACAACCATTTCCTCTATGAGGTCCTCATTACTCACCAAGACCAAATCTAAAATAGCATCCCCTCTAGTCGGTTCAGCAACTACTTGCTGAAGGAATCCATCAGCTATCGCATCTAGGAAAATCTGAGCCCTATTATTATTACTAGCACTCGTCCTCCAGTCTATATCTGGGAAGTTAAAGTCTCCCATGATCACACAGTTTCCATTAGTATTTACTTTATTAAAAACATTAAAAAGGGCTCTATCCATATCCAAATTAGATCCCGGCGGTCTATAGCACACCCCAAGCACTATCCCAGGGGAGGCTCTAATAGTTTTCTTCCCCAATTTAATTTTTGCCCAGACAGACTCAGTCATATCCATTTCATCGCTTCTTATTTCTTTACATTCTATCTCATCATTGATATACAGTGCTACTCCACCACCTTTACCTTTATTTCGGTCTTTCCTAAACAGCACATACCCTTCAATACCTGTAGCCCAGTCATGACTACTATTCCACCAGGTCTCTGTTATACCTATAATATCTGGTTTCACTTCCTGCACCAGTAACTCTAGTTCCTCCATTTTGTTACCTAGGCTCCTTGCATTAGTGTACAAACATCTTAATTTTTGCTGTTTAGCCTCACTCACATTCTGTACCCTATTAGGCACGGTTATTTTACTACCAGTATAACCTATTAGACTTGTATCTACACTGCCCTTCCTCCTACCTACAGCTGTATCCACTCTTACTTCATTTTCTTTCCACTCTATGCTTAATTCTGGCGTGGAGATTACCTGGACATCTCCCAACCATCTCCCCCAAATTCCTAGTTTAAAGCTCTCTTAATCAGTTGTGCCAGCCTCCATCCTAGAAGTCTATTTCCTTCCCTACTCAGATGAAGTCCATCCCGAGAGAACTGTCCTCTATCCATGAATGCCTCCCAATGGCCATACATCCCAAAGCCCTCCTTATAGCACCACTGCCTAAGCCATCTATTGATAGTCATAATCTTGTCACACCTTTGTTGCCCTTCTCTAGGAACAGGCAGAATCCCACTAAAGATCACCTGAGCCTCAATTTCCTTAAGCGTCCTCCCCAGCCTAGCATAGTCTCCCTTAATACTTTCCAGCGAGAATCTAGCCGTATCATTTGTTCCCACATGAAGGATAATTAGGGGATTCTTTCCCGCTCCCTTTAGAATCCTTTTCAACCTCAGGTCTACATCCCGTATCTTAGCACCCGGAGGACAGCACACCCTCCTATTTTCTGGATCAGCTCTGGTTACAGGCCTATCTATTCTTCTCAGTAAAGAGTCCCCAATCACATAGACCTGCCTTTTCCTAGTGACTGTGCTATTCTCCAGTCTATCCCCTGTTCCCTCTGGCTGCAAGTTCTTTCCATTCCCATTCTCCCTTGTAATCCTTTTTAACCCATCCTGTATCCTCCTGGGGCTCATATTTGGTGTAATCTCCATTAACTCTTCCCCTTTTCCTATAGGACTAACCTCTCTTCTCTTCTTCCTTGCCCTGTCACCTTCAGTGACTACCTGCTGAGCCCCTTCCTCATTTTCCAACTCTGCAAACCTATTCTTAAGCTCTATTTCTCCTTCACTAGCCCGTCTTTTCCTCTGCCTAGGTCTTTTAGTCACATGCTTCCACTGACCACTTTCCTCACCCAGTCTCCCCTCAGAATTCCCTAGTCCTGCTTCCATCTGCAAGTCTGAGCTTTTCCCTTCAGATACCTCATGTCTTTGCTCCATAATCTGCTCAAACCCCTTCCTAAACTCTACCAGACTTTCCACCTGCATCTCCAAACCTCGGATCTTTTCCTCCATCAGCTCTATCAGACGGCACTTCATGCAGACAAAACTCTTACCAGGTGCCCCCTCCAGGATCATGTACATACCACAGCTTCCACATCCAGTCATCTTCATTGTGTCTTCTGCTACATGGGTCACTCCCACTGCCACCTCTGTATCTGTCATATCCTTCCCACCTAAATCCTGTTAATCTTCTCCTCCAACAGAACTCCCACTCAAACTCCCCTGTTTACAGCTCTGTTTGCTGGCTCCTGTGCCGCTGCAGCTGTCTGTGCCGCTGCCTGACTGGCTGCTACCTTTATAGGACCCCTATAGGACCTATAAAGGACCTATAGGACCTTTATAGGACCCCTTCTCCTCCAACAGAACTCCCACTCAAACTCCCCTGTTTACAGCTCTGTTTGCTGGCTCCTGTGCCGCTGCAGCTGTCTGTCTTTTGGCCCGGAGTACATGAAGAAGTATGGATGTACTGTGCGTCCTGCCCAGAGTGTCAGCTGCACAGTCCCTGTCCCCACTTGAGGGCACGTTTAGGACCCCTTCCCATCATAGAGGTCCCCTTCGAGCGAACAGCCATGGATCTGGTGGGACCCCTGGAGAAGATGGCACGGGGCCACCGTTACATATTTGTTGTTTTGGACTATGCTACTCGCTACCCAGAAGCTGTGCCCCTGGTAGAACACGGCCTCTAAAATGAGAGCCAAAGAGCTGGTGGAGATCTTTGCCCGAGTGGGGCTACCAAAGAAGATATTAACAGACCAAGGAACCCCGTTTATGTTGAAGCTAATGAAGGATCTCTGTACATTGCTCCATATACATACCCTGAGGTCTGAGGTCTATCATCCACAGACCAATGGGCTGGTAGAAAGGTTTAACTGAACCCTCAAGGCTATGATAAGGAAGGTGGTAAGTCGGGATAGGAAGGATTGGGACACCCTACTACCTTACCTTATGTTCGCCATCCGGGAGGTACCTCAGGCCTCAACTAGGTTTTCCCCCTTTGAGTTATTATATGGACACCTCCCCCATGGCATACTAGATATCGCAAAAGAAATCTGGGAAGAGGAACCCAATAAGGGGAGAAATATAATTGACCATGTGTTGCAGATGTGAGAACAGATAGCCCAGGTCACCCCTATTGTACGGGAATATTTGGAAAAGGCGCAGGAGGCCCAGCAAATCCATTACAATTGCCAGGCAAAAGTCTGACAGTTCCAACCCGGGGATCAGTTGATGATGTTGGTACCCATGGCAGAAAGCAAGCTTCTGGCCCAAGAGGCCCTGATCCAAGGAAATAACCTACATGAGCAGATCAGGATATCCCCTGATCTGGCACCGAACCAGAATAAGGAGGTAACTGAGATGATCAACTGGTACCAGGACGTGTTTTCAACCACACCAGGCTGGTCCACTGAAGCCTATCACCACATTGTCACAGACCCTGGGGCAAAGGTAACTTTAAGGCCCTACTGGGTCCCCGTGGCAAAAAGGGAGGAGATCAAGGCAAAGGTAAAAAGGATGTTGGAACTGGGAGTCATAGAAGAGTCCCACAGTCAGTGGTCGAGCCCGATTGTGTTGGTGCCCAAACCCGATGGCACCACTAGGTTTTGTAATGACTTGTCAGCTGAACGAGAGATCCAAATTTGATACATACTCCATACCCTGTATTGATGAGTTAGTTGACCACCTGGGCAATGCCCGATTTTTGACCACCCTTGATTTAACAAAGGGATACTGGCAGATTCCCCTTGTCAAAGATGCAAAAGAAAAGATGGCATTCTCGACACCAGTGGGTCTCTTTCAATATAGTGTTCTTCCTTTTGGACTGCATGGGGCACCTGCCACCTTCCAGCATCTTATGGACAAGCTCCTGCGGCCCCATACCAGTTATGCAGCTGCACACCTGGATGATGTAGTTATCCATACCCCCAACTGGAAGATCCACTTGGAAAAGGTGGAAGCAGTTCTGGACATGCAAAGATGGGCTGGCCTTACAGCCAATCCAGCCAAGTGTGCTAGCTGAGGCTAAATACCTTGGCTACATTGTAGGAAGGGGCATGATCAAGCCCCAACTGAACAAACTGGAAGCTATCCAAAATTGGCCCCGGCCAAATTGGAAAAAGCAAGTCCAGGCATTCCTGGGCATGGTAGGGTACTGCCAGAGATTTATTCCCCATTTCGCTACCAGAGTGAGTCCCCTGACAGACCTGATAAAAGCCCAGGGTCCCAATATGGTGAAATGGGCTGATGCTGCTGAGAATGCATTCACGGATCTACCAACAGACCTCTGCAGTAACCCTGTGCTTATAGCCCCAGACTTCAACAAAGAATTCATTTTACAAACAGATGCATCTGAAGTAGGATTGGGAGCGGTCCTATTGCAGATGGTCAGAGACGAAGAATACCCAATCCTCTACCTCAGCAGGAAACTCCTCCTGAGAGAGCAGAAGTATACCATGGTTGAGAGAGAGTGCCTTGCTGTGAAATGGGCCATGGAAACACTGTGTTATTACCTGCTGGGACAACGGTTTACCCTGTGACTGACCACGCACCCCTCCAGTGGACGCAGCGAAATAAAGAGAAGAACGCAATGGTGACCAGATGGTTTCTGTCCCTACAACCTTTCCAATTCACCATAAAACACTGGGTGGGAAGCCACCATGGCAATACAGATGGTTTGTCACGGGTACACTGCCTGACGTCCCAAGTTGCCCAAACCCGTGGTGTTGAGCAGAGTGGGGGGGATATGTGACAGGGTCAGGCCAGATGGCTACAGGAGAGTGATCCTATTGGGATCCAAGAAGTGGGCGGGCGAAACCCACCCACTGCTAAAGGATCCCCCCCCAGCCTAAGAGGGGGATCCACAGGACCTGGACACCAAATAAATATGGGGTACAACTAATGAAATAACAGGGACAGGAGTGTGGTCAAAGGGTCTGTCATAAATATAAAGGGAAGGGTAAACACCTTTTAAATCCCTCCTGGCCAGAGGAAAAACCCTTTCAGCTGTAAACGCTTAAGCAGCTAGGATAACCTCGCTGGCACCTGACCAAATTGACCAATGAGAAGACGGACACTTTCAAAAGCTGGAGGGGGGAGAAACAAAGGCACTCCCTGTCTGAGTGACACTTTAGCTGGGGACACAACAGGAATGGAGTCTTAGAACTTAGTAAGTAATCTAGCAAGATATGCGTTAGATTCTGTTTTCTTTAAATGGCTCAGAAAATAAGCTGTGCTGAATGGAATGTAGATTCCTGTTTTTGTGCCTTTTTGTAACTTAAGATTTTGCCTAGAGGGATTCTCTGTGTTTTGAATCTGATTACCCTGTAAGGTATTTGCCATCCTGATTTTACAGAGGTGATTCTTTTACTTTTTCTTCTATTAAAATTCTTCTTTTAAGAACCTGATTGCTTTTTCATTGTTCTTAAGATCCAAGGGTTTGGGTCTGTGTTCACCTATGCAAATTGGTGAGGATTTTTTATCAAGCCTTCCCCAGGAAGGGGGATGTAGGGTTTGGGGAGGATTTGGGGGGAGGGGAAGACGTTTCCAAGCAGGCTCTTTCCCTATTATATGTATATGTTAGACGCTTGGTGGTGGCAGCAATAAAGTCCAAGGGAAAAAGGAAAATAGTTTGCACCTTGGGGAAGTTTTAACCTAAGCTTGTAAAAATAAGCTTAGGGGGTTTTCATGCAGGTTCCCACATCTGTACCCTAGAGTTCAGAGTGGGGAAAGAACCTTGACATGGTGGCAGAGCAGTGGGATTAATTTGAAATAATTTTGAGATCAATTTGAGATTTTTTGAACCAGAAGCACAGATTTTAAAAGGAATTATTTTTTCCTTTGGGCTGCTGGAAAGCAGGTTTTAAGCTGAAAGTAGTTAGAGTTTTTTTTCCTCTGCTTTGGGGCCAGAGCAGAGACAAAAGGGAATTGTCTTTTTGTGAGCTGGAGTTTTCTCTACCTAAAGGCAGGGTAGTTAACCTCCTGCAGGGAAATTTATAAGTCTTCACAGACCTTAAGAAGTTTTTTTTTTTCCTAAGAGCAACTAGCGGGGTTTTCTGCCTATTTACCTGGAGATAAAGGTGTTAGGTTTTTTTTTTTTTAAGGATTTTTCTGAAAGCTGACAACCACTATCAGAGAACATGGGTATCCAGACAGCACCGCAAAATTTTACAAGCCAAGGTTTTTTTTGTTTTGTTTTCTTTCTAACTCTCGGGTGTAAAGTTAGTTAAAAACAGAGAGGTTAGGATGAAGACTGCACTGTTCAACAGAAGCTGGAATTACCCAGATTTGAGGCTGAGGAAAGACAAAAGGAACATGAAAGACGGGTAGAACTCAGACAGATGGAGATGGATGCACAAGCGGCCAAAGAAAAAGAAATGGAGGCTGCCCACAGGAGTGAACTGGAGGCAAGGGACAAAGAACTGGAGGAGAAGGAAAAAGACAGGAAGCATGCACTGGAAATGGGGAAGGCAAAGGCTCAGCAGAATATACCAACAAACCCTAGCAAGCCTTCTCCAGGTACCACTTCCCATCCCAGAAAGTTCCCCAACTACAAGGCAGGCGATGATACCGAGGCCTTCTTAGGAAACTTCGAAAGGGCCTGCCTTGGGTACAGCATCTCTACAGACCAATACACGGTAGAGCTGAGGCCACAGCTCAGTGGACCCTTAGCTGAGGTGGAGGCTAAAATGCTTAAGGAACACATGAACAAGTATGAACTGTTTAAAACCCAGGCGAGAGTCAGAATGGGGCTAACACCCGAGCATTCCCATCGGCGGTTCAGAGCCCTAAGGTGGAAACCAGACGTGGCATTTACCCGACATGCCTACCACATTGTGAAACATTGGGATGCCTGGATATCAGGAGCAAGTGTTAAATCTCCAGAAGATTTGCCCTTCCTAATGCAAAAGGAGCAGTTCTTAGAGGGTGTTCCTGAGGAAATAGAAAGATACATCCTAGATGAGAAGCCCAAAACTGTAATAGAGTGGGGGAGATTGGAACCAAATGGGTGGAGGTGGCAGAGAAGAAAAAAACTGGTCACAGTTGGAACGGATACCAGAAGAGACAACCTCAGACCACCCCTTACTACCAGGGGCTGCCCAAGGCCCCAACTACCCCCCAAGGAACCCTCCAGACACCTTATCGTCCCGCCACACCATTCTCCAGCAACCCACCTCGCCCCAGTGACCCGTCAGCTGGACGATGTTTTAAATGTAACGAGCCGGGGCATGTAAAGGCCAACTGCCCCAAGAACCCCAACAGATTACAGTTCATTGCACCGAAATCACACCAGAGGTCCTCAGGCTCAGATACCTCCCAGAAACCCTTGGAGCAGAGGGAAACTGTGAGTGTGGGTGGGAAGAAGGTCACCAAATAGAGGGACACCGGAGCACAAGTGTCAGCTATCCATGCTTCCTTAGTGGACCCCAATTTCATCAACCCAGAGATCCCAGTGACAATTCAACCCTTCAAGTCCAACTCTTTCAGTTTGCCTACAGCCAAGTTGCCTGTCCAGTACCAGGGCTGGTCAGGAACGTGGACTTTTGCAGTCTATGATGATTATTCCATCCCCATACTGTTGGGGGAAGACTTGGCCAATCATGTGAAGTGGGCCAAGAGGGTGGGAATGGTCACCCGCAGCCAGGCTAAACCAGCCGTCACGCCTAGCTCTGTTCTGGAAACTTCTACTAGGACCTGGTCAGAGGTGATGGACCCGGACCCCGGGCCAATGTCTGCAACAGCAGTAGTGGATCCAGTCCCAGAGACCCAGACAGAGCCAGTCCCAGAACCGGAACCGGCGGAACAACTAGCACCAGACCCATTGCCAGCACTAAACCCAGTACTTGCAACCCCAACACCAGAGGGCCCCACCAAACCTGAACCGACAGCAGCCGATAACCCTACACAAGAGGCTCAGCCAGAGCCTGAACCCCAACATAGTGCACCAGGAGAGAGCAGTTCACAGTAAACGGAAACAGCCCCATCCCCTACATCGCTTCCAGAGGGACCAAGTATAGGTCCACAATCCAATGAGGAACTGATGTCTCCAGCGTCAGGGGAACAGTTCCAGACTGAACAGGAAGCAGATGAAAGCCTCCAGAAAGCTTGGACGGTGGCACAGAGCAACCCACCGCCTCTCAGCTCTTCTAATCGATCCAGGTTTGTGGTAGAAAAAGGACTTTTATATAAGGAAACGCTTTCTGGTGGACACCAGGAAAACTGGCATCCTCAGAGACAGTTGGTAGTTCCAACTAAGTACCGAGCTTAGCCCATGATCATCCTAGTGGCCATGCTGGGGTGAACAGGATCAAAGACCATTTGGGGAGGTCATTCCACTGGGAGGGAATGGGCAAGGATGTTTCTACCTATGTCCGGTCTTGTGAGGTATGCCAAAGAGTGGGAAAACCCCAAGACCAGGTCAAAGCCCCTCTCCAGACACTCCCCATCATTGAAGTTCCATTTCAGAGATTAGCTGTGGATATTCTGGGTCCTTTTCTGAAAAAGACACCCAGAGAAAAGCAGTACATACTGACTTTCATGGATTTTGCCACCCGATGGCCGGAAGCAGGAGCTCTAAGCAACACCAGGGCTAAAAGTGTGTGCCAGGCACTAGTAGACATTTTTGCCAGGGTAGGTTGGCCCTCCAAAATCCTAACAGATGCAGGAACTCATTTCCTGGCAGGAACTATGGAAAGCCTTCGGGAAGCTCATGGGGTAAATCACTTGGTTGCCACTCCTTACCACCATCAAACAAATGGCATGGTGGAGAAGTTTAATGGAACTTTGGGGGCCATGATACGTAAATTCATAAATGAGCACTCCAATGATTGGGACCTAGTGTTGCAGCAGTTGCTCTTTGCCTACAGAGCTGTACCACTTCCTAGTTTAGGGTTTTCACCATTTGAAATTGTATATGGCCATGAGGTTAAGGGGCCATTACAGTTGGTGAAGCAGCAATGGGAGGGATTTACACCTTCTCCAGGAACTAACATTCTGGACTTTGTAACCAACCTACAAAACACCCTCCGAACCTCTCTAGCCCTTGCTAAAGAAAACCTACAGGATGCTCAAAAAGAGCAAAAAGCCTGGCATGATAAACATGCCAGAGAGCGTTCCTTCAAAGTAGGGGACCAGGTCATGATCTTGAAGGCGCTCCAGGCCCATAAAATGAAAGTGTCATGGGAAGGGCCATTCACGGTCCAGGAGCACCTGGGAGCTGTTAATTATCTCATAGCATTCCCCACCTCCAACCGAAAGCCTAAGGTATACCATATTAATGCTCTAAAGCCCTTTTATTCCGGAGAATTAAAGGTTTGTCAGTTTACAGCCCAGGGAGGAGATGATGCTGAGTGGCCTGAAGGTGTCTACTACGAACGGAAATGTGCTGGTGGCATGGAAGAGGTGAACCTCTCCATGACCCTTGGGCGTATGCAGCAACAGCAGATCCAGGAGCTGTGCACTAGCTACGCGCTGATGTTCTCAGCCACCCGAGGACTGACTGAACGGGCATACCACTCCATTGACACAGGTAATGCTCACCCAATTAGGGTCCACCCTTACCGGGTGTCTCCTCAAGCTAAAACTGCTATAGAACGGTAGATCCTGGATATGTTACAGATGGGTGTAATCCAACCCTCTGGCAGTGCATGGGCATTTCCAGTGGTTCTAATTCCTAAACCAGATGGGGAGATACGTTTTTGCATGGACTACCATAAGCTAAATGCTGTAACTTGCCCAGACAACTATGCAATGCCACGCACAGATGAACTATTAGAGAAACTGGGACGGGCCCAGTTCATCTCTACCTTGGACTTAACCAAGGGGTACTGGCAGGTACTGCTAGATGAATCCGCCAAGGAAAGTTCAGCCTTCACCACACATGTCGGGCTGTATGAATTTAATGTACTCGCTTTCGGGCTGCGGAATGCACCCGCCACCTTCTAAAGACTTGTAGATGGTCTCGTAGCGGGAGTAGGAGAATATGCAGTCGCCTACCTTGACAATGTGGCCATATTTTCGGATTCCTGGGCAGAACACCTGGAACATCTACAAAAAGTCTTTGAGCGCATAAGGGAGGCAGGACTAACTGTTAAGGCTAAGAAGTGTCAAATAGGCCTAAACAGAGTGACTTACTTGGACACCACGTGGGTCAAGGAACTATCAACCCCCCAAAGACCAAAAAGAAACAGCCAAATGCTGTTCAGTGGACCGAAGAGTGTCAGAAGGCCTTTAACCAGCTTAAAGCAACACTCATGTCTGACCCTGCACTAACGGCCCCAGACTTTGACAAACCGTTCCTAGTAACCACAGATGCATCTGAGCATGGTGTGGGAGCAGTTTTAATGCAGGAAGGACCGGATCAAGAATTCCACCCTGTAGTGTTTCTCGGCAAGAAGCTGTCTGAGAGGGAAAGCAACTGGTCAGTCAGTGAGAAAGAATGTTACGCCATTGTCTATGCTCGGAAAAGCTACGCCCATACATTTGGGGACGGCGTTTCCACCTGCAAACCGACCATGCTGTGCTACAGTGGCTTCATACCGCCACGGGAAATAACAAAAAACTTCTTCGGTTGAATTTAGCTCTCCAAGATTTTGATTTCAACATCCAACACATCTCAGGAGCGTCTAACAAAGTGGCTGATGCACTCTCCCATGAAAATTTTCCAGAATCAACTGGTTAAAAACATCCTTGAGATGTGGAAAATATTGTTAGTCTTTATATACTTTGTAGTATATTTAGAGGTGCATGTGTCTTATTAACTCTGTTTTCTCCTAGAGCTCCAGGAAGAAATCACAGCCAGTGTTTCACCCTATCTGTGATTTGGGGTGTGTGTCATAAATATAAAGGGAAGGGTAAACACCTTTAAAATCCCTCCTGGCCAGAGGAAAAACCCTTTCAGCTGTAAAAGGTTAAGAAGCTAGGATAACCCCACTGGCACCTGACCAAAATGACTAATAAGGAGACAAGATACTTTCAAAAGCTGGAGGGGGGAGAAACAAAGGCTCTCTCTGTCTGTGTGATGCTTTAGCCGGGGACAGAACAGGAATGGAGTTTTAGAACTTAGTAAGTAATCTAGCTAGATATGCGTTAGATTCTGTTTTCTTTAAATGGCTCAGAAAATAAGCTGTGCTGAATGGAATGTAGATTCCTGTTTTTGTGTCTTTTTGTAACTTAAGGTTTTGCCCAGAGGGATTCTCTGTGTTTTGAATCTGATTACCCTGTAAGGTATTTGCCATCCTGATTTTACAGAGGTGATTCTTTTACTTTTTCTTCTATTAAAATTCTTCTTTTAAGAACCTGATTGCTTTTTCATTGTTCTTAAAATCCAAGGGTTTGGGTCTGGGTTCACCTATGCAAATTGGTGAGGATTTTTATCAAGCCATCCCCAGGAAAGGGTGTGTAGGGTTTGAGGAGGATTTGGGGGGGAAAGACGTTTCCAAGCGGGCTCCTTCCCAGTTATATATCTGTTAGACACTTGGTGGTGGCAGCAATGAAGTCCAAGAGAAAAAGGAAAATAGTTTGCACCTTGGGGAAGTTTTAACCTAAGCTGGTAAAAATAAGCTTAGGGGGGTTTCATGCAGGTCCCCACATCTGTACCCTAGAGTTCAGAGTGGGGAAGGAAACCTGACAGGGTCAAATGAAGGGAACCAGATGGGGACACCGAGCAGAGAACCCCGGACAGCGCCCACTGCTCCTCAAAGGCATCAAGGGAGTCAGTGGATGCCGCCCAGAGGAACTCTGCCCGGATACGTGAATGGACCGAGGATCGGAAATAGGCCCCACAGTCACAAGAGACTCCATTGGCCAACCTCCTCACTCTGGTTTTATAGGTGGCCATTTTAGCTAGGGCTAGGAGGAGGCTGACCAGGAGATTCCGTGACTTTGTGGGGCCTTGGATAGGGAGTGCATAAATAAGAAGGTGAGGGGAAAAGTGCAACCAAAAATGTAATAAAATATTGGTGAGGAGCCGGAATAGGGGCTACAGCCTGGCATACTCCAAATATATGTGTGCCAAGGTTTTCCTCACGCTGAAAAAGGGACAGGTATCCGGGATAGGCGTGAACTGCGCCAAGTACAGGCCCGTGCTCACGACTCTGTGAAGGAGCTGCCAACTGATATCCCCGGCGGGCCTCGGGACCAAGGTGGAATATAGGCTGGCCCACTGGGGGTCCTCACCTTCCAAAGGTGGCAGGAGGTCCCGCCATTTTGTATCAGGGTGGGACACGAGGGTGAGGGCGTGAAGGGTGTGGAGCATGAGCGTGTATAGATGTTTCCTTGGCGCGGTTTGGAAGCAGACCAGCTGCAGCTCGTGCAGCTGGCTCACGGTGAAGGGATGGGGGGGGTCGGTTGGGTCCACGGGGTAGGGGCCCAATTAAAAGGTCCAGCGGGCCTGGGGTGGAAGGTGGGGGGGGAGCGCCCTCATGCAGGACCCGGTAGAGGTAAACCCGAGCAGCGGGCAGCAAAGCGGCCTTCACCTCCTGAAGTACGCACCGGGGAGTACGAGGTCTGGAGAGCCCCATGCGCTGAGTGAGAGTCAGGGGATCCAGCCAGTCTCCCCGGTCATAGTCCAGGAGGTCTCTGACTCTTGTGACTTCTGCCAGGACCAACCTCTGGCACACCGAGGGGGAATCCGCCACCTGCACATGAAGCTGGGGGTTTTGTAGCAGGGGCTCCGCAAGGAGATCTGCCCCCTCAGTGGCCGCCATGGACCTGGTCATTGAAAGCAGTTTCCAGGTCCGGAAGAGGTCCTGGTAGAAGACCGGCAGCCCGGAGAGGTCTCGTGGAAGACCTCTCGGATGGAGATAAAGGAGCTGCCGGTCGTATTGGAGCCCTTGGAAGCGGCACAGGACGGTGTGCGCCAGTATGCTCCACGCCAGACTACCTGCAAAATAAGGAGCCTCTGCAAGGCCTAGAGGCAGAAGACATGGACCTGAGTGTGCAGACACTTCAGGCCCTGCCCTCCCTCCTCCAGGGGTAGATGGAGAACCTCTGCAGGGACCCAGTGCAGTCCTGACCAAAAGAACTCCAGAATCGATGTCTGGAGGTTGGCCAGGAAACCTGGGGCCAGGACCAGGGTGTTGAGCTGGTACCAGAGCATGGACAGGACTAGCTGATGAAGCACCAGTGCTCTCCCTCGAAGGGAGAGACACCGGAGTAGTTCTGTCCATTTTCGGAGCCATTCTATCACCCCGCCCTCTAAATTGTGCTAGTTCTCCGGTGGAGAGGGATGCATGGCAGAAAGGTAAACGCCGAGATGGAGCAGTGGACCCGCGCTCCACCAGATCGCCTGAAGTGCAGATGGGAGGGAGCTCGCCTGCCAGCCGTCCCCGACCACCAGGCCAGAGCTCTTGACCCAGTTGACTCGGGCGGAGGAGGCTGCCGAATAGATGGCCTGGCAAGCCTCCACCTGCGCTAAGTCACCCGGGTCCTGGACCACGAGGAGCACGTTGTCGGCGTACGCCGACAGGACCAGCCTCAGCTCCGGCTCCTGCAGCACCAACCCTGTCAACCTCCTTCGGAGGAGACAGAGGAAGGGTTCGATCACCAGAGCGTACAGCTGGCCCAAGAGGGGGCACCTCTGCCGTACTCCTCGCCCGAAGCTGACCGGTTCGGTCAGGGTCCAGTTGAGCCTGACCAGACACTCTGCGGAGGTGTACAGCACCAGGAGAAAACCCACAAACTGGGGTCCAAAGCCAAACGCTTGCAGAGTGCTTAGGAGATACCCGTGGTCCACCCTGTCGAACGCCTTCTCCTGATCCAAGGACAGGAGGGCGAATGACAGACCATCCCTACACCCGAGTTCCAAAAGGTCCCAGACCAGATATAGGCTGACAAAGATGCTGTGGCCCGGGATGGTGTAGGTCTTGTCTGGATGGATCACGTCTGCCAGCATGGACCCTACCTGCAGCGAGATGGCTTTTGCCACGACTTTGTAGTCCATGCTGAGGAGCGAGACAGGACGCCAATTTCGTAAATCACAGAGGTCCCGCTCCTTCGGCAATAAGGCGAGCATAGCTTGCCTGCATGAAAGAGGGAGGACCCCGCTCTGCAAAGACTCGGCCCAGATGGTGACTAGGTCTGGGCCGAGGATGTCCCAGAATACGCGGTGGAACTCCACGGTCAGCCTGTCCATGTCTGGAGATTTATTGGTGGGCATGCGACGGAGGGCTTCCGAGAACTCGGCCAGAGTGAGAGGCAGCTCTAGCCGGTCTTGGTCGCCCACGTTGACCGTAGGGAGCTCCTCCCAGAGCACTCTGCAAGCATTAGGATTGATCGGATCCGGGGAGAAAAGGCTTGTGTAGAAGGCTCTCGCCCTCCCGCACACCTCCACCGGATCCATGAGGGGGGTGCAGTCTTCTGCCAGAAAGCAGGTGATGTGTTTCTTGGCCCCCCTCTTTTTCTCCAGGGCGTAGAAGAAGTGGGAGCCGTGATCCATCTCCAGAAGGAGGCCGAGGTGGGATCTAACAAAGGCACCCCGAGCCCAATGGTCCTCGAAGGCCCGGAGCTCCTCCTGCTTCTCCTGGCATGCTCTGCAGAGGGGCGGATCCTCAGGGCTGGCGGCCAGACGCCTCTCCACCTCTAAGACCTCCCGTTCCAAGTGCTCTATCGCCGCATCCCTCCATTGGCTGGTGCTCTGGGTGTAATCTCGGCAGAGGAGCTGGGCGCGCACCTTCCCCAGGTCCCCCACCGCCGTGCCGAGGGAAAGGCACACCGCTGCCCAACCCAGGCCAGCCAGAACTCCCAGAAGGATGTCACAAAGCTCACATCCTCCAACAAGCTGTTGTTGAAATGCCAATAGGCCGGCCCCAGGCTCTCCACGCAGAGGGAGGCCGTCACAGTGGCTAAATAATGGTCAGAAAATGGGGCCGGCTGGATGCTGGAGGAGTGGGCTCGTGAAAGGTGGAAGTGTGATAAATAAATGCGGTCCAACCGGGAGTGGCGCGATCGATGGTCCTCCACCCGGACAAAGGTGAACGTGGAAATGTCATCTGGGTGGTGGTCGCGCCAGACGTCTACCAGGAAGTGGTGTTAGACTATCTCCCGGAGGCAGCCGGGCACTGCTTGGTCTCCGAGGGGTCCTGCTCTTCAAGGGTGGTGTTGAAGTCCCCGCCCAGGACCAGGCACTTGTGAGGATCCAAGGTGCCGAGGAAGGTGGACGCCTGCTGATAGAATTGCAGCCGCTCTGGGCCCGATGTTGGGGCATAGATGTTAACGAGGTTGACCACGAGCCCCTCCATACGGACCCGGAGGTGCAGCAGGCGGCCCGGCACAGCCTCGGCGATCCCCAGCACCTTGGGCCGTAAGTCAGGGGAGAACAGGGTCGCCACTCCAGCCGTATGAACGGTGAGATGGCTAAAGTAGACCCTGTCCCCCGAGTCCAGCTGCCAGCTGTCTTTGGTGGCCGGATCCATATGGGTCTCCTGCAGGAAAACCACAGAGTACCCCCCTCCCGAAGAAAGGAGAGCACCTGGGACCTGCGGAGACCCATCCTACAGCCCCTGGTATTCAATGTTGCAATGATGAGAGGTGCCATGAGGAGGGCTGGGGGGGATCCTCGCTGGCAGGGATGTTCACGGCCCCCATTGGGCCACGCAGCAAACCGTGACCTATCCCGTAGGTGAGCAACAAGTCACAGAAGCTACGGACTTGCGGCGGCCTGCTTCCCAGTCCTTTTACCCTCCCCCATAAGGGCTCTTGTGGCCCAGAGGATCTGATGAAAGTCCCCCCATCGCTGGAGAGCAAGCTGTACCTTGTTGCGGGAGCCACGGACGTCTTCTAAAAACTCCTGCAACTCCTCTCGCAGCACATGGGGGGGTAGGGTTACTGTCTCCTGGTCATCCCCTGACGGGGCCCCTGGCACAGCCCCGTGGCCCACTGAGACAGGCAGGCAAGGTGTGGACCCCCAACGGGGCGCCCAATGGGCTGGCGCCACGTGGCCCGCCTCGAATCCTGGGGCAATAGGGGGCGGCAGAGGGAAGATAACAGCCCCTAGTGGGTCAGGACAGGGAAACACGAAGGCCACTCCCTGCAGGTCATTTGTCAGAAAAGGGAAGGAGACAGGCCCAGGGCAGCAATAACGTCGCAGGAGGTGGACAGGATAGGGACAGGGTCAGCATCAAGGGCAGGGCCAGCATCAAGGGCAGGGGCAGGGGCGAGATTTTGGGCTTCAGAAGCCAAGCAGCTGGATGGTGGCACCTCCCGGTCAGGCTCAAAGGTTGGAGGGGTGGGGAGTGGGCTCTCAGCAATGCCGGGAGCAGGCTTTATGGTGGGTTTGGCAGCCACGGTATCAGGAGGTGGACTATCTTCTGTAGGGCCCCCGCCCAGGAAGGAGGTTGATTGCTCCACACCAAAGAGGGGTGCCCCTGGTGGCTCAGGTCCTGGCCGCGTGGCACTGGCCGTCGCCTCAACAGGCTCGGCGGCCGTCTGAAGGGTGCCTTCTGCGGCTGGGTTGATAGAGGAGTCCAGGGGCTCCTCAGAGGTGGGAGTGGAAGCAACGGTTAGGGGAAGGGAGCATGGGGAAAGGGGGGCTGGAGCGAGGTAGCTCAGATCGAGGCCCGCTGGCAAAGGATTGTTCTCCCCCTGGGTGACCAGGGTCAGACCCAGGGCCTCGATCTCCTCATTATGGATCGGAGATCACTTTCCACCACTCCGTGGTTCTCCCCACTGGCACCCGAAGCGATGGTCGCCTCAGGGCTCACAGGGGCTTCAGATGGTACTGGGGCAGGAAGGGCTCCCTCGGGGGCCTCGGAGGGGAGGGACTCCCGTGGAGGGGAGATACTGCCTTCTGGTGCTGCCACGTCTTCCCCAGCTGGCACCGGTGGATGGAATACACCCGTGGGCAAAGCGGAAGGCTCGGCATTGGTGCCCCCTTCCTGGTCTTCTAGGGGGTCGCCACAATGGATGGAAGAAGCGGAGCTCAAGCCTTCCACTTGCCCCGCTTCCCCTGAACTAGGGCTCAGCCCTCCATGGCATCATCCGGGGGCTGGCTAGCAGGGGTCATGTCAGGGGGCAGAGGCGATGGCTCAGGGACTCGGGGGAGTAATGGTGGGGCAGCACGAGGGTGGGAGGATTCCCCCTGGGGGGGCTCTCTCCCATGCCCGGCGGTGTCCCTGCTGCACCCTCCTCCACAGGCCCCGCTAGATTGCAAGCAGTGGAGGCGGGGCTCTCCCGCTCATCTGGGCATAGTGGGGGAGGTGCCCCTTGGGTCTGAGCGGGAGCAGTGGTGAACTGGGAAGGAGGAGGAGTGGTTTTGGGCGCCGGGCAGCCAGGGGCGCCGGCAATGAAGGGGCCGGTGCCCTGCCATGGCTCGGGGGTCCCAGATGCCCCTCCTTGCCGGGCCAAGGGGCAGCCCCTCTGGACGCGCCCCATCGCCCGGCAGAGGTAGCACTGGGCCTCCCCCACAGAGTAGTGGACCTGGTAATGGGCCCTCTGTAGGGGATCAGGAATGACCCTTCGAGCGCCTCTCAGTCACGCGCTGCTGGCGGCAGTTGAAGCTGCACCTGCCCGTGGAACGAGAGGACATGACGGAGGGCGGGGTCTTTGCAGCCCAGTGGGAGAGGGCTGACAACGGAGATGGGTTTCCCCAGGGTAGAGAGGGTGGGTAACAGGGCGGCATTGGGAAGAAAGGGAGGGACAGAGGTCAGGACCAGACGGACGCCCAGGTCCTCTCGCGGCTCTAGGGGGACAAACACCCCCACCACCACCAGGCCCTTCTCCACCGCCTCCTGGGCGGTGGCCTCCGCTGCTAAGAAGACGACGACCTTTCCATACATTTTGGAGGCCGCCACAATGGCCGTGGGCCCCACCACCCTCGCCAACACCCGCATGTAGGTCTCCACGTGGGACAAGGCGGGGACCAGGAGGCAACGGATGCCGTGCTTCCTGGTCAAGGTCGGGAAGGGGCCTCGGCTGCTATAGGTGGTAGCAGAGGCGGTGGGCAGGAGAGATGATGTAGCAATAGGCGGGGGGGCTGCCACCACCTGGGCATACGCCCTGGGGGCCGGACACCCGCAGTGCTGGTGGAGGGAACAGCAGGGAGGGACGCCGCGGCCGGTGGTGGGGCCGCGGCAGTGGAGGCAGCTCCTGCCAAGGGGGGCTTGGTCTTTTTTGTAGGGCCCTTACCCTTCTTTTTATCCTGGCCCTTCCTGCCAGCTGCGGGGGCTTCCCCAGAGTCGGAGGGGGCGAGGGACGTGGCAGCAGCGGAGGTCACCCCGGTGTCCACCGCTGCCAGTGCTTCAGCAGGGGCAGTAGCAGGTGGTTCAGCAGCGGCAGTGGAGGTAAGGGCTCGGGAGGGGCAATGGGGTGGCAGGTCGGGGAGGGACGGTGGGGTTTTCTGGAGGGGCCCCACCCGTCTCGTCCCCTGCCATTGTGAGCAGGGAGGGAAGGGAAGACACCAGAAGGAGGAGGGGAAAGGGGAAGCAGGTTGATCACTCCTCCCCGCTAGGCTGCAGGCAGGGGAGGAGCGCGCCAAAAGGGGTGGGCTGGACGAGGGGACAAACCAGGGGCTAGGGGTGAGTTGCCGACACGGGGTGGAATTCCGCCTCCCTTAGCTGCACTAGGGGAAGGGGGAATACAACAGCATTGGGGGTGCAGTGAAGAGGGTTTAAACTAAAAAAGGGGGGAGTGGCACAAGCGCATGGGAGGGGACATGGGCGCACAGAGCAAGGGGCTAAGCGGGCTGGAGTTAGGGCAGGGAAACCAAGGGGCTAGCTTCAGTGGCTGAGGCAGGGCAAACAGAACAAAGGCTGCAGAGGGAAATGGGTGGGGCAGGCAAACAAACTGAAGCTAGTAAGGGGGGCTGGGGTAAAAGGGGGAGAAGGCTGCAAGGGGCAAATGGGACAGGTAGCAAAGGGCAAAGCTGTGGGGTGGGCAGTCCGGGGGAGGCAATGTGCCCCCACGTGCTCTTGCACAAAGTCTGTTTAGGCTGGCTGCTGCTTCTGGCCCAAAGGGTGGAAATAGGACATAGCAAACCAAGCAAGCAGCTGAGTCCAGAGGCAAGAGCTGAGGCAGATGGTAAACAGCCAGTGGGGGTGGTGGAGGGGGCAATGGTGGTGGGGGTTGGGGGGGACACAGGTGGATTGGGGGGCAGCTCCACACCACACCCTCTGTGTCCCTACAAACACAGTCAAAACTCCCACCACAGGAGCAGTTTGAAAGTTACTCAGTTCGAAAGGCCCCCTCCATGGTAGTCTGCAAAGTCTTTAGTTGCTCCCCCACTAGTAGATGGTCCTCTTCTCCTCCTCCTCAGGGCTTCAGCAGCTCCAGGCAGCAGACTCCGCAGCAGCAGCTCCAGGTGGTGGTTCAGGTAGACAGAAAGGACCCCTCTCAGGTGGTGGTGGTGTCCACAGCAGCAACGGCTGGGGCTGGGGTCCCTCACTCCCCCCCCTCTGGGGAGTGGGCTAGCAAGCTCCCCCCCCCAAGGGGCTGCAGTTGGAGCAGTAGCAGCACCCGAGGGTGTGGGGTCCAGCAGCCAGCCAGCAACCAGGTAGCAGAGAAGGGGGCTGGTATCTGGCCCAGCCAGGGGAGTAGCTGAAGCAGCAGGGAGAGCTCAGGGCCTAACAGCAACAGGAGCAACAGTCCTCTCCCTCCTTTTCCCTCCAGGCCAGAGGGCTACAGAAGAGTGATTTTTTTTTTTTGAAGCAAAAGATGTTTTTTATTTGCATAACACACTTACAAAGTAAAAACAGCAGCATATGCAATGTGTAACACAGCAACCAATCACAATTGTTTTCTCATTAGCTTCAGGGGAGGAAAGTGTTCAAGCTTGCCTGGGTCCAGAGTGGGGGGCTTCCTCAACTCTCGTGGTCTTCCACCCTCTCGAGTTACCTGGTGCCACGCCTGAGTGTCACCAACAATTCCCTCCTCTGAAAGCACCCAACAAGAGGGGCAGGCTGTGGGGTTGACAATCGGGGGGGGGAGGGGGGCACGCGCACCCACGTGTGAAAGAACCCCTCTAAGGTGGTGGTGTCCACAGCAGCAATGGTTGGGGCTGGGGTCCCTTACTCTCTCCCCCAGTCAATGGGTCAGACAAAGGGACTCAGATGGGGACACCGAGCAGAGAACCTTGGACAGCGCCCACCGCTCCTCAAAAGCATCAAGGGAGTCGGTGGACGCCGCCCAGAGGAACTCCGCCCGGATACGTAAACGGACTGAGAATTGGAAAACGGCCCCACAGTCACAGGAAACTCCATCGGCCAACATCCTCTCTCTGGTTTTATAGATGGCCGTTTTAGCCAGAGCCAGGAGGAGGTTAACTAGGAGATCCTGAAACTTTGTGAGGCCATGGATGGGGAGTGCATAAATAAAAAGGTGAGGGGAAAAATGCAACCAAAAACGTAATAGGAGATTTGCGAGGAGCTGAACAGGGGCTGTAGCCTGGCGCACTCCAAATATACGTGTGCCAGGGTTTCCTTCATGCCACAAAAGAGACAAGTATCTGGGACGGGGGTGAACCGCGCCAAGTACTTGCCCGTGCTCACAGCTCCATGAAGGAGCCGCCAACTGATGTCCCCGACGGGCCTCGGAACCAAGGTGGAATATAGGCTGGCCCACCAGGGCTGCTCACCCTCCAAAGGTGGCAGAAGGTCTCACCACTTTGTGTCAGGGCGGGACACTAGGGTGAGGGCATGAAAGGTGTGGAGCACGAGCATGTATAGATGTTTCCTTGGCGCGGTTTGGAAGCATACTGGCTGCAGTTCATGCAGCCAGCTCGCAGTGAAGGGGTGAGGGGGTCGATTGGGTCTGCGGGGCAGGGGTCCAATTAAAAGGTCCAGTGGGCCTGGGGTAGAGGGTGGGTGGGGCATGCCCTTGAGCAGGACCTGGTCGAGGTAAGCTTGAGCAGCAGGCGGCAAAGCGGCCTTCACCTCCTGAAGTACGCGGCGGGGGGTGCGAGGTCTGGAGAGCTCCATGCGCCGGGTGAGCGTCAGGGGATCCGGCCAGTCTCCCCGGTCGTAGTCTAGGAGGTCTCCGACTCTCGTGACTTCTGCCAAGATCAAGCTCTGGTGCACCGAGCGGGACTCCGCCACCTGCACACGGAGCTGGGGGTTGTGTAGCAGGGGCTCTGCGAGGAGATCTACCCCCCCGGTGGCCACCACGGACCTGGCTGTTAAAAACAGTTGCCAAGTCCGGAGGAGGTCCTGGTAGAAGACCGGCAGCCCCGAGAGGTCTGGCGGAAGACTTCAAAGACAGAGATAAAAGAGATGCCGGTCATATCGGAGCCCTTGGATGCGGCACAGGATGGTGTGAGCCAGTGTGCTCCACGCCAAACTGCCTGCACCATAGAGGAGCCTCTGTAGGGCCTGGAGGCAGAAGACACGGACCTGACTGTGTAGACACTTCAGGCCCTGTTCTCCTTCCTTCAGGGGTAGATGAAGAACCCCTACAGGGGCCCAGGGCGTTCCTCGTTTTCTCCAGAGCATAGAAGAAGCGGGAGCGGATGAGGGATCGAACAAAGGCGCCCCGGGCCCAATGGTCCTCGAGGGCCCAGAGCTCCTCCCGCTTCTCCTGGCATGCTCCGCAGAGGAGTGGGTCTTCAGGGCTGGCGGCCAAACGCCTCTCCAGCTCTAAGACCTCCCATTCCAACAGCTCTATCGCCGCATTTCTCCGTCGGCTGGTTCCCCGGGTGTAGTCGTGGCAGAAAAGCAGGGCACGCACCTTCCCCAGGTCCCACCATCACCGCGCCGAGGGAAAGGCACGCCGTTGCCCTCGCCAGGCCTGCCAGAATTCCCGGAAGGACGTCACGAAGTCTTCGTCCTCCAACAGGCTGTTGTTAAAATGCCAATAGGCTGGCCCCGGCCTCTCCGCACAGAGGGAGGCTGTCACGGTGGCTAGGTGATGGTCAGAAAATGGAGCCAGCCGAATGCTGGACGAGCGGGCTTGTGAGAGATGAAAGCGTGATAAATAAATGCGGTCCAACCGGGAGTGGCTCGACCGATGGGCTTCCACCTGGACAAAGGTGAACGTGGAAGTGTCATCCGGATGGTGGTCACACCAGATATCCACTAGGGAGTGATGTTCAACTATCTCCCGGAGGGTGTCCGCGGCGGCCGGGCTCTGCTCGGTCCCCGAGCAGTCTCGCTCCTTGAGGGTGGCATTAAAATCCCCTCCCAGGACTGGGCACTCATGAGAATCTAAGGTGCCGAGGAAGGCGGACGCCTGCTGATAGAATTGCAGCTGCTCCGGGCCCGATGTCGGGGCATAGACGTTAACAAGGTTAACCACGAGCCCCTCTATATGGGCCTGGAGATGCAGCAGGTGACGCGGCACGGCCTCGGCAACCCCTAGCACCTCGGGCCGTAGGTCGGGGGAGAACAGGGTCGCCACTCCAGCCTGCCAAATTGTGGAATGGCTAAAGTAGACCCTGTCCCCCCACTCCAGCCGCCAACTGTCTTCGGCGGTCGGATCCGTATGGTCTCCTGCAGGAAAATCACAGAGTACCCTCCCTCCCGAAGGAAGGAGAGTACCTGGGACCTGCGGAGAGCCATCCTACAACTCTGGGTGTTCAACGTTGCGATGGTGAGAGGTGTCATGGGGGGGCCAGGAGGGATCCTCACTGGCAGGGACGCTCGCATCCCCCAGCAGGCCACGCAACAGTCCTTGACTCATCCTGTAGGTGAGTAATTGGTCACGAAAGACGCAGACCCACCAGTAGGCCGCGGCATCCTGCTTCCCTGTCCCTTTACCTTCCCCCATGAGGGCCCTTGCGGCCCGGAGGATTTGAAAAAAATCCCCCCATCGCTGGAGAGCAAGCTGTACCTTGTTGCGGGAGCCATGGACATCCTCTAAAAACTTCCGCAGCTCTCCTCGCAGCTCATGTGGGGGTGGGGTTACGGTTTCCCGGTTGTTCCCCAGCGGGGCCCTTGGTGCAGCCCTGTTGTCCACTAAAACGGAGAAGCAGGGTGCGGACCCCCGACGGGGTGCCTGATGAGCTGGAGCTTCTAGGCCTGCCTCAAGCTCTGGGGCGATAGGGGGCAGTGGAGGGAAGATAGCAGCTCCTAATGGGTCAGGGCAGGAGAACACAAAGGCCACTCCCTGGTGGTCATCAGTTGGGAAGGGGAAGGAGACAGCCCCGGTGGCGGCAATAACATTGCAGGAGGTAAATTGGATAGGGGTTGGGGCAGGGGCAGGGGCAGAGGCGAGGTTCTGGGTTTCGGGAGGCAAGCAGCTGGATGGTGGTGCCTCCTGATCAGACTCGAGGGTTAAGGGGGTGGGGAGGGAGCTCTCAGTGATACCGGGTGCAGGCTCTATTGTGGATTTAGTGGCTACAGCATCAGGAGGTGGATTAACTTCTGTTGGGCCCCCGCCCGGGAAGGAAATCGATTGCTCCGCACCAATGGGGGGTGCCCCTGGCGACTTGTGTCCCGGCTGCGTGGCGCTGGCTGTCACCTGAGCAGGCTCAGTGGTCGTCAGCGGGGTGCCATCAGCGGCCGGGTCGATGGAGGAGTCCAGGGGCTCCTCGGAGGTGGGAGCAGAAGCAGCAGTTAGGGGGAGGGAGCATGTGGAAAAGAGGGGTGGAGTGAGGTTGCCCAAATCGAGGTTTGCTGGCAAAAGGTCATACTCCCCCTGGGTGACCAGGGTCAGATCTAGGGCCTCGATCTCCTCGAACACAGAGGAAAGGACACTTTCCGTTGCCCCGGGGTTCTCCCTGCTGGCACCCGCCACGGTTGCCTCGGGGTTCACAGGGGCTTCGGGTAGTGTCAGGACAGAAGGGGCTTCCTCAAGGGTCTCGGAGGGGAGGGTCTCCCGTGGAGGGGAGACACTACCATCCGGTGCTACCACGTCTTTCCCGGCTGACA
This sequence comes from Eretmochelys imbricata, assembly GCF_965152235.1. Classification (NCBI taxonomy): domain Eukaryota; kingdom Metazoa; phylum Chordata; order Testudines; family Cheloniidae; genus Eretmochelys; species Eretmochelys imbricata. The sequence goes on along the minus strand of NC_135574.1, from coordinate 186,244,615 downwards.
CTGGTGGATGGGACGCACTCGTGGGCAAAGTGGAGGGTTCGGCATCGGTGCCCCCCTTCCTGGTCTTCCAGGGGGCCTCCGCCTCGGGTAGCTGAGGCGGAGCTCGAGCCTTCCGCTTGCCTCGCTTCCCCTGGACTAGGGCCCAGCCCTTCATGGCATCATCTGAGGGCTGGTTAGCAGGGGTCGTGTCAGGGGGTAAAGGCGATGGCTCAGGGACTTGGGGGGGGATGGTGGAGCGGCATAAGGGAGGGAGGATTCTCCCTGGGGCAGGCTCTCTCCCATTCCTGGTGGTATCTCTGCCACACCCTCCTCCATAGGCCCCGCCAGATTGTCATCAGCGAGGGTGGGGCTCTCCCGCTCATCTGGGCGTTGTAGGGGAGGTGCCCTTTGGGCCTGAGCAGGAGAAGTGGTGGTCCGAAGAGGAGGGGGGGCGGGTTCGGGTATCGGGCAGCCAGGGGTGTTGGCAATGACGGGGCCGATGTCCTGCCGGGTCTCGGGGATCCCAGATGCCCCTCCTTGCCAGGCTAAGGGGCAGTCCCTCCGGACATGCCCTGACACCCGGCAGAGGTAGCACTGGGCTTCCCCCGTGGAGAAATACACCCGGTAATGGGCCCCCTGGTGGGGGACTAGGAAGGACCCCTCGAGCGCCTCTCCGTCACGCGCCGCCAACGGCGGTAGAAGCTGTACTTGCTGGCGGAAGGAAAAGATGTGATGGAAGGTGGGGTCCTTGCAGCCCAACGGGAGAGGGCTGATGACAGAAACAGGTTTCCCCAGGGTGGAAAGGGCGGGTAACAGGGCAGCATTGGGGAGAAAAGGAGGGACAGAGGTCAGGACCAGGCGGACGCCCAGGTCCTCTAGCAGCTCTAGGGGGACAAACACCCCCCCCACCGCCACCAGGCCCCTCTCCACCGCCTCCTGGGTAACAGCCTCCACTGCCAAGAAGAAGATGACCTTCCCATACATTTTGGAGGCCGCCACAATGGCTGAGAGCCCCACTACCCTCGCCAACGCCCGCACATAGGTCTCCACGTGGGGCGAGGCGGGCACCAGGAGGCATCGGACATCGTGCTTCACTTGTCATGCTGGGGAAGGGGCCCCTGGCCGCTGTTTGATGGTGGCGGAGGCGGTGGGAGGGAGAGATGACGAGGTGGCAGGCGGGGGGGCTGCCGCCGCCCGGGCATACATCCTGGGGGGTGAGGGAGGGACCCCCGCAGAGCTGGTGGAGGGGGCAGAGGGAAGGGACGCCGTGGTCGGTGGCGGGGCCGCAGCAGTGGGGGTGGCCCCTGCCATGGAGGGCCTGGTGGTTTTAGCTGGGCCCTTCCCCTTCTTCTTGCCCTGGCCTTTCCCGCCGGCTGGGGGGGCTCCCCTAGAGTCTGGGGAGGTGGTGGGCATGGCAGCGGCGGAGGTCACCCCGGTGCCCTCCATTGCCGATGCCCCAGCGGTGGCGGTGGCAGGTGGTTAACAGGAGTGGGGTCAGGTAAAAAGGGACAGGCTGTGGGATGGGCAGTTCGGGGGAGGGGGGTGGGCACATGAACCGCCGTACGCTTGTCCAGAGAGTCCTGTTTGGTTGGCTGGTGCTTCTGGCCCACACGGTGGAATCAGGGCGAGCAGCTAAGTCCAGAGGCAGATATTAAACAGCCAGCAATGATGGTGCAGGAGGCAGTTGTGAAGATGGTAGTGTGGGGGTTGGGAGGACACAGATGGATCGGGAGGCAGCTACGTGCCATACCCCCTATGTCCCTATAAACACAGTCACGACACAGTCAAGGCCTCCCCCCACACGAGAGCACAGTTCGAAAGTTACTCAGTCTTGGGCCCCCTCCATGGCGATTTGTAAGTTCCCCGGGCAGTGTTCCTCTGGTAGATGGCTGTTTCTCTTTCTCTCTGTTCTGGACTTCGTCCGCAGCTGCAAAATTCCAGGGATGCCGGAGCAGATGATAAAAATTCCTGTCGGCCAAATACGGGTCCACAAACAAACAGCAAGCGGCTGGGTCTGGGGGCTGGGTCCCTCCATTCCCCCCCCTCCGGGGAGCGGGTCAGCAGGCCCCCCCCCCTCTCGGGGGGGGATTCAGCTAGAGCGCCAGCAGCGTCTGAGGGCGGGCGGGCGGGCGCTAACAGCCGGCCAGCAGCCGGCCAGCACTCTAGCAACAGCAGAGAAAGAAAAAAAACAACAAAAAGAAAAGAAAGGGGGGAGAGCGTCTGGCCCGGTTGGGGGGGAAGGCGAAAGCAGGGGCAAAAAGCAAGGAAAGCCCAGGCCAGAGGGCAGCAGCAGGAGAGCAGGTTAAGTAGGTCCCTTTTCCCCGGGTAAGGTAAGAGGGAAGGTTCCAGAACAATCAGGAATTTTCTGGAAACAATTAAGGCAGACAGGCTGATTACAACACCTGCAGCCAATCAAGAAGCTGCCAGAATCAATTAAGACAGGCAGGCTAATCAGGGCACCTGGGTTTAAAAAGGAGCTCACTTCAGTTTGTGGTGTATGTGCAAGGAGGTGGGAGTAAGAAGCTGAGAGTGAAAAGGCAGACTACTGGAAGATGGAGAAATACAAGTATTACCAGACATCAGGAGGGAGGTCCTGTGGTGAGAATAAAGAAGATGTTGGGAGGAGGTTATGGGGAAGTAGCTCAGGGAATTGTAGCTGTCACGCAGTTGTTTCAGGAGTCACTGTAGACAGCTACAATCCACAGGGCCCTGGGCTGGAACCTAGAGTAGAGGGCGGGCCTGGGTTCCCCCATCCCTCTATTTCCCCCCTCCCCTCACCCCTCCCCCCAACTCCCTACTTGATACTGGAGGAGTTGACCTGGACTGTGGGTTCCACCAGAGGGGAAGGTCTCTGGCCTGTTCTCTGATCCATTAGGTGGAGCAGCAGAGACTGCAGGGATTGTTCTTCTTCCTTTTCCCCATACTGGCCAGTGATGAGGCCAACTGAGTGAACGGCAGATCTGAGCCACAAAAATGGCCAAACTGAGCACTGCTGTGAATCTCTGAGGCGAGCAAATCTGCCAATAAGCGCAAGACCCACCAAGGTAGAAGAGGAACTTTGTCACAATATATTCTTGATTAAATATGAACTTGTATACAATTAACAAAAAACAGATTTTTAAAAAGAAACCTAATTATATGACTAATTACCACAACTGTGTAAATGGGTAGTTAAATACTGTAAATAGGTAGTTAGATATTTAACTATCCATTTATATGTGCAGCTACAGTAATTTCACATGCTAATGTAGGCACACAATTGTACACACAATTCTGTTCATGCAAGTGGGCTTCAACCCACTGAAAAAGTGGTTATTAGCTGATGAAGAATTAAGAGAAATTCAAAGTAAAGAAAAATTAGAACAAGTAAAATAGCATGCAATTAGACTGTGTACCTGCCTAGTAAACTATAATAAGAAATATATAAATGTATTACTAAAAGTGCAACCAATAATAATTAAAACTTCTGATGAAAGAACAAAGCCAAGAATTAACTAGCACATAATTCAAGGGAAAGTGTTTATAAATGTCAATCCATTATACAGGCTTACAACATCTGAAATAATTCACCAGCTATTCCCACTTTGTTCTAGAATAGGGAAACTATAATAAAGCCTTAATTTGAAACAGTATGTATCTGTGGTTACAAGACATGGACAAAATATGATCTAATGCTACTTAGAAGAACATTCTGACAGTACATGGAACTGTTCCTAGACATCATCAGAAAGAAGCTTAGTCACAAAACTGATTTGTAGGAAACTCTAGTGACTGATTGATATTTTAATGTTAAAAGTCCTTCCAAAAAGAACATTCTGGTAAGTCCAAAATTCTCTGAATTAATTTTTTCACAGACACCACCTCCACACCCTGTGTATCTGACATAGCAATCAAGTGATCTGATTTGGTATCCTGCAGTTGCAACATACATTGCAATTGTACATGTCCCTTTCTATTCTAGGAACACAACTTAAGTGTCACTTTCATGTATCTTCTTGTAATACTTTGCGTTTATTGAGTGTCTTTTTATAAGGTTTTGTCCACAGTTGCTTAAGTTTCACAACAATCATATGAGATAGATAAGTATTATTATTTCCCCATTTTACAGATGGAGAAACTAGGGATATAAAAGTTTAACTGGTTAACCAATAAGCATCAGTCTTATTGGTTTTGGTTAACAATTAAACTCTGCTGCTGGCCCCACCCAGGGTCCTGGCTGCTGGCCTGCACCCAGGGATCCACTGCCAGCCCAGGCACAGGGCAGGCAGTGGAGTCCTGGGTGCTAGGCCAGCAGCTGGGAGCCCGGATCTGGGCGGCAGCAGCCGGGAGCCCCGAGTAACACATGGGGGTGCTGCAGCACCCCCACAGCCCTAGTTCCCTGCCTTAACAGTTAACCATTTAACCGATAGAATTTTAATAGGTTACATGGTTACTATTTTTAAACCCTGTTTACATCCCTAGGAGAAACTGGGGCACAAAGAAGTTAAATACTTGATTCACAGCAGTTCTAGTATTACAAACTATTTTCAACTGGACTAAGATGGATAGACTCTCAAATGGCATAAATTATCATAGCTCCATTGACTTCAATTCAGTGCTTAATTTGTAATGAAAGAGATGCAGGGGCTCAAGCAATTATTTTACATTCATAACTGATGCAGCAAGTCGACAAATTAAACACTACTTCAATTAAACCATTGACTTCAATGATGCTATGACAATTTAAACCAGCTGAGGATCTATCTGCCCGAGTGTACACTAGAGGATTATGATCTGATTTATTTTAAATTCCCTTTGAGAGTCTTCGTAGACACATGTGCCAAAAAGGGCATTATGCATTATAAATGTTCAAAAGGCACCTAGGAAATTCATCAGCAGATGGTGACGGCTAACATGTGAATGTGTTTCTAGTCATTACATAATGCAATGAAGGATGGCTATACCGTGTAATCAAAACAGGCAGTTGCTTAGTGCAGGAAGGTAATAGGGACAGCAAAACATGCAGTACTTGTTTACTGTGAGAGTGACAGTAAGGTGTTCATTTGCCAGTTTGCTTAAAGCATCAGGAGGCTGCCATTATATCCAATGCCGATATGTAAAATACAGAGTTTAAACACTTGTACACAAGTGTACAGCTATCTTACTTTCCACATCACAGCTACAATCTGAATTACCCTCCCAAGAAATTGCAGTAACCTGCTGCAGGTCATACAGCAGGTCACTGTGAGTCCAGTAGTCTCCCAAGAGCACCCCCAGGCTAAAGGATGCATTACATTATGTCATTTGGGATTATCTGTGTGTTTTTAGGCAGTATTAATGGAAAGAAAGATTAAAGATTTTTCAAAGGCTATTAAAAGGTGGTAGCTTCCTCTTGGAATTTCTTCTAATCTATTACACTGATGTCATGTGTGTGCCAAATTTAGAAAGCATTTGATTTTAAAAAATCTGTCCAGCCATTTTAAGGCATTGGCTTATGATCAAAAAATACTAAAACTAAAAATAGAATAAAGTATTTCCTGATATGCAAGAGAGACCAACATTTAAATACTTAAATTACAGACATGAAGTTCAGACTGCTGAGAAATTAAGCAACTTGTACTTATGCATTTTAAGCAAAAAGCTCTCTACAAGTGATCAGTGTTATTATTTATATTAAGTCTATATCATATGTAGTTTAGGACTGATTTGGTTCTCTTCTTGAAAGAAGGAAGGTGGCTGTGTTGGAACTTCTACCCGTCTTCAAATGGAAGAGACTGCACTCGGGTGGCAGATAACTGAGGAGCGTATTGAAACGATCTTGTCATTGATATAACTGATCCATTAGTATTGGCTCAATTTTGGCAGCTTTCATAGTATGGACATATTATTAGAATGAAAGACCAACAAATTCCGACGTGTATTTACCAAGAAATGCTGCTACATAGACAGCGATCACACGGACACCAAAAGCTTCCGTGGCAGGGAGGATCTTCATTGGGAGCAAGATTTGGTACTTTATCTGTGTATTCCCCAGGGATCAGAATGGTTATACACTGCTGATACTTGCAGAGCTGCCAGCCCTAAGTCTTAACATTAATGAGTCAGACCCCTGACATTGTCTTAAAAATCCTGAGATTTTAAAAATAAAAAGTGTAGGGTTCTTTATATTTGACTTCCGGTTTTGTCGCCTGGAGCAGGAGGCCAGACATTTACTGCTTGTAACAATGAAACAGCCCAGCGGAGAGTCTCACCAGTCTCTGGCCTCCAGACGCCAAGAACAATACCAAGCCCCAGAGACTCGCAGCAGAACGCCCAGCGCTAGCACCAGAGCGGTTGGCTCAGGCCCTGCGCGGAGCCCAGCCTGGCGCGGTATTTTAGCTAACAGCTCAGCCGCGGTAGCGCAAACCCCGCTCCGCCGCCGCCTTCCACAGACCAGCCCTGCCTCCCTCCAGCCCCCACTCCCAGGGCTCCGCGCGCGAGCCCGACGGCCTGCAGCCTCCGCCCCGCCCTGCACGGGCCCCAGCGAACCAGCCAGCTCCGCTCCGCTGTCAACGCCCTCTTCCCGCCTGCCCCTCTGCCCCGCCTCTCGACGGGTCACGTGTCCCGGCGCGCTCTGCTGAGTTTCCGGCTCGCTTGCGGCTCCTGGCAGGTAAGGTGGCGGTGACCGCCGGCGCTTACCTGAGGGCGCGCGGTGTTTGATGGGCACGGAGCTGGCCTCAGGGCTGGGCCCCTCGGGGGGGGGGGGGCAGGGGCTGAGTAGTCCCCGTCTCGTACCCGTCCTTCCCAGACAGCTCCGGCGCTGCTCGCTGTCTGTGACTGCGGTGCTAGGGGTGTTGAGAAAGGCCTTGGGGTGCGCCCCCCGCCCCAAGGAACACGCCCTGCTCGCCGATTGCTCCCTGTTCAACCGAAGGGGCCTGACTCGGAGCAGCGCCGCTGGTTGAGCGGAGCTGATGTCGCTTGAGGAGACCCCACTTCTCAGCCGGCTCCCGAGCCGTGTCAAGCTCTGGCTGAAAGCTGTCAACTTGAACGCCAGGTGGGAACTAAGCGGCAGCTCGCGTGGCTGGCGGAGCACGGGTCTGAGGTGCGGAGGACAAGAAGCACCACCTCACAAGTGGGCTGCCACATTCAGCACTAGTCTCCATTTCCCTGTGTCTGCAATCAGTAATAGGCTGGGGAGAGTGTGCCTTGTGGTGGCCTGGTTTCAGAGTGACACAGATGTGATAAGAAAAGGAGTACTTGTGGCACCTTAGAGACTAACCAATTTATTTGAGCATGAGCTTTCGTGAGCTACAGCTCACTTCATCGGATGCATACCGTGGAAACTGCAGCAGACTTTATATATACACAGAGAATATGAAACAATACCTCCTCCCACCCCCACGGCTGTTACTCTGAAACCTGACAGATGTGATAAGAATAACAAGACTGACATTCAGAAAATCAGTTTGTTCTGATGACCGGCTCAAGATGAAAAAAGTGCTCTTGGCTACAGCTGTTATCTAGGCATCTAGAAGCAGCCTGTAATCTAATAAATTCCCAGATTGTGGACCTGTGTTACAAAAGACAACTGCACTCCATCATCAAGGGTGCCAGTGTAATGTTCACATGCTTTCATCCAGACTGCCTAGATACTACAGTGCTAGGGGCCATATAAGTACTTATGGTGTGTGTTAGGCAGCATATTAGATTAGATTATTATAATGGACCCTGCAGCCTTAAAATCTAGATATAGATACCACAGTTTCTATCTTTGTCTAGTGAGGTTAGCCCTTCTTCCAAACCATAGTGTCATGGATGTGAGCAGCTGCTGTAGAAATGGGTATTGTCATCATAACAAAAACACTACAGCCCATGTCCCCTCTTACTAACATAATGGGTGGGATGATGATATAGAACCCCATGTAAGGGCACCTTTGGGGTTCAAAGATAAAGGCGAGCCATTCTAAGCTACAAGTTGTCAACAGTTCCACATGATAAAGAATTGCAAAGGCAGACTGTGTAAAATTTGAATGGATGCTTAATCCTCATCTATTGCCAGGAGGAGATGATTGACCAATACAGCCAGTGCAGTTTCTGTCCAAAACTTAGACATGAAACTTTATTGCCAAGGGTAAAAAAAAATCACAGGTTTCTTCAAATCTGTGTATCCTTAGTTTTCAATAGATGTGCGATATATCAAGGGGGTTGGGGCTTATGACTTATGAGGAGAGGCTGAGGGAACTGGGCTTGTTTAATCTGCAGAAGAGAAGAGTCGGGGGGGATTTGATAGCAGCCTTCAGCTACTTTGAAGGGCGGTTCCAAAGAGGATGGAGCCTATTTGTTCTCAATGGTGGCAGATGACAGAACAAGGTGCAATGGTATCAAGTTGCAGTGGGGGAGGTCTGGGTTGGATATTAGGAAACACTATTCCACTAGGAGGGTGGTATAGCACTGGAATGGGTTACCTAGAGAGGTGGTGGAATCTCCATCCTTAGAAGTTTTAAGGCCCGGCTTGATAAAGCCCTGGCTGGGATGATTTAGTTGGTGTTGGTCCTGCCCTGAGTAGGGGGTTGGACTAGATGACCTCCTGAGGTCTCTTCCAACCCTAATCTTCTATGATTTGTTCAGTAGCAAAAAACATTTTGCTGAACAATCCCACAGATTAGAATTAAGATTTTTGTTATATTTGGCAGGGTGGGTTTGATTTAAATCAAGTTTTGTTATAGCTTTTACTGCTACTTCTTGTAAGTATTCTGCTGTGCGTGCATTTCCTGATGTATCAATTGTTTCTGTAAGGAAGACATTTCCTTCTGTTGTCATATAAGCACGTACAACTCAATCTAAAACGATGGTACCAGAGAGTAACTAACAACTATATTTTTTGCTCAAACATGTGACTTCAGGAATAGTCCAGAAGGAAGACAGGCAGTCCTTAAGAAAGTAGCATGAAATAAAAAAGTTTACCAACCTGAAGATCCTGCATGTTCAGACATGTTCCTTTCATAATCTTCAAGGCAACTTCCTCTTGAGAAGGAACACTTTTCATGATGTTGTTTCATTTGAGCAACTAGGCCTTGCATTTCTTTGTTGCACTGTTTATATTTTGCATACCTGCCTGTCTTACCCACAGGCAGAGGAACTTCATTAAAATATTCCCAAACTGGGTCTCTTTTATGGCCTGCTGCCATGATAGGCTTTCCCTTCTAGTGAGAGAATGGTATTGGTAGATCTCAAATCAATGAAGGCTACACTCAGAAAGACCTCAAGACTTCTGGAATATGCTGCTCAAACAGTTTCACTTTTGTTTCTATTGCCTGTCCCTCCCTTCTCACATTTATCTCCAGACTTCTTCTCCTTGTCCAGATCTATTCTGCCCCCAACAATCTTCTATTCGTTGAACTTTTTGAAACTCTCTTCATTTTTAGAGAGAGGTAAGGGATTGACTCTGTGTTTCACAATTTGCAGAGAGACAAATCTGTTGAGGTCTCGGGGTTATTTCTCTGAGGGTTATTTCTCACCTCTATATATTATTTATTTATTTATTTATTTATTTAAAAACATTTTTGCTGTTAACAAGCATGTTATCTCTGGAGACACAAATCCACAGTTTGAGAACTGCAAAACTAAGCATCTCTGATGGTATCAACTAGACTGAGCACTGAGTCCCATTGGGTAGATAGAAAGATTAACCTAAATAATCTATACAGAAACCCCTAGAACCGCATAAAATTGGGTCCCTAATCTATGAACTATTGGAATTTATTTACAAAAATTTTCTTAAACATTACATGAATATATTGTCTCATACTATAGAATTTAAATTTATAATCCCTATTCCTTGATGAGACATCTTTGAGGTATAAAGTATGTTAATTAAAACTATCTTTAGATAGGTTTTTTCCTCAAAAAGCATTTTCTCAAAAAAATCCAATTTTTTAAAAAAAATCATTGATTTTTATCCACCCTGATATTTGGGGACTTGTAGATTTTTTTTTTTTTTTTTAATCTTCAGTCTATATAACTGACATTTTTCAAACTAGTAAATTCATTGTATAGTTCTCTAGAAGTGCGATTGGATGATAATTGATTCAATTTGGAATGACATAAGACAAGTTTTATGAAATGTCAAAAAGCAGGGTGGATAAATATCAATGATTTTTTTTAAAAAAATCAGATTATTTTTATTTAAAATCAGATTTTTTAAATCAATTTGATTTTAATCAAATCCACCCTGATTTCATTGTATCTTTTCTGTTCACAGTGAAGAAATGAACCGAGGGATGATGCTGAAACTGGAAAACCTGGTCCAGTTACATTGTGCTTGCAGACAGCTGCACAGTCTTTCTTACAGGAAAATTCACAGAACACAGTGGAAGCCTGTGAAGTCATCCACATACCCCATGCGGCCAATTCAGCCACACCCACAGCTTTGGCAAACAGACACATTCATCAGTGCTGTGCTCTCACAATGTAGGCTTTTAGCTACAAAGGAGGTAATGAACAAGTTCCAACAACTACTTTATCCCTGTCTGAAAGTACAAAGTGCAAAAAAAGCAATTTTTGAGCATTTTCATTATATAAATAGAAACTCTGTTAGTGATGAATTTATTGTGTATAAGATTGTTACTCCACTGTATAGAGAATTTACTTTAGATTTACAAGACATATTAATATATATGTAGATGCATTGCAGCTCTCTCCCGAACATTCATTTCAAGTTTTTTAAATCCAAATGTTGCAACACCAAAAATCTGAAAGAAAAACTGACTATAAACAAAAGTGAAAATGATTTTCATTGTTCAAAATGAGCGAGATGCAAAAAACAGTAAAAATGCTGCAAAGTGATTTTTAAATATTCACTATTTTAACAGTTCTTTCAGTAATTTTTTTGTAATGTAGGTAAAGAAATTTGTTTACAACTTACAATTTTTGTTTTCGTTGGCCCTTTAAATATTGTTTATTAGTCATTCCTTAATTTATGCCACCCATGTATCCTTACGCACGTGTCTTACTCCTTTGTAGGGGAAAAGACCAGGGAAACAGAAATTACCACCAATAAAACCTAAAATAGAAAGGCAGGAGGTAGAGATACAGCAGAGGATGACAGCTGAAGATCTTGCAAGAGCTATGGATAAAGACATAGGTGAGCCAATTTATTCTTTTGAAAGAAGATCCAGCAATCTTCTATTTAAGACAATAATGGAGTTTTGAAGAATGCTATAGGAAATGTCATGCTGGAATTATCTATATTATAGTTGGATTAACACACCTTGTCTCATCAGGATCCACAATAATCCCCTGTCCATTGCCAGACAAACTTCTTATATCAGAGTTTTAACAAAATGAAAAGAAAATGTTAGTAGCCATATAATCCTGATTGTGAACATTTTGTGGAACACCACCGTTAGATAAGACATGTTTTTGCCTTAATTGAGGTGACTTTTTTTTGTATATATGTCTCTGTCACCTACATCTTCTGTATGTGATTTTCCCCCCCCATGTTCTTCATTTTCCAGCCAACAGGTAGAGAATTAGAATAGCACCATCTTCCTTATGGTGAAATGCTTTACATATGAGACAAATTGTGAATGAAATTGACTAGGATTATGCAACTGTTTTTAAGCAAATGTTTCAGTGCAGAAGCATAGTACCACTCTAACACTACATCTTTAGCACAGCTTTCCACCGGACATCAGTCAGGAAGGGCTTGGTGTGTTGAGGTCCCCAAGCTGAAAACTGATGCTAAAAGACCAAACAAATCGCAGTGGTGTTGCCATATTAGTGCATGTTTTGAGCAGCGTGTATAGTTCTTGACTTTTCACTAGCAAGCAAGCAAGAAAATTATAATTCCACTCTTTTAAAATATTTTCTCATCTAGAACAATGTGGGCCTTGTCTGCATTGGAAATTAGCCTCAATTTCAACCATTGCTGTAGCTGTACTAGTGCAAAACCCAAATGTAGGCAGAGAAAGCTGGGATTTACACCAGTAGAGCTTACATCTGTTTGAAACAGGAGTAACCTCCGTCCATGCAAATTGCAACTTCCCTTATTTACATTAGAGGTTTGCAGTGGTGCAGCTGCAGTGATGGCTGAAATTGGGCTATTTTCCCAGCGCAGACAAAGTTTTACTTACTAATATAAACTAATAAAGTTTTAGGGGCATAGTGCTACATTTTTACACTTTCAGCAAATATTATACATTTGATGCCTGAAATCGTTTATCAGAATCATATTAATTTTCAGGGTTTTTTTTATACCTAATTCTGTACTCATGTAAATGCCCACCTTAACAGCCTTTCTCAGCACAGTGCTGAGAATAAAGAAAATCTGCCATGTCTCTTTGTGTATGTCTGAGATGTCTGCTTACTCACTAAGTTTTCCAATAGTGCTCATGTCACTCATTAGCAGCTCTTAATTGTTGCAATGTTTCCTGCATTTCCAGTACTACAAAAGAGGGGGAATGAACCGATTTGCCTGAGAGTTTTGTCATCCTCTGTGGCACTTCTCTACCATCAAATTCAGATGAGTTGAGTTCCTTTGATCTGGTAACCGCTGAAATAAGTAAATAAAACAATTGGATCAACCTAGACATTTTTAAAAAATGTTCCCCAGGTGATAGGAGAAAGTGTCCTCTTATTTGTTGGTGCTGTAGCACACTCAGTATGAATTATAATGGGATACGCTGGGATAATAGAGGAGGTACGTCTGCAAAATAAACCCATTTGCTCACTTTCTCAGAAACCTGGTGGGGGAGGAGAGTCTTACCCTTGGTTGTGCATGCATTAGAGGGCAAAATTCGGCTGTTAATTTCGGCTGGTTCCTATTTGCAATTGTACGGTCCCCCCTGCCCCCCTTCACAGTTGCATAATATACCTCTGGCAACTGCTGCTATAGAACTAAATGGGAAAGTGTTTTCAGCAATCCCTAATGCAGTTTAACACCTGGAAATAAGGAACCAGCGCCATGTGACCAGCATATTCCCATGGACCACCAGTAAATACTTTTTTTGCATCACCAGTTGTCCGGGTTTTGCACTACCACATGTACATGAAATTTTGGTTCTATTACTAGTCATTTGTCCTGTGCATAGGATGAAAATATATCATTGTATACCCTTATACAAGGCACTGGTGAGACCTCACCTGGAATACTGTGTGCAGTTCTGGTCTCCCATGTTTAAGAAGGATGAATTCAAACTGGAACAGGTACAGAGAAGGGCTACTAGGATGATCTGAGGAATGGAAAACCTGTCTTATGAAAGGAGACTCAAGGAGCTTGGCTTGTTTAGCCTAACTAAGATAAGGTTGAGGGGAGATATGATTGCTCTCTATGAATATATCAGAGGGATAAATACTGGAGAGGGAGAGGAATTATTTAAGCTCAGTACCAATGTGGACACAAGAACAAATGGATATAAACTGGTCATTGGGAAGTTTAGACTTGAAATTAGACAAAGGTTTCTAACCATCAGAGGAGTGAAGTTTTGGAATAGCCTTCCAAGGGAAGCAGTGGGGGCAAAAGACCTATCTGGCTTTAAGATTAAACTCGATAAGTTTATGGAGGAGATGATATGATAACATGATTTTGGCAATTAATTAACCTTTAAATATTCATGATAAATAGGCCCGATGGGATGTTAGATGGGGTGGGATCTGAGTTACTACAGAGAATTCTTTCCTGGGTATCTGGCTGGTGAATCTTTCCCATATGCTCAGGGTTTAGCTGATCACCGTCTTTGGGGTCGGGAAGGAATTTTCCTCCAGGGCAGATTGAAAGAGGCCCTGGAGGTTTTTCTCTTTCCTCTGTAGCATGGGGCACAGGTCACTTGCTGGAGGATTCTCTGCTCCTTGAAGTCTTTAAACCACGATTTGAGGACTTCAATAGCTCAGACATAGGTTAGAGGTTTATTGCAGGAGTGGATGGGTGAGATTCTGTGGCCTGAGTTGTGCAGGAGGTCAGACTAGATGATCATAATGGTCCCTTCTGACCTTAATATCTATGAATCAAAAAATTGAAAATTATGCATATTAATAAAATAATTAAATCATCTAATTAGATTATCCTGTTTCAGAACAGCTTATTGAAGATGATTGGCCCATATAAATATACAATATTATAGGAATGTTTTATATTAATAGAATATTTTGGGAAGATGTACATTAACTACTGTGTGTATAAATCATTTATTTATACTATTTATTCACGTACAACATACCGAGAAAACTGCTACTTTTCCTTCACTGCCCTGCACTTCCTTGAATGGAGCATTGGATGAAAGCACATACTGTATTAATGGGTACCTCTATCTCAGGTATCTTCTGGAGGATCAAGTGTAAAATGTTTTTACTATTTCTTTAATCAGATCATGTGTTTGAAGCCCTGCTACTCACAGGCATTGACCTAGACTCACTAGAACCAGATTCCGTTTTGGAAGAAGTCTGGATCAAGGAAGTTGTTAAAAAATCAGGGATGAAGTACAAATGGGCAAAATTAAAACAAGAAAAAGTCAGAGAAAATAAAGATGCTGCGAGAAGGTATAATTGTGATTGTTCTTTTGATTTTTTCCTACTACTATTAAAATAGCTCATTTGGGATACACAGCTGATAATATTTAAAAGATAAATTTTAACTTCTGGTTTGATTCCTTTGCCCATGTAATTGCTACATCAATGTTAAGACGCATTCTGTTTTAGTTTATGTTGATTTTTGTGAAACTGTCTAAAAATGTTGCTTCTTGCTTCATCTAATTGGGATTGCTGTATTAATTGATGCTGATTTAAGTAAGATTGTTTGCTATAAAGAGGGGAAAAATGCTTTAGTTAGCAATGATTTTTTATTACATTTATTTCTTTGTGAAGACTGGGGAAGAACTTGACTGTTCTATTAAACACTGAGCTATGATACATGGCTACTAATTATGCATAGAGGTCGTTATTGCCCATCGATATTACACAGAGTGTTTGACAAAACGAATGTTTTGCTATTATTTTAGGCCTCCTGCTGATCCAGCTTTATTAACCCCAAGGCCTCCAGTTGTTACTATATTGGGCCATGTTGATCATGGGAAAACAACTTTACTTGACAGTCTGCGAAAAACTCAAGTGGCAGCAATGGAAGCAGGAGGCATCACCCAGCATATTGGTGCCTTTCTTGGTATGATTTAACCATACATATAACAGTTTGTTATACACTATATATAGTAGTCAGCTTTGCTTACAGTTTACTTGAACTGAATACAATTATATGCAAGGTTTTTTGCTATATAGCAGAAAAAAACGTGAACATACTGCTTGGATGGACCTTAAAAGCATTAAGCATACCATTTGCAATGTTGAAATAATATTATAAGGTCTCGGTCATTTGGGGACATTAAAGATCCCGTGGCACTTTTTGCAAGAGTGAGGATTTAAAAAAACCCTGCATCCTAGCCCAATTCCAATTTTGGTAATTGTAGTGTGCCTACCTGCCATTCTTCTTGTAGTTACAATTGCATATATTGTTCTTCCTTCCTGTCCTAGAGAGAGGTAGCATGGTCTAGTGGAGAGTACGTTGGGTTTGGATTCCGCATTCTTTTGTTTTGTTCACAGCTCTGCCACTGACCTTGCTGTGGGCAAGTCATTTCATATTTGTGCTTCAGTTTCCCTGCCTGTAAAATAATTATACTTCTCTTCTTTTATAAAACTCTTAGAAATACATAGATTAAAAGTGTTACGTATAGTTTTATATAAATTAAAGTGTTGGATAGTGTTGCTTTTTTAAACTGAAGGCTTGCTGTGCTTCACCTCAAAACTCTCTCTGCATTTCAGTGGTGGGTGAAGTGATGTATGTACTTTAGGATGTTTATGGATAAAAGGCCCTGTGATAGATTTTCAGAGGGGACTGAGGCAGTCAGGCATCCAACTCCCTTTCGACAAGCGTCCAGTTCCGATTGTAGATCTGCTATAGATCCCCTTGGAAGCCCCAGTCTTTATAAATTAAACTCGTCGTCATCCTTTAACCACTGAGTTTGTCTCTAGGGTTATGCTCATTAGTAGCACTGCTTTTTTCACGTTTTTGATATCTGCTATGACAAACAGTGTGTTAACTTTCATAGATGATATATAAATTGTTCATAGAGGAAGGTGTATTAGTTCAAACAAAACTATGGGAAAGATTATGCTTGAAGTGTATTGTGTTTTAAATTATGTTTTCACAGTATATTTGCCTTCTGGGGAAAAGGTAACTTTTCTTGATACTCCAGGACATGCTGCCTTTTCAGCAATGAGGGCAAGGGGTACACACATCACTGATATTGTCATATTGGTTGTAGCCGCAGAAGATGGAGTAATGAAACAAACAATAGAATCTATTCAACATGCTAAAAATGCCAAAGGTACGGTATATTTGACCTTTTAACATTTCATTTTTTTTACATTTGTGGTGTGTTAATATCCAGCACTATAAACCAAGACATGCTGTAGTAACAATTCAAAGAATAAACACGCGTACAAAACATATATCAGCCTGTCCTCTCCCACAAAACATAATCCTCGAACCAAATCCAAGTCCATTCAGGTTGGGGATGTTTTTCTCCTTAAAACAATCCTATGGAATAACTGAATGTATCCAATGAAGTGAGCTGTAGCTCACAAAAGCTTATGCTCAAATAAATTTGTTAGTCTCTAAGGTGCAACAAGTCCTCCTTTTCTTTTTGCGAATACAGACTAACACAGCTGCTACTCTGAGACCCTTGTGTATCAATATAAATGTCTAATACATTCTGAGGCCAGAAGGGACCATTGTAATCATCTAATCTGACCTGTATAGCACAGCCCATAAAACTTCCCCAAAATAATTTAATAGAAAACATCTTGTAGAAAAACATCCAATCTTGATTTTAAAATTGTCAGTGATGGAGAATCCACCACCACCTGTGGTAAATTGTTCCAGTGGTTGGTTACTCTCAACTTCTGGCCATTGGATAAGGGTTGTACCTTTCTCTGCTAGACCTGAAGAACCCATTATTAAATACTTGTTCACCATCGAGATACTGTAATCAAGTCACCCTTAACTTTCTCCTTGTTAAGCTAAATATACTCAAAGAGCTCAATCTATCATTATAAGTCATGTTTTCTACTCTTTTAATCATTCCCATGGCTCTTCTCTGAACTTGCTCCAATTTATCAACATCCTTTTTCAATTGTGGGCAACAGAACTGGACATAGTATTACAGCAGCAGGTGTACGAGTGGCAAATACTGAGCTAAAATAAACCTTTCTACTCCTACTTGAGATTTCCCTGTTTATGCATCCCAGGATCACGTTAATTTTCTTGGCCACAGCATCTCATTGGGAGCTCTTGTTCAGCTGATTATCGACCACAACCCCCAAATCTTTTTCAAAGTCACTGCTTCCCAACATAGAGTCCCCCATCCTGTAAGTATGGCCTACCTTCTTTGTTCCTAGATATGTACATTTACATCTAAATTTAAAATGCATATTCTTTGGTTGAGCCCAGTTTACCAACCGATCCAGATCTTTCTGAGTCAGTGGTCTGTCCTCTTAGATGTTTACCACTTCCTCAACTTTTGTAAACTTTTATCAGTGATGATCTTATGTTTTCTTCCAGGTTATTGATAGAAATATTGAGTAGCATACAGCCAAGAACTAACTCCTAAAGGACCCCACTGGGAATTGTACCTGTTCAGTGCTTTCCAGATCATATGTGGTCTTGGAGGAATGTACTACCTACGCCTGATCCCACTGATTGCTTTTTAACCCCAATCTGCAGAGTGGAGGGACTTCAGTAGCATCTCTCTAGAATCATAAGGCTAGTTCCCTCTACTCATTTTATAGAGAAATCAGAATTATTCAGGTGTAGCAGTTTCATAATTCCATTTTGAAAATGTCTTTGCAATTTCAGAAGTCTTTGTCAGCTTGTCATTCTATGGTCTAAACTTGTTTCCAAATCACTTTCAACTTTTCAGGGTCTTATAATCCTTAGTTTTTTCACATAGAACAGTGACATGGCCATCACTGGGATTTTTCAGTATCTTCAGTATTTTTTTTCTTGATTTCTATAGGCTTAATATTAATTTTTTTTATCGTAGCCTAGATATTATCACATTAATTACAAATATATTTGCGTGTAACTCTTTAAAAAGCTTTCTGTATTATTACTAACTCAAGGCAACTGATTTTTCTTGACGTGTGGAAGTTTTTTTTTTCTTTATCATTATCACTATAGTTAAGGTGGAACTTTTATTCATAGGAAGGTAAATTTCAATAATGATTTTGCGAAATATTTTTTTTAAATAGCTCTAAAGTTGTTTTGTGGGTTAGATCTGTGCCAGTGAACAACAGTAAAGTCTTTGATATTCAAATATGGGCTCCTTGCTAAAGAGACCTTTTTGAAATATGCTGATGGTTCTTTTGCTATCTCAAGATTTTCTTCTTGAGCTTCTTGTAAAGTTTTAGCTCTTCTACCACCAAAAGAAAAATGGATCTAAACAATGCTATGAAAAGACATTTTCCATCTTGGGCCACTCACATGATCTCAGCAGCCTTAGCTAGGTTGCATTGTAATTAACTCTTTTACATCAAATTGACCAGGGCTTAAATTCCCATTTTTTTCACAGTGTATAGGTTAGGCAGGAGTTTGCAGAATCACTTTGAGTGGAGAGAAGATTAAATGTTCTAAAGTAGTTTTGGCAAATGCACCACCACAAAATTGTTCTGACTTTTGATGAAATTGAGAGCAATGTGATGCACAGAGAAGAGAAAAAAGGTGCTTTTTTTCCTCTACAGTTCTCAGAGGGTGGACCCCCAGCTGCCGAAGGGTCTCTGTTATAATAAACTTCCTTGACTGAGGGTGTGGGAGGGGTAGGTGGCAACCCCTTTGACACCCATTAATGCTGCATGTAGCTAGGCTATATGGATCACTACAGAGGGAGGCATGAAGAGTTTCCTTTCGTGCTGCTTCTACACCACTGGTTACAGCCCACCAGGCATGAGAATCCTTCCAGATTTCCAGTTCACATGCTAAAGCATATGTTTTAAAGCCCAGAATGGGACATCAGAAAACTTTATTTGTGGTGGACAGAGAGAAGCTAACTTTGCACTTGCAGAATTCTACTATAGTTATTACACCTACATAACTACACCTCTAGCTTTTGTGAATAGAATTATTCCTTACTACTTTAATTTTGCTAGTGAATACAAATGAACATTAGTGTTGATTCTCTTTGTTGACTGATGCATATTGTGCGGTTCCTTAATATAGATATTGGTAACAGGCATCTTAGAAACTGCTAGGATAGATAGTACTGAGTATTATAGGTTCATAGATTATAAGTAGGGTCCTACCAATTTCAAGGCCATGAAAAACATGTCATGGACTGTGAAATCTGGTATTTTGTGTGCTTTTACCCTATAATATGCAGATTTCATGGGGAAGACCAGCATTTCTCAAATTGGGGGTCCTGACCCAAAAGGGAGTTGCGGGGGGTTTGCAAGGTTATTTTAGGGCAGTCGCGGTATTGCCACCCTTACTTCTGCGCTGCTGCCTTCAGAGTTGGGCAGCCAGAGAGTGGTGGCTGCTGACTTAGGCCCCAGCTCTGTGAGCAGCATCCTAGAAGTAAGGGTGGCAATACCATATCATACCATCCTTACTTCTGCGCTGCTGCTGACGGTGGCTGTGCCGTCAGAGCTGGTCTCCCGGCCAGCAGCAGCTGCTTTCCAGCTGCCCAGCTCTGAAGGCAAAGCCACCACTAGCAGCAGTGCAGAAGTAAGGATGGCATAGTATGGTATTGCCACCCTTATTTCTAGGCTGCTGCCTGCAAACCTGGGCCCTCAGTCAGCACCCGCCACTCTGTGACCGCCCAGCTCTGAAGGCAGCAGTGCAGAAGTAAGGGTGGCAATACTGTGACCACCCCCCCAATAACCTTTCCCCCCCCCCACAACTCCCTTTTAGGGTCAGGACCCCCAATTTGAGAAACGCTGGTCTTCCCTGTGAAATCTGTATAGTGTCAGGTAAAAGCACACAAAAGACCAGATTTCACCATCTGTGATGCATTTTTCGTTGCTGTGAATTTGGTAGGACCCTAATTATAATAATCTATCTGACCTCTTGCATAACACACATTAGTAACATTCTATTATATTGGGTAAGGACACAGTAAGAAAAAGATACTTGGATATGATACTAGAGATACTTTAGCACTACTGTCTATTTACAAAATGTCACTCTGGAGCTAGTGTTCGTGGCTTTATTGCAGTGTTACTAGCACCAGTTTTAATAAAAACAGAATAAAAAATACTTCTTGTGTTTTCCCATAATTTTGCAACCCAAAACAGCAGTGGTATCATTTTATTAATCTAATTTTCAATGTTTAGGCAGTTTATGAGCATTGTTTTAAGCCTAGCAAACAAACGTGCTTGTTGAATGTATAAACAGGATTCACTTGTGTTTCATGTAGCAAACAGTAATAACTGAAGAAAAGGCACATTTATCTAAGCTCTAAATTAAGGTAATCTTGTGATACTGGTATGAGAGAGAGATACTTATTTCTTTCTCAGTTCCTATCATCCTTGCCATAAACAAATGTGACAAACCTGAAGCTGATCCTGAAAGAGTGAAGAAAGAATTGCTGGCTCATGATGTGGTTTGTGAAGAGTATGGGGGTGATGTTCAGGCTGTACATATGTCTGCACTTAAGGTAAAATTTTGATGGATTCGGTCATGTTCGGGAAATTCTGCCATGTGGAATACTTTGATTTGGCATTTGGAAAATGAGTTTTGACTTGGGGCCTACTCCTGGAGTATGCTGAGTGCCCTGAGCTCCCAATGGAGTGAGTTGGAACCAAGAGCTCTCAGTTTCTTGTTCACTAAAGGCCTGAACTTGCAAGAGACTATCAGTAGAATTACAGACTTCCAGTTGCCTCTGATTTTTGTTAGTGGGTATTTGTTCCAGACTTCTGTCATTGACTCATATTTGTGCTTTAAGTAAAAGGCATCCAGAGGAGTTAGTGCTGAAGTTAGGCAGAAAGAAATAATTCAAAACCAAGTATAAACCTTCATAATAAAGTTTGGACACAGCTAGCAGGAGAGAGTAAGCCTCATAAATCTACTTCCTGTAGACAACTGGTAGTTAATTACTATAATCTGAAATCCTAGCTTTGTTACTGGTACTTGATTCTGTGGTGACCAAAATTATCTTTATCTTGCCAGAAATTAAATCTGGAACATTGCAATTACTTTATTGCTGTCTTTCTGAATTGAACCTATTAATGGGAGCGCTGAGGAAGCTGGGGACAGCTGCTCAGAGTCAGGAGAGAGGGGGCAAAATTAGTTCTGAAATGGGAAAAGGGTGCACCCTAAATACCACACCAGTTTCCTCCTCCTACCCTATTTGCTCCTTGTCCCCACATCCACCTCTCTCCACTCCTCAAAAAAAAAAAAAAAAATCAAGTGTGGAAAATATTTTTAAAAGAATTGTTTTACTAATAGGAAGATTAAACTCCCTTCCTATTTCCAGCACTAACCAGGCTGCTATTGTTCATGATATGCAAGGCCCCCTCTCTCCCCTTCATGCTTCCTGATCTTTGTTACTTGCATTCAGGACTGCTAGCACTGTAGTCTTAGGCCTTGATCATGTATTACTTCGGTGACCCCTCTGGTCTATTGGATTGCATTGTGGAATTGGGAACTATGGATCATGTGTATTGGGACAGATGCTGGTACTCAAAATTCATCTTCTGATCCTATTGTAACTAGCTGCCTCCTTAATTCTTAACTGTTTTTTGGTACAGGGTGAGAACCTAATGGCTTTAGCAGAGGCAACTGTTGCTCTAGCAGAGGTTTTGGAACTGAAGGCAGACTCCACAGGCCTAGTAGAGGGAACCATAATAGAGTCTCGCACAGATAAAGGAAGAGGGTAGGTCAGCTAATTGTCTGTCTTCCTTCCAATTTTAATTAATGTTTCTGTTAAGTTTATTCCAGTTGACTTGGTTAAAGAGTCATTGTCCAGGTGGTTTCCAAAATTAAGGTTTTAATTGAAAAAATATATATATAAAACTCTAGTATTCTTAGTATATTTCAATAAAACTTCATTTTTAAATGAAAAAAAGATTGTTTGGGTTTAACAATTCGTCAGCAATGTTTGCAATCCAAACGTTGCAGTATTTATTGCCTTATTGCATGGGAATCAGAAAATGAACAGTTAGGAACTGATTGGGCTATTTTATTTTCCAGTGGAACAAAGTGTTGTATAAGCAGACAGCATATATGGTAAAACATAAACTAAATTTGTTTAAATAAAATATTAACGCAGATTTTTTTTTAAAAATTAAAGAATATTAATCTGACAGTTTTTTAACCTACGTAGTTTACTTACTATAAAAGAGAACTTTTTATGAACAATCCCCTAAAAAGTGTCTTTGTTCTTTAAAATGGTGATATTTATAGGGTACCTGCAAAAGAAAGAAATCAATTTTTATATTTCTTTATATATTTCTTTATATATAATATAAAGGGAGACCTGGAAGGTTTCTTTTCAACAAATTCTGCTTGATGTTTATTACCTTAGAAATATAAGCAATGTGTCTGGTACTTCCTGGATTTTCTGGAGGACTGTTTGGTGTCCCATATTTTGTGATTTTTCTCAGTGCCTAATTGAAGAGGAGGAGGTTGCTGAATTTTTAACATCTTTATACAACTAAAGATACTAAAAAGGATACAGCCCATTTTTTTTTCTTTGCAAATCTCCTTTAAAACTCCCTCTGCAAGGTGGTGAAATGTTTAATAGCTGTGTTCTGAGATCATAGCCCATACTGTTCTATATATGCTTTTTTCGTCTTTTCTTAAATGCATGTAACTGTAAATATGATAGCAAACTTAACTTTTTCTGTCTTCCCCTTTCGCCTCCTCCTAGTCCAGTAACCACGGCCATAATTCAGAGAGGAACTCTGAGAAAAGGATGTATTCTGGTTGCAGGTAAAAGCTGGGCAAAAGTGCGCCTGATGTTTGATGAGAACGGCAAAACAGTAGATGAAGCCACTCCCAGCATGCCGGTGGAAGTTGTGGGCTGGAAGGAAATCCCGTCAGCCGGAGCTGAAATCCTTGAAGTAGAATCTGAGGTATAGCAAGAATAACTTGATGCGTAGCTAATACACTTGTATTGCAGTATGTAACGTAGATGGAATTAAATACAAAAAAGGTAACGTTCATTCAAAATGAGCCATGGTAACTAAGGCTTGAAGACAAAACCTGGGTACTAAATGTGGCCTGGAATAGGTTTTCCACAACAGGATTGAAGAACCCACTGAAACACACAACCCTTATTCCCTCCCCTTCTCCAGCACTTTCACGTTGATCTGCTCCACATTTAGCCAAAGAAAGCAATCTATCAGTGGGATGGAAGTGTAACCTGTGGTCTCCTATTTCCCTTTACTTCTGCTTGACTAGCTGGTGTCTGGGTGGCTTCTCTTTCAGTATTGCCTTGGCTGAGTGTCCAGGAATAATTTACAGGTTTCAGAGTAACAGCCATGTTAGTCTGTATTCGCAAAAAGAAAAGGAGTACTTGTGGCACCTTAGAGACTAACCAATTTATTTGAGCATGAGCTTTCGTGAGCTACAGCTCACTTCATCAGATGCAGGAATAATTACTAATTTCTTCCCCCATGCCTCTCAAAGGACTTAGGTTGTCCGCTCTTCAGTAGCATATAATAATAATTACTTTAAAACATGACATAAAATAAACCAAGAATTAATGGGCTCATTATTCTTAATCTTAGAATTAATGAGACTCAAAATAAAACAAATTGGTGTGCATAACTTGTTTTAACTTAAACTCTGCCAAAGCTAATGGAGGTAGGTACTGTTTGTGTCATTAGAGGGAACAAGCAGTATCATTTAAGACTCCAGCCTCTCCAAAGCTTCCTGTGTTTTTCCCTGACCCTTTTATAAGACCAAATGTCAGAAGCCCACCTCTGATATCAGGTTTCTCACCTCAGCGTCCTCCTTGTGACCTTGGAGTCCCTTAAATATACCTTTCCAGTGACTTTTTGATATCAAATAATCTGAAGAGAGGCTACAACAATCTCTTATGAATTGGCCATTGTATGTTTTCTAAATCCATTTAGGATTCTGTTTGTTGCTTTGGATAAATGGTTCTGGTGTCAGTTTTTTGGTGCCATGGAGTGAGGTCAGAGATACCTAGGAGCAAAATAATGCAGTTTATTCCACAGTAGTTTATGGAATTGTTACCATGCCCTTGTATGTTGGCTTGAGAACTTGTCTATCTTGGGCACCTCTCCTGTTGTCTTCTGTGTAAAATTAGGTTGTTTTGCTTTTAATTTTAAGTATTATTTTACAGTCTAGCTAAACAATGTTAAAATTAAGAAAGCGCTTGAATGGTGTCCATTAGATAATCATCTAGAAAAGCGTTTAAGACCAAGCTGCCCAGTACTATATATTAAGTAACAGTGCTGTCTCTTCTGCCAAGCAAAGGGCACGTGAAGTTGTTGACTGGAGAAACTATGCTGAACAACAGGAGAAGATCAAACAGGATATGGAAGTTATTGAAGCAAAGCAAAAGGAACACAAAGATGCATACAAGAAAGAGCGAGAGAGCCTAGCCAATCTGACCTGGAGACAGAGAAAAGCAGCGTTATATAAAACCAACAAACATCTAATAGCTATGAGGTCTAAAGAGAGAGTGGAGAGTGACAGAAACGTGCTACCTGTAATTGTTAAAGGTGCTGTTATGTTTTAGTGCATATTTCCCAAGTCTAAATGTAAACCTATTGTAATTATAGGTGTTTCTTTGAGGGAGTATCCACGCAGATTCCACTCCTGGTGCGTGAGATCTGATCCTTGTGAATAACACTGTTGGGGTTTCACCTGTACCCTTCTTGCTTCCTGTAGCTGAGGGTATAAAAAGGATGGGGTGGCTACAATGCACATTTTGTTCCTTACTGCCTGTGGCTGTGAGATGGCACCCTTTAGTGTTCACATCTCTTGCCCTGAGCAAGTTAGCTGACACAGTTCTATTAGTTTATTTTTTGCTTAGATAAGTTTTCTTTGCCCATTGACTTCTAAAAACCAAAAAACCCTTAGGTTTTCTCTCCCTTTGTACAAGGCTCTTACTCCTTGTACACACCCCTCTCCCTTGTATAATGGCCCTTCTACTCTCACCCCCCAAACAAGAACTTAAAATGACTGACTGCAGGTCACTAGGTTTTAAGGTCTGTCCCTCCTGTGACACAGGGATGCCAGTCACAGATGCTGCTGTGCCTGGGAGAGGACCTTGCTCCAGAGTGCTTCTTGATTGCCGAGTCCTTCTCCAAAAGGACTCAAATAGTGAAGGAGGCAAAACAGAAATATATCCTCTTGGAAAGGTCCATGCAAGCCTTATCAGATTTTGGCAGACTTTTTAAGACACTCCTGATATGGGGCCTATCCCATGCATTGAGTGCCCCAGTGAGCTGAGATGCCACTCCAAGCTCCAGGGCAACCTGTCATGCGTAAGCCCTGCTTGCCAACCATATTGGCAATATTTTCAGAAAAGGCTTTTAAGGAGTTCTCCCAGATACTTATCCCCCTTTCCAAACAGGATGGAAAGTCTCCTGTAAGGCTCACTATTCTAAAAGCCTAACGGTGGAGTCCCATTTCAGTTCACCTACAGCAAAACCCAAGCCAACACCAACAGTCTATTCTATTCATATGTAGGTTCTTACAGCGCACTCATCGCTGTAATATCTGAGTGCCTTCAGTAGTGCATTAAGCAGTGTGATTAAAGTCTGTCAGCTGTTGTCAGTTAGAGCAGTGTTTTTCAAATCATGAGTCGTGACTCAGTACTGGGTCGTGGCATTTAAGGCATTGGGTCGCCTTGCTCTGGTCAGCACCGCCGACCGGGACTTTAAAGTCCCGACAGCAGTGCAGCCCAGCTAAGGCAGGCTGGTGCCTACCTTTTCCGACACTGCACAGCGCCCTGGAAGTAGCCAGCAGTGGGTCCAGCTTCTAGGCAGGGGTGCAACAGGGTTCTGCGCACTGCCCGAGCACCAGCTCCGCACTCCCATTGGCCAGAAACCAGCCAAAGGGAGTTGGAGGGTGGGCGGTGCGGTGCCTGTGGGTGAGAGTTGTGTGAAGCTGCTTGCGTGCGCCTCCACCTAGGAGCTGGACCTGTTGCTGGCCGCTTCCGGGGTGCAGCGCAGTCTGTGGCGCCAGGACAGGCGGGAAGCCTGCCTCTGCATCCCGGCTGTGCTGCTGACCGGGAGCTGCTGGAGGTAACTCTGCACCCCAATCCTCTGCCCCAGCCCTGAGCCCCCCCAAACCTGGAACGCCTTCTTGCACCCCAAACCCTTCATCCCCGGCCCCATCCCAGAGCCTGCACTGCCCCCCCAAACCCAGAACCCCTTCCTGCACCCCAAACCCTGCAGCCCCGGCTCCACCCCAGAGCCCTGACCTGCCCCCCCCCCCCCAACCCTGAGCCCCTCCCACACCCAAACCCCTCATTCCCAGTTCCGTTGGGTCATGGGCATCAACAATTTTCTTCAACTTGGTCCCCAGAAAAAAAGTTTTAAAACAACTGTGTTAGAGATCCTCTTCCCAGGGGGTGAAGCGTATGTCTTGTACTGGTAGATATATTTTTTCTTTAAAAAAAAAAAAAAAATTTAAATGTTGCTATGTATTTGTATTTAATGCACGTTAAAGAAATGCACCTTGCATTTGGAACAGAAGGTGGTGAGGTTTGTGATGGTCCTTAATTTTGCAGGGAGTTCATTCCAGTCTGGGACTAACTCCAGGAAAAGTTCTGTCTCCTACACAGATGAGTTTTACCCTTATTGTAGAGAGTTTTATTGTGCCAGAGAAGGAAAGTTGTTGACCACACTCTTTATCCTGGAGCTTTAGGCAATGTTTCTGGTATCCTGAGCCCAGGCCATGCAGCACTTTGAAGATAAGGATCAAAACCTTGAACTTGATGCTTTGTTCTATGGGAAGGCAACGTAGAGAGCGGAGGACAGATCTGATGTGCTCTCAGTAGCCTGTGCTGCTGAGGAGACATGCTGCAGCATTCTGTTCTAGTTGGAGTTCCTAAGTGCTGAAGGCTTCAGGTATGTTGCCTTGCTGTAGTTCAGCAGAGCACTGATGAAGGCATAAATAACTGAGGTCCGGTTGTCATCCAAGAGGATGGGACTGGGCCTCCTAGCCAACTAGAGATGATAAAAGCATTAATCACATTAATCTCCCTGTGTTCTTCCTTGTCTATTCCGGGTGAAATAAACCTCTATGTGTTTGAAGTCATCGGGGCATTGCACTTTATCTGGATAGGACCAATCCATTCAGGTGCACACCTGTCATCAGGGAATCCAAGCGTACTCCTAAACTACAGACCAAATTGATCAGTTATGGATGTGTGCCTTTAACCAAAGGAAACTGTACCTTGGCTGCAAACTATTCAAAACGCTTTCCTCTGCCCGCTAGTATTACCTCTGTCTTGCTCAGGTTCAGCTTCAGTCAGTCATGCATGTTCTTCATGCATGAGCTGATTTTATCCAAGCTGTGGACCATATTGGATCTCTTCCTTCACTAATGACTGTACTGCCTCTGCTACCTACAGCAAGGTAACAACCACAGCACTGAAGCCCCTGGCACAAAGTACTTCAGTGTGGTCCATCTTGGCACAGGGTATGCCCATATTGAGACCCACCACTGTGGTATGCGCTACTCACCTCCTTGGCACTGACTGAGGTATTGACTACAGTAGATGTAGGACTCCATATCAGCACTGATGCATGGCATGGAGACGTCTTTCAGTGGGGCAGATGTCAGATTCTCCTTACAGAGAGGCTATGGGAGGTCATTGCTAGATCAACCTCAGTGGTGATCCCAAGACAAGGCACAGCTGACAGAACTTCCCCTCTGCTGGAAAAGACATTTCTTTTCATCTCAGAGTTCACCCAAAGTTTCTCCCTAAAGGAATTTCCAGCTTTCACATCAATCAGTTGATTCATCTCTCTGTGTTCTTCCCTTGTCTATTCCGGGTGAAATAAACCTCCATATGTTTGAAGTCATCAGAGCATTACCCTTTTATTTGGACCAATCCATTCCTGTGCACACCTGTCTTGGACTCTCTTTTTGGCATTCACTGAAAGGATTATATTGAGTGAGTCTCGGACGACTTCAGGACTTATGATTTGGCTAAGAAAGATCCCCCTGGACATATTAACACTGAAGCGGCCTCTGCAGCATGTTTGATTAATATCTGCATAGGAAGCAACATGGAACTCAATCCAAACATCTACACTTGCTATTCCCTGGCACAAGCGTCCAGATTGGATGCTAGCTTTGGCATGGCAGTCCTGCAATCTGTATTAAAGTAGAACTCCTGCTGCCTAGTTACTGGTAAATAGGCAACTGTTTGTTAGTCACCAAAAGTGGAATCTGTGGACAATCACTTGAACAGTTACTTACCCTACAGTACCTGTGTTTTTTTTTTTTTTTTATATGTGTTATCCACAGATTCCATGACCCCCATTTCATCCCTGCTAATTGGAGACCTGCTTCCAAGAGATTCTTATTGGTGAAGGAACTGAGGTGTGCACCCTGCTTTTCATACACTTGGCTTCAGGGAGTAAGCGAGTATTCAAGGCACAGGGGCAGCCTCAACAGACATTGCTATTCAAAAGAATCCAATCTTGTGCATGTGGGCTGCATGCACCCCTAGAGTGGAATCTGTGTGAAAATGTCTTAAATAACCACAGTTCTTAACCACAGTAAGAAAACACTCTGTTCCAGTCCTAAAATTAAGCACTGGCTTGTAATCTTTTGAGAAAGAACTTCCTGAAGGGAATGTTGTTTTTCTTTATGAAAATTAATGTAAGCATAACTTAATGACTACAATAACATTAAAGTACGGTTTTACTCTGAAAAGTTACTATGTAGGTATGGTATATTCTTACTCAACAGAACTGCTTCCTGGGTCTATTCAGAGACATATCTGCTTACCTTGTTAAGAAATGTATTTTTTACTACTGTCAGCTCTGGCGAACCAGCAACTATGGGCTTCTCTTCTGGTTCTTACCTTAGCAACAGCATTGCTCAACTAAAGCACTAATCCTGCAAAGACTTAAGCAGGTGAGTAACTTTGAGCAATCCTATTGAAACTCATGTGTGTAAACACATAACTCACATGCTCAAGTATTTGTAGGATCGGGCCCTAAATTCCAGTTGCAGGGCTATCAGTGCAGACTCATAGTCTGCAAGTATGCCATCAATTATATTGGCTCAACTCCATTGGCAATAGTGTTCCATTGGTAGAACTGAGGCCATGCAGAATCTTTACTGATGATGCAAGAGCCAGGAAGAACCCAGCTTGACTTTAGTATCCCAGGCTGAATGTGCAGGGCTGACGGTATTTGCAAAACTAAGCAAACTTGATCTGAAAATCATTGAGACGCAACAAACATTGACCTTCCTCCCCCCAATGATGTTGCATTCAGTCACTTTTCAGACTAGAACACCACACTTTCAAGTTTGTGCAATATGTTCAGCAGTCTCTTATGTATGCCAAAAAGAATAATGCACCAGATATTACATATTTTTTTATGACATTGTACAATCTAGAATTCCCATGTAGCAGCATTTGTCTTTTTGTTTGTTAATTTTGGTATTGGTTTATTCTGATTTTACAATGCCTAGTAATAGAATATTTGATCTATTTAGGTGATGTAGATGGTTCCACTGAGGCCATTCTAAACATTCTGGACAGCTATAATGCCAACGATGAATGTGAATTGGATGTGATCCATTTTGGAGTAGGAGATATCAGTGAAAATGACATAAATCTTGCTGAAACATTTCAGGGTAAAGTATAAATTTAGACAGTTATCTTACAATCGGTATGAAATCCTTCATATTTTATTAAATGAACAGGGTAGCTGTGCTTTCAGTTTTTGTTTCTCCTGTGTAATAATTAATTAGCAATTCAATCAATGTAAATTTGTATGAAACATAAAAATATTAGTTTTCTTTCATAGAAAATAAATACTAGTACCTGTGCAAACAGGTATCCTGCTAGAACTCTAGTGAAAATGCAAGTAATGTAGACAAGGGTATACAAAATACTGTATTGTCTATAATGTGGCAGACAATACCTGCAAACTTGTGTGTTGGAGACAGTGCTCTAGATTTGAACCCTTATTCTGGTTGCCTTACGCTGCTTCAGCAGTGCAAAGCAGTCAGACAACTGGCTTAATCAGATCCCAGAGGATTCATTTGTGCAGGGAAGTCCTGGTGGGGGAGGTGGTTGGCCGGCATAGTGGTTCCTGTTGTAACCTCCTCCCAGTGCCCCTATGCCTGAGTTAATCCCCAGTTGCTGGAACTGCCCTGGGCCATAGCTGGGACTAAATTAGAACCTCCTTCAGACTGCTCTGATTTATGCTGGAGACCAAGATAAGGAGCTGGCCTTTTCTGGACCCAAGATAAGTAGCTCCCTTTCAATCCTGCTCCTTCATGTACCATATTGCTCAGCCGGATCACAGGATCTGACTGGCTATCTATCTGCTTTGTTACATTTAATTGTATCATCTAGGAATTTAGAGAGACAAAGTGGGTGAGGTATATCTTTAATTGGACCATCTTCCGTTGGAGAGAGAGAGAGAGAGAAGCTTTTGAGCCACTGTCATAAATATAAAGGGAAGGGTAAACCCCTTTGAAATCCCTCCTGGCCAGGGGAAAGCTCCTCTCATCTGTAAAGGGTTAAGAAGCTAAAGGTAACCTCGCTGGCACCTGATCAAAATGACCAATGAGGAGACAAGATACTTTCAAAAGCTGGGAGGAGGGAGAGAATCAAAGGGTCTGTGTCTGTCTGTAGTCGTCTTGGCCGGGGATAGACCAGGAATGGAGTCTTAGAACTTTTAGTAAGTAATCTAGCTAGGTATGCGTTAGATTATGATTTCTTTAAATGGCTGAGAAAAGAATTGTGCTGAATAGAATAACTATTTCTGTCTGTGTATCTTTTTTGTAACTTAAGGTTTTGCCTAGAGGGATTCTCTATGTTTTTGAATCTAATTACCCTGTAAGATATCTACCATCCTGATTTTACAGGGGGGATTTCTTTATTTCTATTTACTTCTATTTTTTATTAAAAGTTTTCTTGTAAAAAACTGAATGCTTTTTCATTGTTCTCAGATCCAAGGGTTTGGGTCTGTGGTCACCTATGCAAATTGGTGAGGCTTTTTATCCAACATTTCCCAGGAAAGGGGGGGTGCAAGTGTTGGGAGGATTGTTCATTGTTCTTAAGATCCAAGGGTCTGGGTCTGTAGTCACCTAGGCAAATTGGTGAGGCTTTTTACCAAACCTTGTCCAGGAAGTGGGGTGCAGGGTTTTGGGAAGTATTTTGGGGGGAAAGACGTGTCCAAACAGCTCTTCCCCAGTAACCAGTATTAGTTTGGTGGTGGTAGCGGCCAGTCCAAGGACAACGGGGGGGAATATTTTGTACCTTGGGGAAGTTTTGACCTAAGCTGGTAAAGATAAGCTTAGGAGGTTTTTCATGCAGGTCCCCACATCTGTACCCTAGAGTTCAGAGTGGGGGAGGAACCTTGACAGCCACATAGAGCTCTTTTTTTCAACCTGAAGAAGAGCGCTGTGTGGCTTGAAAGTTTGTCTCTATCCCCAACAGAGGATAGTCCAATTTAAGATATTACCTCATCCATCTTGTCTCTCTAATATCCTGGGACTGACATGGCTAAAACTACACTGATCTAGGGACAGTATTTTGTGGAGGTTTCCATTGAAGCAACTCTTCTTAAAGTAAGATAGCATTGTTATGTACAAGGTGCTTAGCGTACGTGCAGTGACCGAGCATCTGATCTCTGATTTTAAAAATGGATGGAAAAGCTAAAATAAGGAAACTGCAAAATGAAATTTTGTAATCAGTAATGTTGCTTTTACTAGCACTCAATTTCAGGATATCTTGACTCCTGATTCCAAAAGGAAGAGAAAAGAGGATTGTAATTCAAATTAGTAAATGTGAAAATCTCAACCCAAGTAAAACAAACAATTTTTAGTTAAGTACAGACTGTGCTAAGAATAAAATATTACATTAATATTTCAGGACAGCCTTTGCAAGCTCATTTCCAAACGTTTTCACTTACTTCTTGAAAAACAAAGAAGTTCCTCTACTTGGAGTGTTTGTATTTAATAATTAGCTGTGGTGGTTTTATCTGTCAGGTGTCATATATGGATTCAGTGTGAATGCAAACAAATCTATTCAGCAGCTGGCTGCGAAAAAGGGAATAAAAATTAAACTTCACAATATTATCTACCATCTTATTGAAGACTTGAAAGATGAGTTGAGCAGCAAATTGCCCCCATCTGTAGTAGAGCATATAATAGGTAAGTTTTCACTGGATGGTAAATATTGCCTTGAAAAACTAGACCTTTCTTGTGGGGTAGTCCTTGATTTAAAATGGTATGTTGAGGAAATACACAAAGCTCATTCTCCGGGATAGTTTTCCCACTATACTGGATTGCATAGAATTCTTCTGCAGTTATTCTCCTCAATACACAGTAGCAGAATGTCCAGAAGACTTTAAAGTTTTGAGAGCACAGCAAAGCATTGCATTCATTACTGGTGGAGTTTGTATTCTGTTCCCTTGCACTTAGTCCTTCCATATCTTTCCATAGGGGAAGCCTCTGTTCTTGCTACCTTCTGTGTCACGGTAGGAAAAAGCAAGGTTCCAGTGGCTGGCTGCCGAGTACAAAAGGGGCAATTAGATAGAAAGTTGAAGTTTAAACTAATTCGTAACAGAGATGTTGTTTGGAAAGGTAAGTAAAACGGCTATCAAAACATTTATCCACACTAATATTCTACTACACATACATGCTCACCATTGGAGTTAGATTCTTAGGCCCAGATCAGGTCCTCTGATCTATACAGGCAATGGAAGTCAATGAAAATGTTTTGGTGTATCTGAAGGTGGAATTTTCTCCTTAAAAAGTTGTTCAATCAACTTAATACACTATTTACAGTGGACTTCACCTAAAAAGGACATGTCTAGTTCCTGCAAAGTTTGTTTTCTTGCTTAAGCAATGCTTGCAGAATTGGTTTTGGACAGACATTTTCTTGATTAATCATCCTGGTGTTCCCTCCTCTTAAGAAACTTCCCCATGCTCTGAACCCCTGACAGCAGTCCGTGTAGGAAGGAGATAGTCAGATCAATTAAACTTTGAAAGGAGTAGCACCTGATTTTCAGAACCTGTGTAAATTATGGAGGTTCAGCATCACTAAAAATCAGAACCTTCTTGCATTGGCCTTGCCATGTAGTGTTTTGCTTTTCTGGGGGGTCGGAAGACGGAGGTTGTTTGAAGTCCACATTAGTCTTTATATTCAATCTATTTTTTTCCTGCATTGATATTCATTCTCTCTCTAGGATTTTTAACCTCACTGAAGAACCATAAAGACGATGTCCAGATAGTAAAAACTGGCATGGATTGTGGCCTCAGTTTGGATAAGAACATAGAGTTCAATATTGGAGATGAAATTATCTGCTATGAAGAAAAGGAAGTTGAACAGACAATTTCATGGGATCCAGGATTTTAAATAATTTTACTTCACTTGAATGTAATGGAGAAAAGGCCTTGCATTATTCCTGATCACCTTTACAGAATGTTCTTATGTTAAAGACACTTACAAAGAGACTTGTATTGTAAGAATTCATTGGGTTCTTAATGGGGGTGTCAACAGCTGATATTTCAAAAGTAAAAGGATTTGATTTAGGGGCTATGAATGACAGGGGTGGCTTCCTCACTGCTGCAGGATTGTGCCAACTTTGTAGACCCATGAGATCACACGACACAGGAAAGCATGGGAGCCAGCATGGCAGTGTTAACTCTTTGGGGACAGAAGAGAATGTGCTAGAATGACTCCTAGCATGTTTCAGATACAACTAAAAAGTACCTTTCTAGGAAGGAAAGGACTATTTCAGGTCACTGTAATACTGTTTGTATTGGTAACATTGTTTGGCTGATAGAAATAATTCACCTGTTTAAAATATTATCTGAAAAGAATAAAATGACTAGACAAACACAGAAGGAACCATTAGTGTACTGTCACTACAGCCTTTGAGAAAACAAGTGACTTTATATGAAAGATTTGGCCTTCATTTCAATACAGGCTGATCCACCAGATGATTTCATCTAAGATTTGTGACTCATGTTTGCCTGGCATAAGGTAGTCTGATTATTAGAGCGAGGGCAAGGTTCTATCCCTGCTTTGGTAGACTTGCATATTTTGAATGCCTGAAGTTAGATATCTGCATTTGAAATGCCTCTGCCTTAACCATGTTATGCTATTTCCCCTCTGTAAAATTAGGATAATAGCAGCTACATCTCAGATGTTAAGTATCAGGGGGTAGCTGTGTTAGTCTGTATCCACAGAAACAACAAGGAGTCTGGTGGCACCTTAAAGACTAACAGATTTATTTGAGCATAAGCTTTCTTGGGTAAAAACCTCACTTCCATCTGAAATGAGGTTTTTGTCCACTCCTTGTTTTATCTCAGATGTTGTGATGTTAATCTTTGTGATATGCTTTGTGGCCCTTAAATGTGCTTTGTGGTACTTAAATGCCAAGTAATTATATTAGTGATTTCTGCTACTGTTTGCATTATTGTAGTGTATATATTTAATGCTGTTCTGTGGTTGCTGCTAGAGCTCTTTCTGCAGTTCCCTCCTAAAACTGTCTCAGAACGTTAGACTTGTACCCAGAACTGTGTTGCTGTCTATGGGTATTCATTTTACTATTGTATTACCATGGAAAGAGTTCATCTAGCTCCTCCTGGCCTTTTGTTGCTCCTAGTTAGTTTAGATGCAGGCATCTGCTGGCAAGCATAGGGGGGGCAGTGGCCTGCTCTGTCATCTTAAAGGGATTTGTGTTTTGTCTTGACTAGCCCCTAGCCAGTCGCCTGAGTGCCATGCAGGGGGATGGAGCAGGGCTCTTCTTTTCAGGTGACCCCTAGCTCAACTATAGGAGTCTAGAGAAAAGACAAGGGAACTCCCCTGGTTCCCCACCTCCTCCATACTCCCTGGGCAAGAGAGTGAAGATCCCAGCTGCTGGTTCCTTTGGGTGGGAAGGGGACGGTCCTGTTACTGATCTCCTGTACCCTGCACAGCAATGCAAAAAAGAGGAGATACTGCCCTCATGCCAAAGTTAAACAGCAAAATTGCTGCTGACTCCCCCTCCACCCTTCCCTTTGCAGGGCCAGTGCAGAGCATGCCTAAAAGCTTGCCCCACAGCAGTAAACAAGCCATGTACAAGCAACTATCACCAAAACTGAGGCTCAAAATCCTATCAGACAAAACAACTTAATTTTTTTCCTTAGGGGCTGTGGGTATGTGACTTTTTTTAAAATAAATATAATCTTCATGGTGTCTAATTTAGTGATGTTCTGTGAGCAGTATAGCAAGCTTCTGTAAGAGTCTAGTTTGTATGATGACAGATAAGACCATATTTAATGTGCAAACTGTGGCAAATTTAAAGAAAAACCCAGTCACTTGAATCACCTTGTCTTGTATATAAAATAATGGAATTGACCTGTACTTTAAAATGAATGTTGCATAGCTCTGGTGTACACAACAGGGTTAGGTTGAATTTAGCCGCGTTAGGGTTGATTTTAAAATTACTGCGTCTACACAACCAACCCCATTCTTTTGACTTCTGTACTCCTCCCCGGCAAGGGGAGTAGCGCTAAAATCGACCTTGCTGGGTCAAATTTGGGGTAGTGCAGACACAATTCAACGGTATTGGCCTCCGGGAGCTATCCCAGAGTGCTCCAATGTGACCACTCTGGACAGCACTTTGAACTCCAATGGTACACAGGAGAAGTCCTGGGAAATTTTGAATTTCATTGCCTATTTGTTTGGCAAGCTCAGCAGCACAGGTGACCATGCAGTCCCCCCAGAATCGCAAACGAGCTCCAGCATGGACCGAAAGGGAGACACTGGATCTGATTGCTGTATGGGGAGAAGAATCTGTGCTGGCCGAACTCCGATCAAAAAGAAGAAATGCTAATATATATGCCAAGATCACACAGGGCATGGAGGAGAGAGTATACAAAAGGGACACACAGCAGTGCCGTGTGAAAGTCAAGGAGCTCAGGCAAGCGTACCAAAAGACAAAGGAGGCAAATGGTCGCTCCGGATCAGAGCCCCATACTTGTTGCTTGTATGATCAGCTGCCTGGCATTCTAGGGGGGGAACCCTACCACTACCCCACCACTGTCTGTGGACACCTACAACAGGGGAGTCTCACACAACAGGGAGGAGGATTCTGTGGATGAGGAAGAGGAGAATGTGCAGCAGGTAAGCGGTGAATCCGTTCTCCTTGGCAGCCAGGACCTTTTCATCACCCTGGAGCCAATACTCTCCCAAGGTGGGATCCCCGACCCTGAAGCCAGAGAAGGCACCTCTGGTGAGTGCACATTTGTAACTACAGTACAGGGTTTAAAAGAATTGAGATGCATTCGCAGCCAGTACAGCTACTGGAAAAGTCTGTTAACGTGTCTGGGGATGGAGCGGGAGTCCTCCAGGGACATCTCCATGAAGCTCTCCTAGAGGTACTCTGAAAGCCTTTGCAGAAAGTTTCTGGGGAGGGCTGCCTTATTTCGTCCTCCACAGTAGGACACTTTACCTCACCAAGCCAGTAGCAAATAGTCTGGAATCATTGCAGCACAAAGTATGGCAGCGAATGGTCCTGGGGTTTGGTCGCATTCAAGCAACATTTGGTCTATATCTTTCTGTGTTAGCTTCAGGAGAGTGATATCATTCATGGTCACCTGGTTGAAATAGGGGAATTTTTGTAAGGGAATAGTAAAAGGACCCCGTTCATGCTGGGCTGTTTGCACTTGGCTAAAAGGGATCATCCCAGAGAATAGCCACGTGGTGGGGGGACAGTTGAAGGGATCATCCCAGAGAATAGCCACCCAATGGGGTGGAGGGAGGTCTGTGCTGCACATCTACCCAAAAACCGCAGCCCCTCCTTTTAAATGTGAAACCGAACCGACATTGCTTGCTATGGGAAAGGAGGGTGCTGCAGTTTGAAACCATTCCCACATCTTATGAAGATGTAAGAAGCCAACCCCACATACCAAAAGGCTTACCATGGCTGCCTGGAAACCAAATTCTCTTGCCCAGCTGTGTGTGATGTGTCACCATACCAGCAGGTGCTCAATATAAAAGGCAAAATGCAACCTTGTACCTAAAGCACATGTGCTGTCTGCTGTGAATTGCTTGATTCACTGTGAAAGAGTCTCCCTTTTGTTCTCAAAATGTATCTTCTTAAAAGTCTACTCTCCCTTTTTATCCCCCCATAGGTGCAAATGTTTCTATGCTCCCCCTATCATCTCCATCCCTGAGGTTATCGCAGATTAGAAGGTGGAAAAAATGCACTCGCGATGACATATTTTCCGAGCTCATGCAGTCCTCCCACACAGCTTGAGGCACTCAGTGGCAGAGGCCAGGAAAGCATTAAGTGACTGTGATGAGCAGAGACAGGAGGCAATGCTGAGACTAATTGGGGAGCAAACGGACATGATGAGGCATCTGGTGGAGCTGTAGGAAAGCCAACAAGAGCACAGACCCCTGCTGCATCCATTGTACAACCGCCTGCCCTCCTCCCCAAGTTCCATATCCTCCTCACCCAGACGCCCAAGAATGCGGAGAGGGAGGCTCCGGGCATCCAGCCACTCCACTCCAGAGGATGGCCCAAGCAACAGAAGACTGTCATTCTAACAGTTTTTTGATTTGTAGTGTTCTTGTCCTTGTCCTTCCCTTCTCCTACACCCCACCCGGGCTACCTTGTCAGTTCTCACTTTTTTTTTTAAATTAATAAAGAATGCGTGGTTTCAAAACCATAGTTACTTTCCTTTGCCAGCTGTGATCGAATGGGGGCGGGTGGTTGGTTTACAGGGAATTAAAATCCACAAAGGGGGCGGGTTTGCAGCAAGGAGAAACACACACAACTGTCACACCGTAGCCTGGCCAGTCATGAAACTGGTTTTCAAAGCCTCTCTGATGTGCAGCGCGCCTTGCTGTGCTCTTCTAATCGCCTTGGTGTCTGGCTACTCAAAATCAGCCACCAGGTGATTTGCCTTAATCTCCCACCCGGCCATAAACATCTCCCCCTTACTCTCATAGCAATGGAGCAAGCAGCAATAACAGCAATAGCTTTTAAATGTCCAAATGCACATTCTACCACCATTCTGGACTTGCTCAGCCTATAGTTGAACTGCTCCTTACTGCTGTCCAGACTGCCCGTGTACAGCTTCATGAGCCATGGGAGCAAGGGGTAGGCTGGATCCCCAAGGATAACTATTGGCATTTCAATGGTAATTTTCTGGTCTGGGAAGTAAGTCCCTTCTTGCAAACACCCTGGAGTTCCTAAAGATGCAAGCGTCATGCACCTTTCTCAGCCATCCCACATTGATGTCGGTGAAATGTCCCTTATGATCCACCAGTGCTTGCAGCACCATTGAGAAGTACCCCTTGCAGTTTATGTACTGGTTGGCAAGGTGGTCTGGTGCCAAGATAGGGATAAGTGTTCCATCTATTGCCCCACCACAGTTAGAGAACCCCATTGCAGCAAAGCCATCCACTGTGACCGCACATTTCCCAGAGTCACTACCCTTGATAGCAGAAAGTCAGTGATTGCATTGGCTACTTAGATCACAACAGTCCCCACAGTAGATTTTCCCACTCCAAATTGATTCCCGACTGACAGGTAGCAGTCAGGTGTTGCAAGCTTTCACAGGGCAATTGCCACTTGCTTCTCAGCTGTCAGGGCAGCTCTCATCTTGGTATTCCTGTGCTTCAGGGTGGGGGAGAGCAACTCACCAAGTTCAAGGAAAGTGCCCTTACACATGCTAAAGTTTTGCAGCCACTGTGAAGCATCCCATACCTGCAACACTATGCGGTCCCACCAGTCTGTGCTTGTTGGCCGGGCCCGGAATCTGCATTCCACTGTATCAACCAGCCCCACTGCCGCCATGATGTCCCAATTGCCACAGCCCATGCTTTCAGGAACATGTGTGTCCACATCCTCATCACAATCGTCCTCGTCCTGGCAGCTCTTAGCCAGGTTCTGCACATACTGCAGGTGTTCACAATGCTCACAACAGCAGCAGTGAGTTGAGCGGGCTCCATGCTATGGCATCTGCATGGGTAACCCAGGGAAAAAGGCACAAAACTATTGTCTGCTGTTGTTTTAATGGGGGGAGGGGAGACTGACAACATGTACCCAAAACCACCCACAACAATGTTTTTGCCACATCAGGCACCCAGAATTCCAATGGGCAGCAGAAACTGCAGGAACTGTGGGATAGCTACCCACAGTGCACCGCTCCGTGAGTTGATGCTAGCCATGGTATTGAGGACACACTCCGCTGACATGATGCACTTAGTGGGGACATACACAATTGACTGTATAAAATCTATTTCTAAAGATAGATAGACTTCTATAAAATTGACCTAATTAGCTATCACCATATTTTAAGTTAAACTCTTTCCTCCTCACATGTAGGGTTGGTGAGCAGCAGGAGTGGAAGACCTCCTTCCGTATTTTTCCTCTGCAGCCCTCACAGCTGCATCCTGGGCCCCAGGTAGAGTTGCTCCTAAATGGGAGGGGACAGTGCAATAGGCAGGGTGGATTTGATTTAAATCACTAGTCAAGAAGACTCAATTTAATCATGGATTTCTACATAAAAATTCATTCTTGTTGGTTGTGACCTTAATACATATTCTTCACAACTCAGAGATAGATGTAGGTTTCAGTTTTAGAAGGTACACACTATACATTTTTAAAGTGATTTATTTTGAAAACTTTTCAGATTAGGTTTACAGCTGTATCAGAAAATGAATGATGGTTTGGTTATTTCATTTACCAGATGTAATTGAAACAGATATTTATGAAGTCATTGGGAGGTGAACTCTCTCTAATTCAACAGGTTAATCATTAATATTTGGAGGATTTTCTTGCCCTGCTGTATTAGGAAAAGAACATCACCAGACAGACATTTAAATGGTTTTATTTAACTAAAACAACAACATTATGTATTCTGGATTTTTTTCTTCAACGGCAAACATATTTGAACAAAACAAGCATGAATTTTTGAATTTAGACATTCAAGTTTTTTAAAATCAGGTTTGTTTTTGTTTAAATTGTTTTTAACTAAAATAGTTATGAAATATTAAAAAAAACAAAAATTAAATCAACTATGGCAGCCATGTCAACATGAGAAACTTAAAATATTGGCTTCTGCAGCTAACTCATTCATTGTCATCTTCATTTTCCTGTTTGTTCATAATCTGGAAAAGAAAAAAACAAGCTTTCCTGCTTTTTCAGGTACCAAATGAAGAAAATATTCTTTCCACACCAGCAGAAGAAGTTACTGCTGTTAAAAGTGAGATTATCACTTCAACAGTCTCTGAATCCAACTGCTTAAGTGACTTCCACCAATTCACTGGTGTGACTTTCTTTAAAACATCAGCAGCAAACATATTTCTTGAATGGTTCACCCTTAGCTCTGAAGTTTATTATAGTTGGCATTATGGAGGGATGATTGCTGGATGTCCATGTAATAGCCAACTCCTCTTCATTCAGCAGTTAAGGTCTGACCCTGGTACCAAGTACAGTATTAAGAATATTTGCAAGAAAATGAACTGGAGATAGTGCTTGTCCCATTTGTTTTTTTAATGCCTGTCATTTAACTCTGTCTTTGCATATTTCTCTTTTTAAGATCTCACTCAGTTCCTTCCAAATTTCAACAGCATCAGCAATAAAACAACTATTTCCCTGCATTTTGTTCAAGGCTACAGAAATAGGCTTCAGGGTACTCAGCATGTGTTCAACATTTTCTCAGCCCAACTTTGGCTGTGACAGTGCCATCTATTTTTTCATGATTTTGTTCACAAATTGTCATCAGATTAGGCCAGTTCTTGATATAGTGCTCAAAACAGTTCACTACTGAGTTCCATCGCATGTCTTGTGGGAGAGTTAGCTTGGTTCCTCCCACTTTTTTCAGAGCAGCTGCTGCAAAGTGGTGTTAGGGAAGTATTTTGCAATTTCAACATTAGTCTTTATTTCTGGAACATTGAAGTCTTTGGCTAGGAGGTGCATCAAATGAGCACTGCAACCATATGTTATTAGCTTGGGACTCCCTTCACTCTCTTCTAAATCATTTCTTCTCATCTTGGATACATTTGCAGCATTGTCTGTGACCAAGCTGCGTACTAGACATTTGAATTTTTTTCCCAGTTTGTTATAGCTTTTACTGCTACTTCTTGTAAAGTATTCTGCTATGTGTGCACTTCCTGATGTATCAGTTGTTTCTGTAAGGAAGACATTCCCTTCTTCTCTTGTCACACAAGTACATACAACAGGATCATTGTGGACATTGCTCCACCCATCAAGACTCAGGTTAACAATTCTACCCTCTAGACATTTTGCACACTGCTCCATTTCTCTTTTATACACTTTATCCAGCAATTTGCCTGAGACATCTGCTCTGTTGGTTGGACTGTATCCTGGTCAAAATGACTGAACCATGCTAATGAAGTGTGGGTTCTCAATCATATGGCAAGGAGAGTTTGTTGCATAAACAAACCGGGCAATCTTTTCTTCAATTACTTCTTTTTGTAATCTGCTGGTTCTTATCACAAACTTATAGATGGTTGTTTCTGCATGATGGAGATTTTTTTTTCTTTTTGCTACAGGTGATATACTGTGGCTATGTGACATACATGATGTGAGTATGAAAGTGGTTTAGGGCTTGGGGCACTAACGCTTTCTTCCTTCCTCTGAGTGATGTGGGGAACCCCCAGCACTCTTTGCTGTTATTTTACTTTATTTTATTAATAAAGTTTTAAACTTAGTCACTTGGTATGCGCCTTCATCTCCTCCCGTAACCATCCAGCGGCCTCAGCCTGATCACCTGACGCCTCAGGCAGGTTGGTAACATAAGTCTGTCACAAAATTGTAAAAGGAAGATCTGCCTATTTCAGCTATTTATTTGTTATCACAACTGAATCTAAAATGATAGTACCAGAGAGTAACTAACAACTATATTTTTTGCTCAAACATGAGAATTCAAGAATAATCCAGAAGGAAGACAGGCAGTCCTTAAGAAAGTAGCATGAAATAAAAAAGTTTACCAACCTGAAGATCCTGCATGTTCAGACACGTTCCTTTCATAATCTTCAATGCAGCTTCCTCCTGAGAAGGAACACTTCTCATGATGCTGTTTCATTCAGGCAACTAGGCCTTGCATTTCTTTGTTGCACTGTTTGCATTTTGCATACCTGCCTGTCTTACCCACAGGCAGAGGAACTTCATTAAAATAGTCCCAAACTGGGTCTCTTTTATGGCCTGCTGCCATGATAGGCTTTCCCTTCTAGTGAGAGAATGGTATTGGTAGATCTCAAATCAATGAAGGCTACACTCAGAAAGACCTCAAGACTTCTGGAATATGCTGCTCAGACAATTTCACTTTTGTTTCTATTGCCCATCCCTCCCTTCTCATATTTATCTCCAGATTTCTTCTCGTTGTCCAGATCTATTCCGCCCCCAACAATCTTCTATTCATTGAACTTTTTGAAACTTTGCACTTTTAGAGAGAGGTAAGGGATTGACTCTGTGGACACAAATCTGCAGAGGGACAATAGGGTTGAGGTCTGTTATTTCTCACCTCTATATATTATTTATTTATTTAAAAACATGTTTGCGGTTAACAAGCATGTTATCTCTGGAGACACAAATCCAGTTTGAGAACTGCAAAACAAAGCATCTTTGACGGTGTCTAGACCAGTGTTACTCAAAGTGGTGCTCCATGGACCGGTGCCGGTCCACGAGCCATCAGCTGCTGGTCTTCGTGCACATTGGAAAAAAAAATTGCCGGTCCCCCACATCAGATAGCTTGAGTAGCACTGATCTAGATTGAGCACTGAGTCCCACGGGGTAGATAGAAAGATTAACCTAAATAATCTATACAGAAAACATGTAACCTCATTCATTGTCTACCATGGGGACAGAATTTAGCTCTGAAATGCAAAGCTGAATCCATCTTAAACTTTGACACTTACACACATCTGCCATCCTGCAAAGACAGTAGTGATGATAATGTGCATAATTAGGGCAAGCCCAAGCTTATGTGAAGTAGCATCAACGCCAATGAAAGTTAACAATGTAGAGTTCTACCCATCCCAATTGTACAGCACAATGCGCACCTCAGTTCTGCATGGTGTGAACTGAACCTAATCAGGGCAAGTAACTCATTCTTAGATCTGCAGCTCATAACTACAAAGAAGAAAGATATTCTTTACATGGAAGATGGATTGTTTTAAAAGTTCTTTACTGATGCTTTTACACAATGAATAGAGCTTCTCTTCACTGCATCCAGGAGACAGCACGAGCCAGAAGCATCAGTTAAATTGAAGGTAATAAGCTTATAACCAAAGAGGAAGGGAACACATGGTAGCAATTATCATGCAGTTACAGGCTAATGCAGTACAACTTGATTCCAAATAACATTTTTGTAGAATGCCACTAGATCATATCTCCTTTAGCTTATCTGCCCCAAACAAAAAGCAAGCCTTAGATTGCCACCCATTATTCATTTTAATCCTAAACATTTAGACCATCCTTAACTTCCAATTTTAACTATTAGTTCCTTTTTAAATGTTATCCTCAACTCCCTTATTGGCCCGCTTCCCCATGTGTGAGTATCTCACAGGGGCCTGGGAGGCTATTCAGGGCTTCCTCACTGTTGCTAGCAAAAGAGGAATTCTGGCAATCAAGCCTTTTCCATTAGATAAGCACAATCCCT
This sequence comes from Eretmochelys imbricata, assembly GCF_965152235.1. NCBI lineage: Eukaryota > Metazoa > Chordata > Testudines > Cheloniidae > Eretmochelys > Eretmochelys imbricata. Next base: position 186,200,823 of record NC_135574.1, on the reverse strand, counting down.
GCTGAGTATTTTGTAGAAACACTCCCCTTTATTTCACTTGTACAGTGCTAGGACTGAACTACTCAATCCAAAAGGCTATCAAACTCTAAAATAGCCTTAAAGGTAGGTTTTGTAATACAGCTGTTATGGTCAATAGTAATTCTATGAAGTCTTACAGTTTATTTTTAGAAGTAATCATTCCTCTGCAGCACTGAGAACTGCAGTGTTATAATGACTTCATTAAGCTGAGAAGCAGCAGAAAGTAATCATTAAAACAGGATGTTAATTTATACATGGGCTATGAAAAACTGGTCATTTTACACTCACTGCAAGGTAACATCCCAGAAACAGGGCCCCAGTAAGGAGGCAACTTAAAATCAGTTATAGTACTTTCCTTATTAAACACCATACAAATTAATCCTGTTCCCCAAACTTAGTTCCAGCAAAGTAGGTATTATCCCCATTTTAAAGGTGGGAAATAGAGGGGGCAGTTCAGGGGATGCCCAAGATGACAGCCTCAATACAGCTGAGATTAAAACTGAGTTCCTGACTCTTCTCTCTACTGCTTACACCTATTTTACCCCTCCTCCATCTCAACAGAGTCAGAGCAAGACGGTTCCTGGACTACGACCTGGATCCCCTGATGCTTGCTCAGCACATGGGGTTCTCCACCCTTCATACTACTGGTGCATACTTCAGGAGGTGATTGCAGCCTTACTGTCCACTGCTCAGGTTTACCTCGACCAGCTGCAGATGGTACTCCTCGCCCATCCTGCACCCCCGGGCTCCCCTGCCCAGTCATCCACCCTCCCATCCCACCCGTACACCGCGAGCCAGCGGAACAATTTGCAGCCGGTTCACTTCCGGACCACACCAAGGAAACACTTGTACATGCTCATGCTTCACATCCTCCATTTCCTAACTCTCATGTCCTGCCCTGATATGAAATGGTGGGACCCACTGACACCTGCTAAGGGTGAGGAACCCTGGTGGGCCAGCCTATATTCCATCCTAGTCCCAAGGCCCGCCGGGGATATTAGTTGGGGGCTCGTCCACGGAGCCGTGAGCACAGGCATGTACTTGGTGCAGTTCACCCTCATCCCGGACGCCTGCCCCTATTGCGGCGTGAGGGAGACTCTGGTGCAGTGTACCTGGAGTGCACCAGGTTGCAGCCTCTGTTCCCACTCCTCCTGAACATCCTTTTACGTTTTTGGCTGCACTTTTCCCCTCACCTTTTCCTATACTCACACCCTAGCCATGGCCCCACAAAGTCGCGGGACCTCCTCGTTGACCTCTTCCTGGCGATGGCCAAAGTGGCCACCTACAATACCAGGGAGAGGATGTTGGCTGAGGGAGTTCTTTGTGACTGTGGGGCCTATTTCCAGCCCTCCCTCCTTTCACGTATCTGGGCAAAGTTCCTCTGGGCAGTGTCAGCTGGCTCCCTTGACACCTTTGAAAAGCAGTGGGCACTGTCCAGGGTTCTCTGCTCGGTGTCCCCTTCGGATTCCCTTTGTTTGACCCTTTAACATTGTCCCCCGTAATTATTTGAGTTTCTGGACCTTGTGGATCCTCCCCTAAGGCCCCTGTGCACAACCCAACAGGACCTCAGTACACTGATTTGAGGGAATATATCTCCTGAAATAGTGCTCCTGAAGAAGGAGGGATGAGGTAGGTCACCAGAAGGAAAATAAATGTACAGCGCTGCAAAATCTGAGGGGTTTTTTTATTAACACAGATACATTTACTTGTCTTCTGGTTTGTTGAAGCAGTATGTCAGGCAGCACTTGCCACAGTAATGTCTGTCAAAGTGACTGGCCATGAAGACTCCAGCCCCACATTCCTCAGAGGGGCACTCTCGGCGCAGGCGACTGATTTTACCATTCTCATCCACCTGTAAAAGGAAAGGCTCCATAAGTAATGTTATATCTTTCTAGACACACCTTGCCTCAAAAGTGCCACTAATCCCTCAATGGGAAGCCACAGAAGAGTGGTTTATTAATTAGAGAGATCACAACTAAGTCTGTTGTAGACATATGATTTACCATTCCAGGCATCAGTTTTCACCAGTGCAATCAACTTCCAGGTGAGGCTGCAAGTTTACAAACTCAAACTTTTCTGACCAAAATTAGAAGCATTTGATTACACTGGCCATTTTCTCTTCATATTTACAAAATTTATGTTTGCGAATAGGAACAGGTTCATAAAGCAGCCCCAAAAAAAGCTTTGAGGAAGTTTATTGCTCTTACAAGTTCTGCGTTTTCTCCAGTTACTCAAATATGCAGATGTAAAGAAAATCACCTGGAAACTGGAGCTTATGGATTCAATAAACAAACATCAAGGGATGTACTAAATACCTACATGCTTATTACTGGTGATGCTATAGCTCAAACTCCCCCTTCTATCAAGGAGTCAAGTTTACTCAATTCTTTTAGTTACTCTTACCTTGTAATATTTAAGTACAGCAAGCTTAACCTTCTTTCTCTTATGCTTGTTCTTCTTGGGGGTAGTGTAAGACTTCTTCTTTCTTTTCTTAGCACCACCACGAAGTCTCAGCACAAGGTGAAGAGTTGATTCCTGTCAGAAAAACAAAGATAATATAGTACAGGGGTGGGCAAATTTTTTGGCCCGAGGGCCACATTGGGGTTGCAAAACTATATGGAGGGCTGGGTAGGGAAGGCTGTGCCTCCCCAAACAGCCTGGCCCCCTCCCACTTCCCACCCCCCCTCAGAACCCCCAACCCATGCAACCCCCCCCTGCTCCTTGTCCCCTAACTGCTTCCTTCTGGGACCCCACACTCCTAACTGCCCCCCCCAGGACCCCAACCCCCCCTGCTCCCTGTCCCCAACTGCCCTGACCCCCAGCCACACCCCCGCTCCCTGACAGCCCCCCCACCTATCCAACAGCCCCTGCTCCCTGACCGCCTCCCCCCCACCCAACCTCTGCCCCATCCAACCACCCCCTGCTCCCTGTCTGCCCCCTGGGACCTCCTGCCCCTTATCCAACCCCGCCGCTCCCCGCCCCCATACCATGAAATCAGAGTGGAAGGAGCTTGCAGCCGCATGTCCCAGCCGGAGCCAGTCATGTCACCCAGGGTGCTGGCTGCATGGTAAGGTGAGGTGAGGGTGCGGGGGAGGGGGGACAGCGGGGGAGGGGCTGGGGGCCCAGGAGCCAGGCAAGATGGTTCCGTGGGCCAAATGAGACAACTTGGTTCCAAAACATGCAGGCTAGTAAACAGTAGCAGCCTTCAAGCAGAGACTTTTCTTTCTTTCTTTTTTTTTACTCTACACATACAGTGATCTGTATTACCAGCACATCTCAAGTCCAATCACTAAGTACTAGTGCTTAGTATAGAGAAATTCTGAGCAGTGTCAAGTGAGCAATGAGTTTGCAGTTGAACAAGCTGCAGAAGTCCTCTTGCACATGCTCTCATAAGAGACTAGATGATTGCAGTGTTTTGTTTCACTTATTCAGTGACTTAATTCCCAAAAAACCAATTGTCAATACACTCATCTGGAAATGCTGCCATAGATCTGTTACAATATGCCCATACTTCTGTGTTTAGATCAAGTTACTAAGCTTAACTAACGTCCTCCAGCTTCTCTGGGATAATACTGTGCTCATCTTTGCACTCATAAGCTTCCCCTTCCTATACCAGCAGTTGGCCCATATGCCATGGTTCTTCACCACATCACTGCAGTCTTACCATGCTCTCAGGAAATAGGTGTGACGTTGCACTCCATATGCTTTATGAAAATATGCTTGGAGCGTGAGTATATTGTAACTGGAATATGCCTTATACAAAAGGTATCTTGTACGGTATCATTACAAAGCTTATAATCTACTCAGTATTATTCTTGTATCTAAAACTAGAAATATGAAGTTAACTCTGAGGTCCTATGGCAAAGTGTGGGCCATTAATGGTGGTTTAGAATCTTGACAATTGGCTGTAAATGGCTCTGTTTACTTGTAAGCCTTCCTGTGTTCCTGTGAGTCAGGCCAGAAAGAATGGAGGCTTGGAGTCTCACAAGACATGTGACCATGTCACCTGGTACTGGAATCCATCTTAAACCTGGTGCTTTTCCATTTAGGAGGAGGGGTGAAAACCCAGAAAGACAAAAGATTCCCACCTTGTGCCAAAGCCATAAAAGGGGGTGGAACAGAACAAAGGGGGCTGCAGTCATGAGAAATTCCCTAGTTACCGCCTGAGTTGGAACTAACAAGAACTGTACTAGGGGAAAAGGATTGGGCCCAGACTAAGGAGGAGTCTAGTCTGTGAAAGAAGCGGGGAGGGATAGCTCAGTGGTTTGAGCATTGGCCGGCTAAACCCAGGGTTGTGAATTCAATCCTTGAGGGGGCCATTTAGGGTTCTGGGGCAGAAACTGGGGATTGGTCCTGCTTTGAGCAGGGGGTTGGACCTCCTGAAGTCCCTTCCAACCCTGATATTCTATGAAAGAAGCTTATTGGAACATCTCTGAAGGTGAGACTTACCTGTATTCACTTTCTTTATGTATTAAGAAAGACATGCGTATTTTGTTTTATTTTACTTGGTAACTTACTTTGTTCTGTCTGTTATTACTTGAAACCACTTAAACCCTATACTTAATAAAATCACTTTTGTTTATTATGTAACCCTGAGTAAGTAATTAGTACCTGGGGGAAGCAAACAGCTGTGCATCTCTATCAGTGTTACAGAGGGCGGACAATTTGCGTTTACCCCGTATAAGCTTTATACAGAGTAAAACGGATTTATTTGGGGATTTGGATCCCATTGGGAACTTGGTGTCTGGGTGCTGGAGACAGGAGTACTTGCTGAGCTGTTTTCAGTTAAGTCTGAAGCTTTGGGGGCATGGTTCAGACCCTGGGTCTGTGTTGCAGCAGGCTAGCGTGTCTGGCTCAAAAAGACAGGGTTCTGGAGTCCCAAGCTGACAAAGAAAACAGGCTCAGAGGTTGTTTCAGCATGTCAGGTGACAGTCCAAAGGGGGTCTTTGTGACCAAACCCGTCACAGTAGGGTTGCACACCCTTGGAGCTTCTGCAATTCTCCATTATACTTAGGGCCCTACCAAATTCATGGCCATGAAAAATGTGTCATTGAACACAAAATCTGGTCTTGTGTGTGCTTTTACACCCATTCTACACCGATTGTATGGGGGAAACTAGCATTTCTCAAATTGAGGGTCCTGATCCAAAATGCACTGCTGCCTTCAGAGCAGGGCGGCCAGGGAGTGGCAGAGGCTGACTGAGTGCCCAGCTCTGCAGGCAGCAGCTCCGACTTCAGAGCTGGGCTCCTGGCCAGCAGCCACCGCTCTCCAGCTGCCCAGCAGTGAAGGCAGCATTGCTGCCAGCAGCACAGAAGTAAGGGTGGCAATACAGCAAACCCCACCCCCACAATAGCCTTGCGACTCCCCACCCCAACTACTCCTTTTTGGGTCAGGACCACTACAGTTACAACACTGTGACATTTCCGATTCAAATAGCTGAAATCATGAAATTTACGATTTAAAAAATTCTGTGACTGAAATTGATCAAAATGGACCATGAATTTGGTAGGGCCATAATTATACCATATGCAGTCTCTGAAAGATACGCACCTTTTGAATATTGTAGTCAGACAGTGTGCGTCCATCTTCCAACTGCTTGCCAGCAAAAATAAGTCGTTGTTGATCAGGAGGAATTCCTAAGGAAAAGTGAATCAAGATTAAATTAAAAAATCTACTCAAATTTCCTATAAAAGTAGAGTCAAAAGCAATGCTCACTACAGAAATAAAATTTACAGAACATAGACAGCAGGACATGAAGATACACTTACAAAACTTTTCTGTAAGTGAAATTTAATTTTGATACTAGTGATCATAGAACAGGGGTGGGCAAACTTTTTGGCCCAACATTGGCGTTGCGAAACTGTATGGAAGGCTGGGTAGGGAAGGCTGTGCCTCTCCAAACAGCCTGGCCCCCGCCGGCTCCGAACTATCCAACCCCCCCTGCTCCTTGTCCCCCGACTGCCCCCTCCCAGGCCCCCTGCCCCTAACCACCCCCCAGGACCTCACCCCCATCCTACCCCCCCTGCTCCCTGACTGCCCTGCCCCCAGATGGGCCCCCCAGGATTCCTATGCCTATCCAACCCCCACTGCTCCACATCCACATCCCCTGGGACCACACCCCCATCCAACCCCCCCCCCGCTCCCTATCCACACCCCTGCCCTCCGACAGTCCCCCCCCGAGGCTCCCACACTTATCTATCGCCCCCCTGTTCCCCATCTCTTGACTGTCGCCCCCCCAAACCTCCGCCCCATCCAACCAGCCCCTGCTCCCTGTCTGCCCCCGGGACCCCTTGCCCCTCATCCCCATGCTGCTCGGAGCAGCAGAAGCTCGCAGCCCCACCGCCCAACAGGAGCAGTGGCTCAGAGCGCTGGTGGCGTGGCACACTGAGGCTGTGGGGGAAGGAGAACAGTAGGGGAGGGGCCGGGGACTAGCCTCCTTAACCAGGAGCTCAGGGGCCGGGCAGGACAGTCCCACAGGCCGTAGTTTGCCCACCTCTGTCAAAGAAAATACTCTCCGATTTTTGGGAAATGATATTTGAGGTAAGTTACTCTTTATCTAAAGGAGAATGATCAGAGTAGGGAACACAGGAGTCCAAAGAGTATTGAACTTACCTTCCTTATCCTGAATCTTGGCCTTCACATTTTCTATAGTATCAGAAGGCTCAACCTATTATTAAAAAAAGTGGAAAACCACTGTTAAAACTCTGAAGTAGAATTATATTAGCTATACAGGTCTATGAAATTTTTTCAGTGAAAGCTACAGGCCAGATTTTCTAAGGGGCATCAAACCAATCTTATTTCTTTGCAGTAATATTGTCATTTGCACAGTGATGTACAAAAACAGACACCAAATTCAAATTGTGGACTCAAATTTTAAGTCTTTCAAGCAACAGATAAAAATGCCTAGGGAGGTGGTGGAATCTCCTTCCTTAGAAGTTTTTAAGGTCAGGCTTGACAAACCCTTGGCTGGGATGATTTAATTGGGGATGGGTCCTGCTTTTGAGCAGGGGGTTGGACTAGATGACCTCCTGAGGTCCCTTCCAACCCTGATATTCTATGATTCTGTGATTCTATGATAGCTTAGAGATTTAGCAGAAACATAAGAAATGTAATTTGTATAATCTATTTCAACTGACAGTAAGAGAGTTTTCTACATGCACTTATCAACCCCATAACTTCTGGTTACAAGATGCTTAAGAAAAAAATTATACTTTCAAGATCACTCATGAGTCTGAAATTCTCCTTCCTACTTGCATAAAACCACCTGGAGGAGAGCTCTGCATGCTGGGGAAGAAGATTACATCAACGCCTTACAAGTTTGTAAATTAATGGGGCTTTATTATATTTTCAGTGCATTTAGTTTATACATTTGACACTGTGCCTAATCAATGTCTCCTATTTGTGTAGGTCTTTCAGAAAGCAAAGGGAAGCATTTGGCAGAACAGGGAACTGGGATTACAGAACCACAAAAACACGTAATCAAGGGCAGGCTTAGTGTCTTAAACAGTGAAGTCATTTTTATGCATTGGCTGGATCTTGAATGTTTCCATTTCAACAGTACTCTTTACTCACCAACTATAGAGGAGGCGGATTATATATAACGCCCCCTCCCCGCGGGAGATATTTAGGGGGTCCTGGTGGGCTTTCCCTTTCTGCGCCTCTTTGTCCATCCTGCTTCGAACTGTCCCAAAGGAGAGGCCGCCTCACAAGAAGTTTGAAAAAACAAAGCCACCCTTGCCCGAGGACTGTGCCGAGCCCTGGCTGGCAGCGGCGAGAGGCGCCCGGGCCGCGCGTGGCAGCGTTCGGTGGGGAGAACTCGGCCCTCTGCCCCCCACCCAGTATCCGCGTCCCCTACAGACAGACACTGGCCGCGTGCGCCCAGGGGCCCCCATCTCCACACAGGACGCCTACAGATGGGGAGGGCGCATGGTCCCTCCGACCCCTGCACCGGGCACCTATAGATGCGGAGCAAGGGTGCATACCGCCCCACGCATAGGGCGCCTACTGCTAGGGGAGGGTGCGGCCCCTGGCGCACTCACCTCGAGGGTGATGGTTTTCCCGGTCAGGGTCTTCACGAAGATCTGCATGGCGCGGCCGGCACCTGCGGGCAGAGAGAGTGCGGTGAGAGGAGCACGCGGTGAGGGGACAGGAATAGGTGGGGGAGAAGCGAACACTCACCACCGACCTGCTCGCGGAATGGCGGATGCCGGAAAGAGAGCCCTATTCGGCCCGCACGGGGTTTCCAGCCTAGGGAGAGGAGGGGACTCCAGGCCGCCGCGCCGCTCCGCGCATGCGTTGGGGCGAGACTACAACTCCCAGCATGCACCGCCGGTACAAGACACACCAGGACCTCCTGGGGATTGTGGTTTCCATGTTGGCATGAAGGGGGTCGTATGAACGGGCTGATGGAAGTTGTAGTCAAAAGTTGGGTGCGTAAGAGGGGACGAAACTACATTTTCCACAATGCACCTGACTGAACTCCTCCCTCCCCCACGCTCCATTAGAGCGCAGTGACCGGTAACGGGCGCTGCGGCTGGTCGGGGTGTGAGTCGGAGGAAGTGCCGCCGCGGCCTGAGTGGCGTCTGCAGCGGCGTGGTGCGTCCCGCTGTAGCGGACCCGTCGGAGAGTGGGTCGGCTCGTGCTGCGATTCGGCTCTGGCTCTGGCCCAAAAACCTGGCGTGGGCCTGACTCCTCTTCTCCCCGCCAGCGTTGGTCGCGGGCTCCCCTTTGGTTTCCACGGCGGCGGGCCCGTGCCGGGGAGCCCTTAGCTGCGCCCCACTGAGCCCTGCTCCTGTGCAGGGGCTGGGGGTAAAGCAGTAAGGAGCAGCGAGGTCGGGTTGTGGGGTGATGCGGGCACTGCCCGTCAGCAAAACAGAAGTGGGGTTGCTGCGCTCGAGCAAACCTGGGGCCCTCAACGGGAGTAGCAGGAAAACATGGCTGGCCTAGAGCACAGTCAGTTCGGCTAATGCGGCACTTCTGGGAAACTACATAGAGACGTTCGGAAATAGATGCAGGGGATTGGACTGGTTGACTTAGGAGCTCTCTTGTAGAGTACTTGGATAATGTGTTCTTTTACTCATTGCTTCACTTGATTTGTTTGGTCAAGTAAAATTAATGTATAAATTCAGAAAATGCTTATTTTCTCCAGTTCCCTCTTTCCTTCCACCACTCCACATGTAGATATCAACCATGCAGACTACTCTAGTTGGACAGACACATGTTGCCAGGTGCAGTCTCAGAAGACACTGGGGCTCCATGGGTCTGGAGAGCCGCCAGTGTGGAGCAACTTGCAGACTCAGGGTCTTTTGTAGCACAACAGAGATGACTTCCAACCACCCCTCTGATTAGTGAAAAATGGCTAGATTTGGCAGTGATGATAGGGAAATGGTTACAGATCACATAGGAAAGAAACCTAGAACATATGTTCACAAGATGCAATAGTTTATGTGGAAATGGTAAGAAAATTTTGTCTTTTTTAATAATGAAACAATTGATGATAAGCATTAATAAAGTGCCATAGTAGATGAAGAATAGCACCTCTTGACACGTGAATATGAGTTGGTGTCTCATTTATACTACATTATTTTAACAGTCTCATGTTTTGTTTAGGTTTACACTGAAGCATTTACTTCTCTTGAAGAAAAGAGGGAACTGGGCTTAAATTTTCTATAAGAAATGAAAGTGTTGCTTTTCAACCATGTCCACCCATAATATTGGAGTGAGCAGACATTCAGTTCTCCCTCCCATTGTTCCTGACAGTGATAAGAAATTTTTGGACAGTATACAAAGATACATCATTACAGAGATTGAAAAAGTGGGTTGTACAGAAGAAGGACCAGCTGAGGAGTATTACATTATATACAGAAATGTTTTTGACAAGGTAACAAAGCACTATAGGAAAATATTTTCTTTGTAAACAAGCAGTGGAAAGGGCTGTCAATCTTAGATGCACTGATAAACAGGAAGTGATGTGTGTCATTTTTTTAAAATGAGACTTTAGATTCAAATCCTCAAAGGTATTTGGCCTAGTTGATGAAATTAATAGACGTTAGGATTCTAAATACCTTTGAGAAGCTGGGCCTTAGTGCTCACAAGAGGTTGGCTTGACAGCCCTGAAGACTGAATAAGTGTCTTCATCCGTAAGACAGGTACAGCACTGGAAGCAGCAGTATAAGCTTCCTCACCAATGTACTTCATCTCTGACTTGGAAATACCGGGTTTAGGGGTGAAAGGGTAGCACTGTCTCCATGGGCATACAAGGCCAGATTCTCCCCCATGTCAGGGCGATTTTGTGCTGCTCTGGTATTTCAGAGCTGCGCTAAAACCAGCATAGACTACAATTATGCATGGATTACATTGTATGATTTCTCTATGCTATACAGTCTTTATAGTGTCTTCTATACCACATCCTTCCTTGCCATTGGCCCAAGGGGTATCACTGAGGGAAGAAGATGGGGTTAGGGAAGGGTGGATAAAAATCAATGATTTGAAAAAAAAAAATCTAAAAGGGCCAATGAAAACAAAAATGGTAAATTGTAAACAAATTTCTTTGCCTACCATTGCAAACAAATTACTGAAAGAACTTAAAATAGTGAATATTTAAAAATCACTTTGCAGCATTTTTACTGTTTTTTGTATCTCACTCATTTTGAATAATGAAAATCATTTTCACTTTTGTTTATAATCAGTTTTTCTTTCAGATTTTTGGTGTTGCAACATTTGGATTTAAAAAACTTGAAATGAATGTTTGGGAGAGAGCTGCAATACATCTACATACATATTAATATGTCTTGTAAATCTAAAGTAAATTTTCTATACAGTTGAGTAACCGTCTTATACACAGTAAATTCATCAGTAACAAAGTTTCTATTTGTATAATGAAAATGCTCAAAAATTGCTTTTTTTGTACTTTCAGACAGGGATAAAGTAGTTGTTGGAACTTGTTCATTACCTCCTTTGTAGCTAAAAGCCTATATTGTGAGAGCACAGCACTGATGAATGTGTCTGCCAAAGCTGTGGGTGCAGCTGAATTGGCCGCATGGGGTACGTGGATGACTTCACAGGCTTCCACTGTGTTCTGTGAATTTTCCTATAAGAAAGACTGTGCAGCTGTCTGCAAGCACAATGTAACTGGACCAGGTTTTCCAATTTCAGCATCATCCCTCGGTTCATTTCTTCACTGTGAATAGAAAAGATGCAATGAAATCAGGGTGGATTTGATTTAAATCAAATTGATTTAAAAAATCTGATTTTTTTTTAAAAAATCATTGATATTTATCCACCCTGCTTTTTGACATTTCATAAGACTTGTCTTATGTCATTCCAAATTGAATCAATTATCATCCAATCACACTTCTAGAGAGCTATACAATGAATTTACTAGTTTGAAAAATGTCAGTTATATAGACTGAAGATTAAAAGAAAATATATCTACAGCAAGTCCCCAAATATCAGGGTGGATAAAAATCAATGACTTAAAAAATAAAAATCCAATTTTTTATATTTAAATCAGATTTTTTCCTCAAAAATCATCTAAAGATAGTTTTGATTAAGATACACTGTAGCTCAAAGATATCTCATCATGAAATAGGGATTATAAATTCTAATTCTATAGTATGAGACAATATATTCATGTAATGTTTAAGAAAAGTTTTGTAAGTAAGTTCCAATAGTTCATGGATTAGGGACCCAATCTTATGGGCCTCCATGGGCTTTTGTATAGATTATTTAGGTAATCTTTCTATCTACCCAATGGGACTTAGTGCTCAGTCTATATGATACCATCAGAGATGCTTAGTTTTGCCGTTCTTGATTTGTGTCTCCAGAGATAACATATTTGTTAACAGCAAAAATGTTTTAAAATAAATAAATAATATATGGAGGTGGCAAATAACAGACCTCAACCCTATTGTCCCTCTGCAAATTTGTGTACACAGAGTCAATCCCTTACCTCTCTCTAAAAGTGCAAAGTTTCAGAAAGTTCTATGAATAGAAGATTGTTGGGGGTGGAATAGATCTGCACAAGGAGAAGTCTGGAGATAAATGTGAGAAGGGAGGGACAGGCAGTAGAAACAAAAGTGAAACTGTTTCAGCAGCATATTCCAGAAGTCTTGAGGTCTTTCTGAGTATAGCCTTCGTTGATTTGAGATCTACCAATTCTGTTCTCTCACTAGAAGGGAAAACCTATCATGGCAGCAGGCCGTAAAAGACCCAGTTTGGGAATATTTTAATGAAGTTCCTCTGCCTGTGGGCAAGACAGGCAGGTATGCAAAATGCAAACAGTGCAGCAAAGAAATGCAAGGCCTAGTTGCTCAAATGAAACAACATCATGAAAAGTGTTCCTTCTCAAGAGGAAGTTGCGTTGAAGATTATGAAAGGAACATGTCTGAACATGCAGGATCTTCAGGTTGGTAAACTTTTTTATTTCATGCTACTTTCTTAAGGACTGCCTGTCCTCCTTCTGGACTATTCTTGAATTCTCATGTTTGAGCAAAAAATATAGTTGTTAGTTACTCTCTGGTACTATTTTAGATGCAGTTGTGATAAAAAATAAATAGGCAGATCTTCCTTTTACAATTTCACCTTTAAATTAGTACTTAGTGTCAGTGAATGAAATTAATAATACAAAATGAGCAGTATGGTAATAACTGCATTGTCTTATTTTTTTAGGAGAATCCATCCTCAACATACAGGATTCTGCAGATTATCTACCTTCAAGATCACCATTATGTTCTATAGTTTCAGAGTTATCTGCCAATGATAATGTTTCAGTCACATCATGTATGTCACGTAGCCACAGTATATCACCTGTAGCAAAAAAAAATCTCCATAATCCAGAAACAACCATAGATATCTTTGTGATAAGAATCAGCAGATTACGAAAAGAGGTAAATGATGGAAAAATTGCTCGGTTTGTATATGCAACAAACTCTCCTTGCCGCATGATTGAGAACCCACACTTCATTAGCATGGTTCAGTCATTCTGGCCAGGATACAGTCCAACCAACGAGCAGATGTCGCAGGCAAATTGCTGGGTAAAGTGTATGAAAGAAATCGAGCAGTGTGCAAAAGGTCTAGAGGGTAGAATTGTTAACCTGAGTCTTGATGGGGGAGCAAAGTCCACAATAATCCTGTTGCATGTACTTGTGTGACGAGAAGAAGGGAACGTCTTCAGGAAATACGCACACACAGCAGCATACTTACAAGAAGTAGAAGTAAAAGCTATAACAAACTGAAAAAAAAAAAAATTCAAATGTCTAGTATGCAGCTTGGTCACAGACAATGCTGCAAATGTATCCAAAATGAGAAGAAATGATTTAGAAGAGAGTGAAGAGAGTCCCAAGCTAATAACATATGGTTGCAGTGCTCATTTGATGCACCTCCTAGCCAAAGATTTCAGTGTTCCAGAAATAAAGGCTAATGTTGTTGAAATTGCAAAATACTTCCCTAACCACCATTTTGCAGCAGCTGCTTTGAAAAAAGTGGGAGGAACCAAGCTAACTCCCATAAGATGTGCGATGGAACTCAGTAGTGGACTGTCTTGAGCTGTATATCGAGAACTGATGACAGTTTGTGAACAAAATCATGAAAAAATAGATGGCACTGTCACAGCCAAAGTTCTCAACATTGGGCTTAAGAGAAATGTTGAACACATGCTGAGTACCCAGAAACCTGTTTCTGTAGCCTTGAACAAAATGCAGGGAAATAACTGTTTTATTGCTGATGCCATTGAAATTTGGAAGGAACTGAGTGAGATCTGAAAAAGAAAAAAGTGCAATGACAGAGTTTAAATTACAGGCATTAAAAAAACAAATAGGACCAGCACTATCTCCAGCTCATTTTCTTGGAAATATTCTCAGTACTCGGTACTAGGGTCAAACCTTAACTGCTGAAGAAGAGTAGTTGGCTACGACATGGACATCCAGCAATCATCCCTCCATGATGCCAACTGTAATAAACTTCAGAGCTAAAGGTGAACCATTCAAGAAATATAAGTTTGATGTTTTAAAGTCTCTCCAGTGAACTGGTGGAGGTCACTTCAAGCACTTGGATTCAGAGACTGTTGAAGTGATGATCTCACTTTTAACTGTAGTTGCTTCTGCCGGTGTAGAAATATTATTTTCTTCCTTTGGACTAATTCATTCCAAATTGAGAAATCATTTAGGACCTGAAAAAGCAGGAAAGCTTGTTTTTTCTTTTCCAGATTATGAACAAACAGGAAAATGAAGATGACAATGAATGAGTTAGCTGCAGAAGCCAATATTTTAAGTTTCTCATGTTGACCTGGCTGACATAGATGAATTAAAAAAAAATCAAACTAACTGTTTTGGTTAAAAACAATTTTAAACAAAAACAAACCTGATTTGAAAAAACTTGAATGTCTAACTAAATTAAAAAATTAATATGCTTGTGTTGTTAAAATATATGTTTGGCGTTGAAGAAAAAAATCCAGAATACATGTTTTTAGTTAAATAAAACAATTTAAATGTCTGTCTGGTGATGTTCTCCTCCTAATACAGTATGGCAAGAAAATCCTCCAAGTATTAATGATTAACCTGTTGAATTGGGGATAGTTCACCTCCCAATGACTTCATAAATATCTGCTTCAGTTATTTTTGGTAAATGAAATAACCAAACAATCATTCCTCTTCTGATGTAGCTGTAAAACTAATCTGAAAAGTTTTAAAAATAAATCACTTTCAAATGTATAGTGTGTACCTTCTAAAAATGAAACCTACATCAATCTCTGAGTTATGAAGAATATGTATTAAGGTTATAACAACCAATGAGAATGCACTTTTATGTAGAAATCCATGATCAAATTGAGTCTTCCTGACAAGTGATTTAAATCAAATCCACCCTGGCTAGGGGGTGTCTGTGATCTCTGGCTGCCATAACTGCCCCTTGGGACTGTTGGCAGCTGGTGTAAGTTAAAGCAGCTCTAACTTTTGGTGGGAGATCAGACTGTTGCTTACTTGTTTTAGGATTAATGCGACTTTGCGCTTCCATCCCTCTAGTTGCATTGAGTACTCTGACTGGAGCCCAGGATCAGGCTATAAGGTCTGGCCTTTTATCGGAGAGCCATAACAAATGCTCTCCTGTTGGTGGTGGTTTTGTGATGTAGACATCTAGGAACTAGAGTGAGACCACCAAGTCACTTCACTGCACAGCCATTATAAAATACATTAGAATTGGAATAACCTAGCATTAGAACAATTTGGGGTAATGACACTCATAGAAAGTCTTTAAATACCAGCACAGGTATGCTCCTTCTTTTGCCCTGAACGTTGTCCCTTATGTCAAGATGTGGCAAGATAATGAATTTCCTCAAAGCTTCACACAAACGCTTCTACTTTTTAACATTTCTTCATCAGGGGTTCCATTCCTTATTTCTGAAGGCTTTTTACTTTGATGTTTTTGTATTGAATAGTTCTCCCTTCAAGTAAATGGAGTTTGACTGCTCTGTGAGGGAGCTACTCAGTGAGCTGGCAATTTAAAACCAGCTGATACTCCCCATTGACCAATCCCCAACAGGAAGTTGGGGATTCTTCCTGCTTTGAGCAGGGGATTGGAGGTCCCTTCCAACCCAGATATTCTATGGCTATATTCCATTTTAAAGGTATTTAAAATGCATTCAACCAGTTGATCTGATGTCCATTAATACTACATGAATTGACTCAGTATTCACAGGAAAAATCTTGGCCTCTGCTTTATTCCTGTAAATATCCATTTGACTTTATAAATCAAAATCTATAGTGGCACCCAGCTGATTGGCTACACTGAAAATTAGTTGTTTGATTCCATTATATACTCCCTTCTTGAACTTGGCCATTTTAATTGCAGACAGAACCTGAGACGTAAAGTCTCAGAAGGGTTGATATTTTTCCCCCCTTGCAAACTTTCGAACTGAAAGATCTTAATAACGTACAGTAAATGTCTGAGAAATAAAGGTCTGGTGTTAGACTCCTAATTCCATTTTCTCATGTAAACAGAACTAACTTGTTTTCTATCTTCCACCTTAATTAGATTGGCCTTGTTAGCACTAACCCCCCCACTTGGTAAGGCCACTCCCATCTGTTCCATGTGCAGTGTATATGTATGTGTATATATATATATATATACACACTGCTTACTGTATTTTTCACTCCATGCATCTGATGAAGTAGGTTTTAGCGCACAAAAGCTTATTCCCAAATAAATTAGTTAGTCTCTAAGGTGCCATAAGCACTCCTGTTTGTTTTCGCTGATACAGGCTAACACAGCTACCACTCTGAAACTTGTTTCTTGAAGAGTCTTCTGCTCTGTCACTGAGGAGCTCTCCCATTTTTTCTCCACTTTCATATCTCTCATATGTCATGCTCACAGTTATGGGGACTCTTCTAGCTGAGGAGGACTGGATGTAACACCTTTTGGAGCCCATCAATGCTGCTCTTTAATAAGGTTGAGGATCCTGAAAGCCTTCCACTGTGTCCTAAGGGATTCTCTCTGTATTGTGCTTTGCTTTTTTCAGCTGCCAAGAGAGATGTAATGTACAGGAGTCAAAACTGGGACTTCTGCATACCTAATTTTACATGCATGTAAAATCAGTTTTTGCATCCTTTGCATGCATGAGTAAGGGCTGCAGGATTAAACCCCCCCCCCAAATTGTGAGTTTGAGCTAATGCTTTATACTATTTAAAAAAACTTTGGCATGGCCTGGTCCCTTCCTCCTTAACCTTTCCAGAACTATAAGTGCTCTGAAGGCATCAGGCTTAGTACCTATTGAAGAAAGCATCTCATGTTGCTGAAAAGTGGTTCTTCTAGCTGCATAAAGAATAGTGTTCACATGTCCTGAAAATTATCCCTTAACTTCAATAATATCTGAGATTATTTAAACTGAAAGAAGTGTGGAGTTCATTTGTCACCCCTTTAGTTTGTGCACTTTCATCAGCTTGGGCAATGAAAACAGACTTTGTCAGTTTTATGTTCTGCTTCTCATGCATTAGCACAGTGCTGCAGTTTGAAGTGTGCACTGTGTCCAGTTGTTTCTATTTACTCTGACTGTTGTGTTGTTTGGAGATTTGCTGGGAGTCAGGAGGGGTGTTCTATTAACCACGTCAGTATATCGCATTGTAGATGGAAAAACATGTCTTCACAGATAATAGAGCATGTTACTGTGTACAAGAACATTCTGACTTCAATCAAACAGGAGTATGATGCATTTATTGAAGCGATAAAAAAGGGCCAAAGGAATGCATTTTATCTTCATGGAAAATTGAAAGTTCTGGCATTTGAGCCTACAACTCTAATATGTTATAGAAAAAGAACAATCCAACTTGAAGACAAGTAAGACCACCTCTAATATATTGTGTAAAGCAACATGTGTGATACTAACTCTGGTGTGTAAATAATTTAAAATGTAGCTAGTTTATCACAGTTGTGATTTTTAAAAACTAGTTTTATTCTTTTATTATTCATTAGGTAGAAGTTCCAAAATGGCTGTGTAATTGTTAAAAGAATAGTTTCACTTTTGTATTTCCAGGCCTGATTCTGCAATTCTTGTGGAGATTTGGCCCCCATAAGTACTGCAGGATCAGGCACTTGAGTTAAACACATATAGTTTCCCCATTTGTAAAATAAAGACAGTATAACTTCCAAGTGAAGGTTCATTGTCAAAATGTATTATATTAGGATACTTTGTTTAATATGAGAAGTATAAAACAGAGGAAGAATTATTCACTTTCCCTCAGTCTGCTATGTGGCTTTCTTTACTGTCCTGTACTTTACTGGTGTCATATAGTTGTATGTATGTGATAAGATTATCAGAAGGTGCATGCCCATATGCTCAGGGTTTAGCTGATCGCCATATTTGGGGTCAGGAAGGATTTTCCTCCAGGGCAGATTGGAACAGGCCCTGGAGGTTTTTCGCCTTCCTCTGTAGCATGGGGCACGGGTCACTTGCTGGAGGATTCTCTGCTCCTTGAAGTCTTTAAACCACGATTTGAGGACTTCAATAGCTCAGACATAGATGAGAGGTTTTTTGCAGGCGTGGTGGGTGAAATTCTGTGGCCTGCGTTGTGCAGGAGGTCAAACTAGATGATCATAATGGTCCCTTCTGACCTAAATATCTATGAATCTATGCCTCTAGTCCAGGGGTTCTCAGGACAACTTTTTTGGTGGCCTTAGAGTACGGCCACCAACTCTTGCTGGCAGCCACTCTCACGCTTTTCCCTAAAATACTTAATTAGCTTTAGGAAAAACAAATAAATATGCACATAGACATGTCCAAAACATTATTTATTGATTGATAGCTAGAAATCACTTTTCAGAACAGACTATTAACAAACGTGAGTATCACTTGTCACAGCAGACATACTCAGCCCTGCCAAGCCCGGGGACAAATTAAGCCCTGGATGGGGAGCTGGGAGAGGCAGCAGGGGGCTGGAGTCTGAAGCCCCGGAGCCTGGGGTCTGCCGCCTCATAGCCAGAGCCCAGGGCTGGAGCCCAAAGTCCCTCAGTCAGAACCTTCTGCCCTGCCACCCCAGGGCTGAAGCCCAAAGCCAGAGCCCCACTGCCCTTGGAAGGTGGGGAATTCACTGGCTGCCTGATCCTCCAGCATTGTGCCCCAGGTGTCTCCAGAGGGGGGCACAGCCTTTCTGCTGACAGCCCCAGCAATCAACACTAAGGTGGGGCATCCAGGAGCAACAAGGACGGGGACAGGCTGCTATTTTGCCACTCACCCCCACCTCATCACAGTTGTAAGAAAAGCCCCTGGTGGCTGCATTTGAGAAATGCTGCCTAGCCACAAACAGAATCAAATACAATTAATATGGCATGTTAGGGAACACAAGTAACAGAATGACAGAATAGTGTCGTGACAAACTTAGTATAGCATCTGCTTGCCCTGATGATCTAGGATTCTAAAATGTAGAAAAGAAAATGGAGAATCTTTTCTTTATTCCAGGGTAAAAGTTATTGAGAGAAATTCTGCTAGAATTCAAAATCTGATATTGAAAATAAGAAATATTAATAAAGTGCCCTCTACAGAAGCTTTGACTCCAAGAAAAAAGAGAAACCCTGCTAAGCCTATACCAGGTAAAGACCAATATTTTGTTAGGCAGCCTGAGCATTTCTTTTGGATTAAAGCTTTACTCTTAACTAAAGAGAAGTCACATACACAAAAGGCTGCAGTGATCCTGTAAGGCACTAGCCCATGTTTGGCTGGTATGGAACCTCGCTTGGCCCAGTGGAAGCTCTGGAAGGATTCATGCTTCAGGGAGCATAATGCCTTCCAGAGCTCTTTGGTAGTCCTGGGGAGCATGCTGACTGTTACAGAACTTGTGTCTCCTTGATTCTGGAGCAGCTGGGGACCAGTTAAACCCATTTGTGCAACCTGGGGCATCCCTGAGGTCTGTTCTAACTTGTTACTGCTGCAATGGACCCTACTGGCAGTTGCAGGAGTGCAGAATCATTAGAGCACAGGAAAGTCTCAACCACTTCTTCTCTCCCCTTCCCCGCCCCCCCTTCTATTCCTGTGTCTGTCCCTGGCCTACATTAGGATGTTCGTTATGGCAGGGCGTTCTGCAAGGGGTTGCAGAGCCATCTCTGGGGCTGCTGCACAGACCCTCTTGCACCAGGGGGTTTTCTTAGGATAGGGAACATCCCACTCGGAGTCAGTGCAGCCAGGCCAGCACGAAGGGGTTGTAGAGCAGAGCTGAATTCCCCCACTGTGAACAAGGGTTGATTGTGACCAGCTTGTGTGTGGCAGTGCCAGGGGAGATAGTATCTTTCTCTCACATTGCTCAGAAGATGGTCACAATCTGGCCAGTAATGTTTGGTCAGTACTCAGCAAATGGAATCTAAATAACTAGATGTGCATTATAGTATATAACACAGCATTTGTACATTTGTTTCTAAATCCTCACTGCTGGAACATTACACCAAAAACTAACAGATTAAATTACGGCTCTGGAATATTATTGAACCCTAAACTTTTATCACCTTCTATACATTATTCGTTTTCACTTATTAATAGAGATGGGCTCTAAAGTAAAGGAAGACTTGGATTATGTCTGAGCTGCAAAGTTCAGTTTTGATTTTCAGATTAGAGAACCCTAGCAAATTACATGTCCCACAGTTTCTGTATCCACATGTGTTTGTCACAATTAAGAGCTCATTAAACACATTTCCTTCTTCAACAGGTCTGACTGTAGAAGAATCTCTCAGCTTAGATGCTCTTTCTAGACACCTTGCTCAGCTGGAAGGGAGAGTGCGGGAACTGAAAGCTGACATGATATCAAAATACATCCCTCTGGAGAACAAGGCTGGCCTAGAGCAGGAACTCAAGCACTCATTGGAACTACGAGATAAGGCAGAGGCAGTGAATGAGAAACTCAGACTGAGGTACAAGTGTTCATCCTACAACATATTTTTTTTATGTTAGGGATGTTCTCTACAGTGTTCTGTCTGTCACATGGATTTAGCTTTGGTAATTGTTATAGAGGTATTAACAATATCAGTATTAATTGTGCTCAGTACTTTGCAAAATTCCTTGCCCCTAAGAGCTTATAGTCAACTGACAAAGCATGCAGTGTGGTCATTTAGGGTTAGGTCCTGGCTCCCTGTTCTGTCTATTGCTCCAGCAGCACAAAAGAGATAAAGAGCTGCCTCAAGTGTGCAGCCAGGGATTTCCCTGATGTAGGGGGAATACTTGGATGACAGGTGATGAAGATCCTCTGTTGGCAAAGTGGCACTGAGGGGACCACTCTAACTGGTATAATCTAGAGTAGCCCTTAGACTGCTTTAAGTTACACTAGGGGCAATTTTGTCCCCTTCTCCCCCCCCCCTCCATCAGTTCTTAGATTGTGAGAGATGAAAGGTGCCTTAGATAAATTGAGTGCAGCTTGCTGCGATCTGGAAATCTAGCTCATAGTATGCTGGTGATTTGAAGATGCATTCAATACAAATCAGAATAAGGCTTTTAATGACATAAATATGACAGCCTTCCTATGTTTGGTGGATTAATGATGCTTGGAAGAAGAGCATTTTCAAAGGGTTTCAAAGGAGGCAGTACCTTTTACATTAGGACAGACAAAGACTCCCATCTGTAATGCGCAGCAAAGAGGAAAGCACAAAGATGAGAGTAGGAGAAGGATAAAAGGGAAGCAGTTGGGGAGGAAGGTTTGGGTGGAAGGGAGGGAAGGAGGGATTAGAATGAGAAGAGATGTGGGCAGAGGTCGAGCTTTATAGAACCTTGAAGTTAAGGGTTAGCATGAACTTGATCCTTCATAGGAAACTACTGAGAAGTTACACTGATCCTAATGAAATGTTCGATTCCCTCTTAAACTGTTTATAGTTATAATAGAATTACATTGGTTGCAAATGCTGTGTCTGCCTGGGCAAAATCTGACAAGAGCACCTCCTTGCAAGAACTCCTCTCTCAAGTCATGGAAAAGAAGGAAGTTGTAAAAGGTAAAACCAGTAAAAATAGGCGGACAGTATTATGAAGCATGGAAAATATGGGACCAGATTCTCAGCTCATGTAAATTAGTCTATTTCCATTGATATAAGATTGCATGGCTGCATTGATACCAGTTGAGAATCTGGCCTATACATTTTTATTTTATTTTTTTAAATGTGGGTTGAGATTTTCAAAGGGGCCTGAAAAAATTAGGTGTCCAAATCCCATTTAGAGTCAGTGGAAGTTGGGCCCCTAATTCCTTTAGGTCCCTTTGAAAGTCCCATCCCTAATGATCTTGGGTCATCCATTTCCCCTATGCATGATGCTGCATGTGTCTAGCTTTTAGGAAAATAAGATTTTTGCCCAGAAATCTGATAAAGGTATAGAAAATATTCGCCAGAGTTATACAGGGGTGAATTTGGTCTATGATGTTTTACTACAGTTAAGATGAAGTTGAGGTGTCCTGAGGTGGTTTATACAGTCTCCACCTCTCATGTGCTACCCAAATCCCTCAGGTTTTTTTCCAGAGTCACAGAGGTCTCCTGCTACTCGTACTTCAAATCATCCAGGTTATTTAGGCAAGTGATGTAGTGATGGTGAAGGATCTTTAAAATGTTTTCCAGTCGGTTGCCTTAGGCCTTCTGACATGATCAGCCTTTTTATGAGCATTAAGCACACTCCAAACACTGTCAAGATCCTCTCAGGTGCTGCATGAGTAGAGTGCAGTGATGCGCTTGGCATCAAATTGAATCTTACTTGTTGCTCTCAACTTGTATTGTTAGACAGATCAAGGGAGATACCTCTTATGTTCCTCCACTCTGCTCCTTCTAATGGGCTTTTAGATTGTGGGTCAAATTCTGCTCCCATTTACATCCCTGTAAATCTATGCACTGAATTCAGTGGATTTACATGGGTGTAACTGAAATCAGAATTTGTCCCTATGTATGTTGTTTGCTGCTAGTTGGAGTTTAAAGTGTGGTCTCCACTCTTGTCCCAGAGCTAACGGCCAAACTCTACCCTGAGTGACATTCTGTGCAGCTGCATTGGTTTCAGGTGGAACTGTAGAATGTTTCAATGAGTAGAATTTGGTCGTTAGGGTGTCACCTCTCATTCCTAATCTCTGGCATGCTAAGAGTATGTGTCTGGGGACATAGACAGGGAAACTTTGTCCTAGAATTTACCTGCCCTCATTGAAATCATTTCCTAATTACATTTCCACTTGTGGGAGACTTCTTCCGTCTTTTCAACGCTTGAAACATGCATTAGTTTATAGAAGGTCCCTTTCCTGCTTGCTAATGCAAAATAGCCTGGCTAAAACTGTAAACCCATCTTTCTTGAAAGACACATTTCTATGGATCAAAATCTATTCTCTTCTTGTACTCTTGCAATGTTAATGCTGATTTTGTCTATTGAAATAATAACACATTTACCTCCCATTGATGTGTCTAACTTTCAGCTGCTGCTGCCTTTAGCATCTCTCATATATTTGAACATGACCCCAGCAAGAGTAAAGAGGCTGAAGATTTGCTTGAATATATTGAAAGGTAAATAGAATGCAACTCTTATACTCTACTCTGTGTAAGCAGTTTAGAGCATTACAGAGTTTGGATAACATATCATGTTTAATGCAGTCCCTCCAGGGCAAATTAGGATTTTGTAAAAAGAGCACTCTTTTCTTCTTTTTGTGAATGTCTGGTGTTTGTAAAATGTGCTTGCTAGCCTGACAGCCCTGCGGACCTACATAGAATATCAGGGTTGGAAGGGACCTCAGGAGGTCATCTAGTCCAACCCCCTGCTCAAAGCAGGACCAATCCCCAACTAAATCATCCCAGCCAGGGCTTTGTCAAGCCTGACCTAAAAAATATCTAAACAACAGTTGGTTATCCACAGACCAGATGTAGCAAAAGCAGCTTCTCCACACTGCTCTACTCATGTGAGTCAGCCCTGTCCTGGAAGATCACTTTTGGGGAGTAAAGGGTAGTTTTAACTTTACAGTCCATTCCATCCTTGGCGTGTTTGCTGAAACTGCCAACAAAGGTACCAGCAGTGGAGGTGGGTTTGTTTGTTGGTGATATGAACACCTCTGAGGAGATTACTTTGGTCTAGATTTTTTCCTAAAGATACCAATAGGTACCAAGTACGATTTTCAAAAGCACTAGGTGCCTGTTGAGAGTTACGTGCTTTTAAAAATCCCACTGAGCGCCTGTCTTCATCTTTAGGTGCCTAAATATCTTTAAAACTCTTGCAACTAAGAACTGGAATGAGATCATAAACTCATTTTACACTGTCCACTGAACAACCATGAAATGGTAACAGCTTCCAGGTACTACCAGTCTAGACTGGATTTGACCTCAGTTTGATCCGTGAGCTGAAAGGCCATATTCCACTATACCAGTGCCTCCCAAATCAGCATCTTAAATATAACATTGAAATCTAACTGCAACAGCTTCTTTCTGGAGATCAATATTTGTTAACCCAACAGCAGTGCAGCAAATCAGTCTTTCAGGAGAAAATCTAATTGACACAGTCAGGAGGTGAATGATAATAGAGGCATAGCCAGTTTTAGTAGGGACATTTCAGGGGCTTAATCATAGGCTATCATTATTATAGGCTCTGAGTTCAGATAACTGGACTCCCAGTCTAGATATGGTTCCCCTTAACGGAGTAATTTGGGACAAGATTTCACTCCTACTGCCCTCCGGTACACTGGAAGGGGATGCAGAGAGACCATGTCGTTGATGGACCCCTGAGGAGGAATTCTGGCTGGGAGCACATGCCTTAGCAGCAACTTGGCCACCCTTTGAGCAAGTGCAGTGCACTCTGTCCTCCATGCCCAGCTGGCGATAAAAGCCAGTGTGGAAACCACGGCACCAGCTTCTCCTGTCCTCCCTGCCTGATAGCAGCACTGAGGGGGATCAGGGATGACACTATCCAACAGCCATTCTTAGCACAAAGGGGAAGCTTCTTGCACCCTCCCTCCCCTAGGAGCCCATGCAGAACATAATATGGGCAGAATCTCACCATTGAATAGTTAATGCAGATGTAGACAACTTTCTGGGTTACCCTCTTGCGCAGCTGGTGTTGTGTGCTTTGCAACCTGATTTCCTCATTTAAATGCCTTGTCAGGCCTCCTTTCTTTTGGTCCGCTTTCCATTGATGATCCAGTTCCTGAACACCACTGTGGACACTGTATAAGTTGCTAGGCAGTGTGGTCAGCATTCTATGATCCAGTGTGTAGTGCCTATACTGATGATGTGTACCAAAAGATGAAGATGAGGATAAAGGTAATTTGGGGAACTGAGAGACATTCAGTACTGCCACTTGCTGTCACCAGATTTGCTTTCATGCAGAAGTACTAGATATTTTAATATATTCTTTGTATTAAAACCGTGGTATTGCCCATGTCTTTGACATTTGATTCTAGGCTTTCTGGAATTCCTTCCTTGGCTAGTTCACCACATCATCAACCGATCATTTCTTTTTTGTTTTTGTGTCAGTGCTATATTACATTGTCTTTTCCTTCATCTGTCCTAGATTCAATGAATTATTTTCATATGGTCAGTATGAGGCTGCAGCAGTTTATGCTGCAAACTGTCCTAGAGGAATTCTCCGCAATGAAGAAACCATGATGAAATTTAAGGGTATGGAATTTAGATGGAAATACTGTTGGTCACATTCTAAGCTGGTAAAAATTGACATCACTGTTGATTCAAATAGTGCGACACTGACTTACGCCTGCTGAGAATCTGTCTCTATTTCTCACGTTGAAAGGAGCCTTGAAGGGACAAAAGTGAATTACTTGTACGTTTGGATTTTACATTTAACACTTCAGAGTAAATATAAAAATAACCTAAGGTATGCTGCGATAAAAAACCCATGGCACAAGGTATCAGAGCCCAGGTTAGCTGACTTGGGCTCATGGGGCTCAGGCTGCATGGCTAATAATAGTAGTGTAGATGTTTATGCTCAGGTTGGAGACCAGCCTCTGAGACTCACTCTCTTCACAGGTCTCAGAGCCTGGGCTCCAGTCTGAGCCTGAACATCTACATTGCAATTTTATAACCCTGCAGCATGAGCTCAAGTCAGCTGACCTGGGCCAGCTGCAGCTGTGCCACAGGTCTCTTATTGTCGGGTAGACTAAAGGTCCAGATTCTTGGTGCCGTGTCTGGTCACTTTGCACTCAGGCAATGCAAAGGTGCCACACAACTGGATTCTCCTTGCACAAAGGAATCTTTGAGTGGCATAAAGGTAGCATGGCTGACTTTGCCACCTGCTCTTCCTCCTGTGTTTCAGGGGTGTGGCAGGCTCTGGGTGACGGGGCAGCTCCGAACACAAAGAGTTCCATTCAATTCTTGGCCACAGTCCACCGCAGCTAGCAAAACGTAGAGAAGTCTAATGGCTTATCTACGTTTTGCTAAGTTACGCTGGTGGCCATTTCAGTCATTGGTCAGGCTGAGAATCTGGGGAGGCATAAAACCAACTTTGCCTCCCTATGTGGTGCAGCTCAGTAGTGACCTTAAGGTCCAGTTTGAAGTTGTCTATACTTGTACTTAAACAGTCTTATTTCCACTTATAAATTAAGTGTATGCAAATAGGTGTGCACAACCGTGCTCATATAACTTTGAAAATCTGGCCCTTCATGCCCTATGCATTAGCTAGAAAAGTTGTTTGAATCACCTGACAGTGTTCCATTCAGCTTATAATTAGGGTCTGAAATACGGATCATTATCAGTCCAGTAAGGATCAGTAATGCTGTTTACATGCCTGAGATAAATACAGACATGTTCCTTGGTTGTTTTTAGTCCTCCATACTCTGTCTTCCTTTGAATTTGAGGACACAACATGCAGTGAGCATCACTGGTGTCAGTGATGAAGCAGTTGCAGCTTGGTCTTTCCCCTGCAGGTGCTGGAGGGAATGCTGAGAATACCACTCAATTTTATTTTATTACTATTTTTTTCTTCTTCCTCTTTTCACTTTATAGGCAATTGTTAAAGACCAAAAGGAAAGAAGTACAAAAGAACTATGTTAAATTAATATTCAGAATCTGAATTACAAATTAGACAGTAAGCTTTATGTTAGGGCCCGATCTGGCAAAAATTTACTCACTTGCTGAAAATTATGTTCCATTGACTTCAATGGCACTACTCATGTGAGCAGAGATAAGTGTATGCATACATGTTTTCAGGATTGGGGCCTTAGATATAAATCTTTGGGAATACAGACTGAGTCTTCCTATGGGGTTTATGGGGCACAGCACAACAGGGCACAATTATGATTGGTGCTATTGCAATACAAATAATAAGTAATAATATATCAATAATAAAAGAAGGATCAAAGCAAGGAAACTGGGTTAAAGTTGCCTTTACTCTTAACTATAAAACCGACATCCTATGCAGAAAGTTTTATAGTGAACTGTCTGTAACCTTACCACTAGGAGGTTCATTTTCAAAGTGATATGCAGGCATTTCACTAGGCAACTCTATGTAGCCTCAGTGGTTTAAATCCACACATTTTGCTATGAAAATTTGCCTTTAGGTGTCCACAGATAATGTCCAATCATGTGATGTGCTCACCATCTTCTGTACTGAGCAGCCTCAATTCTCATTGACTAGCATGGCAGCAGAGGGGGCTCAGCATCTTGCAGGATTGAGCCTTTAGTTCAGATTTGTCCAGGAGATTCTGGGGACATCAGCAAAGCAAAAAAAACTACCCCAACTACTGGAAAAATATAAATGCTTTTTTCCAAAATATTTTGCTCAGTGACTTTCCTTTTCCTCCTTCTAGCTCTTGGTGCTGTTAAAGGGAGGATTCTCCCTTTGCTGAGATATTTTGAGGCCCTCATAAGCTCAAGTGCTGCAGTTAGACACCCTCTGTGTGCAGCCATGACTCTGGAAGCAATCAAATGTGCATTGTTTGAAAAACAGTTAAATCTAGTTATGCACTGGGTCACACAGCAAAGGTAAGTAGGCCTGTAGTGTACTTGGATTCATATGGGTGTGTACCCTTCCCCTGTAAAAGTTGCATTCATGCTTTTTCTAAGTGATCAGGCCTTGCCTGTTTAAAAAGGTCACTCTCCTTTTCTTGTGAATTAGAACCATGCAAACACAATATCACAAAATGGCAATCTCGCAGATACAGTTCTTCAATGCTATTTATTAAATTCACCGTGGCATAAACCAAGAAAAATGAAGAGCATGAAAAGCTATTTTTGCAGAATGCAACATTTCATTTAAGATATCAGCCTTTGTTAGATCGCTGCAGACCAAAATTTTGTTTCAGGCCCCTTTTCTCCTATACTCTAGTAAAAAGTTATATGAAAATCAGATCGTGAGACTGTTTTTTGTTCTGGTACCATTTTTTAAAAATTAAAAACCTTCAGTTATTGGAAAATCTAGAAGTTTTGTTTTTACTCTTATATGTGACTGTTTCTATAAAAACAGCAGTATCTATACAGTATTTAATACAATTACTTCAAGAGACAGACCTGAACTGGAAACTCAAAGCTATCTTCCACCCCCTGTATTTCATTTGTGGGGATTGAAGTATTCAAATTCAAATTTGCAGAACTAATAGTGCCTCTGCAATTTTGCTTTTGGATCAAATCCTAAACTGGAAGGAACCTGTTTTCCAGATCCATTTCAGATGCATTTTAAAAGAGTGGAAATCCCACAAGAACAGTTTGGGAGATTTCCACTGTTCAGCATGGCATTAATCTAATTAGAATTCTGACATATGGGGCATGTCTCTTTATGGCTTTTCCTACCTCATGCGGTAATCTTTCCAAAAGAGCCATTATAGCATATTATATCACTAGAATTATAGTAATTGCTAAATCAATAGGACACTGGAAATTATGTTGAAATGTCAAGCCAGGCCTCGTATGTGGAGGAGGACAGGAGGTCTACATCCTTTTGTCAAAACTATAAGGTTAGTAAAGATGTCTCAGCCTGACGCACACTCTGAAGTGCTTTATTATGACTTTAGAATGGGACTGTAGAAATATTAAAAAATTCTAAAATTACTTGAATTATAGGCAGAGCTGGTAGCAATACCAAAGTTAAGGGTGCCTAACACTTTCCATCATAAGCCCCCATTTTCAGTTTCTTGTACTTTGCAAAGCTTTACCTGTTCAGGCTGAAATTTTCCATGCCAGATGTCTTCCTCAGTCTGAATTTCTTCGCAAAGTTTAAACAAAACCATTTCTGAGAATGATATTAGAGAAAAGTAGGTTGTTTTGCCAATGTTAAAAAAAATGCTTTCTTTGAAGAGTTCTGGAGACTCCATGCATTGGAGTAGGAACTTGAAATTTGTTAGAGTAGCATTGGAGTCAGGGAGGTGTTTTTTCCTGCCTCTGAGGCAGTCCATCCAAATTTGGCCAAGTTATAAATATCTGAAATCTCCAGACATTTTGTCTGCACTGAACTTGCTATAGCCTCACACAGTTCCTTTATGCCAGCTGCACTGATTATCCTCTGAGGTTCTTATGTGTCTACCCCACGAATGCCCTGAGTAGGTTCCCAACTCAGCAGCAGACTCTTTGCCTGACTTACCAGGTGTCACAAAGTGGGCAGAACACACATTTCCCTTCCCCATACACGTTCTGGCACCCCAACTGGAATCACACATATACAGGAGAGCTGCAGGGGCTGCAGTTGCCTGTTCCAACCACCAATGGCTAACATGGCACAGGCACTGATGAAGAGGCTGTCTGTTCTGTGCTCCTAGATCTCTGTCTGCTGTGGCCCAAGCACGTGGAAGGGGAAGGAGGAAACAACCTAACTCAAAAGCAGAGTTGGGGACAAGGGCAGAGGGGCACAAGAGCTGAAGGGGAGCAGTCAGTCTGGTATTTTCACACACAATCCAGTTCCAGTGTAACTGATTCTGAAGTGCTCCAGAGTTATGAAAACACACAAATGACTATCTGGTTTGTTTTATTACCTTGTTTTCTTCAGGCTGACGTTTTGTGAGGCAGCAGGGGATGTAATTTATGACTATGGGGAGGTGGAACCATTCAACAAGTCCAAGTGTTTGGCTTTGGCTCAGATTGCCTACAGTCAGTGTGGCGTGCACAAGAAAGCTGCTCTGTGCTTGTGTAAACAGGGCCAAATTTGTGGAGCAATGGATTATATACAGCAATTCAAACACCTCACTTTCGGTAAATAACAGGGCATTTATTATATTGTCTTTCATCATTTTTCTACCAAATGTTTATCTCAGGGTTAAAAATTAAATCTTATCATGGTAACATTTTGGATTAAATTTTTAAATTGTACATTTTAAATTCACAGTAAAAATCCAATTCTGTTCTCATTGAGTATAATGGAAGCAGTATTTGGCTCTTAAGATGCCACTGCATATGTAAATAATATAAATAACTAGATATGTTACCCTAAAAGCAACTAAAGTGACTAATTCAGTTGGAAATAGGGAGTTTCTTCAGAGAACCATGCTTCAGTAGCTCCCGATTGATCTGCCATAGAGACTAGTGTGAGATTGGTAGAGGACTCCATAGCCTAAAGTTTCAAAATCTAAGAGGCTAGTTTGACCCATCTGTAGTTTAATCATAGATTCATTAATCTGATAACTAGAGGCTGCAGAGAAATTCTTTAAATATGATAATGGAAACTGAGGTAATTGCCTAATAAGTTCTTAGCGTCATTTGCACCTGTGCAAAGTAGTTATAAAACCCTGGCAAATCATAGTGGCACCATTTTACACTCGGTACATAAACTGCACTGAAGTGTAGAATCAGGCCCTCTGAGAATATGTCTATAAAGCAGATTCTGATAGTTAATCATTCCCAGCCTCTGTCTTGGCAAAGCCCTTGTCATAAATATAAAGGGAAGGGTAACCACCTTTCTGTATACAGTGCTATAAAATCCCTCCTGGCCAGAGGCAAAATCCTTTCACCTGTAAAGGGTTAAGAAGCTAAGGTAATCCTGCTGGCACCTGACCTAAAATGGCCAGTGAGGGGACAAGATTCTTTCAAATCTGGAGGGGGGGGGGCAAAGGATTTGGGCTGTCTGTGTGATGATTCTGCTGGGAACAGATCAGGAATGCAAGCCTTACAACTCCTGTAAAGTTAGTAAGTAATCTAGCTAGAAAATGTGCTAGATTTTCTTTTGTTTAATGGCTTGTAAAATAAGCTATGCTGGAGGGAATGTGTATTCCTGTTTTTGTGTCTTTTTGTAACTGAAGGTTTTGCCTAGAGGGATTTTCTCTGTTTTGAATCTGATTACCCTGTAAGGTATTTACCATCCTGATTTTACAGAGGTGATTCTTTTACCTTTTTTTTAATTAAAATTCTTCTTTTAAGAACTGGATTGATTTTTCATTGTTCTTAAGATCCAAGGGTTTGGGTCTGTGTTCACCTGTACCAGTTGGTGAGGATTATTATCGAGCCTTCCCCAGGAAAGTGGGTGTAGGGCTTGGGGGGGATATTTTGGGGGAAGACGTCTCCAAGTGGTCTCTTTTCCTGTTCTTTGTTTAAAACGCTTGGTGGTGGCAGCATACTGTTCAAGGACAAGGCAAAGTTTGTACCTTGGGGAAGTTTTTAACCTAAGCTGGTCAGAATAAGCTTAGGGGGTCTTTCATGCAGGTCCCCACATCTGTACCCGAGAATTCAGAGTGGGGAAGGAACCTTGACAGCCCTTCTCTCCAAACTTGACATAGAATGTTGTGAATGAGTTCCTCTGTCTAGTTTGACATGAAAATGTCCTCAGGTTTTTATCTGATGGGCTAAATCCTTAAAGTATCCATCGTTTATTTCTTTTGACACCAGTACATTAGATTCTGTTGTCTCCAAAAGCATCATGTTTAAAAGCTGTCTGACTGCATATGGCATTGTCATTGTATAGCAGACCTGCAAGTTCAAGGTCTTTTAAAGCCTAAGGAATATTGGCCAAACTAGGAGTGTTTTAATTCACTAACCCCTTTAATTTATTTTTGGATTTCT
Source organism: Eretmochelys imbricata (assembly GCF_965152235.1). Taxonomy (NCBI): domain Eukaryota; kingdom Metazoa; phylum Chordata; order Testudines; family Cheloniidae; genus Eretmochelys; species Eretmochelys imbricata. The sequence continues at coordinate 186,169,410 of NC_135574.1, read as the reverse complement.
CTGCTAGTTATTATTCACATTTCTCATAAAGTATTTTATTTCTTGCGTTCTCTTGCCATCCTTCCCAACTTTTTATGTATGTTTGTATATATGTTTAATTTATTTGTATATAAATATTTAATTTAATAATTTATGAACACACATTTTGTAGCATTTCAGTGTCTTTTATAAATAGATAATGGTGTATATTTTTATAGCAACATCCCTGATGTCAGAGTCCCTGTGAGCACGGGGGTCTGTTGCAGCTTGTATCTTTGGAGAAGAGAAAATAATTTAGCTGTGATAATTATTCTTTTAAGTTTTAGTTAGTTTAGATCAACCCACAACCACTACCCATCTGAGGCGAGGCTTCTTCATGCATTTAGGGATTAATAACAAGAATTTTTGTTATAAGCTGGGGACTCATCAGTTGGAAGTAACAGAGGAGGAGAAGGACCTTGGAGTATTGGTTGATCACAGGATGACTGTGAGCCGCCAATGTGATATGGCCGTGAAAAAAGCTAATGCGGTCTTGGGATGCATCAGGCGAGGTATTTCCAGTAGAGTAAGGAGGTGGTAGTACCATTGTACAAGGCACTGGTGAGACCTAATCTGGAATACTGTGTGCAGTTCTGGTCTCCCATATAACAATGGTCAGACCAAAGGTCCATCTAGCCCAGTATCCTGTCCACTGACAGTAGCCAGTGCCAGGTGCCCCAGAGGGGGTGAACCTAACAGGTAATTATCAAGTGACCTCTCTCCTGCCATCCACCTCCACCCTCTGACAAACAGAGGTGAGGGACACCATTCCTTACCTATCCTGGCTAATAGCCATTAATGGACTTAATCTCCATGAATTTATCCAGTTCTCTTTTAAACCCTGTTATAGTCCTAGCTTTCATAACCTCCTCAGGCAAGGAGTTCCACAGGTTGACTGTGCGCTGAGTGAAGAAGAACTTCCTTTTATTTGTTTTAAACCTGCTCCCCATTAATTTCATTTGGTGACCCCTAGTTCTTATATTATGGGAACAAGTAAATAACTTTTCCTTATTCACTTTTCCACACCACTCATGATTTTATATACCTCTGTCATATCCCCCTTTAGTCTCCTCTTTTCCAAGCTGAAAAGTCCTAGTCTCTTTAATCTCTCCTCATACAGGACCTGTTCCAAACCCCTAATCATTTTAGTTGCCCTTTTCTGAACCTTTTCTAATGCCAGTATATCTTTTTTGAGATGAGGGGACAACATCTGTACGCAGTATTCAAGATGTGGGCATACCATGGATTTATATAAGGGCAATAAGATATTCTCCATCTTATTCTCTATGCCTTTTAAAATTATTCTTAACATCCTATTTGCTTTTTTGACTGCCGCTGCACACTGCGTGGACATCTTCAGAGAACTATCCACGATGACTCCAAGATCTTTCTCCTGATTAATTGTAGCTAAATTAACCCCCATCATATTGTATGTATAATTGGGGTTATTTTTTCCAATGTGCATTACTTTACATTTATCCACATTAAATTTCATTTGTCATTTTGTTGCCCAATCACTTAGTTTTGTGAGATCCTTTTGAAGTTCTTCACAGTCTGCTTTGGCCTTAACTATCTTGAGCAGTTTAGTATCATCTGCAAACTTTGCCACCTCACTGTTTACCCCTTTCTCCAGATCATTTATGAATAAGTTGAATAGGATTGGTCCTAGGACTGACCCTTGGGGAACACCACTAGTTACCCCTCTCCATTCTGAAAATTTACCATTTATTCCTACCCTTTGTTCCCTGTCTTTTAACCAGTTCTCAGTCCATGAAAGGATCTTCCCTCTCATCCCATGACAACTTAACTTACATAAGAGCCTTTGGTGAGGGACCTTGTCAAAGGCTTTCTGGAAATCTAAGTATACTATGTCCACTGGATCCCTCTTGTCCACATGTTTGTTAACCCCCTCAAAGAACTCTAATGGATTAGTAAGACATGATCTCCCTTTACAGAAACCATGTTGACTTTTGTGCAACAATTTATGTTCTTCTATTGTCTGACAATTTTATTCTTTACTATTGTTTCAGCTAATTTGCCTGGTACTGACGTTAGACTTACCGGTCTGTAATTGCCAGGATCACCTCTAGAGCACTTCTTAAATGTTGGTGTTACATTAGCTATCTTCCAGTCATTGGGTACAATAGCTGATTTAAAGGACAGGTTACAAACCATAGTTAATAGTTCCACAATTTCACATTTGAGTTCTTTCGCAACTCTTGGGTGAATGCCATCTGGTCCTGGTGACTTGTTACTGTTAAATTTCTCAATTAATTCCAAAACCTCCTCTAGTGGAGGAGGATGAGTTCAAAGTGGAACAGGTACAGAGAAGGGCTACTAGAATGATCCGAGGAATGGAAAATCTGTCTAATGAAAGGAGACTCAAAGAGCTTGGCTTGTTTAGCCTAACCAAAAGAAGGCTGAGGGGAGATATGATTGCTCTCTATAAATATATCAGAGGGTTAAATACTAGGGAGGGAGAGGAATTATTTAAGCTCTGTTCTTGTGTCAACATTGGTACTAATGGATATAAACTGGCCATCAGGAAGTTTAGACTTGAAATTAGACAAAGGGTTTCTAACCATTAGAGGAGTGAAGTTCTGGAAGAGCCTTCCAAGGGAAGCAGTGGGGGCAAAAGACATATCTGGCTTCAAGACTAAGCTTGATAAGTTTATGGAGGGGATGGTATGATGGAATAGCCTAACTTTGGCAATTAATTGATCTTTGACTATTAGCGGTAAATATGACCAATGGCCTGTGATGGGATGGGATCTGAGTGACTACAGAGAATTCTTTCCTGGGTGTCTGGCTGGTGAGTTTTGCCCACATGCTCAGGGTTTTTAGCTGATAGCCATATTTGGGGTTGGGAAGGAATTTTCCTCCAGGGCAGATTGGCAGAGGCCCTGGGGTTTTTTGCCTTCCTCTGCAGTGTGGGGCAGGGGTCACTTGCTGGAGGATTCTCTGCACCTTGAATTGAGGACTTCAGTAGCTCAGACATAGGTTAGGGGTTTATTACAGGAGTGGGTGAGTAAGATTCTGTGGCCTGCGTTGTGCAGGAGGTCAGACTAGACGATCATAATGGTCCCTTCTGACCTTAAAGTCTATGACTCTATGAAAATATATGCATCTGATGTTTCCAGATTATGTACATTTCCAATTTGGAAGTTCTGTGCTGGCGCCAATATTGAGCAGTTAAACTATAGAAAACCCCCTCATTTCACTCTCATGCTAGGAATCTGGGTATTACTACAGCTCTGTATTTTAGATAACTACATTTTAGAAGTAATTACATTTCTCTTTTGTCAAACCATAATTGGATTAATTCTGCATCCAAATATATTGACCGAAGTCCTGATTCTGCAGGCACTTAGACACACAGAACGAGTAAAACTAAGCATGTGCCTAAATTTTAGCAGGATTAGGGCCTATATTTGGAAGTGAAGACACTTGATCAGTTATGATGGAAAGCACAGTTGAACACACAACTAGACAATCATGTCCAATACCCACTGGGGTGAAATCCTTGCCCCAGTGAAGTCAATAAGGGTTTTGCCAGGGGAGTCAGGATTTCGATCCATATGTTTCTGCTCTCATGCAATCACATTTCCTTATAGCTTTGTATTGAAAGCGCATGGAGTTGCATGCCTATTTAGTGTACACTTGCTGTTTTTTACCTTTACAAAAAAGATGCATCTATGGATTATGCAGCACTTAATTTAATGCTTTTATTTCTAACTGATAGCTCAAAATATATAAGTTTATACTCCAGATTCTCAGCCAGTGTAAATCAGCATAGCTCCACTGATTATAGATGAAACTATGTTGATTTACACCAGCTATGGATCTGGCCTAGAGACTTTTTCAAAAATCACTTTGCCCCTGTGTAATCCAGATATTATGTTTTTGAAAAATACATGGGACAGTCCTATAGTATGACTTTCCAGTGTAGCTTTCACAAAAATTGTTTTTTGTCAACATGGCTGTACAGCGGAACATTCATCCTCTGCACATTGCAATGGGTGGGAAAAACAAAGACGATGGACGAAGTGAAGATATGTTCTGAAAGATCAAAGAATGCTGATTTGTGAATGCAAACTAATGAAAATGTTGATAGATTTTTAAATGTTGGTTGCACAAATTCAAATTGAAAATTGTCAAAACCTCAAGATGATGCTGATCTTGTCAATAATTTTGCCAGCGTATTACATTAAAATAGGATTTCCTTCAGCATCAGGCATGCATGTATATTTGTTCCACCCCTTTTTTTTGTCTTGAACAAACCCATTTATTGTGGCTAATACTGATAAAATCCTGTTCACTATTTATTTTTGAGTTGAGTATCATTCAAGGATGTTGACAGGCAGTGGCATGTTGTTCCATATTTATGTCCCTAAAGAGGGTGTAATATTGCAGAGCACTGATTCTGAAAATATGTTCTATGGGCACATTCAGAAAAGATAGTGAATGATGCAGGAAAGGTGAAGGAGTGGGTTATAGAAAGGGATGTGGTTCAGCAGAGGTGATCTCTTTTGTAAGTTGTTCCACAGAATTAAAAAGTTAAGCTACTGGCCTAAAATAAATTGAGGCATCTATTTATTTTCTGTATTAGTGATTACATCATTTGAAAGTTAAAATTGTTTTTTCTTTGTATTGGAAGTGTGGATCATTCAGCTTCAGAGTTATTACCTTGTAAACAAGATGCAGATGCACCCTCAAATTATCTTGTCCTGTTGATTAGTCTGATTATGTTAGCTGAAGAAGTAGGCAGCATAAAGACTACATCACATACTGGATGCATAGATCCTGATTCTCAGCTGCACACAAGGGGTATACAACACAACTTGTGGGGGGGAAAGGGGTGCAAAGGTGGCTTTATGGCACCTTTGTGCTCCCCCCATTCCTAAACTGGCTGTACTGGGCTGGTTCCCTGGAGTGAGTTAGAGCAGCCTATATGCTGTTCTAATTTACACTAGCTGGCAATAGCTCCATGCTGCCATCATGGCAGTCAAGGATTGCTGAACTGCAGGGAAGACCTGGTCATGCCCCCTTTCCCCAGGTATATCCCTTACACTGACAGTCATGAATGGGGATAGTATATGAGCAGTTAGGCCAGTTCTACAGCAACAAAGCATCCATTGCACTGGGGTGATCCTCTTGCAGGTGGCTAGGTGGCTTTAGGACTGGTGTAGACAGTAGAGCAGCAAAATAGCAGCCCTAACACAGACAAGAATCTGGGGCACATTCTGTTCCTCAATAAATAGCAAAATTATCTATTTAAACTCTCTTGGTTGTTCTTTTGAGCTTGTCCCAAGACCTTGAATAGAGAAATGTAAAAATCCCATCTGATCAACTCTTCTTACTTCAGAACACATTATGTATTTGCTCAGATGCCATACCATCAGCAGTTAATGTTTATAGTACCCGGGACTGGTCAGTGTGAATTCTCCAAAAAAATAGATACGCAGATTAAGCAGAATCATAGATCCATCAAAATTAGGCTATTAGGCCTCACTGTAAATATTTTTTCTTTGTCCTGGAAATTTTATCATTGACTTTAATGAGGCCAGAATTTCACCCTCCGTGTTTACAACCTCAGATACTTGTCAACAGTATTCATATCCTGTCCGGTCATTTAGCCAAACTATGCATATTTAGGTCCCAGTCATGCAGGAAAGGCAGTAGATACTGAAGATGTTTAGCATGCTGCAGGATTGTGCTACTTGGATCTTATTTTTTCTTCATGCCATTTCCTCCATCCACTCAGTCATTTTTCTTTAAATGATTTCTCTCTGTTATGTCAACCTGCATCTGCTGCTGTGGTGCCTATAACTGTTGCAGCATTCTAATATAGGTGCTGTCTCACCAGTGCTATATAGAGAGAGGGGCTGTCACTTCACTGTTCTGGGATGTGACACCTCTGTGTAAGCAAACTAAAATCACATTAGCTTCTCTCTGTGGCCATATAGCAATGCAAGTTCATATCACTTTTGCACTCTGCAGTTCCCTAGGCCCCTTTTCAACAGTGCTGCTTTCCAAGTATCTCTCTCCCATTTAATATCTTTCTTCAAATTATTATTCCTCTGTTCTGCTAGGTTGCATTTTCCAGTCTGAATTTATTTCTTGCCCATATTTCTAACAACTTCAAGGTCTCTCTTATTATTTCTATCCTCTTTGATATTTGCAACACTTCCCTAGTTAGTATCATCTGTGAATTTAATTATTGTGCTGTTTATCTTTTCTTCCAGATAAATGAGACCAAATTCTGATCTCACATATACTAGTTTTACACTAACTTATTTGAACTTTCACCTGATTTACTGTGGTCAGTGAGATCAGAATTGGAGTTATCATGCTTGTGTGTTTGTGTGAACACCCACAACTGTATAATGACCTGGATGATTGTTTTCAGATGATTACTTATTCCTACTGAAAAACTGTCCTAGTATTGAGCTAATTCATTGTCTAACTCAAGAGTGGAATGAGAAACCAGCATTATTATCCACTGGGGCTACGATCCTCTCACTCATTGATACTGATCACAAAGAGCATGGTTTACAACTGTTAGAGGACATAAACATGGGTGAGAAGAGTAAGTACAATAAGATATAATTAACAGACATTTATAGTGAAGTTATGTAAATGTCACATTTCTCTATTTTCATTGCAGTATCTGGGAAGTTACAAAGCAATTCCATTGTAAATGGCAATAAAATGAATAAAAACAAAGTTATTGAGGTCACAATCATTTAATTGTGTTAACAAATTTAATTCAGCTAATTTAAAAACACATAGTTAATCTTTTCCCTTTTCCCTTTCCATTGATACTTTCCAAAAAACAAACCCCAAATCCATAAATTATTGTGTCGTTGATGCTCCTGTTATCCTTAATCTAATCTATACTGGAGAGTGATTAAAATAACTAAGCACCTTCTGTTTACAATGGGCCCAATTCTGCAATCTCAGTATTTATGGTACTCCCTTTGAGATCAAAAAAGTTACTTTTGCCATCTGCTACAGCCTGCCTTGCTCAGTCCTGTGTTCAAATTAGCACTTTTGGTAGGGTCTGCTGCAAATTCCTGTATTTTCTTCTAGAGTTAAGGACCTTTCTTGGCCATGTAATTTGGCAACTTGGCACATTTGGTTTTTCCACTTGCAGTGATGATTACTCCCAACTGATGGCCTTATCCTACTCCCACTGAAGTCAATAGCAAAACATCCATTAACTTTATATAAAAATAAAAGGCAGAATTGGGCTACACATTCTCCAGTTTTTCTGCTGGTCATGGGGTTTCAGACATGATTTTGAGTGCTGTGGGAGGATGTGGCTTTTAATCTTTATAAATAAAGTAAACACTACTTTTCTATTGGATTTTTGATCAGTTATCTCTTTATTTGGTCCTTACCCTTAGAATTTATCCAACTGGAAAAAGAATTATTGATCTGTAGTCATATTATCCCCTAAGATCATGCCTCTTTTTGTTCTTTGTTTTAATATGAGCAAAGCAGAAACTGATTGAGGGCAAATACTGTGCCACTACATGATATTTTTTTCTTCATCAGATGCACTGGAACAAGTTATTTTAAATGATACGGTCTGTACCTTGGAAGGTTGGAAGAAGATCGCAGATACATGTGCGGAAAATAAGCATGAAAAATTGTCTCAAGAAATCCTCTCGATCCTTACCTCACAGGAAGGAGTGGTTCAGATTTCCCCATTTGATGATGATGCAAATATAATGGAACATGTTTTCTTGTAGTTCTTCCGTAAAGCAATTGAGGGAGCTCTAACAACATTCAACCGAAGCATCGTTATAGTTATTTGTATGAATTATAGTAAACAATGATCACTCAGAAATAGAGCTGATACTTCTTTTTGCCATCAAATGTAAATTAGTATCCCCTTTTAATACATGTGTGTCTTAACTGGGAAGGTATATTCAGTGTAGAACAAACTTGGCCTATTTAGTTAATGAATATTGTGAAAGTATGTTTATATATTTCCAAGTTTTTCTTTTGTCCATCTTTATGCTTCAGTCTTTATGCGGGGAGGGAGGGAATCATCATATGAGTCCTATTGCCAATGAAATGAATAAGATTTTGGGACCTCTGGAAGCAAGGAAGACAGTTGTTTCCTGGGGGGCCACATTCTGCCTTCAGAGATATGGCTGCAGTTCCTATTAACTCCAGTGGGTGTTGCACATGCACATCTGACAATTGAATTACACCATCAGAGGCAATCATGAGAGTCTTACTTGGTTCATATTGCTGGCTAAGAGACAGGCATTACAGCCTTCGGAAGAGGAAGATATTCAAATACGGCCTTTGCCAACAAATAAACTGGGTTTGCATTGGCAGAGATTTTCAGAGGTGTGGGCATGAGAGCTGGAAACATCAAATACCAATATAAACAGGAAGAATGCAGATCTGTTTTTATTTATCCTTCCATTTAGTTTAAACTCAATTAGCTCATGATCGCTCAAACCACGGTTGTCCTTTACAGTTCTTCTATGAGGTCCTCACTGTGACAGGTTGGATCACAGAAACCCACTTGGGACTGCCATCTGATGTGCCAAGACTGCCTCTGAGCCTGTTTTCCTTGGCAGCTTGGGACTTCAGAACCCTGCCTGGTTGTGCCAGACATGCTTGCCTGCTACAACCACAGCCCCAGGTCTGAACCACATCCCACACAAGCTGCATGCTTAACTGAAAACAGCTTAAAAAGTGTGCCTGTCTCCAACACTCAGATGCCCAGCTCCCAATGGGGTCCAAACCCCAAATAAATCCGTTTTACCCCGTGTAAAGCTTATACAGGGTAAACTCATAAATTGTTTGTCCTCTATAACACTGATAGAGAGGTATGCACAACTGTTTGCCCCCTCCCCCCCAGGTGTTAATACATACTCTGGGTTAATAAGTAAAAAGTGGTTTTATTAAATACAAAAAGTAGGACTTAAGTGGTTCCAAGTAATAACAGACAGAACAAAGTGAATTACCAAGCAAAATAAAATAAAACACTCAAGTCCATGTCTAATACAGTAAGAAAGCGATTACAGATGAAATCTCACCCTCAGAGATGTTCCAGTAAGCTTCTTTTACAGACTAGTCTCCTTCTAGTCTGGGTCCAGCAATCATTCACACTCCTGTGGTTACTATCCTTTGTTCCAGTTTCTTTCAGGTATCCGTTGGGGGTGGAGAGGCTACCTCTTGAGCCAGCTGAAAACAAAATGGAGGGGGTCTCCTAGGGGCTTAAATAGACTTTCTCTTGTGGGTGGAGACCCCCTCCTCTCTCCTATGCAGAATCCAGCTCCAAGATGGAGTTTTGGAGTCACATGGGCAAGTCACATGTCCATGCTTGACTGAGTTCCTTACCAGACAGGCCACGTTCCCGGGAAAGCTCAGATGTGGATTGGCGTTTCCAAGTTCATTGTTAGCTTAAGTGTTTCTTGATTGGGCACTTACTGAGAAGCTGACCAACTGCTTTTCTCAGGTAGCTGACCAACTGCTTCAGTGAGGCTACTTAAAATTGAACTAGTACATAGCCCATATTCATAACTTTGAATACAAAAATGATACATGCATACAAGTAGGATGAATATATCCAGTAGATCATAACCTTTGCAGCGATATGTTACATGGCATGTCTAGCATAAAATATATTCCAGTTATGTCATATTTCATAAGCATATTTCCTAAGCACCTTTAATAAGCATATTTCCATAAAACATTATGGGGTACAACTTCACACTCACTACTCATCAATACCAAATCTAAAATGGCATCACCTGTTGTTGGTTCAGCAAGTATTTGGTGAAGAAATCTGTCAGCTATCACATCCCGGAAAATCTGGGCCCTACTATTATTAGTAGCACTTGTCCTCCAATCTGTATGTGGGAAGTTAAAGTATCCTATAATCACACAATTCCCAGTAGAATTTATTTAATTTAAAATATTAAAGAGGTCTCTATCCATACCCAGATTGGATGCTGGGGGTCTATAGCATACGCCAAGGACTATCCACAGGAACCTCTAGTACCTTTCTTTTCCAAAGTGATTTTGACCCAAACAGACTGTCTTATCCAGTCCACCCCTTATAATTTCTTTACAATCTACCTCATGGTTAATATACAATACCACTCCACTATCTTTGCCTGTATTTCTGTCTTTCCTGACTATCACATACCCTTCAATATCTGTACTCCAGTCATGACTATTACTCTACTATTTCTGTTATCCCTATTATACCTGGTTTCACTTCTTGCATCAGTACTATTAGTTCCTCCTTTTTGTTACCCAGGCTCCTTTCATTCCTGTACAAACATCTTAATTGTTGCTCCTTGGGCTTGCCTACATTCCTCGCCCAATTGGGTACAGTCATTCTGCCAGTATTGCCTACCTGATCGTTATCTTCACTGTTATTGGCAGGATCTTTCCTCTTAATGTCCATTATCCTACCCATTGCTGTATCCTTTCTTACTTGATTTAGCTCCTTCTCAATGTTAAAATCAGGTATGGATTACATGAGCATTTCCCGTTTCCGCTGAGTTCTTTGTTTAAAGCTCCTTTAATTAGTTGTGCTAACCTCCATCCCAGAAGTCTGTTTCTCTTCTCAGGTGGAGTCCATCCCATGATAACAGTCCTCTGTCCATGAATGCCTTCCAGTGGTCAAACATCCCAAAGCCTTTCTTATAGCACCACTGCCTGAGCCATCTGTTGATGATCATCTTGTCTCGCTTTTGTTCTCTTCCTCTAGGCACAGGGAGAATCCCACTGAGCCTCCATTTCCTTAAGTGTGTTCTCAGTCTGGCATAGTCTCCCTTGATATGTTCTAATGAGAATCTAGCTGTATCATTTGTTCTCACATGAAGGACAATCAGTGGATTCTTTCCTGCTCCCATTAGGATCCTCTTCAGCCTCAGGTCCACATCCTGTATCTTAGCTCGTGGAAGACAGCACACACACCCTTCTGTTCTCTGGATCAGCTCTGGTGACAAGCCTGTCTGTTTTTCTTAGTAGGGAGTCACTAATCACATAGACCTGTTTTTCCTGGTGAAGGTGTTATTCTCTTGCCTTCCTCCTGTTTTATCTGCCTGCAAGTCCTCTTGGCTTTTGTTCTCTCTTGCAATCTTCTGAGTCATCCTGTATTCTCCTGGGGTTCTGAACTCTGGGTATCTCCATTGGCTCTTCTCTTCTTATAAGACTAGCTGCTCTTTTCTTTTTCCTTGCCCTCCCACCTTCAGTTACTGCCTACTGTGTCCCTTCTTCATTTTCCAACTCAGCAAACCTGTTCCTGAGCTCTATTTCTCCTTCACTAGCTGGTCTTTTCCTCTGCCTGGTTCTCGTAGTCACATGCTTCCACTGGCCACTTTCCTTATCCAACAGTTTTCCCTCAGAGTTCTTCAGTCCAGCTTACATCTGCAAGTCTTAACTTTTCCCTTCAGCCTCCTTTGGCCTTCACTCCATCATCTGCCCCAATCCCCTTAGAAACTCAACCATTGTTTCCACCTGCATCTCCAAGCCTCGGATCTTTTAATAGACTTGGGGGCCTGATTCTGCTCTCACTTGCATTTTACATTGGTGTAATCCCATTAATTTCAATGGAGTTACTTCTGATTTACAGCAGTGTGGGAGAAAAAACAGGCCCTTGTTTTTTTCTCTCTTATTATAGCTCATGCTGACTCTATAGCTTGACTCACATTTAGATATGGATAATACCTTAGTAGTAATAGCACTAAGTTACTTTCTGATGAGCCAGCCACACTGTTAGAAGAATAAAAATGGGGCCAAATTCTGACCAATTACATGGATGTAAATCCAGAGTAATTTAATTTACCACTAGAATTACTCTGGATTTACACTGATATAACAGACAGCAGATTCTGGTCCTCACAATCAAGACAAAGAACACAAATATAACAGGCATTCCCACAGTATAAAGCCTGCAATATGCTGAAAAACAGTACCAAAATAATTTTGATACTTCTCAGAGTTATTTCATTGTTTACTATCTGCAGCATCTGAAAGATGTAAGTGAATTCAGTTCCTTTTATTATAGTGAACAAGACACTGACAGGTTAGCAACACAAGAGTTTTATTTCAGAGTAACAGCCGTGTTAGTCTGTATTTGCAAAAAGAAAAGGAGTACTTGTGGCACCTTAGAGACTAACCAATTTATTTGAACATAAGCTTTTGTGAGCTACAGCTCACTTCATCGGATGCATACTGTGGAAATTTAGCCGTATGGAGTGGAAATCTATCAACTGCGTGAAAAAACTTGTGCAGGTACAGACAGACATCATCTTCCTTTCCAAATGCAAACAGATGGACATCGTACCAAAAGGTATTTTCCACAGTATGCATCCGACAAAGTGAGCTGTAGCTCACGAAAGCTTATGTTCAAATAAATTGGTTAGTCTCTAAGGTGCCACAAGTACTCCTTTTCTTTTTGCGAATACAGACTAAGACGGCTGTTACTCTGAAACCTTTCTACACTCAGACTCTGTGCTTGTGAGTGGGGAAGTATTGCCTCTCAGAGGAGCATTTAATTTTCCTAGGTTACTGGGTGGGGGCTCACCCTCAGAGATGTTCCAATAAGCTTCTTTCACAGACTAGACTCCTTCCTAATCTGGACCCAATCCTTTCCCCGGTATGGTCCTTGTTAGTTCGAGCAGACATCTCAGGTGGTAAGCAGGGGTTTTCTCATGACTGGCAGCCTCTTTTGTCCTGCTACACCCCCTTTTATAGCTTTTGCACAAGGCAGGAATCTTTTGTCTGTGCTTGTCCCCACCCCTGCCTCATCAATGGAAAAGTACAAGGATTAAGATGGATTCCAGTATCATGTGACATGGTCACAGGTCACTATAAGACCCCTAGTCTCCATTCTTCCTGGGTTGGCCCACACATATGTGGGAATGTTTTCAGGTAAATAAACAATTTACAACCAATTGTCCTACTCAATGGGAGCCATCAAGATTCTAAACCACCATTAATGGCCCACACTTTGCAGAATTACAATAGGACCTCAGAGTTATACTTCGTATTTCTAGCTTCAGATACAAGAATGATACATGCATACAAATAGGAGGAATATATTCTGTAGGTTATAACCTTTGTTATGATACCTTACAAGAGACCTTTTGCATAAAGCATATTCCAGTTACATCATATTCTCACTCGTAAGCATATTTCCATAAAACATATGGAGTGCAACGTCACACCCTCTACAGTGTTTTTGGAGGAGGTACATAATCCAGATCTGAATTTTGTGGCTTAGTGCTGTGACAGTTATTGCAATCATAGGCAATGTCTCAGGGGATCATATTGTATTAAATTTCTGTCACTGTGGATTGCTAACAATTCCAGGAGGTCAGTTATCACAGCTCCTCCAGGACCCAAAAACAGTGGGAGGTGATTAAGGTGAATCACTTAGATTTTGAACACTTCTTCTGGTGAGGCATGCATATACTTGTTCAGACTGTTATTCCAGAGATACCAACAGACAAACAAAGGTTTTGGGATAAAAGCCTGTGTTTAAACTTACTCAGGGCCTTCTTTCTGATCCAGCAAATAGACAAGACTTTCTTTATCATTTTTACAATGCAAATATTTGTAATAAAAATAATAATATAAACAAAAGAAATAGTATTTTTAATTCACCTCATACAAGTATCGTAGTGCAATCTCTTTATAGTGAAAGTGCAGCTTACAAAAGTAGACCTTTTTTGGTTACCTAACTGCACTTAAAAATGAAACAATGTAAAACTTTAGAGCCTACAAATGCACTTAGTCCTACTTCTTGTTCAGCCAATCGCTAAGATAAATGAGTTTGTTTACATTTACGGAAAATAATACTGCTCTCTTCTTATTTACAATGTCACCAGAAAGTGAGAACAGGCATTTGCATGGCACTTTTGTAGCTGGTATTTATGTGCCAGATATGCTAAACATTCATATGCCCCTTCATGCTTTGGCCACCATTCCAGAGGACATGCTTCCGTGCTGATGACGCTTGTTAAAAAAATGTGTTAATTAAATTTTTTACTAAACTCCTTGGGGAGAATTATATCCCTCCTGCTCTGTTTTACCTGCATTCTGCCATATATTTTGTGTTATAGCAGGCTCAGATGATGACACAGCACATGTTGTTCGTTTTAAGAACACTTTCACTGCAGATTTCACAAAATGCAAAGAAGGTACCAATGTGAGATTTCTAAAGATAGCTACAGCACTTGACCCAAGGGTTAAGGATCTGAAGTGCCTTCCAAAATCTGAGAGGGATGAAGTGTGGAGCATGTTTTCAGAAGTCTTAAAAGAGCAACACGCTGATGAGGAAACTACAAAACCTGAACCACCAAAAAAGAAAATCAGCCTTTCTTCTGGTGGCATCTGACTCAGATGGTGAAAGTGAACATGCATCGGTCTGCACTGCTTTGGATCATTATTGAGCAGAACCCATCATCAGCATGGACATGTGTCCCCTGGAATGGTGGTTGAAGCATGAAGGGACATATGATTCTTTAGCACATCTGGCATGTAAATATCTTGTGACGCCAGCTACAACAGTGGCATGTGAATGCCTGTTCTCATTTTCATGTGACATTGTAAACAAGAAGTAGGCAGCATTATTGCCTACAAATGTAAACAAACTTGTTGGTCTAAGTAATTGGCTGAACAAGAAGGACAGAGTGGACTTGGAGGCTCTGCAGTTTTACATTGTTTTATTTTGAATGCAGTTATTTTTTTGTACATAATTCTATATTTGTAAGTTCAACTTCCATGATAAAGAGATTGCAATACAGTACTTGTATTAGATGAATTGAAAAATACCATTTCTTTTGTTTTTTACAGTGCAAATATTTGTAATAAAAAATAAATATAAAGTGAGCACTGTACTTTGTGTTGTAATTGAAATCAACATATTTGAAAATGTAGAAAACATCCAAAATATTTAAATAAATGGTATTCTATTACTGTTTAACAGCACGATTAATCACGATTAATTTTTTTAATCACTTGACAGCCCTAATAGGAACACATTATGATCCCAGAATTAAAGGGCAGGAGCAAGACTGCCTTCTTCGACCACATAGAATGGCTTTCAGTCAAGTCTGACATAGTATGGAGAGCAAGTGCTCTGATGCCTGGAAGATGCCCACTAAAATATCAATACTGACTACAGTTCTGTGCCTCTGCTTTAAAATAGGTTTCCTCTCACATGCTCACTTCAAGTCCAGCTTTGGTCCTTTTTACAGGCAGATCCTTTTGACCACTGGCTGGAAGTCTCTCAGGCATGTACTAGTGACAAAAAACATCAATCAGTTTTAACTTTTTAGTTCCTCCACAAGGACTTTTAAAGAACAACCAACTTCAAGGATGGGTATAAGAACTGGCAGTATTAGCTGATGCATGGCCATGGTTAATCTTCCCAAATAAAGCATTCCTGGTCCATGACTGGGGCTCCTAGGTGTGATGATAATACAAATGAATAATAAAAGTGGATGAATTGAGATGATTTAGATAAAAATAGGGCCAAGTTGTGAAGTCAAGGTCTGCATCTGAACTTGCCCCAAAGTTTTAAGGGAATTTTAATCACATGTTCTGGTTTGGGCACATCTCCAGCTACAGATAGTGTTTATAACAATGGTTGAATGTATTGGTGGGTATGTCATATCTCCATTTGTTGAGGGTGGGGAAGTGGTGAATGGGACAGGGATATCATACAATTAGCCTTTTCTTTTGTTCTGGTTTTTGAGAACAGATTTATATTCAAGTAACTGAAAAGAGACAGTTTTGAGAGGAAAAAGGTAAATGGGGAGGCAGTTAGAGCATGCCATCAGGAGACCAGGGCTCTAGACCTCACTCTACACACATTGTGTGACCTTGGAAAAGCCACTCATGTTTTCTCTCAGTTTTTCCTTTTGTAAACCAGGATTAATGACACTTGCCAACCTTTATGAAGGCATTTGTCATCTATGGATGACAAGTGCCACATGGTTAGGAACTTTTGCAACGTTTTTCATTTGTTGAAAGGCTGCACTAATATATCAGCTGATAGTAAGAGCTTTATCATACCCAGCACGTTTTCTGTTTCACTCACAGGAACACTTTTAAATGGAAGCAGATCCTGCATTGTATCTGTACTCCTTCTGAGAGATATGTTAAAGCTGCATCAAAACATCAATAATAATCCATTGGTTCTACTAAATTACAGCAGAAGAGGATGTGTTTTAATGGTCTTTGTCTAATCAGTGAGGCTTAATTGAGCGTCCAAATTTAAATCCCATTTGTGTTTGTATGTGCCTTTGGCATTATCTCTTGATCCAAATATTAGATGCAGAGCTGTCCTTTCAGAGCTGTCTGTGCTCATTCTTTAATGCACCCCTGAAGCTTGAATTGACCTTTTGAAGTACTAATTAGCCATCTTCCCCACCTTGTTCATCTCACTCCTGAAAGGCCTCTTGTGACTCATCACATACAACACTTGACTACATTTCACTTAAAAAATAATAGAACTAATAAATACTAGGCTGGGAACAGTTTATATAGAGAAACAAACAAACCTGGAATTACAAAGACCTTTACCTGTCATCTCCCTGATCACTGTGTATGTGCTCTAACATGTAAAATGATGGGCTGATCCACCAGCTGGGAAGGTGAAATGATGCTCCAAACAAGTGCACGGTTCTAGTTCCTTTGCTTAGGGCTTTTCCTTTATTAATTTATAAACCAAGATTCAAAATAAAGCAAACCAAACTGTCCTTCTGCCCTTCCAGCCAGCCACTCCCAGTCCCTATTCAAGCCCAAATTAATGGTGTTACATTTGCAAATGAATTGTAGCTCTGCAGTTTCTCTTTGAAGTCTGTTTTTGAAGGTTTTTTGTTGAAGGATGGCTACTTTTAAATCTGTTATTGAATGTCCAGGGAGATTGAAGTGTTCTCCTACTGGCTTTTGTATGTTACTATCTGATTTGTCTGATTTGTGCCCATTTATTCTTTGACATAGAGACTGTCCGGTTTGGCCAATGTACATATGGGAACAGAGTAGGCAACGGGGTTTGTTACACGGTTGGTTCCCGGGTTAGTGTTTCTTTGGTGTCATGTGAAGTTGCTGGTGAGTATTTGTTTCAGATTGGGGGGCTGTCTGTAAGTGAGGACTGGCCTGCCTCCCAAGGTCTATGAGAGTGAGGGATTGTTTTCCAGGATAGAATGTAGATCATTGATGATGTACTGGGGAGGTTTTAGCTGGGGGCTGTACGTGATGGCCAGTGGAGTTCTCTTATTTTCCTTGTTGGGCCTGTCCTGTAGTAGGTGACTTCTGAGTATTGACACCTACTCATCAATTATTGGGAACGGACCACATCCACCCTGACTGAATTGGCCTTGTTAACACTGGTTCGCCACTTGTAAGGTAACTCCCTTCTCTTCATGTGTCAGTATATTTATGCCTGCATCTGTAATTTTCACGCTCATCTCTGCTTCTATCTGGCTCAAACACCTTCTCAGGCCATCTCTAGCTTTAACGCAATTTCCATGTACCTCAATGACATTTACTGTACTTGGTTGTTCCAGCAGGTTTAACATTCAGGGGAATGCATTTACTTAGATACAGACCTAGCAGGACATAATTACCAATGGATCATTGCATTTAAAAATAGAGTGCATTGGAGTGCATTGTTGGTTGGAGTGCATTGTTCAACACTCAGACCAATGTTAAAAATGTTACAAATGTTAGCTTGTGTTTTCCTATTCCATTTCTTTATTTCAAACTGAACATAACTTCAACCTTCTTGTTTTTAATTTTGTAAACTCCAATGTAATCAGCACAAGATGTTAACTGGAAATGATGTGTATACTGATGAGTTTGGACTTGTGCTGCTTTTACTACTTATTTTGTTATCAATGGACAGCATTTAAAACAAAATACTTGAATAGCTGTGTAATTTCACTCTTATTTTCTGCAATTGGGACTGAACCAAAAGCTATTAAAGTTAATGAAAATCTTTGTGACTAAGAGTACAGTGAAAAAGGGTGGTTATAACTGGTTGCAATGGGCAGTGTGCCCAAATTGTTTAATCCATCCTTATCTCTAGACAGGAAGGTAATAAAAACAAATACCCTTATTATCTGGGATTTTAAGGAAACTGTTCTAATAAGTAAGACTTGCAATACTTGGTTTTGATCCATTTTAATCAATAGCAGTCCCCTTCAACGTCACAAAACCATTTAAAAATCTGTTAAGTATTTTGTACCCTACTCATTTGTACAATGTCTGGATAAACTTAGTTGATGACATTACAATAACTTCTGTTTAATTTCATGCATTAGTAAAGCACCCATCACTGTAGTATCAGGGGACCCATTGCATAAATTAGTGATGCGTTAAATTAAATTAAAGAAAGGGAGACAAATTTTTCTTCCCTTTCTGTCCAACCTGATCTCTTATATCACTGTCAGTTATTTGTATTATAACTTATAACTATGTAACTTTTGAAACAAGGCAGCTAACACATTCAAGATCTATATATTGAATTAGTGCTTAGCCATAGTTTGAGGAAGTGCTGTTCAGACTCAAACTAGATTTAGGCACAGGTTTAGGCTCAATGTGAAATTGAGGGTAAGGCTAGTGTTCAGGTTCAGATTCCAAAGCACTTAAATTTAGCAAGCTGCTTTTATTTTAGGCCATTCTGATCTAATTTCTGAACTGCAGTCTATGTTAGATTGACTGTAAATCTGAACAATCACAGAATCCTAGAAATGAAGGGCTGGAAGGGACCTTGAGAAGTCATCAAGTCCATCCCCCTATGCTGAGGCAGGACCCAGTAAATCAGATCATCCCTATTTGTCCAGCCTGTTCTTAAAAATCTCCAATGATGGGGATTCCACAATCTCCCTTGGGAAGCTTAACTACACTTATAGTTAGAAGGTTTTTCCTAATACCTAATTTAAATCTCCCTTGCTGCAGATTAAGCCCATTACTACTTGTCCTACCTTCAGTGGACATGGAGAACAATTGATCACAGTCCCCTTTATAACATCCTTTAATATATTTGTTATCAGGTCCCCCTCAATCTTCTTTCTCAAGACTAAACATGTCTAGTTTTTTTTAAATCTTTCCTCATAGACCAGGTTTTCTAAACCTTTTATCATTTTTGTTGTTCTCTCTCCAATTTGTCCACATCTTTCCTAAAGTGTGTAACCCAGAACTGGACATGGTTCTCCAGTTGAGGCCTCACACCAGTGCCATGTAAAGTGGGACACTTATCTCCTGTGTCTTACATACAACACTCCTGTTAATATACCCCAAAATGATATTAGCCTTCTTTGGAACTGCATCACTATGATTCAGGTTCAATTTGTGATCTACTGTAACCCCCAGATCCTTTTCAGCAATACTATCACCTGGCCAGTTATTCCTGCTGGTCTATTACCAAGGGTTTAGTTTATTTTCTCCTTTGAGTCTTTTTTGATTCCTATTCCTGCATTGATTTAAGTAGAGATCAGATCTGTTGTTTTTCTCCTGGCGGAATCCTTCAGACCTGTCATGGAGCCTTGGGGAACTTCCACTCCCCTTTCTTAAATGTTAACTTCTCTTGGTCACATCCCTTTAGCACTATATCTCAGCAGAGGAGGATTCTGAAACAAAGAAACATACTCTGAATTACATCAATGCTACTCCACAATGAGTCAAGAGTCGCTTTTGTATGATACAAGGCACTCCTCCTCCGGGTTGACCTCACTGCTTCTTCTGCCTCAGTCCTAGGCACAAGGAAACAAGAGGTCAGAAATCAAACAGAGCTTTCCTGCCAGACTGATAATACCACTAGGCCAACAGCTTGGCCAGTATTATGTATTTTAAAGGGGAAGCATTAAGAGTAGTTTAGATATGTTACAGGAGTATGACTAGGACATAAAACGGAAATTTGGAAACAAATTGTGCTAGCTAGGACACCCATTGATGATCTTTGTCAAGACTGTTACTAATCTAATATTGGTTTATTCTGTTTTATTAAATGGAAAACCTTTAGGAATAGGAACAGTATCACTTAGCAAAGTTGATAGATTAAATAGCCTTCTGTGTGAAACAACTATCCTACGGTGACTACAGGACCCAAATTCTGCCCTCAATTACATCTGTGCAACTCCATTGACTGAGAGCAATATTTAGCCTGTGATGTTTATAATATAGTGGTCCAAATTTATCCCTGGCGTAGTTCAATGGAGTTAAAGCAGGGTTTAATTTTTCCACTGTTTGTAATGTACACAAAGTCAGTTATCTATCCCCACAAGATTCTGCTGATATTGTGTTTATATTAGGGCTGTTGGTTAACTGCAGTTAACTCACGCGAGTAACTCAAAAAAATTAACCGCGATTAAAAAAATTCATTGTGATTAATCACACTGTTAAACAATAGAATACCAATTGAAATTTATTAAACATTTTTGGATTTTTTTCTACATTTTCAAATATATTGATTTTTATTACAACACAGAATACAAAGTTGTCATAAAAATAAAGGGAAGGGTAACCACCTGTCTGTATACAGTACTATAAAATTCCTCCTGGCCAGAGGCACAAAAACCTCTTACCTGTAAAGGGTTAAGAAGCTCAAGTAACCTGGCTGGCACCTGACCAAAAGGACCAATAAGGGGACAAGATACTTTCAAATCCGGGGGGTGGGGGGGGGGGAAGAGGTTTTGTCTGTTCCATGTGGCTTTTGCCGGAGACAGAACAAGAAAGTAAACACTCCAACTCCTTAGTAAGTATTTAGCAAGGAAATGCATTAGATTATCTTTTGTTTTGGCTTGTGATTTTCTCTGTGCTGAGAGGAAGGTGTATTCCTGGTTTTTCTTTTTGTAACTTTAAGGTTTTGCCTAGAGGGAAATTCTCTGTGTTTTGAATCTAACTGTCCTGTGAGATTATCTCCCATTCTAATTTCACAGAGGTGCTTCTTTTACCTTTTTTCTTTCTAAAAAAGTTCTGTTTTTTTTAAGAATCTGACTGTGTCCTAAAAAAAACCAAGGCTGGTCTGTGCTCATCTTGTTTATTCTCAAGCCTCCTCAGGAAAGGGGGTGTAGGGCTTGGGGGGATATTTTGGGGAAATAGGACTCCAAGTGGTCCTTTTCCTGATTCTTTGTTAAATCACTTGGTGGTGGCAGCGTTTACCTAATCCAAGGTACAAGGGAGAATTTGTGCCTTGGGGAAGTTTTAACCTAAGCTGGTAGAAATAAGCTTAGGTGTTCTTTCATGCGGGTCCCCACATCTGTATCCAAAGTTCAGAGTGGGGAGGAATCCCTGACAAAAGTGTACAGTGCTCACTTTATATTATTTTTATGACAAATATTTGCACTGTAAAAATGATAAACAAAATAAATATCATTTTTCAATTCACCTCATACAAGTAATGTAGTGCAATCTCTATCGTGAAAGTGTAATTTACAAATGTAGATTTTTTTGTTACATAACTGCACTCAAAAACAAAATGATGTAACACTTTAGAACCTACAAGTCCACTCAGTCCTACCTCTTGTTCAGCCAATCGCAAAGAAAAACAAGTTTGTTTACATTTATGAGAGATACTGCTGCCTGCTTCTTATTTACAATGTCACCTGAAAGTGAGAACAGGTGTTCGCATGGCACTTTTGTAGCTGGCATTGCAAGGTATTTACATGCCAGTTATGCTAAACGTTCATATGCCCCTTCATGCTTCAGCCACCATTCCAGAGGACATGTGTGCCCGCAAGGGCGGGGGAGATACCAGCAAAAGGTTGACACCCAAGCCTAAGAATAGCAAGCTACACTTTATTGAAGGAAGAACTTCTGCTCCAATCTGCGTGGGGAGTCCTTGGGGCGTGCGGAGGGGCTGTAGGGGACTCTGGCCATTCGGGACAGCTGATCAGGCAGGACTCCGCCGGGGGGGAGTCCTCTGTGGTGTTATATTCTCCACGCTTATCTCGAGGTTACATGGGGTGAACAGCTGGTTACATCCATTACATTCATGATTTATGCTTATTATATAAACTGACTTGTTTATAGGCAAAAATATGCTGAACTATGCTAAACTATATCTTGGAAGGGTCTGTTGGACAAAGTTCATTGAACTGCCTGCATTCTCCGCTTACATTCAGTCACATCGCAGTCCGCCACTTAGTTCCTCGCCAATCTTCCACAACCTTGCCCCGACACTCCACCCCTTGGCGGACTGCGGTGTGTTCATTACTGCCACCAGGGCATGGCGAGTGTGCGCACTGGTTTGGGGGTTGTTAGTCAGGCCAGGAGGGTGGAGGAGCAATTCATGCAACGTTGAAGAAGGACAAACACACATACAAAACCACATAGTCCAATCAATAACAGGAGCCCAATGCATCTCCCCCAGGCGCCGAGATCTGGAAGCCAGGAGGTTAGCCACCGCCAAGGGTCATCCCATACAGAAGTCTCAGAGCCCACGTCATGTAACACCTTCAAGTGGTCCAGCGTATTATGAACATCCGTCTTGATACGCTTATCCTGATTTGAGTAAAAACAACAACTTTCATTAATCAAGGCACAAATGCCGCCTTGAGTGGCTAATAGATAGTCCAATGCCATACGATTTTGTAATACAACTTGCGGTAAAGAGGCTGCCTCTAACTGCAGGGCTTGAATTGTGTCTATGGTTATATTTTTTATAACCTCTAACGTGGCTGAAATATTTACAATAGCACGCTCCAATTCAACCACCTCTAGCCAGGGGAGGAAAGCGCGGACAAACTAATGAAAGCCTGTGGGTCTCTGCACGTTGGGGTTTGGGCTTCATCGTGGACATGCCACCAATATATAATTGTGTACTGCATGAGTGTGCATGGTTTGCATTCCATACGTATATGGGAGGAGCCGTCCTAATGTGCACCGTACTCACCATTGGTTGGGTAGGGTTTTATACGCCCAGCGGCCGCATAGCCAGTACAGCCCCAGCAATCCTGCCATGGGGAGCAATGTGCTATCAGAGGCGTTGCGACACCAACTATCAGAGCTTTGGTTACACTGGGACCAGTAATGTGCACATGGGATTTGCCCGCACCTAACTGTACTGAGGGGCGTCCTCCATACAGGGGCACTGGCATTGAAATAATACAGAAAACCATGGGTATGTAGTCCCCACTCGCCCCAACGCCACCACCAATGGCAAAGGGTGGTGCCATTGGTATAAGTCAAATTGGTTTCGGAAGAACAGGAACAATTATCACTTGAGACCCATGTCTCTCCAGCCATCCACTTACTCTGCAATTCTGGTGGGCCGGCAGTAACATTAAATTGCCCGGTGTCTGGCAGGTATTCTGCTATCACTGCGCATGAGGATGGGGGCAGTTCTCCAATGAGATGAACGGCATCCATTGCCGAAGGCCGCTGAACACACCAATAAGCATTCCCCAACACCACTTCCAGTGTCCCTTGGCGCCAGTAAGAGGGCGTTTCATTATACTTGGTGAGAAAGGTGGTGTCGTTAAGGGCCCAGGATTCATTCCACGGCACTGCAGCCCATGGAATGCCAGCGCTTGCCAATTGGGGACCGTGCAAGCAGTACCAACAGTCCGATTTGTTACCTGCTAGCGCCACTGACTGCATCCACTGGAAGGCTGAGTTGTCGTACCATGTGGCTTGGACACCAGTTGCACCTAAAATTAGTTTGAGGATTATACCGTAGAAGACACGTCGTAGAGACATTGCGCAGGTATTGGTTGTTGGGTGGTGTGACTGGGACACTCTGCAGAGCTGCCTGAACTGCAATGCAGTGGTTATGGTTGCCTGGAAAAAAGACGTTTAGAGGGCACATAAGTTGGGGCGTCTTCCCCTTTTAGCAGTACGAGATGAGTGTCCCTGGGGCCATTAGCTAGCATTTCCCCTTTGAACGGGTTATGTTTGGTGGGGTCGTGAACCCAAACTGCACATCCAATTAAGCCGAACCCCCACCCACCCGAGTGGTGGGTGCAAGTGCATCCACCTCCTGCACATCAGGCAACCCAATGCGCTCGCAAATCAACTGTGCAATACGTTCGCCCTGGAGGAGAGTCATTGCCTGCGGGCCATTATGAACCAAGAACACCTTAACCTCCCCAGTATAGTCAGGGTCGATAACTCCCACAGCAACATCTATGCCCTTAAGCACCAGACTGCTGCATGGGGCAAAGCGCCCATTATAGTGCTTTGGGAGTCCAATGGCTAGGCCAGTACTTACAAGGTTTCGGCTATTGGGCTGTAGAGTGAGGCTCTCTTGAGGGACCTGCAAATCGAGACCAGCACTTCCTGGGGTGGCCTGAATGGGGAGGTGGGCTTGTGGGTGCAGACGCTGCACTCGCAACACACGGGGTCACTCAATGACCTCCCCCTTGAATCTAGCGTATGGGGTGGAGCCATACAGAGGCGGTCATTGAGCACAGCCAGGGCTTGGCAGAGGTTACAGCTCCACCCGGCCAGTGATTCAATGGGAGATAGTTTGTGTAACTGTTCTTTAAGCAAGCCATTCATGCGTTCAATGAGCCTGGTGCGCTGCAAGTGGTATGCAATGTGGAACACCCACACAATCTTCCGTCCCCTAGCCCATTCTCTTACTTCCACTGATCACTTTGCACCTCTAAGGGGGATCCGTAATGGCGGATGAGTTCTTCCAATCCCTTTATAGTTTGCTCCTGTGTGGCGCTTGCGCATGGGTATAGAAAGAGCAGACCTGAATATGTGTCTGCCACAGTTAGTGCATATTTATGTTGCTGAGTCTCAGGCAGCAGGCTGATGTAGTCCACCTGCCATACTTCCCCAGGTTTCTGGCCTCGCTTCAGGTACCCCTTCTCTGCTTTTAAGCACTGGTGGGAGAGCCAGTGGGCAGTGCTGACAGGTGTCCTGCTGCTCACCGATTGTGGTCTGCAAGCCACAATCGGTGGCCCATTGCATTGCCTTTTCCCCTCCCAGATGTCCGCTCTTTTGATGTAGCCACTCGGCCACGCCGGGGGCAGCTACTACATATACTGTGACTATGTCGTCTACCTCTCTGTTGAACCGGGCCTCCTCTGATTCCTCCATCAGGTGGGCGTCTACATGACAAACAGCAACGGGCCTCTGACTACAGGCATTCTAAAGGGCCGGCCACATGTCGTAATCCCAAAGGGGTTTGTCACACACTTTCCAGCCAGCTGCATGCCAGATGGCCATCCGTTGTGTCATGCCTTTGTAGACTGCCCAGCTGTCCGTATATAGATAAAGGGGCCCTGGGTTCTCTGTGGTGGTCATAAATGCTGCCCGTAGCTCAGCCCACTGGCTAGACAGGCCGAGACCAGTCTCAAACAGTATTTCCTCAAGGCAGGGATTATATGTGATGATTTAATTGGGTATGGGTCCTGCTTTTGAGCAGGGGGTTGGACTAGATGACCTCCTGAGGTCCCTTCCAACCCTGATATTCTATGATTCTATGTGGCCACTCACCACCATCGTTCTGTCCCCCTATACGAGGCCGATCCGTCAGTGAATCACGCGGCCTCTCGTTGTTGTTCGATCAAGGAGGCGTAGGGAGAGGCCTTCATACAGGGGGGTTGAGGCACTTCGACCAGGAGGGCATAAGTGTGCTGGCCTCCAGAGGGCAGTTCCTTGAAGGTAATACTTGCCTGGGTCATTTGTATACACAGCTGCAGGTAATGTTTCCATTTCCATAGGGTTTGGGTCTGGGCTATCCCATTCCACGTGAGTGGGCTCTCGTCCCGGACCCAATCCATAAGTGGAAGGGGGGTACACACCTTTACAGGCTCTGCGCCTGTTATGGGCTCAGTCCGCTGCAGGGCCCATACACTGCAAGCAGCTGCTGTTCAAGGGGTGCATAACGCTCAGCCAAGCCTCATAGGGATTGCGACCAATACCCTATGGGCTCCTCTTGCCACAGCCCCCACGAGGCCACGTGGTCAACCACCGTTACCTCAAGTTCGACGGGGGTGCCTCATCTGCCTGGGCTCAGCATTGTGTGCTGCCTGAGCACCTCTTTAGCCTGTTGGAATGCAGCACTCTGTTTGGCCCCCAACTAAACGTGGCTTTCTTCTGGACTACTGCTTGTATGGGCTGCAAAATATACCCTAGTTGGGGAATAAATGTGTGCCAATATCCAAGGAGACCCAGGAAAATTTGAACCTGGCACACAATAGTGGGCTCTGGGAAGTGGGTAATTGTTTCAGTGGCCTTTTGTGGGATTTTACGTTGAGGTTCACCAAAGTATGCCCAAGAAGATCACCTCCTGCCTGGGCCCCTGGATTTTACTAGGGTTGATGGCCCATCCCCTGGCCATCAGAGCCTGGAAGACATTGTTTTTGGCCTCGGAGAGTGCTGCCTCATGGGGCCCACTCAGCGAGACATCATCAATATAGTGCTCTAGGACCACTCCCTCTGGGAGAGTCACTTGCTCCAGGTCTCGACTAACTAGCTGGTGACAGACGGTAGGGCTATGTTTATAGCCCTGGGGAAGCACAGTGAACGTGTACTACTGATCCTCCCACGTAAAGACAAACTGATACTTGCTCTGCGGGGCACTGGCAATGGAGAAGAAGGCATTTGCCAGATCCACCACTACATGCCACTGCCCTACTTGCGAGGCGCTCCATGATGGAGACCATGTTGGGAACTGCCGCCATTAGGGTTGGGCTGACCCTATTCAGGTTATGGTAGTCGACCGTCATGCACCAGGTTCTGTCCTTTTTATGGACTGGCCAAATTGGGCTGTTAAATGTGCTCATGGCAGGGCGAATGATGTCCGTCTGGAGCAGTGCTTTAACAGTGGCGGTTATTTCCTCGTGCCCACCGCGTATCCGATACTGTTTGGTATTGACCACTGTGGTAGGGATCGGAAGCACCATGGGGTCCCACCGTGGATGCCCCCA
Organism: Eretmochelys imbricata; assembly: GCF_965152235.1. Lineage (NCBI taxonomy): Eukaryota > Metazoa > Chordata > Testudines > Cheloniidae > Eretmochelys > Eretmochelys imbricata. Next base: position 186,142,510 of record NC_135574.1, on the reverse strand, counting down.
CAGCATGGTTACAACCGCTCGGACATACAGCAGGCACCCAAAGGAAAAGGGCCCCCACTGTCTGTGGTTTGCCCTTGGAGGAGGTCTATACCCCATATGTATTCATGAATGGGGGCAATGAAGACAGTGACTTGTATGCGGGGGGGGGCCTTCCTGATGGCCAGCCTTAACTGCATTGACGCAGCCCGAACATCCACCCCTCCAAGGCTGCTCACCATTACCGACCGGCCCTGAGGGGGCAGGGTGCCACGTAGTATAGTCACCTCCGCTCCTGTGTCCACAAGGGCCATTACTCGTTGTCGCCCCCCGCTAGGCCAGTAGATCTCTCCACTACATATCGTCTTACCTCCATGGGGGGTGCAGGGGACCCACCATCCTGTCAATATTGGGCAGGCAGCTTCCACTCAATATAGTCTGCCAGCAGGGCAGACAGTTGGGGCTGCTGAGGGGTACTATCGACCTTGTTTGGGGGCCCTCCTCTCATTGGGGCTCCCATCCTTTCCTTGGCACACTGTTCCAGCTTGAGCTGTAACCGGCATCTTAACAGCTCAGCATTGGTTTTCCCAGCCACTTCCTCCAGGGGAATCCCCGCTTTCAATAGGTCTTTGAACATGATATTGTGGCTAACTCTCTCCTTTTGCTTCACATTCACCTACCGCGGCTTTGTGGTCTTCATCATACCAGCAATTTCTGTTAATTGCATCACGAGCTGTGCCGCATCTCCCACTGACCCTATGGCTCCCCCAACCATCGGAAGGATCATCGCCTTCAGCTGTGGGGGCACGTTCCGCAGAAGCAGGGTACGGATGGTGCGGGTCATCTCCATGGTGTCAGGCCCTTCAAAAGCCTTGGCAAATATGTCTGTGCTCATGCCTAGCTGTCGGAGCTGGCTAACCCCCTCTGGGATGGAAGCCCACTGCTCCAATCCATCATCCATGTCTGTGGGTGAACTCCAGATGGTTTTGATAGCCATGGCCAACTATGACATAAGGGAGGGATATGGGTATTCTGTCTCCATAGTGGCCCCTGCCTTGAGACTTCTATGAAGGAGGGGGTCTGTGGTTAGCGAGCCCATATGGCCTAGCTCAGAGGGGGTAAAGGTAATCACATCCACTCCCTTGACCCACAGCTGTAGCAGCCAGGCCAGCAGAGAGTCTTTGGGATACTGCTTGAAATGCTGCACAAAATCCTGTATCTTGGAGGATTTAAATTCCTGGATAGTATCCCTTCCTACCATATTATCATTATCCCCGTGCAGTCCCTCGTACTGTGTCTCAACAATGGGATGCAGCTGCGGGTATAGCCCTGCCATCCCGCCATCCCCCTCCCTGGGGGACTCGTCCTCACTTGTCTCCCAAATGTCCCCATCCCAGGTCTCTGGATCCCAGTTGCTTTTGCGCACCAGTGCGCGTAGGGCAAGGGGGCGCACGACCTGCTGTCCTCCCTTTCGCTGCTGGAGATTCTCAATGCGAGCCGCCATAACTGCGCATCAGTGCTCTAACTGCTCGGCCTGTTCAGCTGTACTGGTGATGACTTCCTGGGTTAGTGAACGGGCCTCCTTTGCTTGTTGCAGATCAGTCTCTAATCGTCCTATCCTCTGGCACTGAACCAGCAGAGCCTAGTTCACCGCATGGAGCACAGTCAGGAAGACCAATCCCAGGTCCCCCGCCACTTTTCGCTCTGCGGGTCCTGCTTTTGCCAGCCAGAGTTTGGATATCAGTTCCTCCAACCTAACTGAGGTAACCCCGGGCTCCTGCTCAAGCTTGGGCATGCGGCAGGGGCAACCAACCCCACCAGGTTGCGAGCCACTGGTGCCCACCGTCCCGTGGAGGGCCACCCAGGGATGCGGCTCTCTCCCTCCCCCTTATCCTTCCTTCCCCAAAGAGGCATTCTCCCACCGGTATCCTGTTTGTGATGCCAATTATGCCCGCAAGGGCGGGGGAGATACTAGCGAGAGGATGACACCCAGGCCTGAGAATAGCAAGCTATGCTTTATTGAAGGAAGAACTTACAATCTAAGCTGTGCGGGGAATCCCTAGGGCTTGTGGAGGGGCTGCAGGGGGCTCTGGCCATTCAGGACAGCTGATCAGGTAGGACTTCGCTGAGGGGGAGTCCTCTGCGGTGTTATATTCGCCGCCCTTATCTCGAGGTTACATGGGGTCAACAGCTGGTTACCTGAATTACATTCGTGATTTATGCTTATTATATAAACTGACTTGTTTACAGGCAAAAAATATGCTGAACTATGCTAAACTATATCTTGGCAGGGTCTGTCGGACAAAGTTCATTGAACTGCCTGTATCCTCTGCTTACATTCAGTCACGTACGCAGTCCACCACTTAGCTCCTCGCCAATCTTCCACAACCTTGCCACTACAACATGCTTCCATGCTGATGATGTTTGTTAAAAAAAATAGTGCGTTAATTAAATTTCTGACTGAACTCCTTGCGGGAGAATTGTATGTCCCCATCTCTGTTTTGCTCACATTCTGCCATATATTTCCTATTATAGCAGTCTCATCCAGCACGTTGTTTGATGACCCAGCACGTTGTTTGATTTACGAACACCGTCACTGCAGATCTGACAAAACGCAAAGAAGCTACAGCACTCAACCTAAGGATTAAGAATCTGAAGTGCATTCCAAAATCTGAGAGGGACAAGGTGTGGAGCATGCTTTCAGAAGTCTTAAAAGAGCAACACTCTGATGTGGAAATTACGGAAACCGAACCACCAAAAAAAAAAAAAATCAACCTTCTGCTGGTGGCATCTGACTCAGATGATTTAGGAAATGCCAGAATGTTTACTTGAACAATCTTAATTTGGCCTCCTTGTATGTATACGTTATTCTACAGTCTTTAATTACATGATCACATTCTGTTTTTTCCCCACAGGGCCCCCTGCCTCATTCAGTGCACAGGATGGACTTAATGAGCAGCTATTCATTATTTGGCTCTCTCCTTTGTTCAATGGGTAGCCCCATGCCTAGTGACTATATACTATTCAAACCTTGCTCTGAAGACAGAATTAATTTCCTCATGAGCTTTTTCTATGGTGCTCATCACTATAGTATCAGAGTGCTTCACAAATATTAATGAATTTATCTTCACAACAACTCAGAGACTAGAGGGTATTATTATTCCAATTTCAGAGATGTGGGCCTGAGGAACAGATTAAGGTCAAAAGTATCTACCAATTTTGAGTGCCCAACTTGAGGCACTTAGGACCTGATCTTTCAGAGTACTTAACACTGTGTAGCATTTTGTATGTTCAAATTAGAGCTCCCATTGACTGCTGTTGTAGCTGTGAGCGTTCAGCTGTTCTACAAATCAGATCCCAGAGTCTCAAGTTGGGCACCCAGAAAATGAAGAACACACAATTAGTGACCACCTGTGAGAAGTTTGCTTCAAGTGACTTGCCTAGCATCACACAAGAACCCTGTGCCAGAGGCAGGGATAGAATCCATTCTCCAGGGCAGCATTCAACTGCCTTAATCAAGACCCTCCTGTCTCTTCCTGCAGTTCCCTGTTTCCTTCACTACACACCTTCAGCTTTTGCGACAACTGAGGCAGACAACAACCTCACTGCACAACCCTGATTCATCCCCAAAGCAGGTCCATCGTGCAGTCCATTGTGTGCTCTGAATGAGGCAGGGGTCTCGTCATGTGGAAAAAATAGTGTGAGCTCAAGTAAAGACTAAATCATAATGCATCTGCACAGGGTGAGGGAGGATGTCGAGGGGACGCAAATTAAGGTTCCACAAGCAACCGTGATTCTGGCATTTCTTAACTTTTGAGTGCTTGATTTGCAACCTTAGTCATCTTATTTTAACATAATTTTTGTGAGTAATTTCATACTTAGAAAAAAATTAAAAACAGAAATTCCATCATGTGGTGCCATGTTGACACCTAGTCCCTCCCTCATGCATCCTGTTTTTTTTTCCCTTTGGTGCCCAGTCTCTACCCTCCTGCAAAAGGCACCCAGACCCAATCCAACCAATCCCAGGACTCCTCACTCCCTGGCTCCTGGTCTCCAACTCCTTCCAGTCAGTCTCCTCTCCTCTAATTCCTAATCACAGTTTCTCCTCCTCTCCTCCAGTCCCACCTTCACCAGACTCTTTGTTCTAGTTTACACTGTTCCCTCCCCTTGGTTTGGCTTTTGTGCTCTCTGCTTTTGAATCAGACAGCTTCCTCCTCCACACTGCCTGGGTGCCAGCAGGGGGTCATTGGGCAAACAGGAAGGAGAGGCTCCCTGTTCTCAGTTCTGGTACCCAGCCCCACCCTGGTCTGAAGCAGCAATTACGATGCAGACCTGAGCCCCCATGGCCCTGGGCTGGAGCCTGCTCAGTTACTCTATGGGGATGGTGCATGGGCAGTCTGGTCAGCACTACGAGCACGTCTGAGAGACTTGACATTATCAGTGAGGATGGAATCGTCAGAGATTTTAATTGCTAAAATCTAAGTCTCTATTGAACATACGCAAACTGAGAGTCTTCAAAGGCTTATAACTTGGACAGATTTTCATGCAAATAGCAAAAGGCACATCACTGACACAAAGCTAATTTCAAGTCCCTGCCCCAAAGCATAGGGGCACTAGAGCTTTTAAAAGACAAGGCAGAATTTTTTAACACGGGCAAACAATATATTTTTCTCTAGCCTCTTTCATGAAATGGCTGAATCATTCTGGCTGAAACTAAACAAACAAAAAACCTGGGCAGACAGCATGAAAAGTTGCAGCCCAAACAGTTAAAATTTTGCAACGTTGTAACTGAAAGCAGGGTCTTATAATAGGTAGTGTTGAAAAACCTTAATAATAGGTGGTGCTGCCTACCCAGCTATCTGTCTAAATTCATCCCTAATGTAAGACCATTAAGTGAACAGAATTACACCAGGGATCATTTGGCCATTTTAAATAAAGTTACACAGAATTGCTTTTAGTACTAATTTTATCATTTCCCACTAATAATAAACATCCTTTTATATGACAAAACATTGCCTGTATATTTGATTTTCACATGTGTATTCTGTCATTTAATATAAAAATGAACTAGACAACAGGTCTTTGATCTCAGTGCGAAGTTTATATCTGATTAGTCTAGTGTCTGAACATATTCTGTTAAGAACATAAGTGTGTTAAAGTGATATGTCATGTATGCTACAGTAAGTTTCCTCACTAAATCTGTTGTGTAAATTGAATTACACTAACTGCACCTATACATTCAGCATTACTTTATTTGCATAACAAACAGATCTTACAAACTATGTGCACATTGTATGCTCACCAATTAGGCTCTCTCTTTTTTGTCTTTCAATCCTCTTGGTTGGTCATTCAAACAAAAAAAGTTTTTTGTTGGTATTGCAAAGAAAAGCTGCTAATGAAGGAGCAATGAATGGTCTAATTGTGTTACTGTTTGTATGGTTGTACCTTCATTTGCATCAGTGCCAGGCACAGATCGCAAGACTCATTTTGCAGTCTTCAGTGTTCTTCTTCCCCTCTCCACACTGGAGCCAAACAAGCATATTTATCATTCACTTCAAGAATAAAGAAGGTGATGACTTCTTTTCTCTTGTCACATTACTGCAACCTACATGCATTAGAGAGTGAAAATACTCTGCTTCCTCTTCCCCTGCAGATCCCCGTCTCAAATTTCAGATTGATTTTGCAATATGTTACTGTGGCAAGATGGCCAATTTTAGTCTGGTGGGTCCTGCGTTTTTCTTGGCGGGGAGTTAAGATACCACCCTTTGCCCCTGCTCTTGGGTGCCAAGGGCCCCACTACCAGCCCAGGAAGGGGATAGAGGAGGGAAGCAGGGGAGTGGTCCAGGTTTGCTCCTCGCTCTGAGTCCCAGCCCCTCTCAACCCCTGTGGGTTTCTTACCCTTATCCCCCTTAGGTCAGGTTACTCTCAGTCCTTAGATGCTGGGGGAAAGGGAGTCTCCCTATCCTGCTGTGCAGGGTCTCCCTTACTCCAATTCTCAGGTCTTTCAAATCTCTCAACATACCTCCAAGCTCCAGTTCTTTCTCCTCTTCTTCTGTCTACCTGACGCAGGGGGTTTTATTAGGTTCCTAACAGGGCCTTAATTGACTGCAGGTGCTCCAATTAACCTGCAGCCACCTTCCCCAGTCTACAGGGAACTACACCTTAATTAGCCTTGAGTTTATATATTTCCCCTCTAGCACTCTCCCACTGCTCCCTGGCTCTCCTGTATCACAGTTACCTGTTGGAGAACATACAACACACATTTCAGGCCACCTCCATATCTTTCCTTGGGAATATGTAATTGTCACGGAGTGTGGGGGAGACAGGGCCCTGCACCCCCCATTTCCTGCAATCCACCATGACTCTCAGCCAGCCAGTAGAATAGAAGATTTATCAGATGACAGGAACACAGTCCAAAACATAGCTTATAGGTATAGAATCATAGAATATCAGGGTTGGAAGGGACCCCAGAAGGTCATCTAGTCCAACCCCCTGCTCGAAGCAGGACCAATTCCCAGTTAAATCATCCCAGCCAGGGCTTTGTCAAGCCTGACCTTAAAAATCTCTAAGGAAAGAGATTCTACCACCTCCCTAGGTAACGCATTCCAGTGTTTCACCACCCTCATAGTGAAAAAGTTTTTCCTAATATCCAATCTAAACCTCCCGCCCTGCAACTTGAGACCATTACTCCTCGTTCTGTCATCTGCTACCATTGAGAACAGTCTAGAGCCATCCTCTTTGGAACCCCCTTTCAGGTAGTTGAAAGCAGCTATCAAATCCCCCCTCATTCTTCTCTTCTGCAGACTAAACAATCCCAGCTCCCTCAGCCTCTCCTCATAAGTCATGTGTTCTAGACCCCTAATCATTTTTGTTGCCCTTCGCTGGACTCTCTCCAATTTATCCACGTCCTTCTTGTAGTGTGGGGCCCAAAACTGGACACAGTACTCCAGATGAGGCCTCACCAATGTCGAATAGAGGGGAACGATCACGTCCCTCGATCTGCTCGCTATATCCCTACTTATACATCCCAAAATGCCATTGGCCTTCTTGGCAACAAGGGCACACTGCTGACTCATATCCAGCTTCTCATCCACTGTCACCCCTAGGTCCTTTTCCGCAGAACTGCTGCCTAGCCATTCGGCCCCTAGTCTGTAGCAGTGCATTGGATTCTTCCGTCCTAAGTGCAGGACCCTGCACTTATCCTTATTGAACCTCATCAGATTTCTTTTGGCCCAATCCTCCAATTTGTCTAGGTCCTTCTGTATCCTATTCCTCCCCTCCAGCGTATCTACCACTCCTCCCAGTTTAGTATCATCCGCAAATTTGCTGAGAGTGCAATCTACACCATCCTCCAGATCATTTATGAAGATATTGAACAAAACGGGCCCCAGGACCGACCCCTGGGGCACTCCACTTGACACCGGCTGCCAACTAGACATGGAGCCATTGATCACTACCCGTTGAGCCCGACAATCTAGCCAGCTTTCTACCCACCTTATAGTGCATTCATCCAGCCCATACTTCCTTAACTTGCTGACAAGAATACTGTGGGAGACCTTGTCAAAAGCTTTGCTAAAGTCAAGAAACAGGACCCCTCGTGCTCGGCCTCCCTCTGTTTCCCAAACCATCTCCAAACTGAAACGCCCTCCAGCCCCTCCTCTGGCTTTTGTCTCTTTCCCAGGCCAGGAGGGCACCTGATTTCTTTGTTCTCCAACACCTTCAGTTGGCACCTTGTAGGGGAGGGGCCCAGACCATCAGTTGCCAGGAGACAGGGTGTCGGCCATTCTCTGTGCAGACAGCATCACACTGGCCCTCTAGGGCTCTGCAACAATCACACACCCTTATCCCACCACCTAGATACTTAAGAAAGGCATAGGGGAAACTGAGGCACCAACACAGTATTCAGAGAAAATATTAAGAACATTCCCACTTTGTCACAGTAATGTATCCTCTCAGAATGTGCAGCCATTTACTGCTGCAGGGAACTGAACTGCTATTTATAATATTTCTGGTGATCACTGAGCTGGGTGCTGTAAAAACAGAAGAGAAGTCCTTGTCTCAAAGAGCTTACACGGAAGAGTCCCAAAGCCCATATATCCACACAGGAGTGCAAGCATTCTTCACTAGGTCAATCTTTCTCTCCTTATTGCAGCAAATGAGTTTATATATTTTGTAGTTCAAAAGTGACTCCTCAGATCTGGTGTTGTCTCTGGTTCTTCCCATTTTTTTCTGTCATTTGAATTTTTTGTTAAGCTTTAAAAAATAACATTTAAAAAAAAAAGAATGTAGTGCTTTGTTTTCTGTATGTGTTCACAGAACAAGCCTCACTTCATAGACTGCCAGGGAGGGGATAATGCAGTCTCCCATTAGAGTTGTTTCTATCTTTTTCCGGGATGACAGTTTAAGTCTGCTGGCTACAGATGGCCTTTGAAAACTGACAACACTTGCTGTTATGCCAGTGTATGACTTCATCTGTGTGACTCTACATGTGACTGCAGCTTTCTTCCTCTTCTGCTAGCCAAGAATATTTCACAGTTACCAATTTACTGGTGCAAGAATAAAGGAGGATCCCTCTGCATAAAGAAATCAGCAGCCTGAAACTGCTGTTCTGCTTGTACTAGGAGACATTCAGAGCTGTAAAAAGCATATTATTAAAATCTGTTTGTTTGGGGTTTTTCCCACCCACTCTGAAGTTAACTTGCATGAACCAGCATCTTTATAACTGGAATACTGTCTAAAATAAACAGTTTTCCATTCTGTTGTTGTCAATCTGTCTGTTTTAGGGTTCTCTATAGTGTCCATCACTCCAGTACCTGAGTGCTTGCCAGGTAAATTAGATCTACATAGAATAGTAGGAGTGGAAGGAACCTCAAGAGATCTTCTAGTCCAGTACCCTGCACTCAAGGAAGGACTAAGTATTATCTAGACCATCCCTGACATGTGTTTGTCTAACTTGCTCTTAAAAATCTCAAATGATGGAGATTCCACAACCTTCCTAGGCAATTTATTCTAGTGTTTTACCACCCTGACAGTTAGGAATCTTTTCCTAATGTCCAACCAAAGCAGACTTTGCTGTAATTTAAGCCCATAGCTCCTTGTCCCATCCTCAGAGGTTAAAGAGAATAATTTTTCTCCCTCCTCCTTGCAACAACCTTTTAGGTACTTGAAAACTGTTGTCATGTCCCCTCTCAGTCTTCTCTTCTCCAGACTAAACAAACCCAATTTTCTCAATCTTCCCACATAGATTTTCTAGACCTTTAATAATTTTTGTTGCTCTTCTCTGGACTTTCTCCAATTTATCCACATCTTTCCTGAAATGTGGCATGCATAACTGGACACAATACTCCAGATGAGTACTAATCAGAGCAGAGTAGAGCAGAAGAATTACTTCTCGTGTCTTGCTTACAATACTCCTGCTAATACATACTAGCCCTGGTCTACACTAGGACTTTAGGTCGAATTTAGCAGCGTTAAATCGATGTAAACCTGCACCCATCCACACGATGAAGCCCTTTATTTCGACTTAAAGGGCTCTTAAAATCAATTTCCGTACTCCACCCCTGACAAGTGGATTAGCGCTTAAATCGGCCTTGCCGGCTCAAATTTGGGGTACTGTGGACACAATTCGACGGTATTGGCCTCCGGGAGCTATCCCAGAGTGCTCCATTGTGACCGCTCTGGACAGCACTCTCAACTCAGATGCACTGGCCAGGTAGACAGGAAAAGAACTGCGAACTTTTGAATCTCATTTCCTGTTTGGCCAGTGTGGCAAGCTGTGGGTGACCATGCAGAGCTCATCAGCAGAGGTGACCATGATGGAGTCCCAGAATAGCAAAAGAGCTCCAGCATGGACCGAACGGGAGGTACGGGATCTGATTGCTGTATGGGGAGAGGAATCCGTGCTATCAGAACTCCATTCCAGTTTTCGAAATGCCAAAACCTTTGTCAAAATCAGGGCACGAAGGACAGAGGCCATAACAGGGATCCGAAGCAGTGCCACGTGAAACTTAAGGAGCTGAGGCAAGCCTACCAGAAAACCAGAGGGGCGAACGGCCACTCCGGGTCAGAGCCCCAAACATGCCGCTTCTATGATGAGCTGCATGCCATTTTAGGGGGTTCAGCCACCACTACCCCAGCCGTGTTGTTTGACTCCTTCAATGGAGATGGAGACAACACAGAAGCAGGTTTTGGGGACGAAGAAGATGATGATGATGATGAGGTTGTAGATAGCTCACAGCAAGCAAGCGGAGAAACTGGTTTTCCTGACAGCGAGGAACTGTTTCTCACCCTGGACCTGGAGCCAGTACCCCCCGAACCCACCCAAGGCTGCCTCCTGGACCAGGCAGGCGGAGAAGGGACCTCCGGTGAGTGTACCTTTTAAAATACTATACATGGTTTAAAAACAAGCATGTGAAAGGATTAATTTGCCCTGGCATTCGCGGCTCTCCTGGATGTACTCCCAAAGCCTTTGCAAAAGGTTTCTGGGGAGGGCAGCCTTATTGCGTCCTTCATGGTAGGACACTTTACCACTCCAGGCCAGTAACACATACTCGGGAATCATTGTACAACAAAGCATTGCAGTGTATGTTTGCTGGCGTTCAATCAACGTCCGTTCTTTATCTCTCTGTGTTATCCTCAGGAGAGTGAGATATCATTCATGGTCACCTGGTTGAAATAGGGTGCTTTTCTTCAGGGGACACTCAGAGGAGCCCGTTCCTGCTGGGCTGTTTGCCTGCGGCTGAACGGAAATGTTCCCCGCTGTTAGCCAAGGGGAGGGGGGAGGGTTGAAGGGGTAGCCACGCAGTGGGGGAAGACAAAATGCAACCTTGTAATGAAAGCACATGTGCTATGTATGTAATGTTAACAGCAAGGTTTACCCTGAACGACTGTAGCCACTGTTTTATAAAATGTGTCTTTTTAAATACCGCTGTCCCTTTTTTTTCTCCACCAGCTGCATGTGTTTCAATGATCACAGGATCTTCTCCTTCCCAGAGGCTAGTGAAGATTAGAAAGAAAAAAAAAACGCACTCGTGATGAAATGTTCTCTGAGCTCATGCTGTCCTCCCACACTGACAGAGCACAGACGAATGCGTGGAGGCAAATAATGTCAGAGTGCAGGAAAGCACAAAATGACCGGGAGGAGAGGTGGTGGGCTGAAGAGAGTAAGTGGTGGGCTGAAGACAGGGCTGAAGCTCAAATGTGGCAGCAGCGTGATGAGAGGAGGCAGGATTCAATGCTGAGGCTGCTGGAGGATCAAACCAGTATGCTCCAGTGTATGGTTGAGCTGCCGCAAAGGCAGCTGGAGCACAGACTGCCACTACAGCCCCTGTGTAACCAACCGCCCTCCTCCACAAGTTCCATAGCCTCCACACCCAGACGCCCAAGAACGCGGTGGGGGGGCCACCAGCCAACCAGCTACTCCACCACAGAGGTTTGCCCAAAAAAAAGAAGGCTGCATTCAATAAATTTTAAAGTTGTAAACTTTTAAAGTGCTGTGCTTAAAGTGCTGTGTGGCATTTTCCTTCCCTCCTCCACCACCCCTCCTGGGCTACCTTGGTAGTCATCCCCCTATTTGTGTGATGAATGAATAAAGAATGCATGAATGTGAAGCAACAATGAATTTATTGCCTCTGCAAGCGGTGATCGAAGGGAGGAGGGGAGGGTGGTTAGCTTACAGGGAAGTAGAGTGAACCAAGGGGCGGGGGGTTTCATCAAGGAGAAACAAAGAGAACTTTCACACCGTAGCCTGGCCAGTCATGAAACTAGTTTTCAAAGCTTCTCTGATGCGTACCGCGCCCTCCTGTGCTCTTCTAACCACCCTGGTGTCTGGCTGCGCGTAACCAGCAGCCAGGCGATTTGCCTCAACCTCCCACCCCGCCATAAACATCTCCCCCTTACTCTCACAGATATTGTGGAGCACACAGCAAGCAGTAATAACAGTGGGAATATTGGTTTTGCTGAGGTCTAAGTGAGTCAGTAAACTGCACCAGCGCGCCTTTAAATGTCCAAATGCACATTCTACCACCATTCTGCACTTGCTCAGCCTGTAGTTGAACAGCTCCTGACTACTGTCCAGGCTGCCTGTGTACGGCTTCATGAACCATGGCATTAATGGGTAGGCTGGGTCCCCAAGGATAACTATAGGCATTTCAACATCCCCAACAGTTATTTTCTGGTCTGGGAATAAAGTCCCTTCCTGCAGCTTTTGAAACAGACCAGAGTTCCTGAAGATGCGAGCGTCATGTACCTTTCCCGGCCATCCCACGTTGATGTTGGTGAAACATCCCTTGTGATCCACCAGAGCTTGCAGCACTATTGAAAAGTACCCCTTGCGGTTTATGTACTCACCGGCTTGGTGCTCCGGTGCCAAGATAGGGATATGGGTTTCGTCTATGGCCCCACCACAGTTAGGGAATCCCATTGCAGCAAAGCCATCCACTATGACCTGCACATTTCCCAGGGTCACTACCCTTGATATCAGCAGATCTTTGATTGCGTGGGCTACTTGCATCACAGCAGCCCCCACAGTAGATTTGCCCACTCCAAATTGATTCCCAACTGACCGGTAGCTGTCTGGCGTTGCAAGCTTCCACAGGGCTATCGCCACTCACTTCTCAACTGTGAGGGCTGCTCTCATCTTGGTATTCATGCGCTTCAGGGCAGGGGAAAGCAAGTCACAAAGTTCCATGAAAGTGCCCTTACGCATGCAAAAGTGTTGCAGCCACTGGGAATCGTCCCAGACCTGCAACACTATGCGGTCCCACCAGTCTGTGCTTGTTTTCCGAGCCCGGAATCGGTGTTCCACAGCATGAACCTGCCCCATTAGCACCATGATGCATGCATTGGCAGGGCCCATGCTTTCAGAGAAAATCTGTGTCCATGTCCTGATCACTCACGCGACCGCACTGACATCTCCTACTCGCCCGGTATCGCTCTGCCAGGTTCTGGTGCTGCATATACTGCTGGATAATGCATGTGGTGTTCAATGTGCTCCTAATTGCCAAAGTGAGCTGAACGGCCTCCATGCTTGCCTTGGTATGGCGTCCTCTCAGAAAAAAGGCGCAGAATGATTGTCTGCCGTTGCTCTGACGGAGGGAGGGGTGACTGACGACACGGCTTACAGGGTTGCCTTCAGGGAGCTAAAATCAACAAAGGGGGTGGCTTTACATCAAGGAGTATTTCAGGCAGGACTTCACGGAGGGTTCCAATAAGAAATGGTGCACCTAAGTTATTGTTCTTATTGGAACAAGGAGGTTAGTCTGGCCTCTGTTTGATACGTGGCTAGATTTACCTTGCTGCACCTTCCCTGTGATTGACTGCAATGTGACCTAGAGGAATGAGTTCCCTAGATGGGGGGGGAGGGGGAGCAAATGAGTACAAAACAAATCTGGTCTATTTCTTGTTTTGATACACTCCATCTATCTTTTACATCTTTGGCTGGCAGCAGACGGTGCAGAAGGACTGCATGACATCCACATCTCATGGCTGCCCGGCAGAAGATGATGCAATAAGACTGCTAGCAATCCGTATCGCTTGCCTGCTCACCATAAGATGGTTCAATAGGACTGACTGTAGGACTAAAGAGAATGACCTGGTCAAGTCACTCCAAATTTAGTCCCTGCGCCCATGGCCAACGTGGGCAAGAGCACCTCGGACATGACGATGATGGCTACCAGTCCTATTGCACCGTCTGCTGCCACAAGGCAATGGGTTGCTGCTACTGTGTAGCAATGCAGTACCGCGTCTGCCAGCACCCAGGAGACATACGGTGACGGTTACCTGAGCGGGCTCCATGCTTGCCGTGGTATGGCGTCTGCACAGGTAACTCAGGAAAAAAGGCGCAAAACGATTGTCTGCCTTTGCTTTCACGGAGGGAGGGAGGGAACGAACGGGGGCCTGACGATATGTGCCCAGAACCACCCGCGGCAATGTTTTAGTCCCATCAGGCATTGGGATCTCAACCCAGAATTCCAATGGGTAGCGGAGACTGCGGGAAGTGTGGGATAGCTACCCACAGTGCAACACTCCGGAAGTCGACTCTAGCCTCGGTACTGTGGAAGCGCTCCGCCGAGTTAATTCACTTAATGCACTTAGAGCATTTTCTGTGGGGACGCACACACTCGAATATATAAAACCGATTTCTAAAAACCTGACTTCTATAAATTCAACCTAATTTCGTAGTGTAGACATACCCCTAGAATTATGTTTGCTTTTTTTTTTGCAACAGTGTTACACTGTTAACTCATATTTAGCTTGTGATCCCTTTCCGCAGGACTCCTTCCTATGCAGTCATTTCCCATTTTGTATGTGTGCAACTGATTGTTCCTTCCTAAAACAAGTACTTTGCATTTGTCCTTATTGAATTTCATCCAATTAACTTCAGATAATTTCTCCAGTTTATTCAGATCATTTAGAATTTTAGTTCTATCCTCCAAAGCACTTGTTACCCCTCCCAGCTTGGTATCATATACAAACTTTATCAGTGTTCTCTCTATGCCATTATCTAAACCATTGATCAAAATATTGAACAGAACTGGACGCAAAACTGATTCCTGAGGGACCACACTCGATATGCCCTTCCAACATGACTGTGAACCACTGATAACTACTCTCTGGGAATGGTTTTCCAACCAGTTATGCACCCATCTTTATAGTAGCTAGGGTTGCCAACCCTCCTGGACTGGCCGGGAGTCTCCTGGAATCGGAATCGATCTCCTGGTGGCTACGGAAACCAATCCAGAAGATTTTAATAGGCCGCTAAGTGTCCCTGCAGATTGGCCAGCTGGGAAGGGTGGGAGAGGGGCTTGTCTTCCCATTGTGCCTACCCTCCCCACCCCACCCTGGCATGCTCAGCTCCGTCCCTGGCAGCCGGGCTGGGTGGGGAGCGGAAGGAGCAGAACCAGCTGTTTCTCGCACCAGTCACTGGGTCACTGCTCTATGTAGTGCAGCAGCCACCTGAGAGAGCCTGGCTGAGGCAGCAGTGGCCTGCCCAGGCCCGGCTTCCAGGGACTGTGGCTGAGCAAGCCAGAGCCCCCTCTCCTCTGGCATGCTTGGCCCTTGTCACCAGCAGCTGAGCCCGGGCAGGGAGCGGACCACCACCGCCTCCCTAGACACGTTATCTCTCAGGAAGCTGCTGTGCTTCATGGAGCAGTGACCTACTGCGGCCACCTTCAGCCATGAGAGGTGGCTCTGTCACGCTTTCCTCCTGGACCCAGCTGCCAGGGAGACCGGCTGAATATGCCAGGGGCAGGGTGGAGCAGCAGGAGAAGGACAGGACCCTTCCCCCTGCAGGTAATGTGGGGTGAAGAGAGTTCAGCAGCCTCAGGCAAGGCACAGGGAGGGGATCATTGGGCAGAGAAGATACATGGGGTGGTCACATGTGTGACGTTATTGACGTGAACTGTGACTTTATAGAACATTGTTGCAACCAGGGTACTATGGTTGTACCAGGTCTTGTACAGAGGAGGACAAGTGGGGAGTCTATGGAAAGGTTGTAGTTTGCTGGTTATGATTATGCTGTCTGTATGTGTGTATCATTTTTGTATTTGAAGTTATGAATATTGGCTATGTACTTGTATCTCAATGAGTTTGATTCTAAGTAGCCTCAGTGAACCATTTGGTAAGCTTCTTGAGAAAGGATTATTCTCAGTAAGTGCCCAATCAAGAAACACTTAACTGACAATGGACTCTGGGAGACCCCAATCCACATATGAGCTTTCCTGGGAATGTTCAAACTAACATGTAAACAATGGTGTTGGCCTGCAAAAAGCTGAATCATTTATGGACATGTGACTTGCCCAGGTGGCTACAAACTCCATCTTGTTGCTGTGATTTTGCACAGAAGAACAAAGGAGCTTCCGCCCACAAGAGAGAGAATATAAAAGGCTCTGGCAGCCTCTCCATTTTGTCTTCAGCTGGCTCAAGAGGTGACCTTTCCACCCCCAAGAGATGCCTGAAAGAAACTGGAACAAAAGACAGTAATTACGGGGCTGTGCGTGATTGCTGGACCCAGACTAGGAAGGAGTCCAGTCTGTAAAAGAAGCTTATTGGAACCTCTCTGGGTTAGATTTCATCTGTAATTAGTTTCTTAATGTATTAGGCTTAGACTTGCGCATTTTGTTTTATTTTGCTTGGTAACTTACTTTGTTCTGTCTGTTATTAGTTGGAACCACCAGCAGGAGAGTGAATTTGTGTGGCGGGGTGGAGGGTGAGAAAACCTGGATTTGTGCTGGAAATGGCCTAACCTGAAGATTACTTTAGATAAGCTATTACCAGCAGGACAGTGGGGTGGGAGGAGGTATTGTTTCATATTCTCTGTGTATATATAAAGTCTGCTGCAGTTTCCACGGTATGCATCTGATGAAGTGAGCTGTAGCTCACGAAAGCTCATGCTCAAATAAATTGGTTAGTCTCTAAGGTGCCACAAGTACTCCTTTTCTTTTTGCGAATACAGACTAACACGGCTGTTACTCTGAAACCTGTAATTAAATCCTACTTTTTGTATTTAATAAAACCACTTTTTACTTATTATTTAACCCAGAGTATGTATTAATATTTGGGGGGGGGGGGGGAGAGAGGCAAACAGCTGTGCATGCCTCTCTATCAGTGTCATAGAGGGTGAACAATTTATGAGTTTACTCTGTATAAGCTTTACACAGGGTAAAATGGATTTATTTGGGGTTTGGGTCCCTTTGGGAGCTGGGTGTCTGGGTGCTAGAGACAGGAGCACTTCCTAAGCTGTTTTCAGTTAAGTCTGCAGCTTTGGGGCACGTGGTTCAGACCCTGGGTCTGTGTTGGAGCAGACTGGCATGTCTGGCTCAACAAGGCAGAGTTCTGGAGGCCCAAACTGGCAGAGAAAAAGGGCTCAGAGATAGTCTCAACACATCAGGTGACAGTCCAAAAGGGGGTCTCTGTGACTGAACCCATCATAATGTGTCCTTCCCTTTGGATTATGTCCCCCCAGTATGGGGAGGCACAAATTGTCCATGAAGTGGCCACTATTTCAGTGCATAGACTAAGGTAGCAAGTGCAAAACAGCTGTGTTCCATTCCTACCTAACCACTGCACAAACCTGGTTGCCTCTGTACTCTAAAATTGCATGGGATTATTATAACCTATTAAAAATAATTCTATAAGCAAATATGGGGCAAAAGCACCTTTATTTTTAATTTAATGAGTATCAGGTACAGAATTTTTTTTTAAATTGTTTTTACTTACAATTATATAGTGTATAGAACATATATTTTTTACAGTCATGCTAATCAGCCAGGCATTTCATGTAGCCTAAAGACTGATTCTTTAGCACAGAAGGAGCAAGTTTTATTTAATGTGTGTACTAAATGTGTTTGCTGGGGTAGAGAGTGGGTCAGCCACAGCCAGGGTGGTGTTTGAGGAGCACCGTACCTGTGGAATCTCTAGGAGGCATCATGACCATAGAGAGCTGCAGCATTCCTTGAAAGGCGGGGTGATAAACCATGGCCCTAGTCCTCATTTTTCCACCCCTTCTCCAGCAGATATGCAGACAGTAGTGAAGCTATGCGAATCCCAAGCTAAAACTTCCATTGGCCCTAGCCCTTGTGCATAGAGAAGGAGGAATGTAAGAAACTTCTAACAGGCCCAAGCAGAAAGAATAAAAGAGCCAATTATTGCATTTATATATAGAGCCTTACCAAATTCATGGTCCATTTTGGTGAATTTCATGGTCATAGGATTTAAAAAATAATAAATGTAATGATTTAGGCTATTTAAATTTGAAATTTCACAGTGTTGTAATTGTAGGGGTCCTGACCCATAAAGGAGTTGTGTGTGGGATTTCAAGGTTATTGTAGGGGGGTTGCGGTATTGCTATCCTTACTCTGCACTGCGGCTGGCGGTGGCGCTGCCTTCAGAGCTGGGCAGCTGGAGAACGGTGGCTGCTGGCCAGGAGCCCAGTTCTGAAGGCAGAGCTGCTTCCAGCAGCAGCACAGAAGTAAGGATGGCAGGATATGATATTTTGCCAGCCTAACTTCTGCACTGCTGCCTGCAGAGCTGCACCCTCAGTCAGCAGCTGCCACTGTCCGGCTGCCCAGCTCTGAAGGCAGCAGCTCAGAAGTAAGGGTGGCATGGTATGATATTGCCACCCTTACTTCTGTGCTGCTGCTAGTGGGCGCTGCCTTCAGAGCTAGGTGCCCTCCAGACCTCAAGGCAGCTGTCATAACCATAGGGGTGGCCTAAATTCCTCCTTACCTGTAAGGGGTTAAGAAGCTTAAGTAACCTGGTTGGCACCTGACCAAAAAGAAACCAATGGGGACAAAAGATACTTTCAAATCTGGTGGCGGGGCAGGGGGGAAAAAGAGGTTTCGTTTTGGGTTCTTTGTTTTCTGTAGCCGTTCGCTCTTGGGACTAAGAGGGACCAGACATCAATCCATGTTCTCCAAATCTTTCTGAACAAGTCTCTTATTTCAAACTTGTAAGTAACAGCCAGGCAAGGCGTATTAGTTTATGTTTGTTTTCTCAACTTGTGAATTTTCCCTTTTCTAAAGGAGCGGACTCACCCCTGCGGCACCTCCTGCTGGTCATTGGGAATTCGCTCTTTTCCAGCGTGGAGCATCCTCTGCAGGCTGGTGATCCACACAGCTCTGGCCCCCGTGTCCCTCACAGACCCTGGTGCCCCTTTCTCTGTGGTTCTGCCCCCTGGCAGTACCCCCACACCCTGCCTATGGGTCTCCACTTCCTGGGGAACCCCCAACCCACTATCCCCACCTTGCCTCAGTCTGGGCTACTGCCAGTCATCACCAAGCCCCCACTCCCTGGGGCAGACTGCAGTGTAAAGGCCACTCATCATAGGCAAGGGGGTTCGGACCTGTTGCCTTCCTCTGTCTCCCAGTACCTCTATGGGCCTTGGACCAGGCCCTACAGCCTGGGGAGTTGCCAGCCTGGAGCACCCTGCTCAGCCTGCTCCTTCCCTAGCACTGCAGCACCATCAGTACCCTGTCACACAGGCCCTGCTCTCTCCCAGTCTGGAGAGAGATTCCTTGGGCCTCTGGCTCACAGCCTTTTTATACAGCCCAGCTGGGGCCTGATTGGGGTGTGGCCCAGCTGCGGCTGCTTCCCCAGTCAGCCATCCCCAGCCACAGCCCTCTCTAGGGCTGCTTTTAACCTCTTCTCTTTTAGGAGTGGGGTAGCCATGCTGCTACACCTTTGCTAGAGGAAGGTTTATCCCTGTTTTATTGTAACTTTGAAACTAAGGCTAGAGGGGGTTCCTCTGTGATCTTTGAATTTTCTGCTACTCTGTCAGGTTAACTACCAGCTTAAGTTTACAGAGGTGATTCTTTTACCTTTTTCTCTTTAAGTAAAATCCTTCTTTTTAAGAACCTGTCTGATTTTTCCATTGTTCCAAGACCTAGGGGTTTGGGTCTTTGATCATTTTGTAACAAGTTGGTTAGGATATTATTCTCAAGCCTCCCCAGGAAAGGGGGTGTATAGGCTTGGGGGAATATTCTGGGGGAATAGGACTCCAAGTGGTCCTTTCCCTGATTGTTTGTTAAATCACTTGGTGGTGGCAGCACTCCTAAGGCAAGAAGGGAATCTGTGCTTTGGGGAAGTTTTAACCTAAGCTGGTAAGAATAAGCTTAGGGGGTCTTTCATGCGGGTCCCCCACAGAGTTCAGAGTGGGGAAGGAACCCTAACAGCAGCACAGAAGTAAGGTTGGCAATACCATGACCCCCACAAAATAACCATGTGACTCTTCTGAAACTCCCTTTTGGGTCAGAACCTATGTTCCCTGTAAGCTGTGTGGCCACGCAGCAGGCTATCAAGGGCTGTGCAGGCGGGGAGAGGCGCCGCTCCCCTGTCCCAGCCCCACCCCACCATAGCTGCTGGGGAGAGGAGTCCCTCCCCTGGCCCAGCCGAGCCCAGGCTTGCCGGAACTGCCGGGAAGAGAAGCCTCTGCCCCAGCCCAGCCCAACCCCATTGGAGTTGCCATAGCCAGGGGGCAGCCTGTACCCCAAACCCCTCATCCCTGGCCCCACCCCAGAGCCTGTGCCCCCTGCACCCAACCCTCTGCCCCAGCCCTGAACCCCCTCCTGCACTCAGAACCCCTTAGTCCCACTCCCACCACACATCACCTCCAGATTGGTACACATAACAAAATTCATTCTGCACATGGATGTAAAAAATTAGAGAGAACACAGGTCAGGACCCCCAATGTGAGAAACGCTGGTCTCCCTTATGAAATCTGTATAGTATAGGGTAAAAGCACACAAAAGACCAGATTTCATGGCCTGTGACGTGGGGTTGGAATAAAACACGATCTTGGAACCTCCATTCTATTCCTATTCAGCACCACCAGGTTTGGAAACCTTCAGGAGGTGACATATTTCATACCCATTAGAGTAGACTTCCTGATGGCTACTATCTCCAATCAGGTGAGGGGTTTTTATTTGAAATTGGGAGCTTTCTCTACAGAGATCCACTATTGTACTTTTTAATTCAGATAGGTAGTCCTCACAACTGTCATAACATTCAGTCCCCAAGTACATTTAAGAAATATTCTTTCTCTGAGGCTTAACCAAAGTCCAGTCCTTAGGAGCACTGACAGTCTCAGGGAAGAGTAATCATGGCTTCTGTATTGAGAGCTGCTAGATGACGACATGGCCATCAATACATAAGTTCACTAAATTCTGCACATTGGTCATCCAGTTGCAGCCAATGACTTTTTTTTGGACATGCCTTAGTTCCCAGTGGAATATCCTCATTTTGTTTGTCCATATTTAAAGGATGATCCTGCTTCCCATCCTGCAGGCATGCTTCTGTGAAGATCCCATTGTAACAGATCTGTAGACCTTTAGCATGATGAAGAATAGGAAAATTTATCTGTTTACCTAAAAATTCCCTTTTTTGAGTAATAAGATCCACAGATCCAGCCTGCCTTGGAGACAAACAGATCATCAAGACTAGAGATGGAAATTGACATAAAATAATTTGGTTTTGTTGTCATTACGGGGAATTTTCTTACTGAGGAGCATGGGGAAATTGTGCTTTTTCCTCAAAGTACAGTTAACACAATCTGTAAATTGGGAAAGTAGAAGTGAATTATCCTGGCTGTGGAAATTATCTCAGTTGGAGGGAACTCCAGGGAGCAAGACAATACCTTGCTGTTCATGACTGACAGGTCTTGTTCTGCCCCACAGCTTCAATCTGGCTGAAGTACTCATTGTAATGGATCCATGGATCTTATAAATAGAAGAAAGAACACTGTCAGGTAAGCACAGATACATTTTCCTATTCCTCTCTCCTTGCTGCGAAAGGAGTGGTAGATACGCTGGAGGGGAGGGATAGGATACAGAAGGACCTAGACAAATTGGAGGATTGGGCCAAAAGAAATCTGATGAGGTTCAATAAGGATAAGTGCAGGGTCCTGCACTTAGGATGGAAGAATCCAATGCACCGCTACAGACTAGGGGCCGAATGGCTAGGCAGCAGTTCTGCGGAAAAGAACCTAGGGGTGACAATGGACGAGAAGCTGGATATGAGTCAGCAGTGTGCCCTTGTTGCCAAGAAGGCCAATGGCATTTTGGGATGTATAAGTAGGGGCATAGCGAGCAGAACGTGATCGTTCCCCTCTATTCGACATTGGTGAGGCCTCATCTGGAGTCCTGTGTCCAGTTTTGGGCCCCACACTACAAGAAGGATGTGGATAAATTGGAGAGAGTCCAGCGAAGGGCAACAAAAATGATTAGGGGTCTAGAACACATGACTTATGAGGAGAGGCTGAGGGAGCTGGGATTGTTTAGCCTGCAGAAGAGAACAATGAGGGGGGATTTGATAGCTGCTTTCAACTACCTGAAAGGGGGTTCCAAAGAGGATGGCTCTAGACTGTTCTCAATGGTAGCAGATGACAGAACGAGGAGTAATGGTCTCAAGTTGCAGTGGGGGAGGTTTAGATTGGATATTAGGAAAAACTTTTTCACTATGAGGGTGGTGAAACACTGGAATGCGATACCTAGGGAGGTGGTAGAATCTCCTTCCTTAGAGGTTTTTAAGGTCAGGCTTGACAAAGCCCTGGCTGGGATGATTTAACTGGGAATTGGTCCTGCTTCAAGCAGGGGGTTGGACTAGATGACCTTCTGGGGTCCCTTCCAACCCTGATATTCTATGATTCTATGACAGGGCAGATGTCACAATTTCTGATGCTGTTGAACCCAGCCCACCTGGTCAAATGTCAGTTTAGCAGACACCAAATTAAAAGAATGATATAGACATAAGAATTTCTATTGCAATTTCTTTAGTCACATAGCTGAGATGTAGCTGAACAATTAGGATGGGTTGTTCCATAACATAAAAATTCAGAAATGTTTCACACTCTGTTTGAATCTGATCACCTGCTAGATCAGGCAGAGTGCTTGTTGTCTGGCCAGCTTGACGTCATCTTTCTCTTGCTGGCATAATACTATAATTCCCCTCATCATAGACTTAGTTACCAATGCTGCAAATATTATTATTCCTATGGAGTCCCCTGATAAAACTTCTCTTACAGGTCTTGGATCCAAAGTGCTGGCAGCTTCCCTGGTGCAGTTGAGGCAGATGTCATACTGGCAGCTTCCTGTGCCCTTGGAACTTGTAACTGTAAATGAATTTGGCTCCCTTTACTTGGCTTGTAAATGCTGCCTCAAGGATGAAAACAGAAACATGAAAAATTCCCTTGCATTTCTTGATCTATCTCTATTTTATCCTGCTGATGATTGTGTAGTTGAATCTTTGGAAAGGACAGAACACAGCAGCAGCTGGTTGGCTCTTGGGAAAATTCTCTCTACCTGCAAGTTAGTGAAAAGACATAGTATGTTGACTGGTAATGACATAACCGATCAGGGCTGGATTGATGACATGCAGGTACCCAAGCTTATGGGAAGTAGGAAATCTATCTATGAATTACTTCCTTTTACAGTACTCCCTCTTCAAGGAGGAAAGGGATGTCTAGCATTAAATTCCTTCCCTACTCCAGGCCAACTACCAGAGGGAAGATCAGGCCTAGCAGTCAGCCTACCACACTGTGGTTGTACTACTGGAAATGGAGATAGAGCTGGTCAATGAGTTTCAGCATCCATGCAGATTATGGGGCCCAGAAAAGTGGTGACTCAAGATTTCACTTGCTTTGTTTGTGCTTAAGGCTAGCCCTGTAAACAGTGTATTGATACTCTATCTCTGTTTTGGGGCTGCTTTGGGTTATTGTGATGGGATCCCTGGGGTGCACCTGGGTCTGTCCTCTTAACTGTCCAGCCTGGGCTGCCTCTCACAATGCTTTGCTAGTGACAAGCAGCAAACCCCTCCAGGCACTGTTATCACTCAGCACAACCGCATGTGGAGCCCCACATGCAGCTGGATTGCATGAATGCTCCCAGAGCCACTCATGAATCACACAGAGAAAAACACCAGCTGATACCAGTCAGCTCTGTGTTCTTGGGGAACCAGGGTCTGCACTGGTATCCAGCCAGTCTGACTCATGAAGGACACCCCTCTCCTCCAGCCTCTGCTTGAACCAAAACTGACCAGAAGAAAGACTTACAGAAAGCAAGGAAAAGGTGGTGGGAGACACACCTAAACCCCTCCTGACAAGGGTGACAGGATTATGGTGATTCTCCTAGCCTCATCTGCATCAAAGATGGGACAGGGAGGTATCTTCATTAGCATACAGAATGGAGAACAGAGATTCCAAGGCAAGAACCGCACTGAACTCTGGGAGCAGAAAAGCAGGGAAGCACTGCATCATGGGGGATCTCCGCTCCAGATGTTAATGAACCTATACCTACACACACCCAGCTCAGCAGTTATCAGACCAATTCTAGTAATGAATCCTTGACTGATATCCAAAATAGTGAAGCTGCCTAATTGCATTGTGAGCTCCCTTGAAGGAGCACCACCCATAGCCAGGAATGATAAGTTCCTATTGTCTATCCTAAAGAAAACCCTTGAGTCATCAGTTTACCCATAAACAAATCTAGTGTTCTCCCTTGAACCATTGTTCTTTCCCTACAAAAACCGCTACCCATGCTCAAGTAAGGGTTCTGATGCCTGGATCCAAACTCTGTATCAGTTGCACTGGGACTTCATCTTCTCCTGACTGATATGCTGGGGGCTCTGCCTGTCTCCAGCACTCAGAGCCCTGAGCTACCACCATCACCTGGGAACTCCGACCAGTTCAAGCTTCAAGCTTCATGGAGTGGTGAGACCCCCAGTGCTCTCTCTCTCTGTTTTTTTTCTACCTCAGGTATAACTTTTTAACCCTGAATTGTTTGATCAGATACAGTTTTCTATATTTGACCTTTGTAATCTTTAATAAGGTAACTGTTATGTTTGTTTAGGCTCTCCTTGTGTGGTTATTACTATTATTCAATAAATAACTTTTATGGTTAAGTTGCTTGCTTCCCTCCCTCTCTCTGTGAACTTTCCTGTTTTGTGGCTTCCCCATTTACTCTGCAGCAACGCTCCTCTTACCTAAGCTAAAGATCCCTGTAGTGCCCCAAAATACTGTGGGGTTTGCTCATCAAGTGGGTTACTACCGGAAAAATTGTAATGTGAAAGTGGGGCTAGGGACGTGCCACGAGGGTGGCAGCTTGAAAGTGCTGCTTGACCCAGTCCACTGAATCCATGGGACATATAAGGGTGGCAGCCTGGAAGTGCTGCTTGGCCCAGCTTATTGAGTCTAGGGGCATATAAAGGTGGCAGCTTGAAAATCCTGCTTGACCCAGCCACTGAGTCCAGGAATATATAAGGGGTCAGCTTGAGAGTGCTGATTGACCCAGTCCACTCAGCCTTGCTCTATTAGAGTGTATGTGTGTGTGTGTTCATCTGATTCTGGGGCTGGAGGAACCCAGCCCTGGGGAACCTAGGTCCTGCAGGATAGCTCCAGGGGAGGGGACTTGCAGAAGGGAGAAGTAGAGCTCCATATGAAAACACAAGTGATACCAGCAGTACATTGATAGAATTACAGAACACCCCCCTCACCAGAAGAGTAACCCTAATAAATGAGCATACCCCAAAGTAACAGGAAAATCTGGTAACACAGCCAAATCCCCCCAGCTCCCAGCCTTGTACCTCAGGAATATACTGTTTTGCACTGCTCAAGACAAGCTGTGCAAATTTATTAATTGGTTCACCACTTTCACAGTGGAAAGTGGATATACACCAGCCTTTGTAAACCTATGCAGATTTACCAAACACTTCAGGAAAACTCACTAGTAAAACATGTTTATTGATTACAAAAGATGGATTTTAAGTAATTATAAGTGATAGGCAAAAAGTCAGAGTGGTTACCAAAAGAAAAATAATATATAAGCACAGTTTAAACTCTTAACCGTGTTAAACTGGGCAACATCTAGATTAAGCAGTTTTTCTCACCCCACTGGAGACTGCAATTCATAGTACACAGATTTCACCCTTGAAACCTGGGCCAGTCTCCTCTGTTGGAGTCTTTGGTCTTTTGAATGTCATAGAATCATAGAATCATAAAATATCAGGGTTGGAAGGGACCTCAGGAGGTCATCTAGTCCAACCCCCTGCTCAAAAGCAGGACCCATCCCCAATTAAATCATCCCAGCCAGGGCTTTGTCACTTTGTCCTTGTTGCTTGCACCATGGAGGGAGGAGAAAAGGTGAAGCATGGGGTCACTGTGTTCTGTTTTATACCTTTAGTCCCATGTGCTTGGAGAACAGTCCAGGCATGTCTGGTGGGCATTGCTGACTCCCCAGGCAAGGTTGAGCAATTCTCCTGGTGTGGCCTTGTGCAAGTGAGTAAGTACGTTGTAGCTTCCTTGCTGGACTATGGCTGTTGATCGTTGTTTGACACCCGCCCAGGTGTTGTCTCTGGAGACCTAATATCTGGCTGATTCCCCAACTTACAGCATGTTTTAGTGATAACCATACAGTACAATCCTATAACTTCATATGCACTAATGACATACATATTTAAATAGAACAATGACTTTCTGCAGATCATAACCTTTCCCCTGATACCTTACCTGGCATGCTTTATATGCAAGATCACAATTATATATAAATGAGGAATATGGGGGTTACAGGGTACAGAGTGTCACAATTATTTATTAGGATCTCATCTGAGGATCCTCGGTCTGGGACTCGGTGTTAGGACATAATTAATCTCCAGGGTGAGCAAGAAGAAGGCCTCCTGCACCACTGTTGAAGCCTCCTTCCAAAGCTAAACAATACAGTGACATCATTGTTGGAGGAATTTCGGCAGAAGCCATGTGAGTACCTTGTCCTCCTTGATATGTATGGAGCAGTACAACACTCCAAAATGGGCCTAATTGTTGATTATTTTAACTTGAACCAAAACCCTGGAACTGAACATTCTATCTTAGGGGAAGTTTGGCTGTAGTGTGATGTGGATGTATCCATTTTTGCCTTGAATCAAATTTATAAAAATGCTGGTAGGCCTTTTGTGACCCCCGTCTCTATCTTCAATCAGGAAGTGAATACAGGGTGTAAGTATAAACATGAACTAAAGTTAACTATTGATTTTAAAGTATTTGTTGTTTAAAAATATTATGATTCTACTTTGACATATTACTATTTTAAAAATACAGTTTTAAACCACTCTTTAATGTATGTAAGTATTCACAGCACCCTGAAACTGATGATTAGAGTCCTGTTTTTCCCATTATGTCTAATAACTTTGTCTTCCTGTCTGCTTTTGGGTAGCAGATATGGAACAGAAATGAGCAGTGGCAAAACACCAGAACATCCAGTTCGAGCAAAGCGCTAAAACTGAGTTTACCCTGTAATGTCGAACAGGTCTTAGAAGTATTTCTGTGTAGGTCATAGCCACTGGAGAAAGACGAGCTATGTAACTTATATGTGCAAATCTTCTGTCTCTCTCTCTCTTTTTTTTTTTTTTTTGGTATATTTCTGTCCAATTGATTTGGACTGTCTCTGAAACACCATCTGAGAGATTGTGTGGTACCTTGCAGGCAAGAAGCAGATTAGAGATTAGTGAAAATGCATGAAAAGAAAACTACCCAAGCAAAATCTTGCTGTGGTCTTAATGGCACACGCTGGTTCTGTTTCAGATTCTATGCTGAGTAACACTGGCATCTGCAAACAAAACCAACTCATACAGTATGGAGTTGTATGCAGGGCTGGCCTAACGGGTGGGCAACATGGGCCATCACCCAGGATGCCATGGTCAGAGGGGTGCTGTGATCAAGAGGCAAGGAATGGGGCAGGCCTGGGGTGCGAGGTAATAGCTCACCTTATCTGATCACTCTTGTTACAGTGTGTATGGTAACACTTGTTGTTTCATGTTCTCTGTGTATATAAAATCTCCCCACTGTATTTTCCACTGCATGCATCTGATGAAGTGAGCTGTAGCTCACGAAAGCTTATGCTCAAATAAATTTGTTAGTCTCTAAGGTACCACAAGTACTCCTTTTCTTTTTGCGGATACAGACTAACACGGCTGCTACTCTGAAACCTACATAACTCACATAGACTCAGTTAATACCAGACAAACAATCACAATTAGGGCCAGAGATAAATTTTGAATGAGACATACTCTGGTACATCAGTAGTAAGATCACCCAGTTCTATTGATGCCAGAGTTGTTTGGAGGAATAAAGAGTGAGTGTGTTAGGGCTTGGCTACACTTGCAAGTTAGAAAGCATTAAATCAGCTCTGGGGGCCCTAACTCCTGAGGTGTCTAAACTGGCAAGGTGCTTAGAGCGCCTGGACTCTGTGGCTGGAGCGCTCCTGGTAATCTACCTCCATGAGAAGCATAGAGCTTACTGTGCCCTGGCTGAAACACCTGGGTGTCAGTGTGGACAATGTGTTGCATTACTGCACTGTGATTGGCCTCTGGAAATGTCCCATACTCCCTTGAAGTCAAATGGCCACTCTGGTCATTGTTTTGAAGTCGGCTGCAGGCATGTGGATATCCCCTTTCAAAGCTCCGTTTTTGACAGCCAGCATGCTTATCTGCTCCAGGACAAAGCAAACCATTACTGTGGAATGCTCCTGCTACAGAGGCAGGCATGTGTGAGTGTGTGTGAGAGAAAGGCAGGGGCGTGTGTGCTGATGTCGGGGTTTACCCCTTTCCCCTGCCGCTGTCTGAATTTACAAGACAGCATGCTGACACACTCTCTACCCCACATACACACAACACACTTCCTGTCACACTCCACCCCTTTTGAAAAGCCTGTTGCAGCCACTTGCTCACTGGGATAGCTACAACAATGCACTGCTCTCTGTGGCGTTGCAAGAGTTGCTAATGTGGCCACGCCACTGCGCTTGCAGCTGACAGTGTAAACACATGGCAGCACTTTCCCTGCTGGGTCTCCAAGGGCTGGTTTAACTCCCAGCGCTCTACATCTGCAAGTGTAGCCATAGCCTTAGTGAAAGTCTATGCTATCCATGTGGCAGCACTGAATTTGGCACCCAGAAGAGGCTGCACAGGCTTAGGAAATGGGGTATAAATCCACTGAATAAAAGAAATATCCAGAATAATGCCTGTCATTATATTTAGAGGAGTTGCTATAGAACCAAATTCTCATAGATTTAAAGTTTTTGCCTAATGTATGACATTACCAGCATAGTCATATAGCTCACATGCTCTTTCACAGGCATTTGATATGTAACTGAATTTTGAATATGTTTTCCTTGATGAGGGAGAATGTGGATGTGAACTTACCTATGACTCTGGACACCAGACATGACTCTGGACAGCAGATTATACTACAGCCATCCTAATTTTCATACTGTCACTAATAACTTTGGCTTGGAGGTCATGGTGTTCATGATAACTGAATTTCAATAAAGTCAGTGACCCTGCATCAGTGGCTCCTGTGTCCAGTGGGGTTGGGCCTGGGCCTGGCTCCCTGCTCTGGGCATTGTAACATGGCCCATGTGGTCACAACATTTCTTTGGTGAGCCACCTCTCTGTAGATGGAGATGGAGGGTGGATACACTAAACCTGTGTGCTGCGACCATGTGGGCCAGCCCAGTGGGACCCAGGAGCAGCTGATATCTTGGGTGAGTGCAAGGTGGGGTTGCTCTCACATCTTCACCCTCAGCTCCACCTTTCCATGCCTTATAGTGTTACACCTATGCTGTAAAAAAAATTAGGAGTACTTGTGGCACCTTAGAGACTAACAAATTTATTTGGGCATAAGCTTTTGTGGGCTAAAACCCACTTCATCGGATGCATGCAGGGGAAAATACAGTAGGAAGATACATATACACAGCGAACATGAAAAAATGGGTGTTGCCATACCAACTGTAAAAAGACTAATCAATTAAGATGGGCTATTATCAGCAGGAGAAAAAAACACTTTTGTAGTGATAATCAGGATGGCCCATTTCAAACAGCTGACAAGAAGGTGTGAGTAACAGTAGGGGAAAAATTAGCATGGGGAAATAATTTTTACTTTGTGTAATGACCCATCCACTCCCAGTCTTTATTCAAGCCTAATTTAACGGTGTCCAGTTTGCAAATTAATTCCAATTCTGCAGTTTCTCATTGGAGTCTGTTTCTGAAGCTTTTTTGTTGGAGAATTGCGACTTTTAGGTCTGAAATTGAGTGACTAGGGAGGTTGAAGTGTTCTCCGACTGGTTTTTGAATGTTATAATTCTTGACATCTGATTTGTGTCCATTTATTCTTTTTCGTAGAGATTGTCCAGTTTGGCCAATGTACATGGAAGAGGGGTATTGCTGGCACATGATGGCATATATCACATTGGTAGATGTGTAGGTGAACGAGCCTCTGATGGTGTGGCTGATGTGATTAGGTCCTACGATGGTGTCCCTTGAATAGATATGTGAACAGAGTTGGCAACGGGCTTCGTTGCAAGGATAGGTTCCTGGGTTTGTGTTTTTGTTGTATGGTGTGTGGTTGCTGGTGAGTATTTGCTTCAGGTTGGGGGGCTGTCTTGTCAACTGTTTGAAATGGGGCATCCTGATTATCACTACAAAAGTGATAGTCTCCTGCTGATAATAGCCCATCTTAATTGATTAGTCTCGTTACAGTTGGTATGGCAACACCCATTTTTTCATGTTCTCTGTGAATATATATCTTCCTAATGTATTTTCTACTGCATGCATCCGATGAAGTGGGTTTTAGCCCATGAAAGCTTATGCCCAAATAAATTTGTTAGTCTCTAAGGTGCCACAAGTACTCCTTGGTTTTTTTGCTGATACAGACTAACACGGCTACCACTCTGAAACCTGACACCTATGCCGTGTAATTTATCAAAAATTTCCAAGGCAGAAACATAACCTTAATTATTAACTATCCATAAACTTTTAAAATGTCCTGTGGGAATATGGCACTGGAAGGCTTTCCCTTCATGCTGCCTATTTTCCCATCTCTCGTGCCAGCTAATCACTGTGGAACTCAGAAGAGTATTGGAAATTCAGGAATGCAAATACACAATATTTATGCATCTTAAATGTTAATATTTTACTTATCTGAATGAAGGCTCTCTCTATATAAGCCCCCTTGGAAATGCAAACATAAAGCTCTCACAGTTTTTGGTTAGCCTTACCAATTGCAGACAACATTTGTCTCAATATGAAATGGTGGTCATAGAGTATGGGTCTTTGAAAGTTTTTTCAAAATCTCTCCATACTTTAACATCAGTGTGATCCCTCTACCTCTTCCATGGGAGAGGGAGAAAAGAAGACAAGGTGTCTGTACTAAGGCAGTGAACCTGACCTTACCCATTATTGTCCTACAAAGAAAGATAGAACGTTGGGGTTCAGAGGAGGAATTATGACAAAAGGGAAACCACACATGCATATAGATGAATAGATTCTAGGACCGTATGGGACCACTGTGGTCATGTAGTCTGACTTCCGGTATAACACAGACCATAGATTTTCCTTAAAATAATTCCATTTGAACTAGAGCATATCTTTAAAAAAACATTCAATCTTGACTTAAAAATGAACTATCTTATCTAGTCACTTAGTTAGGATCTGTGCAACACAAAGGGCAGCACTGTCCTGTAGACACCAGTAAATGGGGGTTGAATTGAAACAATTGTTTAAAAGGAATGCACAGAAGAGGAGTAATATACCTAGAGATTTCAGAAACGTCCTTTTTGTACTGAAAATCCTGAGACTCATAACAAGAAATTATTTGTCTATTAGAAGGAATAGCTGTGAGGAAACTTGTTTTGCTAGGTAAAAGCTGTATAGCAGAGCACAGGCAGGGCCGTCCTTACCCATACTCAAAGTACGCAGCTGCATAGAGCACCAGGAAATTTTGGGCACCAAATTTCCTGAGCCTTGTGCAGCTGTGTGCTGCTCCAGCTCCTGCTCCGGTTCTTCCCTAGGGCCCCTGCCCCTGCTCTGTCCCAGCCCAGGCTCTTGAAGGTCATCTTATTGAATCAGACCAATTCTCCAATTTATCAAGGTCATTTTGAATTTTAATCCTGTCCTCCAAAGTGCTTGCAACCCCTCCCAGGTTGGTGGCATCTGCAAATTTTATAAGCATATTTTAACTCCATTATCCAAGCCATTAATGAAAATATTGACTAGTAACAGACAGGATTGACCCATGTGGGGCTTTACTAGATACACCCTCCTTATCTTACAGTGAATCACTGCTAACTACTCTTTGAGTTTGGTCATTCAACCACTTGGGCACCCGCCTTATAATAATTTAATCTAGACCATATTTCCCGAGTATGCTGAGCTCTTGCACAGGGATCACTCAGCAAAGTGCTCCTAATGCCTCTCTCACCCCACCTATACCTCAACAACCCTCCACCAGCCCCCACTTATCCTGACAGCACCCACAGGCATCCCAGCAGCCCTGACATATAGCCTGCTCACCTCAGCCCCACCAGCCACAACCCCCAACATCCCCCAGTTACCCCCAAGCCTTCTGGCCACCAACAGTTTGCCCCCAGCCCCTCACCCACTGCCCCCAGGACCTTCCTGTACATTCACCACAACCCTTCCCCACTCAGCACTTCACTACACTTCCATCTTGGGCTATGGTGGCTCCTCCCAATCCCAGCCACCCAGCACTGTTTTCTCCCATCACTATGCTTACACGGATCTGCACTGCTCAGGTTTTGCCCAGCCCCTGCTTCATCATGACCAGAAGAGCAGCTGTGTCAAATTTGAGTGAGTGGCATTGCGACCAGGTACATGGTGTCACAGCACTGCTTCCCTCCCTGCAGTGATCAGGGGCCCTGTTCAGATGGAGACCCTGTGCAAGTGCCCCAAGTGTACATTGGTTAATCTGGGCCTGCCAAAATCAGTAGAGTTCCGCCCATTGATGTTAGAACATTGCCTGACATTTTGGAACTGATCAGGTATGCAGCACAATAATCCTTCAGGATAAATCTTATGGGATTACTGAGGACCAGCTGAATTGTCTGTTGCAGGCAAGTGGCGGGGGGAGGGGGGGGAAGGGGGAGAGAAGGCATGCAGTCTCTGTCCCTGAATCTGAATACCCTGCCCTCCTTGTACCAACAGGAGACAAAGGGACATGAGTCAGCTGAAGTCCTGATCCCATCCTGCTCCCTCTCTGCCCCTGACCTGCACACCACCAGGCTTGCAACCTCCATTTTGCCTTTTACTCCCCCACTTCCCATGCCCAGGCTGGCATTGAATTTTCTCTGTTCTTCACTAGACCTTGCTCCCTTGGACATCTCTCCCCTTGACTCCTGTAGCTTCTTCCTCCCTGGCTTAGCCTCTCCCCTTGCTCAGCCAAAAGGCTTCTGCTAAAATCACCTTCCTCCCCTGATGCTCTGCTCATGTCAGTTATTTCTTCAGATCCCTGCACTGCCCTACCCATGCCTCCTGCATCAAGGTCAGACTTTTCACCTGCAAGGCCCTACCCCGCTCCTCCTGCCTACATCTCCTCCTGCTCCCCCTTACTCAGCCCAGGCCTCCCTCTTCACAGGCCCTTGGTAAACCTCTCTCCATCACCATTATACTGCCTTCCCTGCCCTCATTCTGCATGGAACAGTCTCTCCCTCTTCCCATGTGTCCTGGGACTTCCCACTCCTTCTTCACATTCTTCCCCAGAGCTCACTCCTTCTCAACAGTGACCCCTCTTTGACATTCCTGCACACGGTCTCTAATGTCCATCCCTCTGCAGGAACTGTGTGAGGAAACTCACCTGTCTCCGTGGCAGAGCAAAGGTGTCTGCTAGTTGTTTACTCTGCTGAGGTGACTGTATGAACCTGCACTGTCTTGAATAATAAGCTCCTACCATGTAGCTGGCAATGCCCTGTGTTTGCTGTGATGAAAACAGTAGCGCTGCAACCCTCGTTGGCAACAGCAGGGGGTCCATTGTTTTGAATGTGCACCTACAGAAGTTAGCTTGGTGGGCTGGAGCGATGGCAAAAATATTTAAGAGAAGTAGAAATTCCCTTTTGGTAATGGATTTTGATGCATTTCCCACTGCTGCATTACATCCCCCTGGGAGGTGTCCTTCTGGTCCTCGAGCTCCTGATGTGGTCTTCCTGGGAAAGGAGTGACTGTGGCAGCTGTTTAGTTTGAAAAACAATAACATAACACTTTATTAGTAACTTAGTTCTGATGATCTCGCTTCACTGAGTTACAGCACATGAAATGTGAAGCTTAATGGTAGGCAGGCATCTTCCCTATTATCAAGGGGGTGGGAGTGGTCTGTTTGTGCTGTAAGTGACCTACTGGAGACTGTGGTCCTACTAGTAGCTTTTGTGGAACAAGATTTTATCACAAAGGATGAAAAGGAAAAAATGAACTATCTAGTCACTTAGTTAGGATCTGTGCAACACAAAGGGCAGCACTGTCCTGTAGACACCAGTAAATAGGGTTCGAATTGGGGCAAGGGGGGGTTACTGCAACAAGGAATAATGGGAAGTAATGAGGAAAAGGAAAATATAAATGGAATCTTAGGGGGAAATACCATAAGGTTTAGTTCTATCCAGCTGTGGAATGTTCTCCCAAAGAAGGAGGCCCTAGTCCCATCCATCTCTTGGGTCTTTAGAACTGGACATAAAATGTACCAAAGCTGACAGTCCTTCTTAATTACAGGGCTGGATCGAATATTCTTCAAAGTATTTTACAACTCTACTGTCCATGGAATTCTTTGCACACTCCCACATCCAGGATCTGCATATGAGTTTTCTGACTGGGTTAAAGCAGAGCCTCTGCAAAGTGACTCTGAAATTCCTATGCACCACCAGTTCCCACTGCATAGTTTCTTCCCTCTTCTGAAAGTAACGCTACTTCTGCAATGCTCCTGTTCCCGCAGCTGAGAGGACAGGGTTACTGCTTCTGAGGCTGTACTTCAGATCTATAGACAAAAGTGGGGGAGTTCCCAAAGGATATTGATTCTGCTCCTTGGAGCTGATACTTCTGCTCCCATGCTCAAGCCAGGACTGACCCAACGTGTGAGAATTCAGGGACTAGCATTCATTCTGTGTTACATTCTGGTTCCAAACACAACTGCTTTTCTGTTCTCTCAGGACAGCACTGGGATACAAGGACCATAGTTGTCTCTGGCAGAACATGTGGGGATAATGGGCTAGCACTTTTCTAAGAAGTCCTGGCACAGTCAAGGAATTATGATGTGATTGGAATAATAGAGACTTGATGGGATAACTCACATGACTGGAGTACTGTCATGGAGGGATATAAACTGTTCAGGAAGGACAGGCAGGGCAGAAAAGGTGGGGGAGTTGCACTGTATGTAAGGGAGCAGTATGATTGCTCAGAGCTCAAGTATGAAACTGCAGAAAAACCTGAGAGTCTCTGGATTACGTTTAGAAGTGTGAGCAACAAGGGTGATGTCGTGGTGGGAGTCTGCTATAGACCACCAGACCAGGGGGATGAGGTGGACAAGGCTTTCTTCTGGCAACTCACAGAAGTTACTAGATCACAGGCCCTGGTTCTCATGGGAGACTTCAATCACCCTGATATCTGCTGGGACAGCAATACAGCGGTGCACAGACAATCCAGGAAGTTTTTGGAAAGTGTAGGGGACAATTTCCTGGTGCAAGTGCTGGAGGAACCAACTAGGGGCAGAACTCTTCTTGACCTGCTGCTCACAAACCAGGAAGAATTAGTAGGGGAAGCAAAAGTGGATGGGAACCTGCGAGGCAGTGACCATGAGATGGTTGAGTTCAGGATCCTGACACAAGGACAAAAGATGGTTGAGTTCAGGATCCTGACACAAGGAAGAAAGGAGAGCAGCAGAATACGGACCTTGGACTTCAGAAAAGCAGACTTTGACTCTCTCAGGGAACTGATGGGCAGGATCCCCTGGGAGAATAATATGAGGGGGAAAGGAGTCCAGGAGAGCTGGCTGTATTTTAAAGAATCCTTATTGAGGTTACAGGGACAAACCATCCCAATGTGTAGAAAGAATAGTAAATATGGCAGGTGACCAGCTTGGCTTAACAGTAAAATCCTTGCTGATCTTAAACACAAAAAAGAAGCTTACAAGAAGTGGAAGATTGGACATAAGACCAGGGAAGAGTATAAAAATATTGCTTGGGTATGCAGGAGTGAAATCAGGAAGGCCAAATCACACCTGGAGTTGCAGCTAGCAAGAGATGTTAAGAGTAACAAGAAGGGTTTCTTCAGGTATGTTAGCAACAAGAAGAAAGTCAAGGAAAGTGTGGGCCCCTTACTGAATGAGGGAGGCAACCTAGTGACAGAGGATGTGGAAAAAGCTTAATGTACTCAATGCTTTTTTGCCTCTGTCTTCACAAATAGGTCAGCTCCCAGACTACTGCACTGGGCAGCACAGCATGGGGAGGAGGTGACCAGCCCTCTGTGGAGAAAGAAGCGGTTCAGGACTATTTAGAAAAGCTGGACGAGCACAAGTCCATGGGGCCGGATGCGCTGCATTGAGAGTGCCAAAGAAGTTGGTGGCTGTGATTGCAGAGCCATTGGCCATTATCTTTGAAAACTCATGGTGATCCGGGGAAGTCTAAGGATGACTGGAAAAGGCTAATGTAGTGCCCATCTTTAAAAAAGGAAAGAAGGAGGATCCTGGGAACTACAGGCCAGTCAGCCTCACCTCAGTCCCTGGAAAAATCATGGAGCAGGTCCTCAAGGAATCAATTCTGAAGTACGTAGAGGAGAGGAAAGTGATCAGGAACAGTCAGCATGGATTCACCAAGGGCAAGTGAAGTCTGACTAATCTAATTGCCTTCTATGATGAGATAACTGGCTCTGTGGATGAGGGGAAAGCGGTGGACGTGTTGTTCCTTGACTTTAGCAAAGTTTTTGGCACAGTCTCCCACAGTATTCTTGCCAGCAAGTTAAAGACGTATGGGCTGGATAAATGGACTATAAAGTGGATAGAAAGTTGGCTAGATCCTTGGGCTCAAGGGGTAGTGTGATCAATGGCTCCATGTCCAGTTGGCAGCCGGTATCAAATGGAGTGCCCCAAGGGGTGGTCCTGGGGGCGGTTTTGTTCAGTATCTTCATAAATGACCTGTAGGATGGTGTGGATTGCACCCTCAGCAAGTTTGCAGATGACATTAAACTGGGAGGAGAGGTAGATACGGTGGAGAGTAGGGATAGGATACAGAGGGCCCTAGACAAATTAGAGGATTGGGCCAAAAGAAATCTGATGAGGTTCAACAAGGACAAATGCAGAGTCTTTCACTTACGATGGAAGAATCCCATGGCACTGCTACAGACTAGGGACCGAATGGCTAGGCAGCAGTTCTGCAGAAAAGGACCTAGGGGTTACAGTGGACGAGAAGCTGGATATGAGTCAACAGTGTGCCCTTGTTGCCAAGAAGGCCAATGGCATTTTGGGTTGTATATGTAGGGGCATTGCCAGCAGATCGAGGGACGTGATCATTCCCCTCTATTCGACATTGGTGAGGCCTCATCTGGAGTACTGTCCAGTTTTGGGCCCCACACTACAAGAAGGATGTGGAAAAATTGGAAAGAGTCCAGCGGAGGGCAACAAAAATGATTAGGGGGTTGGAGCACATGACTTATTAGGAGAGGCTGAGGGAACTGGGATTGTTTAGTCTGCAGAAGAGAAGAACGAGGGGGGATTTGATAGCTGCTTTCAACTACCTGAAAGGGGGTTCCAAAGAGGATGGATCTAGACTGTTCTCAGTGATAGCAGATGATAGCATGAAGAGTAATGGTCTCAAGTTGCAGTGGGGGAGGTTTAGGTTGGATATTAGGAAAAACTTTTTCCCTCGGAGGGTGGTGAAACACTGGAATGCGTTACCGAGGGAGGTGGTGGAATCTCCTTCCCTAGAAGTTTTTAAGGTCAGGCTTGACAAAGCCCTGGTTGGGATGATTTAGTTGGGGATTGGTCCTGCTTTGAGCAGGGGGTTGGACTAGATGACCTCCTGAGGTTCCTTCCAAACCTGATATTCTATGATTCTACGATTCTGTGATTCTAAGTGACTATTCTCCTCTATTCAGCACTGGTGTGTCCAGTAGGGAAGGGATGTGGACAAATTGTAGAGAGTCCAGCGGAGGGCAACAAAAATGATTAGTTGGCTGGGGCACATGACTTATGAGGAGGGGCTGAGGGGACTGGTCTTATTTAATCTGCAGAAGAGAAGAGTGAGGGGGGATTTGATACCAGCCTTCAATTGCCTGAAGGGGGGTTCCAAAGAGGATGGAGCTAGGCTGTTCTCAAGGGTGGCAGATGACAGAACAAGGAGCAATGGTCTCAAGTTGCAGTGGGGGAGGTCTTGGTTGGATATTAAGAAAAACTATTTCACTAGGAGGGTGGTGAAGCACAGGAATGGGTTACCTAGGGAGGTGATGGAATTTCCATCCTTAGAGCCCTGGCTGTTATGATTTAGTTGGTGTTGCTCCTCTTTAAGCAGGGGGCTGGACTAGATGACCTCCTGAGGTCTCTTCGAACCCGAATTTTCTGTGATTCTATACTTCCCAATGGAGACACCAGAGGAGTTCCATTACTGGTGATAGCACACAGGATTTTTTGACCTCTACAAGTCATATTTGAGGAGAGGAAGGATGGTTCAGTGGCTGGGGGAACTAGCCTAAGACTTGGGAAGCAAGGGTTCATATCCCTGTTCTGCCACAGACTTCTGGTGTGACCTTGGGCAAGTCATTTAGCCTCATGGTTTCTCAAAAAATGGAGATAACTGTGGATTGTGAGGCACTCACATTCTATGATAATGGTGGTCATATGCATATATAAGATACATTGATGGAACTAAAAGCAGTAGCGCTTATAGCCTTTGTATGCTGCAGTCACTAGAAATCACATACTTAAAACAGATGTTATGTTCCATCCAGGAGAGGACAGTGGTAAATGCATATGCTAAGTGAGTATACTAGTTATGGTCAGTGTCCATCCAATGTAACAAAATACTCAACTCTGTGTGTAGGATGAGAGACTTCATCTTCTTTGGAAATATTGGGATTTCTTTTCTTTTGGTTTGTGCTCTGTCAATAAAAGAGTTTTCATTTTTAGACCCTCAAATGGGACAATCTAGAAAAATCAATTACAAATGGAAATGTCCCTATCTCCATTTCCTGCTTAGGCTAATAAAGTTTCTCTGACATAATGAGAGACTAAGAGGTTTGCAATGCTATAATATTGGACTCTTCACGATCACTGCCGAGATCATGGAGCAATCTTAAAACACCACTTATTCTATGTCTCCACAGTCCCTAAGGTTACTTCACATAAAACAGGTGAATTCAGTATATCTTCTAAGGGACAAACTTAGATACACACATGCAACTCCCACCTGACTTAGTAACAGTTATTCCTGTATATATGAGAGCAGAATTTGGCCCTTAATATTTTAATTAATATACCCATTTAAAAATAAATACACACTTGCTCCCATTACCCCAGTTCTCTGTCCTTATTATCTATGATAATTGTTATGAGAGTGAAACGTTATTATACCAGAACTCATTTTATTCCATGTTGGGTCAAGTTTCTCTCATAATTATACCTATGAAACTCCAGTGATTTCACTGGAACTGCACAATGTAAATATTAACAGACTTTTCCCCATACAGTATAAAATTATCACTTTCACTGTCTCCATCAGCCAATTTGCCCAGTGTTTGCTCTGAATTCCCATTTCCTCTTTCTGTGAATTTCCTCTTCATTCTCTTGGTTAAATTCCTCAATCTCTGGCAGTTTCTGGGGATATTTGTCATGCATTTCCATTCCTCTAGGATAGGCCACTCAGCCTCCTTCTGCTGACAGGATCTGGTCTCTCCTGAAGTTCTTGAAACATTACTCTCTCTCTTTTTTCCCCCCTCTGTCTTAAATCTATATTCACCGGATATCTCTGGATTATTTTCCCCTTGTCAGCTGCCCTTCAGACTAGAACTGGAGCATAGAGCATCAGCACCTTTCTCTAAGGGTATGTCTACACTACGAAATTAGGTCGGATTTATAGAAGTCAATTTTTTAGAAAGCGATTTTATACAGTCAATTGTGTGTCCCCCCACACTAATGTACTAAGCGCATTAAGTCGGTGGAGTGCTAGCATCAACTTTCGGAGCATTGCACTGTGGGTAGCTATCCCACAGTTCCCGCAGTTTCTGCCGCCCATTGGAATTCTGGGGTAAGCTCCTAATGCCTCATGGGGCAAAAACATTGTTGCAGGTGGTTTTGGGTACATGTTGTCAGTCACCCCTCCCTCCATGAAAGCAATGGCAGACAATCATTTCGCGCCTTCTTTCTGTGCAGGCGCCATACTGCTTTCAGCAGACGGTGCAGTAGGACTGCTAACCGTTGTCATCATCCACCGCTTCCGCTGCCACTCTGCTCTCCTGCTCTGCTGATGCTATGAATCCACCTCACAGGTCCTCTATATGACTGTCATCATCCACCGCTTCCGCTGGCACTCTGCTCTCCTGCTCTCCTGCTGGTCTCGGAGGGCCGCTTCCGCTGCAACTCTGCTCAGCTGCTCGTGTCTCGCCATACCAAGGCAAGTGTGCAGCCCGCTCAGCTGTTGTGTCCTGGCAGCAGTCAGTGCAGTAGGTCTGCAAAACTGGTCATCCAACAACCGCTTTCCCTGCAATTCTGCTGTCCTGCAGACGCCATACCATGGCAAGCATGGAGCCCACTCAGATCACCACGGCAGTTATGAGCATTGTAAACACCTCGCACATTATCCTGCAGTATATGCAGAACCAGAACCTGCAAAAGCAGGCGAGCAGGTGATGGCAGCGTGGTGATGAGAGTGATGAGGACATGGACACAGACTTCTCTCAAAACATGGGTCCTGGCAATTTGGCTATCCTGGTGGCAATGGGGCAGGCTCATGCCATGGAACGCCGATTCTGGGCCTGGGAAACAAGCACAGACTGGTGGGATCACAAAGTGTTGCAGGTCTGGGATGATTCCCAGTGGCTGTGAAACTTTCGCATGCGTAAGGGCACTTTCATGGAACTTTGTGACTTGCTTTCCCCTGCCCTGAAGTGCAAGAATACCAAGATGAGAGCAGCCTTCACAGTTCACAAGTGAGTGGTCATAGCCCTCTGGAAGCTTGCAACACCAGACAGCTACTGGAATCAATTTGGAGTGGGCAAATCTACTGTGGGGGCTGCTGTGATCCAAGTAGCGAACGCAATCACTGAGCTGCTGCTATCAAGGGTAGTGACTCTGGAAAATGTGCAGCTCATAGTGGATGGCTTTGCTGCAATGGGATTCCCTAACTGTGGTGGGGCGATAGATGGAACGCATATCCCTATCTTGGGACCGGATCACCAAGGCAGCCAGTACATAAACCAAAAGGGGTATTTTTCAATGGTACTGCAAGCACTGGTGGATCACAAGGGGCATTTCACCAACATCAATGTGGGATGGCCGGGAAAGGTACATGATTCTCGCATCTTTAGGAATTCTGGTCTGTGGGAACGGCTGCAGCAAGGGACTTACTTTCCAGACCAGAAAATAACTGTTGGGGATGTTGAAATGCCTATAGTTATCCTTGGGGACCCCGCCTACCCTTTAATGCCATGGCTCATGAAGCCGTACACAGGCAGCCTGGACAGTAGTCAGGAGCTGTTCACCTATAGGCTGAGCAAGTGCAGAATGGTGGTAGAATGTGCTTTTGGACATTTAAAAGTGCGCTGGCACAGTTTACTGACTCAGTTAGACCTCAGCGAAACCAATATTCCCATTGTTATTACTGCTTGCTGTGTGCTCCACAATATCTGTGAGCGTAAGGGGGAGACGTTTATGGAGGGGTGGGAAGTTGAGGCAAATCGCCTGGCCACCGATTATGTGCAGCCAGACACCAGGGCAGTTAGAAGAGCACAGCAGGGCGTGCTGTGCATCAGAGAAGCTTTATAAACCAGTTTCATGGCTGACCAGGCTACCGTGTGACAGTTCGGTTTGTTTCTGCTTGATGAAAACCCGCCCCCTTGGTTCACTCTACTTCCCTATAAGCCAACCGCCCTCCCCTCCCACCTTCGATCACCGCTTGCACAGGCAATAAAGCCATGGTTGTTTCAAATTCATGCATTCTTTATTAATTCGTCACACAAATAGGGGGATAACTGCCAAGGTATCCCGAGAGGGATGGGGGAGGAGGGAAGCACTGGGTGGGGTGGTGAATGAGGGGAGGAGGAAAGGACAAGGCCACACTGCACTTCAAAACTTATTGAATGTCAGCCTTCTGTTGCTTGGGCAGTCCTCTGGGGTGGAGTGGTTGGGTGCCCGGAGGCCCCCCCCCACATTTTTGGGCGTCTGTGTGAGGAAGCTATGGAACTTGGGAAGGAGGGCGGCTGGTTACACAGGGGCTGCAGTGGCGGTCTGTGCCTTTCCTGCACCTCAACCATACGCTGGAGCATATCAGTTTGATCCTCAAGTAGCCTCAGCATTGCATCCTGCCTCCTTTCATCATGCTGCCGCCACCTTTCCTCTTGATCCCACCACCTCTCCTGTTGCTCCAGCCAGCTATCCTCTCGTGCATCCCTCCTGTCCTCATGTTCATTTTGTGCTTTCCTGGACTCTGCCACTGTCTGCCTCCACTCATTCTGCTGGGCTCTTTCAGTTTGGGTGGACTGCATGAGCTCAGAGACCATTTCATCGCGAGTGCATTTTTTTCGCCTTCTTATCTGCGCTAGCCTCTGGGACGGAGATGCTAGTCTCAGCGTTGAAACATTTGCAGCTGTGGGAGGAAAAAAGGGAGATTAAAATTGAAAAAGACACAGTGGCCATTTAAAAGGAGGATCTGATGTTTTCGAGGTAACATGCAGCACAAACCCAACTAACCCCCCTCCCCGCCAATTCTCTGGGATGATCACTTCACCCCTCCCTCCACCATGTGGCTGACAGCGGGGATGATTTCTTTTCAGCCACAGGCAAACAGCCCAGAAGGAACGGCCACCTCTGATGTCCCCTTAATAAAATTCCCCTATTTCAACCAGGTGACCATGAATGATATCACTCTCCTGAGGATAACACAGAGAGATAAAGAACGGATGTTGCTTGAATGCCAGCAAACACCGGGACCACATGCTGCCATGCT
The DNA here is from genome assembly GCF_965152235.1 of Eretmochelys imbricata. Lineage (NCBI taxonomy): Eukaryota > Metazoa > Chordata > Testudines > Cheloniidae > Eretmochelys > Eretmochelys imbricata. The sequence goes on along the minus strand of NC_135574.1, from coordinate 186,100,076 downwards.
TTGTTGTGCAATGATTCCAGACTATGTACTACTGGCCTGCTGTGGTAAAGTGTCCTACCATGGAGGACCCAATAAGGGTGCCCTCCCCAGAAACCTTTTGCAAAGGCTTTGGGAGTACATTCAGGACAGCTTCATTGAGATGTCCCTAGAGGATTTCCGCCCCATCCCCAGACAAGTTAACAGACTTTTCCAGTAGCTGTACTGGCCGCAAATGCATCCCAAGTCTTCAAGGCAAATTAATCATTAAACATGATTGCTTTTAAACCATGTATCATATTTACAAAGGTACAGTCACCAGAACTGCCTTCTCCACCTTCAAGGTCCGGGAGCCCAGGTTAGGAGGGTTGGGAGGGTGTTGTCTCCAGGGTGATAAACAGTTCCTGGCTGTCGAGGAGAACGGCTTCTCTGCTTGCCTGGTGTGCGCTATCTTCAACCTCCCCCTCCTCATCATCTTCCTCATCCCCCAAATTCTCATCCCTGTTGCATGAGACTCCCTTGCAGGAGTCCACGTACAGGTGTGGGGTAGTTGTAGGGACACCCCCTAGAATTGCATGCAGTTCATCATAGAAGTGGCATGTCTGGGGCTCTGACCCCGAGCGGGCATTTGCCTCTTGGGTTTTTTGGTAGGCTTACCTGAGCTCCTTAAGTTTCATATGGCACTGTTGCGGGCCCCTGTGATAGCCTCTGTCCTTCATGCCCTTGGAGATTTTTTCAAATATTTTGGCATTTCGTCTTTTGGAATGGAGTTCGGTAGCATGGATTCATCTCCCCATATAGTGATCAGATCCAATAGCTCCCGTTCAGTCCATGCTGGAGCTCTTTTGTGATTCTGGGACTCCATGGTCATCTCTGCTGATGATCAGATGAGTGATGGTCACGCCATGGTGGTCAAACAGGAAATGAAATTCAAAAGTTTGCGGGACTTTTTGTGTGTACCTGGCCAGTGCATCTGAGTTGAGAGTGCTGTCCAAAGTGGTCACAATGGAGCACTGTGGGATGGCTCCCGGAGGCCAATACCGTCGAAATATGTCCACACTAACCCAAATTCCCAGCAATGTCGATTTCAGTGCTAATCCCCTCTTCAGGGAGGAGTACAGAAATCGATTTTAAAAGCCCATTACGTTGACAAAAATGGCTTCATTGTGAGGACGGGTGCAGGTTTAAATCAATCTAACCCTACTAAATTTGACCTAAACTCATAGTGTAGACCAGGGCTGAGTGTTTTTTCACTTTCTGTTCTGACCAGTTTAAAAAAAAAAATTTCTGATTTCATGTTCCTCCCACACTCAATCCCATCCCACCGGGTTAAAAAAATTGCTTTGCTGTAAATCATTCTTTCTTGAAAGTGGACACATTGTAGCCCTTTTCGCTTATAGTGCATGACATTTAATCTGAAGTCAGCACTTGTTGCCCTACAATACTCCAGTTTTTATCTTTATAATTCTATGACAGATGGTGGTTTTTGTCTCAAAAGCTAATGGGGTGCTGTATGGTTTGAGAGCAAACTGACATTCACCATCATTATAAGCTGAAAAAAATAAGCTGTCTGTGCAAAACAGTGTGTATGTTCATTGTCAACCTCTCTTAGTAGTGAAAAACGAAACCCACACACTTCTTAAATAAAGAATGAATAAAGATGGATTCGTAGAATGCTTTGTCATGGAAGAGGATGAATTTTAAGTGTTTTAAGACAGACAATTTGATACAAAATATACACCTGAGAACCCTAACAATAAGACAGAAGTAAGAGTAAGGAACTGATCCTGGTTTGCGATAATTCTGTTATGTATCTGTAAACTGGCAGAGTCAGCCAATTCAGTCCAAAAACCAGATTCAAAGTCATCAGAGACTCCTTGAAGTCCATGGGGCTCCATGTGGGTGCAGTGATCCACCCACCTCGATCCAGTTGCAGAAGTGGGGCTTTATTCTATTATGTCATTGTGTGTATACAGTTCAGTGCATGCTATTTGATAGCTAGCTAGTAAGTGATGGGCTAAACTTATTATAGTTTTCTAATTTATAGTTTTCTTGGTACTAATTGCTTTGTAGGGACTTCTCTGTTTAATTGTAAGTTTGTAAAAAAAATGTAATGGGAGAAATAGGAACAAAATGTGTTTTCAATTTTCCATGGCCTTGGGATCGGTAGGAAAATTACATTTTAAGTTGTTTGCATCAAATAGATTCTTGTTAGTGATCTTTTATTAATATGTGTTCCTTACTGGGTTACAGCTGCGGGGGTTGCAAATTGTAGAATTATGAATGCCAGTAACATCCATTATGAAATCTGATTAAGAGCTGAGTGCTGTTAGATTGTTTGCTGCCCTGAATATGGAATATGGAATATTGGAATATGGAAATCTTTCAGATTTAAAGTAGCAGATAAAATCAACAAGCTGACGGGGCCAGATGGATCAGGCAGTTGGAAATGGGCAAGGCCAATGGAAAATTAACTAGGCAAATTGGGAAATTTAAAGAAAATATTGATGATGTTTGAGGAAAGTCAGAAAGGGTGGGATGGGTTTTTTTGGGTACACTTTTGCAACATGTAATAACATCACCTATGGGCTAATTTGTTATTTACCTAAATCAGATTGCTGTTTTGTTATTGTTTGAAAAATGAAATTCATAAAGTAATTTTTAAAATCCTAAATATTAGAACATAAGAACGACCATACTGGGTCAGACCAAAGGTCCATCTAGCTCAGTATCCTGTCTTCCAAGAGTGGCCAATGCCAGGTGCCCCAGAGGGAATGAACAGAACAGTTAATCATCAAGTGATCCATCCGCTGTCGCCCATTCCCAGCTTCTGGCAAACAGAGGCTAAGGACACCATCCCTGCCCATCCTGGCTAATAGCCATTGATGAAGCTATCCTCCATGAACTAACCTAGTTCTTTTTTGAACCCTGTTATAGTCTTGGCCTTCACAACATCCTCTGGCAAGGAGTTCCACAGGTTGAATATGTGCTGTGTGAAAAAATACTTCCTTTTGTTTGTTTTAAACCTGCTGCCTATTAATTTCATTTGGCGATTCCTAGTTCTTGTGTTATGAGAAGTAAATAACACTTCCTTATTTACTTTCTCCACAGCAGTCATGATTTTATAGACCTCTGTCATATTCCCCCCTCAAAACGTCTCTTTTCCAACCTGAAAAGTCCCAGTCTTATACATACAGAAGCCGTTCCATACTCCTAATAATTTTTGTTGCTCTTTTCTGAACCTTTTCCAATTCCAATATATCTTTTTTTTGAGATGGGGTGACCATATCTGCACACAGTGTTCAAGATGTGGGCTTACCATGGATTTATATAGAGGAAATATGATATTTTCTGTCTTATTATCTATCCTTTTCTTAATGATTCCCAACATTCTGTTTGCTTTTTTGACTGCCGCTGTACATTGAGTGGATGTTTTCAGAGAACTATCCATAATGACTCCAAGATCTCTTTCTTGAATGGTAACAGCTAATTTAGACTCTATCATTTTATATGTATAGCTGGGATTATGTTTTCCAATGTGCATTACTTTGCATTTATCAACATTGAATTTCATCTGCCATTTTGTTCCCCAGTCATCCAGTTTTGTGAGATCCTTTTGTAGCCCTTCACAGTCTGCTTGGGTCTTGAGTAGTTTTGTCTCATCTGCAAATTTTGCCACCTCACTGTTTACCCCTTTTTCCAGATCATTTATGAATATGTTGAATAGGACTGGTTTCAGTACAGACCTCTGGGGGACACCACTATTTATCTCTCCATTCTGAGAGAACTGACCATTTATTCCTACCCTTTGCTTCCTATCTTTTAACCAGTTACCAATCTATGAGACGACCTTCCCTCTTATCCCATGACAGCTTACTTTGTTTAAGAGTCTTTGATGAGGGACCTTGTCAAAGGTTTCCTGAAATTCTAAGTACACTGTATCCACTGGATCCCCCTTGTCCACATGCTTGTTGACCCCCTGAAAGAATTCTAGTAGATTGGTGAGGCATGATTTCCCTTTACAAAAACTGTGTTGACTCTTCCACCAACAAATTATGTTAATCTATGTGTCTGACAGTTTTGTTCTTTTCTATAGTTTCTACCAGTTTGGCCAATACTGAAGTCAGGCCTGTAATTGCCGGGATCACTTCTGGAGCCCTTTTAAAAAATTGGTTTCAGAGTGGTAGCCATGTTAGTCTGTATCAGCAAAAAGAACAAGGAGTACTTGTTCTGACATCATAATGTCAAACTGTACCATAGAATCTCTATGGATAATAATTCCATGCTCTAATAATAAGAATATAGCAGTAGGGATATATTACTGACCATCTGACCAGGGAGATTAGAGAAGCTATAAATATAAAAAACTCAATGAGGGATTTTAACTATCCCCATATTGCCTGGGTACATGTCACCTCAGGATTGGATGCAGAGATGAAGTTTCTTGACACCTTAAATGACTGCTTCTTGGAGCAGCTAGTCCTGGAACCCACAAGAGGAAAGGAAATTCTTGATTTAGGGGAGCACAGGATCTGGTCCAAGAGACATATATAGCTGGACAGCTTGGTAATAGTGACCATAATATAATTAAATTTAACATCCCTGTGGTAGGGAAAACACCACAGCCGCCCAACACTGTAGCATTTAATTTCAGAAAGGGGGACTACACAAAAATTAGGAAGTTAGTTAAACAGAAATTAAAAGGTATAGTGCCAAAAGTGAAATTCCTGCAAGCTGCATGGAAATCTTTTTCAGAAAACATAATAGAGGCTCAACTTAAATATATACCCCAAATTAAAAAACATAGTAAGAGAACCAAAAAGTGCCACCATGGTTAAACAACAAAGTGAAAGAAGCAATGAGAGACAAAAAGGCATCTTTTAAAAAGTGGAAGTTAAATCCTAGTGAGGAATATAGAAAGGATCATAAACTCTGGCAAATGAAGTGTAAATATATAATTAGGAAGGCCAAAAAAGAATTTGAAGAGTAGCTAGCCAAAGACTCAAAAAGTAACAGCAATTTTTTAAAAGTACATCAGAAGCAGGAAGCCTGCTAAACAACCAGTGGGGCCACTGGACGATAGAGATTCTAAAGGAGCACTCAAGGATGATAAGGCCATTGAGGAGAAACTAAATGAATTCTTTGCATTGGTCTTCACGGCTGAGGATGTGAGGGAGGTTCCCAAACTGGAGTCATTCTTTTTAGGTGACAAATCTGAGGAACTGACCCAGATTCAGGTGTCATTAGAGGAGGTTTTGGAACAAATTGATAAACTAAACAGTAATAAGTCACGGAGACCAGATGGTATTCACCCAACAGTTCTGAAGGAACTCAAATGTGAAATTGCAAAACTACTAACTGTAGTTTGTAAACTCTCATTTAAATCAGCTTCTGTAGGACTGGAGGATAGCTAATGTGACACCAATTTTTTTCAAAAAAAGAACAAGGAGTACTTGTGGCACCTTAAAGACTAACAAATGTATTTGGGCATAAGCTTTCGTGGGCTAAACCCACTTCGTCAGATGCATGCAGTGGAAAAAAATGGAGGTTGCCATACCAACTCTAACAAGAGTAATCAACTAAGGTGGGCTATTATCAGCAGGAGAAAAAAAACTTTTGTAGTGATAATCAGGATAATCAAACTGTTTGAAATGGGCCATTCTGATTATCACTACAAAAGTTTTTTTTCTCCTGCTGATAACAGCCCACCTTAATTGATTACTTTTGTTAGAGTTGGTATGGCAACCCCCATTTTTTCATATTCTCTCTCTCTCTCCCCATCTATCTATATATATCTTCCTACTGTATTTTCCACTGGATGCATCTGATGAAGCAGGTTTCATACACGAAAGCTTATGCCCAAATAAATGTGTTAGTCTCTAAAATTAGTCTCTAAAATTCTGACATCATAATCAAAAAGGCTGACAAAGGAGGTGCTGTTGTGATCATGAATAGGTCGGAATATGAACAAGAGGCTGCTCGGCAGCTCTCCAACACCACTTTCTACAAGCCATTACCCTCTGATCCCACTGAGAGTTACCAAAGAAACTACAGCATTTGCTCAAGAAACTCCCTGAAAAAGCACAAGATCAAATCCGCACAGACACACCTCTGGAACCCCAACCTGGGATATTCTATCTACTACCCAAGAACCATAAACCTGGAAATCCTGGGCGTCCCATCATCTCAGGCATTGGCACCCTGACAGCAGGATTGTCTGGCTATGTAGACTCCCTCCTCAGGCCCTACTCCCAGCTACCTTCGAGACACCACTGACTTCCTGAGGAAACTACAATCCATCAGTGATCTTCCTGAAAACACCATCCTGGCCACTATGGATGTAGAAGCTCTCTACACCAACATTCCACACAAAGATGAACTACAAGCTGTCAGGAACAGTATCCCTGATAATGTCACGGCAAACCTGGTGGCTGAACTTTGTGACTTTGTCCTCACCCATAACTATTTCACATTTGGGGACAATGCATACCTTCAGATCAGCGGCACTGCTATGGGTACCTGCATGGCCCCACAGTATGCCAACATTTTTATGGCTGACTTAGAACAACGCTTCCTCAGCTCTCGTCCCCTAACGCCCCTACTCTACTTGCGCTATATTGATGACATCTTCATCATCTGGACCCATGGAAAAGAAGCCCTTGAGGAATTCCACCATGATTTCAACAATTTCCATCCCACCATCAACCTCAGCCTGCTCCAGTCCACACAAGAGATCCACTTCCTGGACACTACAGTGCTAATAAACGATGGTCACATAAACACCACCCTATACTGGAAACCTACTGACCGCTATTCCTACCTACATGCCTCCAGCTTTCACCCTGACCACACCACACGATCCATCATCTACAGCCAAGCTCTGCGATGCAACCGCATTTGCTCCAACCCCTCAGACAGAGACAAACACCTACAAGAGCTCTATCAAGCATTCTTACAACTACAATACCCACCTGCGGAAGTGAAGAAACAGATTGATAGAGCCAGAAGAGTTCCCAGAAGTCTCCTACTACAGGACAGGCCTAACAAAGAAAATAACAGAACGCCACTAGCCATCACCTTCAGCCCCCAACTAAAACCCCTCCAACGCATTATTAAGGATCTACAACCTATCCTGAAGGATGACCCAACACTCTCACAAATCTTGGGAGACAGGCCAGTCCTTGCCTACAGACAGCCCCCCAACCTGAAGCAAATACTCACCAGCAACCACATACCACACAACAGAACCACTAACCCAGGAACCTATCCTTGCAACAAAGCCCGTTGCCAACTGTGCCCACATATCTATTCAGGGGACACCATCACAGGGCCTAATAACATCAGCCACACTATCAGAGGCTCGTTCACCTGCACATCCACCAATGTGATATATGCCATCATGTGCCAGCAATGCCCCTCTGCCATGTACATTGGTGAAACTGGACAGTCTCTACGTAAAAGAATAAATGGACACAAATCAGATGTCAAGAATTATAACATTCATAAACCAGTTGGAGAACATTTCAATCTCGCTGGTCACGCGATTACAGACATGAAAGTTGTGATATTACAACAAAAAAACTTCAAATCCAGACTCCAGCGAGAAACTGTTGAATTGGAATTCATCTGTAAATTGGATACAATTAACTTAGGCTTGAATAGAGACTTGGAGTGGCTAAGTCATTATGCAAGGTAACCTATTTCCCCTTGTTTTTTCTTACCCCCCCCCCCAGACGTTCTTGTTAAACCCTGGATTTGTGCTGGAAATGGCCCACCTTGTTTATCATACACATTGTAAGGAGAGTGGTCACTTTAGATAAACTATTACCAGCAGGAGAGTGGGGTGGGAGGAGGTATTTTTTCATGCTTTGTGTGTATATAAAAAGATCTTCTACACTTTCCACAGTATGCATCCGATGAAGTGAGCTGTAGCTCACGAAAGCTTATGCTCAAATAAATTGGTTAGTCTCTAAGGTGCCACAAGTACTCCTTTTCTTTATGGTACAGTTTAGTTCATTTAAGATGTTTACTTCATTTGATTCTATGCTTTCTTTCACATATAGTGTCACTCCCCCACCAGCACATCCTGTTCTGTCCTTTCGATATATTTTGTACCTTGGTATGACTCTGTCGCATTGATTATCCTCAATCCACCAAGTTACTTGGATGCCTATTATATCAATATTCTCATTTAATACAAGGCACTCTAGTTCACCCATCTTATTATATAGACTTCCATCATTTATATATAACCACTTTAAAAACTTGTCACTTTTTAGCTGTCTGCCATTATATGATGTAATTGAATGGGATTCTTTTTCATTTGACTGTTTCTCATCAGATCCTACCCTTATTTTATCATCTTCCATCCTCTCCTCCTTCCTAGGACATAGATAATCTCCATTAATAGAGCCTCCCTTAAGGGATGTCTCTGTCTGAACCACGTGCTCCTCCACACCCGTTGGCTTTCTCTCAGCCCATAGTTTAAAAACTGCTCTATTCCCTTTTTAATTTTAAATGCCGGCAATCCGGTTCCATTTTGGTTTAGGTGGAGCCCATCCTTCCTGTATAGGCTCCCCCTTTCCCAAAAGTCACCCCAGTTCCTAACAAATCTAAACCCCTCCTCCCTGCAACATCATCTCATCCACGCATTGAGATCCCGCAGTTCTGCCTGTCTAACTGGCCCTGCGTATGGAACTGGAAGCATTTCAGAGAATGTACCATGGAGGTCCTGGACTTCAATCATAGAATCATAGAATCATAGAATATCAGGGTTGGAAGGGACCTCAGGAGGTCATCTAGTCCAACCCCCTGCTCAAAGCAGGACCAATCCCCAATTAAATCATCCCAGCCAGGGCTTTGTCAAGCCTGATCTTAAAAACTTCTAAGGAAGGAGGTTCTACCACCTCCCTAGGTAATGCATTCCAGTATTTCACCACCCTCCTAGTGAAAAAGTTTGTCCTAATATCCGACCTAAACCTCCCCCACTGCAACTTGAGACCATTACTCCTTGTTCTGTCATCTGCTACCACTGAGAACAATCTAGATCCATCGTCTTTGGAACCTGCTTTCAGGTAGTTGAAAGCAGCTATCAAATCCCCCCTCATTCTTCTCTTCTGCAGACTAAACAATCCCAGTTCCCTCAACCTCTCCTCATAAGTCATCTTACCTAGCAGCCTAAATTTGGCCTCCATGACCTCTCTCCTATTCTTCCCTATGTCATTGGCACTTACATGTATCACAGGTACCAACTCCTCCCCAGCACTACACATAAGTCTATCTAGATGTCTTGAGAGATCCGCAACCTTCGCCCCAGGCAGGCAAGTCACCATGTGGTTCTCCCAGTCATCACAAACTCAGCTATCTATGTTTCTAATGATCAGATCCCGCATAACTATTACCTGTCTCTTCCTAATAACCTAGTTCCCTCCCCCGGAGAGGTATCCTCAGTGCGAGAGGATACCACGACATCATCTGGAAGGAGGGTCCAAACTATGGGATTGTTTCTTTGTGCCCCAGTTGGATGTTCTCCTTCTCTGAGACTTTCATCCCCTTCAACTGCACAGAGGCTGTCAGACCAGGGGTGGGACCATTCTACTGTGTCCCAGAAAATCTCATCTATGTACCTTTCTGTCTCCTTTAGCTTCTACAGTTCAGCCACTCTGGTCTCCAAAGCCCGTACACGGTCTCTGAGAACCAGGAGCTCCTTGCACTGAATGCACACATATGCCACCTGCCCATAGGGCAGGTAATCATACATGCTGCATTGGGTGCAATAAACTGGATGGCCCCCACTTGTTGCTGGACTTCTGCCAGCATTCTCTTTTTACTCCTGCAGCTCATTCCTTTGTTGATGCTTTTTTAAATTTTTTTATTTTTATTTTTTTTGGTCCTGCTTTGAGCAGGGGGTTGGACTAGATGAGCTCCTGAGGTCGCTTTCAAGCCTCATCTTCTATGATTCTATGATCAGGGATATTTTTGGCCTTAAATTTAAAGAAGTTTAAAGAACGTTAAGTTATCCAGCTTCCCCCCACACACACACTCCCTCTCTAAACTCCCTCACAAAACTCCCCTGTTAGCCGCTCCTGGTTGCTAGCTCCTCTGGTTGCTTAGGAGCAAGCTTTTTAAAGCCCTGGTCTTCCTTAGTAGACCCACCCCCTGGTTAAGGGTTGATGGGTGCTAAAGGGCTGAGGATCAAAGTCTGGTTAAGAAGCTCTCAGCCTTGCCTAGTAGACTGCGAGACTCAGCACACAGTACCCCAAACAAACAGACCACATGGTATATTTCAATCAAGCAGCAAGCACACCACAAACACTGGAAGAAAGTATATATCTCTTATTTAACATCTGTAACTAATTCTATGTTTTAACCAAATTTGAGGCTGTTACCATCTCCCACTGGACCCAATCCTACAAGTGTCTGAGCACCTCCTGCAAACAACCCATCTGGGGCCTGATCCAAAGCCACTGAAGTTATTGGGAAGGCTTCCATTGAGTCACATGGCTTTGGATCAGGCCAAGACTGCAGGGATACTTTACAGAGGGGAGAGAGCACAGCATAGCTCTCCCATAGCACCCTGTTCCTTCCTCCTCACTGTACCTAACAACTGGAGAGTAAGTACATGGATCAACTGGGGAGTCGAGGAAACAGAGTTTAAGAAAAAAAGCTTGGCAAAGAAATGGGAAGACAGAACTTGGGGAAAGGGAAAAAGAACTGAGGGAACAAGGGATCGGGGGGGGGGGGATTGGTGACAAAGGAAAGGGAAAGGGAACTTGGTGGTAGCACAACTAGTGGCACAGGGGACAGAGAGGAAGGGAGTTGCCTGAGGTAATGTGGGCAGACAAAGAACCAAGGGAAGGGAATGGATGGAAGGGATGAAGACAAAGATGATGGATAATATGGAGGGAAGAAAGGGAAGGGGGAGGAAAATGGGGATGGAAGGAGGGAAAGAATAGGGAAAGGATGAGAGAGAGTGCACTCCCTATAAGTAAGAAAAGATAAGAGAGAAATGCAAAATAAGAACAAAAATTGTCATAAAGAAAAAGAAAAGAGGAAAGGAAAGTTTTAAAAATACTTAAAAGGGTGAACATTTATAGAGAATGTATTCTTCTTCGAGTGCTTGTTCATGTAAGTAGTAGGTGTGTGCGCACCCACGTGTATAGTCATCAGAGATTTTTGCCTTAGCGGTATCCGTAGGGTTGGCTATGGCGCCCCCTTGAGTGCCGCACTCATGCATTGGTATATTAGGTGCTGTCGACCCTACGCCCTCTCAGTTCCTTCTTACTGCCCATGACAGTTGGTTGGAGCGCCTTGTCTTGCATCACAAGAGCATTAGTGGTTCTTCACAGCTGTTGTCTGTCTTCTTTGTACATAGTTTGTAGCCATTAAGTTAAGCATTAGGTTAGTTTGATAGTTAGAGTCCCAGCTGGGACTTCGCCTGGGAGCAGGGCATGGCCCACTCTCCCGGCTTTAAATCTTGCTCATCATGCAACAGGATGATGCCTATTAGTGACCCCCATGACAGCTGTTTTGCATTTAACATTGAATTTCATCTGCCATTTTGTTGCCAAGTCACCCAGTTTTGTGAGACCCCTTTGTAATTCTTTTCAGTCTGTTTTGGACTTAACTATCTTGAGTAATTTGTATCATCTGCAAACTTTGCCACCTCACTGTTTACTCTTTTTGCAGATCATTTATGAATATGTTGAATATGCACTGGTCCCAGAGCAGTACAAGCCCCTGGGGGACACCATTATTTACTTCTCTCCATTCTGAAAAAGGACCATTTATTCCTGTCCTTTGTTTCCTATCTTTTAACTGGAGTACCTGGGAATGCTTTCAGGATCATCTAATGCTCCTTAATTTAATTTAATGACAAGCCTTTCGTTATCTTAATCACCCTGCCTCTGGTTATAAACAAACTCCCTGCCCCAAGGGCAGAAGTTGTTAGCAGCCCAGAACTCATCAGATTCCATACTCAAGTCCTGACTCCTGGGTGCTGAGCACCCAGTATTTTTTTTCTGTGGGTGCCTGAGCCCCAGAGTTGGCACCTATGCACCCAGGGGTCCTTAAGATTGCCAAATCGCTGTGGCAGACCCTCTCTTCAATTCCGCCTACTTCTAAGGTGGTGGAAAAGAAATATTACATCCCTGCAAAAGGGTTCGAATATCTGTATGCACAAACTCAAGGGGTGTCACTGGTCGTGTCTGCTGTTAATGAAAGGGACAGGCAGGGTCAAGTCAGCAGCATGCCGAAAAACAAAGACGCCAAGAGACAGCTCTTATTTGACAGAACAATTTATTTGACAGAAAGCCTGCAATTTCAGGTGTCTACCACCTACCCCTGTTAGGCAAGTACAATTTTAACCTGTGGGACTCGCTTAACAAGTTCAAAGAGCCCAGGAGTTTGCCACTTTGGTGGATGAGGACATAGTGGTGGCAAAAGGGGCCCTTTAAATGGCTTGGGATACACCTAGTGGCCAGGGTGGTCGCCTCCGCGGTGGCCATGAGGAGCAGTTCCTGGTTGCAGTCCTCCGGGTTATCCCAGGTGATACAAGACACCATTCAGGACCTCCTGTCTGAGGGGGCGTGGCTCTTCCCCTAGCTCACAGATGCAAGACTCCATGGCCTTAAAGACTCGCATGCCACCCTCCACTCCTTAAGCCTCCATACTTCTTAGCAGGCCAGGAAGCCGTTACGCCCTCTGCCTCCTCCACCTCCACAGTCTAGGTCCTGGGGGGACTCCCCAGCTGGGCACCTACAGGAGAAAGGATAGAGACAAGTGGTCTAAATGGCAACACCTGTTGTCTTCCTGTTCATCTGCTCAGCCTGGCCCTTCCAGAAACTAAGGAGGCTAGAAGCAGTCATTTTGAGGGTGTGGTAGAGGAGGATGCCCCAGTCACTTCCCGGGATCCACTCTCTCACTCTTTCCTCAACCACCTCCGCCCCATCCAGTCAGATTGGTCTCAGCTGACCTCAGACCGTTGGGTGCTCAAAGTAATATTCTCAGGCTCCACCCTGCAGTTCGTGGCTGAACCTCCCTCCCACCCCCCCCTTCCCTGTCCCTCTTCAGGGACTCTTCTCACGAGCAACTCCTCGTCCAAGAGGTTGAGAAAGAACCTCCTGCGCGTAGGGGCGGTGGAGAAGGTCCCTTGAGACATGAAAGCAGAAGTTCTATTCTCTGTTCTCAGTGGTAGCAGATGACAGAATGAGGAGCAATGGTCTCAAGTTGCAGTGGGGAAGGTTTAGGTTGGATATTAGGAAAAACTTTTTCACTAGGAGGGTGGTGAAACACTGGAATGTGTTCCTAGGGAGGTGGTGGAATCTCCTTCCTTAGAAGTTTTTAAGGTCAGGCTTGACAAAGCCTTGTCTGGGATGATTTAGTTGGGGATTGGTCCTGCTTGAAGCAGGGGGTTGGACTAGATGACCTCCTGAAGTCCCTTCCAACCCTGATATTCTATGATTCTACGATACTCCCCCTACTTCCTAATCCCAAAAGCAAAAGGGGGCCTCAGACCCATTTTGGATCTGCATCATCTCAACAAGTCTCTCAAAATGTTGAAGTTTCACATGGTCTCCCTGGCCTCCAACATCCCCTCCCTGGATCCAGGAGACTAGTATGTCATCCTCGACTTGAAGGATGCGTATTCCTCCATATTTCTATTTTCCCATAGCACAGGCGCTTCCTTCATTTTACGCTGGGCCAGAGCCATTTCCAATTCATGGCATGGCCATTCAGTCTCTCGTCAGACCCAAGAGAGTTCTCAAAGTGCATAGCACCAGTATCTGCTTACTTGAGGCACCGGGGTTTTCAAATTTACCTGTACCTCAAAGACTGGCTAATAAAGGGTCAGTCCCAGGATCATGTGCGGCGGCATCTCGATCTAGTTTGTTCCATCTGTCACAACCTGGGGCTGTTAATAAATGAGAAAAAGTTGACCTTAATCCTGATGCAATGCATAGAGTTCATTGGAGTGGTCCTCGACTCTACTCAGGCCAGAGCCTTCTTCCCCGAGGCCCAGTTCCAAGCCATGATGGACCTCATCTCGTGCATGCAAGCCGACCCTCTCACCACTGCTCACACATGCCTGCAATTGTTGGGACCCATGGTGGCCTGTACTTATGTGATCTGGCACGCGTGGCTCCGCTTCAGGCCCTCACAGGCATGGCTGGTGTCAGTCTATGTCCCCAACAGACACAGCATGGACCATGTGGTCAGGGTTCCAGACCACATACTGTCATTACTCAGCTGGTAGCAGAGTACTGCACTGGTGTTGGAGGGGGTTCCCTTCATGGTTCTGTCCCCGTTGGTGACCCTCGTCTCCGATGCGTCAGACCTGGGGTGGGGAGCTCACCTGGGCGATTTCAGTATGCCAGGTCGTTGGTCAAGTCATGATTGCTCCCTACATATCAACGTCAGGGAGCTCAGAGCAGTTCGCCTTGCCTACTAAGCCTTCCTACCTCACATAAAAGGCAGGGTGCTCCAGGTCCTGATGAACAATGCAACAGCTATGTTCTACATCAACAAGCAGGGCAGAGCCAGATTGTCTTCCTTTTGCCAGGAAGCTCTTAGTCTCTGAAACTACTGTGTACAATACAGCATCCATCTCGTAGTGCACACCTCTCCAGGGCCAGGCATGCTTTGGCAGATCACCTCAGCAGGACCTTCTCATCTCACCACGAGTGGTCCCTCCATCTGGAAGTGGTTAGCTTCATCTTCCAGATGTGGGGAACTCACCAAGCAGACCTGTTCGTGTCCAGGCAGAACAGGAAATGCCATGTTTACTGCTCATTTTGGGGGATCGACAGACGCTGCCTGTTGGACACTTTTCTGCTCCCGTGGTCAGGGGCTCTGTTGTACACCTTTCCTCCAGTGCCACTTATTCACTGAGTCCTCATAAAAATTGGGCGAAGGTGATCCTCATAGCTCCAGCTTGGCTGTGCCATCACTGATTCAGCATGTTGCTGGATCTCTTGGTGGCTGCTCTGTTATAGCTGCCACTCAGGCTGGACCTGCTGTCCCAAAACCATGGCAGTCTTCTGCATCCAAACCTAGCAGCGTTGCACCTGACAGCTTGGCTGCTGTATGGTTAAATGTGGAGGAGCAGGAGTGCTCGGCCACTGTCCAGCAGATCCTGATGGGCAGGAGAAAGCTTTCCACCAGAGCCACCTACCTGCCAAATGGACACCGTTAGCTTGTTGGACCTCAGATAAAGGTATTCTGACCAAGCAGGCCTTGCTGCAGTTGATCCTGGACTACCTTCTGCATCTCAAGCTCCAAGGCCTGTCCTTGTCATCTATTAAGGTCCACTTGGCTGCTATTTCGGCCTTCCGTCCACCACTCGAGGGTGACTGCCAGGTTACTCAAGGGCCTTGAGCACCTCTACCCACATTTCAGGGACCCCGTTCCACCATGGGACCTGAATCTTGTGCTGTCATGACTCTTGGAATCTCCCTTCGAGCCTCTGGCTTCCTGCTCTCTGCTTCTCCTGTCCTGGAAGGTCGCATTTCTAGTTGCGATAACACTCCCCCCTGCCCACCATGTCTCTGAGATTAGGGTGCTTACCTTAGAACCGCCCTATACATTCTTCTACAAAGACAAGGTCCAGCTACAGCTGCATCCAGCTTTCCTGCCCAAGGTGGTCTCACAGTTTCATATGGGCCAGGACATTTACTTACCTGTCTTTTTTCCAAAGCTGCATAAGTTGGAGGAGGAGTGTAAGTTGCATTCCCTAGACATCAGGAGGATGCTAGTCTTCTACATTGAAAGGACCAAGCCGTTCCGCAAGTTGACACAATTGTTTGTTGCAGTGGCTGACAGGATGAAAGGTCGTCCAGTGCCTGCTCAAAGAATTTCTTCTTGGATCACTGCCTGCATTCACTGCTGCTATGATAAGGCAAAGGTGCCACCTCTGGTGATTGTAACTGCCCATTCAACCAGGGCGCAAGAGTCCTCGGCAGCTTTCCTAGCCCAAGTACCTATCCAGGACAGTTGTAGGGTGGCCAGCAGGTCGTCCATCCACACGTTCAAGTCCCATTACTCACTTACCCAGCAGACCTGGGATGGTGCTGCCTTCAGTAGAGCAGTGCTGCAAGCCACTAGACTGAACTCTGAGCCCACCTCTGAGGATACTGCTTGTGAGTCACCTAGAATGGAATTGACATGAACAAGCACTCAAAGAAGAAAAAACTGTTACCTTTTGTAACTGTTGTTCTTTGAGATGTGTTGCTCATGTCCATTCCATTATCCACCCTCCAACCCCTCTGTTGGAGTTGCCAGTAAGAAGCTGAGAGGGCGTAGGGTTGGCAGTGCCTATTATACCAACACATGAGCATGGCACTCAAGGGGGAGTTATTTTTGACCCTACGGATACCACTAAGGCAAAAATCTCTGACGACTGTGCACGGGGGCGCGCATGCATCTAGAATGGAATGGACATGAGCAACACATCTCAAAGAACAACAGTTACAAAAAGGTAGATCACCATTTTTTGGAGGGAAACAAGCCCTGAAGAAGAGGGAAGAAAGAGGCAGAAGAAAAAGTGGAAGCTGAAGAAAAAAGGCAGACAAAGCTGCAATAATATCATAAGTGGCTTTTAGAAAGTTTGCTTTCTTCAGAGTACGGAATCTATGATCTAATAGAGATTTGGCTCTTTGCAGTTCATTACAATTGTTTTCAAAAAGGAAAGAGAGACGTTTTACAGCCAGGTGCACTGTGAACTCATCAGTGATTCGGCAAAGAATATGGGGGTTAGCAAGAAGGCTTATTCCTCAGGAAATGTGCCTCAGCAGAGACTAGTCAGGCTGGGGATTGAAGTGGCATCGCAGTGTTACTTGATAGAGCTGAATCAGTCTTCCAACAGCATTCTCAGGGATCTGATGTCGAAAGCCTGAAGCAACTAGCAGTACAAACTACTTGTTATGGCTGTCAGACAGGACAGTGCTGCATGAGGTGACATATCCTATACATGGCTCAAATAGATAATGACACATTCCAGTTGAGGGGTTATTCTTTTCATGTTGGTGTTTGACAAAATCCCAATGATATTAGAAAAATCAAGTGCCTATTCTGAACTCACACTGGTTTAACGCTGGGATACTTCCACTGATTTCAAGGGAGATACTCCAGTTTACACTGATGTAAATGAGAGTAGAGTCAGGCCCAGTATGTTTTAAAAGTACATCTTTTCTGAAAGAAAACTCAAAGGGCCAGATAGTCTGTTCATGTAAATCAGTGTAGTTCCATTGACTTAGATGGAGATATGCTGATTTACAACAGCTGAGGATCTGGCCCATAGTAAGTGCAGTTTGTAATCAGAATTCTAACAAACCACTGTCTTCAATTAACAGCTAATTAGAAATGATTCCATACAGTTACTTCAGAACATAACTAGAGGTATATCTGATAAGTAACTGACACAAGCCACCTTCCTCTAAACTCCATGTGTAAGAAGTGATAGCAAACGTTATGAATCAGATATCTAAAGGTACTGTAACAGCTGTATTCAGTAGGACCCTTGAATAAACTGGATCACCTGGCAGGTCAACACCATGAAATATTAAGATGGTAAAATTCTTCCTAGTACCCCACAAATCAGATGTCATGGAAATAAATGACCTTGGTTAAAAAGTACTTTGTGGAAATCTTAGGGAATGTTTAATTTATCTCAGTGGTTATTCAGACATTCACTATATTCTAGAGACTGGAATTAGCCATGGGAAAATTTCAGTCAAAAGCTTTAAAATAGATTTATGATTTTCAGAATCCTTATTAACATACACTTGATTGTGTTTAATAATACAATCCATCGCAGGTTGACCAACAATTAAATTACCCCACCCATGCCCGCCCGCAAGAAACATGTTTCTGGGAGCTTATTATGATGCCGTGGGTGCATCTAAGGAATGAGATTCTAAGGCCTGTCTGCACAGTGGCTTGAATCATGCTAAGAGCAACAACAACTATGTTTGAAACTGGTTGTCAAATATATGGCTAAGAAGTTCCCAACAGGGCTATGTTCTCTCTGGATTGTGCATCTTCCCCAGTAATAAAAGAGTCACAGTCAAAGTCTGCCTGATTATTTTACATATATTAATTCAATTAATAAATATTTAATTAATTAAATATTTATCCCCTGGCTAGCTTCCACCATGAGAGTTCATGTGGAATCCTGGTTGCTGCAGGAGAGGGCAAAGGTGTAAAATCAACTTGCCCTCTACCAGGACCAGTGACAAAGTGTCTGTAATCTCCCCTGCGAGGCATTGGGAGGACCACAGATGGCCAGTGTTATCCAAAGAGTGGGCAGCAAGGACTGGAGAGAGGCATGGTCAAAGCAGTCTAGATTATAAGACCATGGGCCACATCTGTTGATATAAATGGGCATTGTTCCGTTGAAGTCAAAAACTTTGTTGGAGCTTGAAGTCAATGTAGTTATACCAGTTTGTATCAGCTGAGGATCTGACCTGATGTCTTTAGTTTTTGTAAAATGTGTTTATTAATAATAATAATAATAATAATAATAATAATAAATAATTAATGCAGGGGTATAATCAGGAAGGCTAAGGCACAACTGGAGTTGCAGCTAGCAAGGAATGTGAAGGGTAACAAGAAGGGGTTCTATAGGTATGTTAGCAATAAAAAGGTGGTCAGGGAAAGTGTGGGACCTACTGAATGGGGGAGGCAACCTAGTGACAGATGATGTGGAAAAAGCTGAAGTACTCAATGCTTTTTTTGCCTCGGTCTTCACAGACAAGTGCAGCTCCCAGACTGCTGCACTGGGCAATACAGCATGGGGAGTAGGTGAGCAGCCCTCAGTGGTGAAAGAACAGGTTAAGGACTATTTAGAAAAGTTGGACATGCACAAGTCCATGGGTCCAGCTATAATGCATCCAAGGGTGCTGAGGGAGTTGGCTGATGTGATTGCAGAGCCATTGGCCATTATCTTTGAAAATTCGTGGTGATCAGGGGAAGTCCTGGATGATTGGAAAAAGGCAAATATAGTGCCCATATTTAAAAACAGAAAAAAAGAAAACCCGGGGAACTGCAGCCTAACTTCAGTCCCTGGAAAAATCATGGAGCAGGTTGTCATAACCATACAGTTAAGAGTAGCCTAGAATTCCTCCTTACCTGTAAGGGATTAAGAAGCTCAAATAACCTGGTTGGCACCTGAACGAAAGGACCAATGGGGAAAGAAGATACTTTCAAATCTGGGGGGTGGGAAGGCTTTGTTTGTGCTCTTTGTTTTGTGTGTTCCCTGGGGAAGCAGAAAAGCATCAAGTCAGAAAACTCCTTCTCCTAAAATCATCCTAAAATGAGTCTCAATATTGCAAAAAGAGTAAGTAAATAAGGCAAGGCATGTTACATTATCTTTTGTTTTTAGCTTGTGAATTTTCCCTGTGCTAAGAGGGAGGTTTATTCCTGTTTTTTTGTAACTTTAAAGTTTTGCCTAGAGGGGAATCCTCTGTGTTTTGAATCTGATTACCCTGTAAAGTTACCTTCCATCCTGATTTTACAGAGGTGCTTCTTTTCCTTTTTTTTCCTCTTTATAATAAAGTTCTGTTTTTTAAGAATCTAGTTTACCTATTTGGTTGGTAGATTATTCTCAAGCCTCCCCAGGAAAGGGGGTGAAGGGACTTGAGGGGATATTTTAGGGAAACAGGAACTCCAAGTGGTTCTTTTCCTGAATTTTTGTCTAACTCACTTGGTGATGGCAGCAGTACCCATCCCAGGACAAGGAAGGATTTGTGCCTTGGGGAAGTTTTTAACCTAAGCTGGTAGAAATAAGCTTAGGGGGTCTTTCATACGGGTCCCCACATCTGTACCCTAGAGTTCAGAGTGGGGAGGGAACCCTGACACAGGGCCTCAAGGAATCCATTTTGAAGCACTTGGAGGAGAGGAAGGTGATCAGGAACAGTCAACATGGATTCACCAAGGGCAAGTCATACCTGACCAACCGAATTGCCTTCTATGATGAGATAACTGGCTCTGTGGATATGCGGAAAGTGGTGGATGTGATATATCTTGACTTTAGCAAAGTTTTTGATATGGTCTCCCACAGTATTCTTGCCAGCAAGTTAAAAAAGTATGGATTGGATGAATGGACTATAAGGAGGATAGAAAGCTGGCTAGATTGTCAGGCTCAATGGGTAGTGATCAACGGCTCGATATCTAGTTGGCAGCCGGTATTAAATGGAGTGCCCCAGAGGTCGGTCCTGGGGCCGGTTTTGTTCAAGATCTTTATTAATTATCTGGATGATAGGGTTAATTGCACCCTTAGCAAGTTCACAGATGACACTAAGCTGGGGGGAAAGGTTGATACAATGCAGGGCAGGGATAGAGTCCAGAGTTACCTAGACAAATTGGAGGATTGGGCTAAAAGAAATCTGATGAGGTCAACAAGCACAAGTGCAGAGTTCTGCACTTAGGAAGGAAGAATCCCACGCGTTGCTACAGGCTGGGGACCAACTGGCTAAGCATGAGTTCTGCAGAAAAGGACCTGGGGATTACAGTGGACGAGAAGCTGGATATGAGTCAGCAGTGTGCCCTTGTTGCCAAGAAGGCCAATGGCATTTTGGGATGTATAAGTAGGGGCATAGCGAGCAGAACGTGATCGTTCCCCTCTATTCGACATTGGTGAGGCCTCATCTGGAGTCCTGTGTCCAGTTTTGGGCCCCACACTACAAGAAGGATGTGGATAAATTGGAGAGAGTCCAGCGAAGGGCAACAAAAATGATTAGGGGGCTGGGGCACATGACTTACGAGGAGAGGCTGAGGGAACTGGAGTTATTTAATCTGCAGAAGAGAAGAGTGAGAGGGGATTTGATACCACCCTTCTATTACCTGAAGGAGGGTTCCAAAGAGCAGGGCCATCCTTACCCATACACAAAGTACGCAGCTGCGTAGGGCACCAGGAAACTTGGGGCACCAAATATCCTGGTGCCCTGCACAGCTGCGTGCTACTCCAGCCCCTACCCTGCCTCTTCTCCAGGCCCCCCACCCCTGCCCCTTTCCCAAAGCCCCCTCCCTGCTCCGCCCCCACCCCTGCTCCGCCCCAGTCCCACCTCTTCCAGCCCTTGAGGAATGCAGCAGGGCCGGGCCTGCACTCACTGGGGGTCGGAAGTGCAGGGTCCCAGCCCCAGCTGCACCTCCGGTAAGTGCTGGGGGGTGGTTTCCCCCTACCCCCCCAAGCCACCGCCCCTCATGGAGGCCTGGGGCCATCCCCGCCCCCCCTTGCAGAGGCCTGGGGCCCCACCCTTCCACCCCCATGGGGTGGCTGCGTAGGGCCCCAAAATAGTTGGGGACAGCCCTGCCAAAGAGGATGGAGCTCGGCTGTTCTCAGTGGTGGCAGATGACAGAACAAGAAGCAAGGTCTCAAATTGCAGTGGGGAAGGTCTAGGTTGGATATTAGGAAACACTGTTTCACTAGGAGGGTAGTGAAGCACTGGAATGGGCTACCTAGGGAGGTGGTGGAATCTCCTTCCTTAGAGATTTTTAAGGCCCAGCTTGACAAAACCCTGGCTGGGATGATTTAGTTGGGGATTGGTCCTGCTTTGAGCAGGGGGTTGGACTAGATGACCACCTGAGGTCTCTTCTGATCCTAATATTCTATGATTCTATGATTGCAGCTATTGTGGTGAGGCACAGTGATCCTAAGAGAAACAAATGTCTTCAGTGGGAGTCACAAGCACTTTCATCCTTTCAGGCTCAGGAAGTGTAAATTTGGTGCAATTATTTTACGTCAAGTTTATTTGTCCACTGAAAGGAAATTTTTGATTGGCAGTGGTAGGTTTCTACCATTTTCAGCAAATATAAGTTATTTGCATTTCAGATAGCAAGAGTCTCCAAGATAGAGAGTCTTGTTATCTTTATTTAGCCTAGTCACAAATTTTCTGTTTGAGATAAATATATGTAGGTCTAAACAAAGGAGGTAATGAACAGTATTCATACTGCAAGAGGAAATGTAAGCTGTTATATCTTCCCACACACCAGAGAGCAAAACATGTATTTTTCAGTGTAGATTTCTTTTATTTTATAACAAGGAAGGCACAAAGAGAGAACTATATGAGGTCATCATGGGGAAAAAGAGAGAGAAAAATAACTTAATCACTCCTGAAGTAAACCAGAAGAATTTTTTTCATGCCAGTGATAATATTTTTCCAATAGCAAATAAGTTACTGAAATATCCCATCAGTTGATGAGACTTATTACTCCAGTGGGTTTTGTATTCAAGTCCCAGTATCTTCACTGATCATTCATGGAGGATTGACATTACATATTTCCTCTTTCTGTGTAGTAGAAATAATCAAGGAAAATCTGAATATCTTCCATTTCAGCTAGTTTCTGTCTAAAATGGGAGGTGGGAAACAAGTGAGTTGCTACATCATCACATTTATGATAATAGTCATAGTGGAGTAAAAGTAATTAAAAATACTGTTCTTTTTAGTTGCTATTTTAGGTATATTTCACAGGTAATATGATAAAAAATCGTTTAAAGGGATTATATTATGCAAGGGCAAGAACATAATGATGAACTCAGACCTCATTAAAGACCCTCACCCACCTTGACCCACTTTTATTGCTTGATTAACAAAGACAAACACTGAAGTTTGGTATCAAATTTTGAAAAGTTTGCCATCTTGCAATTATCCCTTTTCATACATGAACTTCTGGCATCTATTTAGGCCCTAATTCTGCTAACTCTGGCTGCCAAAAGTCCCATTGGAATGGAAACTACAGAATCTGGCCTTTAAGGATTGCTGACTTCTCACATTCAGTGCCAGCCATTCAGTTCCTTTCTTTGGGTCCAATTCTTTTCTCTCATTAGTAGTGCCATTGAGTAAAATGGGACTATTCACATGAGCGAAATTACTCATATGCATAAGAGTTTGTAGGAATAGATCTGTACATTTGTAAAAGCTTTTGGCTTATAATATGTAAACAGGGAACAATACAAGTGAAAATAGGCCATAAACCTTTGTTTTGTAACATTTCAGCAATACACTACACAGTAAAATAGAATTTAGAGCAGGGGTGGGCAAACTTTTTGGCCCGAGGGCCACAGAGGGGTACAAAACTGTATGGAGGGCCGGGTAGGGAAGGCTGTGCCCCCAAACAGCCTGGCCCCCACTCCCTATCCACCCCCACCCACTTCCCGCCCCCTGACTGCCCCCTCAGAACCTCTGACCCATCCAATCCCCCCACCGCTCCTTGTCTCCTAACCGCCCCCTCCCACCACCCCCCACCCCTAACCACTCTCCCGGGACCCCACCCCCATCCAACCCCCCCTGCTCCCTGTCCCCTGACTGCCCCAACCCCTATCCACACCCCCGCCCCCTGACAGACCTTCCCAGGACTCCCATGCCCTATCCAACCCCCCCCGTTCCCCGACCCCAGACCGCCCCATCCCAGAACCTCCGCTCCATCCAACCGCCCCCTGCTTCCCATCCCCTGACTGCCCCCTGGGACCCCCTACCCACCCCCTTCGCTGCCGCACGCATGCACCGCTGCTACCACCCCCTTACCATGCCGCTCAGAGCGGCAGGAGCTCGCAGCCCCGCACGGTGGCATAATTGTGGGGGATGGGGGACAGCAGGAGAGGGGCCAGGGGCTAGTCTTCCCAGCCAGGAGCTCAAGGGCCGAGCAGGATGGTCCCACAGGCCGGGCCATAGTTTGCCCACCTCTGATTTAGAGTAAGCTACAAATGCAGTAATGAGATTTACTGATATAATTGCTAGAAAAATAGACCCAATCCAAGTATGCCTATGATAATATAAAGTAACTCCAATATAAATACCGTCTCAGAGTGAGATGTTGGTAATTAATTACACTAAACTTATGAAGCCATAGAAAATATATGTGATATAAAATGTTACATAAAAGATTACAAGAGAAACCTCTGAATGACAGCTAAATTTCAGCCGATGTTTATCTCCACTATTTTCTGTCAAACATTTTAGGCTCAAACCTATGAATACTTATGCATATGAGTAACTTTATGCATATGAGTAGTCCCATTGAACAAAATGGGATTACTCATGTCAGGGTTCCCCCTGCCCCACTCTGAACTCTGGGGTACAGATGTGGGGACCCACATGAAAGACCCCCTAAGCTTATTTTTTACCAGCTTAGTTTAAAACTTTCCCAAGCCACAAATTCCTTTCCTTGTTCTTGGAGGGTATTGCTGCCACCACCAAGTGATTTACACAAAAATTCAGGGAAGGGTCACTTGGAAACCTTATCCCCCCAAAATATCCTCCCAAGCCCTTTCACCCCCTTTCCTGGGGAGGCTTGAGAATAGTATACCAACGAATTGCCTTAGCAATGTGAGCACAGACCAGACCCTTTGTCTTCAGGAGACTGAAAATCAATCAGGTTCTTAAAAGAAATAACTTTATTATAAAGAAAAAAATAAAAGAATCACACCTGCAAAATCAGGATGGAAGGTAACTTTACAGGCTAATAAAAAGATTTAAAACACAGAGAATTCCCCTCTGGGCTCAGCTTCACAGTTACAAAAGTAGGAATAAAACTACCTCTGTAGCACAGAAAAATTCACAAGCCAAAACAAAAGTTAACCTAATGCATTTCCTTACCCTTCTTACAATTTTGTGTGGTTTTAGATGGATTATTCCAGGTATATTTTCAGGAGATGTTGTACCTGCTTGGCTTCTCCCTCCGTCCGGAGAGGGAACAACAAAAGAGAACAACAAACAAATCCTTCCCCCCCCAGATTTGAAAGTATCTTCTTTCCTCATTGGTCCTTCTGGTCAGGTGCCAACTAGGTTATTTGAACTGCTTAAGTCCTTACAGGTAAGGTGATTCAGTACAGCTGCCAAGGAGGGATTTTATGCTACTGCATACATAAAGGTTGTTACCCTTCCTTCTATATTTATGACAACACATGTGCATAAATGTTTTCAGCATCAGGGCCTTAGATCATGAAAACTCTTCAAAAGAGCAAGTGTGCCTTCCTATATAATTCATAGAATCATAAAACTGTAGGACTGGAAAGGACCTCAAGAGGTCATCTAGTCCAGTCCTTTGCACTCATGGCAGGACTAAGTGTTATCTAGACCCTCTCTGACACGTGTTTGTCTAACCAGCTCTTAAAAATCTCCAATGATGGAGATTCCACAACCTCCCTAGGCAAATTATTCCAGTGCTTAACTTCCCTGACAGCTAGGAAGTTTTACCTAATTTCCAACCTAAACCTCGCTTGCTGCAATTTAACCCCATTGCTTCTTGTCCTGTCCTCAGAGGTTAAGGAGAACAATTTTTCTCCCTCTTCCTTGTAACAACCTTTTATGTATTTGAAAACTGTTATCATGTCCCCTTCCAGTCTTCTCTTCTCCAGACTAAACAAACCCAGTTTTTTCAATCTTCCTTCACATGTCATCTTTTCTAGATCTTTAATCACTTTTGTTGCTTTTCCCTGGACTTTCTCCAATTTGTCCGCATCTTTCCTGAAATGTGGCACTGAGAACTGGACACAATACTCCAGTAGAGGCCATATCAGTGTGGAGTAGACCAGAAGAATTGCTTCTTATGTCTTGTTTTCAACACGCCTGCTAATACATCCCAGAACGATGTTTGCTTTTTTGCAACTGTGTTACACTGTTGACTCATATTTAGCTTGTGATCTACTATGACCCCCAGATCCCTTTCAGTAGTACTCTTTCCTAGGCAGTCAATTCCCATTTTGTATGTGTGCAACTGGTTGTTCCTTCCTAAGTGGAGTACTTTGTATTTGTCCTTATTGAATTTCATCCTATTTACTTCAGACCATTTATCCAGTTTGTCCAGATCATTTTGAATTTTAATCCTATCTTCCAAAACACTTACAACCCCTTCCAGCTTGGTGTCATCTGCAAACTTTATAAGTGTACTCTGTATGCCATTATCTAAGTCATTGATGAAGATATTGAACAGAACCAGACCCAGAACTGATCCCTGCGGGACCCCATTTGATATGCCCTTCCAGCTTGCCTGTGTATCACTGATAACTACTCTCTGGGAATGGTTTTCCAACCAGTTATCCACTCACCTTATAGTAACTCCATTTAGGTTGTATTTCCCTGGTTTGTTTATGAGAAGGTCATGCGAGAAGCCTTAGTAAAGTCAAGATAGACCACTTCCCCCCCATCCACAAGGCTTGTTACCCTGTCAAAGAAAGCTACTAGGATGGTTTGACACAATTTGTTCTTGACAAATCCATGCTGACTGTTACTTATCACCTTGTCTTCTAGGTGCTTGCAAATTGATCGTTAAATTATTTGCTCCATTATCTTTCTGGGTAGTGAAGTAAAGCTGACTGGTCTGTAATTCCCCAGGTTGTCCCTATTTTATAGATTTCCCTTTTTATAGATTTGCCCTTTTCCAGTCCTCTGGAATCTCACCTGTCTTCCATGACTTTTCTAAGACAATTGCTAATGGCCCAGATATCTCCTCAGTCAGCTCCTTGAGTATTCTAGTATGCTAGGATGTATTTCATCAGTCCCTGGTGACTTGAAGACATCTAACTTGTCTAAGTAATTTTTAACTTGTTCTTTCCCTATTTTAGTCTCTGATCCTACCTCATTTTCACTGTTGGATGTCCAATCACTACCAACCTTCTTGGTGAAAACTGAAACAATGAAGTCATTAACACCTCTGCCATTTACACATTTTCTGTTATTGTTTTTCCCACCTCATTGAGTAATGGTCCTACCCTTTTCTTGGTCTTCTTCTTCCTTCTAATGTATTTGTAGAATGCTTTCCTGTTACCCTGCATATCTCTAGCTAGCTTAATCTCATTTTGTGCCTTGACCTTTCTAATTTTGTCCCTACATAATTGTTGCAATGCCTAGCACATTTTGGATTCCAGTGTAATAAAAATTATTATACATAGAATCATAGAATATCAGGGTTGGAAGGGACCTCAGGAGGTCATCTAGTCCAACCCCCTGCTCAAAGCAGGACTGATCCCCAATTAAATTATCCCAGCCAGGGCTTTGTCAAGCCTGACCTTAAAAACTTCAAAGGAAGGAGATTCCACCACCTCCCTAGGTAAGGCATTCCAGTGCTTCACCACCCTCCTAGTGAAAAAGTTTTTCCTAATATCCAACCTAAACCTCCCCCACTGCAACTTGAGACCATTACTCCTTGTTCTGTCATCTGCTACCACTGAGAACAGTCTAGAGCCATCCTCTTTGGAACCCACTTTCAGGTAGTTGAAAGCAGCTATCAAATCCCCCCTCATTCTTCTCTTCTGCAGACTAAACATCCCCAGTTCCCTCAGCCTCTCCTCAGAACTCATGTGTTCCAGTCCCCTAATCATTTTTCAGAGTAACAGCCGTGTTAGTCTGTATTCGCAAAAAGAAAAGGAGTACTTATGGCACCTTAGAAACTAATTATGCTCAGATAAATTGGTTAGTTTCTAAGGTGCCACAAGTACTCCTTTTCTTTTTGCTAATCATTTTTGTTGCTCTTCGCTGGACTCTCTCCAATTTTTCCACATCCTTCTTGTAGTGTGGGGCCCAAAACTGGACACAGTACTCCAGATGAGGCCTCACCAGTGTCAAATAGAGGGGAAAGATCACGTCCTTCAATTTGCTGGCAATGCCCCTACTTATGCATCCCAAAATGCCATTGGCCTTCTTGGCAACAAGGGCACACTGTTGACTCATATCCAGCTTTATATACATAAAGCATACCAGTTAAAATGTTTAAATAACAAATATTGTTTGAGGAACCTTATTGAAATTTAGACTTCTCTGTGATTGTTGATATCAATGAGCTTTTTCTATTGAGGCTGCCATTTAACTGCTAACAGGAAGGAAGAAATTAAAATCAGGGCAGGAAGTAAATCCTTTTGCATTGAAATCAGTGGTAAAATCATTGGACCATTTTTACGTAAATTGCATGATACAGTTTAAAATTTTCAGTTAAACATAGTTTTGTTTTTAGTTAACTTGTACTTCTTTTTCCAGGAATTTCAAAGAAAATAGATAATCTGCATCTCCTTTAATAAGAAATGCTATGAATCCTCTGACTCCCTTTTTCCCATGTCCTCTTTTTTCTTGCTACTGTTGTAATCAAGAATCATTAGTATTTGTGATAAATGAGTGGGCATAGAGTTGGGATATTTTTCCTAGTCTATTTTTATGCACAATGTTGGATATTGTTGCTATTATTGCTTTGGACATGGATGTATAATCAACAATAGAAGCATCAGCAAAGCTTACACAGATGTAGCACCACTTTTAGAGCTGCAGCAAAACAGTTTGGTGTTCAAATCTCCAGCCAGACTACTTTGCATTCACAAAATTGCTGCTCCCCAGAAC
Source organism: Eretmochelys imbricata (assembly GCF_965152235.1). Classification (NCBI taxonomy): domain Eukaryota; kingdom Metazoa; phylum Chordata; order Testudines; family Cheloniidae; genus Eretmochelys; species Eretmochelys imbricata. The sequence goes on along the minus strand of NC_135574.1, from coordinate 186,071,781 downwards.
CTGCTCCTAAATGCAGTGTGCCTTTGTGCTGTACTGCTGTAATGCATTAAAACAGTCATATTCCTGGCTGTCCTCCATAGCCATTACCGCCAGCCACCAACTAGATATCAGTCTGTCTAAGATTGCTTGGGGTTAGAAAAAAGGAGAATTTTTTAACCAATTACATTTGAAAGGAACTTTGTCCTAGAGACAGTGGGCCAAATTCAGGCCTTGTGTAAGTAGGTACAATTCCACTGAGTTTAGTTTAATTGTACATGCTTACATCAAATCTAAAATTTGTCCCAATGTATTAACAGTTGTTTAAATTCTGTACTTAAGTGCCTTTAACACATAAGGTCAAATTCAGCCGTGGGGTTATTAGTGAAATTGCATACACTTACACCAGGTCTAAATTTAGCCTTAAATTGGGGGAAGGGATAGCTCAGTGGTTTGAGCATTAGCCTGCTAAACCCAGGGTTGTGAGTTCAATCCTTGAGGAGGCCATTTAGGGATCTGGGGCAAAAATTGGGGATTGGTCCTGCTTTAAGCAGGGGGTTGGACTAGATGACCCCCTGAAGTCTCTTCCAACCCTGATATTCTATGATTCTCTCTCTCTCTATGATTCTCTATGATTAAACCCAGTCTATTGGGCTAATGGGATAATGACAAAACTGGTGGTTAGCCCTTCCTGTGTGGAAACTGAGATATTCAAATATGCCCTAATACAGGGAGCATATTCAGCCAGATCTCCCACTGAAGCCCACAGGACCCTCCTGCCCGGCCCCTGAGCTCCTGGCCCGGGAGGCTAGTCCCTGGCTCCTCCCCTGCTGTTCCCTCTCCCCCGCAGGATGGGGCAGGGGTCCTGGGGGGGAAAGTCAGGAATGAGAGGAGGGGTTGGATGGGGTGGTGGGGGGCAGTCAGGGGCGGTGGGTACAGGGGTGGTCAGGGGACAGGGAGGGGTAGATCATAGAATCATAGAATCACAGAATATCAGGGTTGGAAGGGACCTCAGGAGGTCATCTAGTCTAACCCCCTGCTCAAAGCAGGACCAATCCACAATTAAATCATCCCAGCCAGGGCTTTATCAAGCCTGACCTTAAAAACTTCTAAGGAAGGTGTCAAGGTTCCTCCCCCACTCTGAACTCTAGGGTACAGATGTGGGGACCTGCATGAAAAACCTCCTAAGCTTATCTTTACCAGCTTAGGTCAAAAATTCCCCAAGGTACAAAATATTCCACCCTTTGTCCTTGGATTGGCCGCTACCACCACCAAACTAATACTGGTTACTGGGGAAGAGCTGTTTGGACGCGTCTTTTCCCCCAAAATACTTCCCAAAACCTTGCACCCCACTTCCTGGACAAGGTTTGGTAAAAAGCCTCACCAATTTGCCTAGGTGACTACAGACCCAGACCCTTGGATCTTAAGAACAATGAACAATCCTCCCAACACTTGCACCCTCCCTTTCCTGGGAAATGTTGGATAAAAAGCCTCACCAATTTGCATAGGTGACCACAGACCCAAACCCTTGGATCTGAGATCAATGAAAAAGCATTCAGTTTTCTTACAAGAAGACTTTTAATAAAAATAGAAGTAAATAGAAATAAAGAAATTCCCCCTGTAAAATCAGGATGGTAGATACCTTACAGGGTAATTAGATTCAAAACATAGAGAACCCCTCTAGGCAAAACCTTAAGTTACAAAAAAGATACACAGACAGAAATAGTTATTCTATTCAACACAGTTCTTTTCTCAGCCATTTAAAGAAATCATAATCTAACACGTACCTAGCTAGATTACTTACTAAAAGTTCTAAGACTCCATTCCTGGTCTATCCCCAGCAAAGACAGAATATAGACAGACACACAGACCCTTTGTTTCCCTCCCTCCTCCCAGCTTTTGAAAGTATCTTGTCTCCTCATTGGTCATTTTGGTCAGGTGCCAGCGAGGTTACCTTTAGCTTCTTAACCCTTTACAGGTGAGAGGAGCTTTCCCCTGGCCAGGAGGGATTTCAAAGGGGTTTACCCTTCCCTTTATATTTATGACAGAAGGAGATTCCACCACCTCCCTAGGTAACGCATTCCAGTGTTTCATCACCCTCCTAGTGAAAAAGTTTTTCCTAATATCCAACCTAAACCTCCCCCACTGCAACTTGAGACCATTACTCCTTGTCCTGTCATCTTCTACCACTGAGAATAGTCTAGAACCATCCTCTTTGGAACCACCTCTCAGGTAGTTGAAAGCAGCTATCAAATCCCCCCTCATTCTTCTCTTCTGCAGACTAAACAATCCCAGTTCCCTCAGCCTCTCCTCATAAATCATGTGTTCCAGACCCCTAATCATTTTTGTTGCCCTTCGCTGGACTCTCTCCAATTTTTCCACATCCTTCTTGTAGTGTGGGGCCCAAAACTGGACACAGTACTCCAGATGAGGCCTCACCAATGTCGAATAGAGGGGAACGATCACGTCCCTCGATCTGCTGGCTATGCCCCTACTTATACATCCCAAAATGCCATTGGCCTTCTTGGCAACAAGGACACACTCGTATCCAGCTTCTCGTCCACTGTCACCCCTAGGTCCTTTTCCGCAGAACTAGCCTGCCTAGCTAGTCTGTAGCGGTGCATTGGATTCTTCCGTCCTAAGTGCAGGACCATGCACTTATCCTTGTTGAACCTCATCAGATTTCTTTTGGCCCAATCCTCCAATCTGTCTAGGTCTTTCTGTATCCTATCCCTACATGCCACCATATCTACCACTCCTCCTAGTTTAGTATCATCCGCAAATTTGCAGAGAGTGCAATCCACACCATCCTCCAGATAATTTATGAAGATATTGAACAAAACCGGCCCCAGGACCAACCCTTGGGGCACTCCACTTGATACCGGCTGCCATCTAGACATGGAGCCATTGATCACTACCCGTTGAGCCCAACAATCTAGCCAACTTTCTACCCACCTTACAGTGCATTCATCCAGCCCATACTTCTTTAACTTGCTGACAAGAATACTGTGGGAGACCGTGTCAAAAGCTTTGCTGAAGTCAAGAAACAATACATCCACTGCTTTCCCTTCATCCACAGATCCAGTAATCTCACCATAGAAGGTGATTAGATTAGTCAAGCATGATCTTCCCTTGGTGAATCCATGCTGACTGTTCCTGATCACTTTCCTCTCATGTAAGTGCTTCAGGATTGATTCCTTGAGGACCTGCTCCATGATTTTTCCAGGGACTGAGGTGAGGCTGACTGGCCTGTAGTTCCCAGGATCCTCCTTCTTCCCTTTTTTAAAGATGGGCACTACATTAGCCTTTTTCCAGTCGTCCGGGACTTCCCCCGATCGCCATGAGTTTTCAAAGATAATGGCCAATGGCTCTGCAATCACAGCCGCCAACTCCTTTAGCACTCTCGGATGCAACGCATCCAGCCCCATGGACTTGTGCACGTCCAGCTTTTCTAAATAGTCCCTAACCACTTTTTTCTCCACAGAGGGCTGGCCACCTACTCCTCATGCTGTGTTGCCCAGCACAGCAGTCTGGGAGCTGACCTTGTTCGTGAAGACAGAGGCAAAAAAAGCATTGAGTACATTAGCTTTTTCCACATCCTCTGTCACTAGGTTGCCTCCCTCATTCATTAAGGGGCCCACACTTTCCTTGGCTTTCTTCTTGTTGCCAACATACCTGAAGAAACCCTTCTTGTTACTCTTAACATCTCTTGCTAGCTACAGCTCCAGGTGTGATTTGGCCCTCCTGATTTCATTCCTCAATGCCCGAGCAACATTTTTATACTCTTCCCTGGTCATTTGTCCAATTTTCCACATCTTGTAAGCTTCCTTTTTATGTTTAAGATCCGCAAGGATTTCACTGTTAAGCCAAGTTGGTTGCCTGCCATATTTGCTATTCTTTTGACACATCGGGATGGTTTGTCCCTGTAACCTCAATAGGGATTCTTTGAAATACAGCCAGCTCTCCTGGACTCCTTTCCCCCTCATGTTATTCCCCCAGGGGATCCTACCCATCAGTTCCCTGAGGGAATCGAAGTCTGCTTTCCTGAAGTCCAGGGTCCGTATTCTGCTGCTTCCCTTTCTTCCCTGTGTCGGGATCCTGAACTCGACCAACTCATGGTCACTGCCTCCCAGATTCCCATCCACTTTTGCTTCCCCTACTAATTCTTCCCAGTTTGTGAGCAGCAGGTGTAGCCAGACAGCCAGCCCCCCCCGCCCCCCGCCCCCAGACCAGCATTGCTGGGAACACAAGGGAGCCAAAACAACAGGGCACTTAACATAAATTCCAGCACAGCCTTTGAAGCTGTGAGAAGCACAGGTGTGCTGCTACAATGTGCCTCTGGGAACATATACAACGATTAGGCTCACAGCAGACAGAGAAGCTGTTTCAGACATGGCTCTTAGCCCCTACTAAATAGCGTGATGCACACACCCCAACATCCTAGATAGGAAAATATTTACCCTAACAAAAGGAATGTCCAGTAGTCGAAACTTATTGTTTCTCTCCCTTGCAAGTGTAAACTACTCTTGCAAGAGCTGGCGTCGCCCAGACAGACCAGCCCCAATTTGGCATAAGAAAGGAGAAAGAGAATAAAGGAGTACAGAGGTATAAGTATGGGACCTACAGCACCATGATTTTTGAGTGCTTTTCACTATCTATCTGCTGGTCAGATAAGTGACAGCCTCCCAAGGCTTCTGCAGCTAAGAGGGTCCCTAAGCCTTGTCCCTTATTCATCTTTCCGCGGAATTGAGTGATCCTGGCTTGGCACCGCTGGAATCGAGAGATGCAAGGAGGGTAAGAAGCATCCACACCTGATCTCCTATCTTTAGTGTACACATATTTTGAAATAGAGCTCTATACTTTGTTTTCTTTCTTTGGGATTGTGGCTTCAGTTCTGTAACTTGTTTGTGTGTGTAACATCTCTACATTTAAATAAGTAGGCACTAGCAATTTTGTAACCACATGATTAGAATCTAGTTTAATAAATTTTGGTAACCATTTGTGCATAAGCCTGACTCGTTTCTCTGGTTTACTGTAAAGCAGCCAACACAATTAAAGAACCTCAGCCGTTTTGGCTATAAAGCCTGGCCATTAGGTGAGAGTACTAAGAGCCTAGCGTTGAGTTGTGCCGCCTCCATGGGGCAAACTCTTGGGGCGCCTGTCAGTCAATCCTGACTGCCCACTGCGAAGGAGCTCTGAGCTCTAGCAGTTAAAGTCACGGGTGTGGAGAGGCTCTTAGTGCTGCCATTGGGGCACCTGTCAGTCAGTGTTGACTGCCCACTGCGAAGGAGCTCTGAGCTCTAGCAGTTAAAGTCACGGGTGTTTAGGACCTTGGGGCATCCGTCAGCCTAGCCCGGGCTGCCCGCCGCGAAGGGACAGTGTGTCCTAGCGGTTAAAGTCACGGATGGTATAAAACGGGCATAGCTGGCACCTCACCAAACATCCTTGGCCATCGGCTAACAGCAGGTCAAGAAAAGCTCTCCCCCTAGTTGGCTCCTCCAGCACTTGCACCAGGAAATTGTCCCCTACATTTTCCAAAAACTTCCTGGATTGTCTGTGCACCGCTGTAGTGCTCTCCCAGCAGATATCAGGATGATTAACGTCGCCCATGAGAACCAGGGCATGCGATTTAGTAGCTTCTGCGAGTTGCCAGAAGAAAGCCTCATCCACCTCATCCCCCTGGTCCGGTGGTCTATAGCAGACTCCCACCACTACATCACTCTTGTTGCTCAAAGAAATGGAGTACTTGTGGCACCTTAGAGACTAACCAATTTATTAGAGCATGAGCTTTCGTGAGCTGCAGCTCACTTCATCAGATGCATCTGATGAAGTGAGCTGCAGCTCACGAAAGCTCATGCTCTAATAAATTGGTTAGTCTCTAAGGTGCCACAAGTACTCCATTTCTTTTTGCGAATACAGACTAACACGGCTGTTACTCTGAATCTTGTTGCTCAGACTTCTAAACTTAATCCAGAGACACTCAGGTTTTTCTGCAGTTTCATTCCGGAGCTCTGAGCAGTCATACTGCTCCCTTACATACAGTGCTACTCCCCCACCTTTTCTGCCCTGCCTGTCCTTCCTGAACAGTTTATAATCATCCATGAGAGTACTCCAGTCATGTGAGTTATCCCACCAAGTCTCTGTTATTCCAATCACGTCATAATTCCTTGCCTTCACCAGGACCTCCAGTTCTCCCTGCTTGTTTCCAAGGCTTTGTGCATTTGTATATAGGCACTTGAGATAACCTGCTGATCACCCCTCATTCTCAGTATGAGGTAGGAGCCCTCCCCTCACACACGTTCCTGCCTGTGCTTCCTCCCGGTATCCCACTTACCCACTTACCTCAGGGCTTTGGTCTCCTTCCCCCAGTGAACCTAGTTTAAAGCCCTCCTCACTAGGTTAGCCAGCCTGCTCGCAAAGATGCTCTTCCCTCTCTTTGTTAGGTGGAGCCCGTCTCTGCCCAGCATTCCTCCTTCATGGAACACCATGGGGATGGGGCAGGAGTCCTGGGGGGGCTGTCAGGGGGCGAGAAGCAGGGGGGGGGTTGGATAGGGGGCAGGGGCCGGGCCACGCCTGGCTGTTTGTGGAGGCACAGCCTCCCCTAACCAGCCCTCTATACAATTTCAGAAACCTGATGTGGTCCTCAGGCCAAAAAGTTTGCCCGTCACTGTGTTAAAACTCCCCTCTCCTCCCTAGAGCTTTCTCAATTTGGACCAAAATATGTTACTTAAAATATGAAATATATTGTTTTCCTTGAAGCATTGAAATGTGTGTGCACAAGCACCTCCCTCTATAGTCCACATTTTTTAACTTTGGTAAATAGTGATAAAGGAATCAGGCTTTAGAACAGTCCTTCCTGTCAGGGAGTTGAGTCTCTTGTACATGGCTTGCATTAATAAATGTGACTATCGTAGTAGCACTAGAAATGCCTGACTGATAAGCTGATGCTCTTTTTATCTACTTTGAGCCTGACTGACATCTTTGAACACTTTTGTATCTGAACAGCTTGAATATGTGACCTCATCCTATAAATACCATCATCACTCGAACAGCTCCTGTCACTCAAATAAAAATACTGTTGGGTTCCCTCTGTTTTAAAAAGGTCCTACAGACTCTCTGTCAAGTGCAAAGCTGCACCTTCCTTTACTATGTTAAAAACGATTGCTACATTGCAGTTATACTGTAAATACAATAGCAGTTACACGGCAGGTATTGCTTGCACTTGTTTGACATTAAGTTTATATAAATATCATGTGACTCTCATGGAGAGTAAGAATATGAAACAGACCTCAAGGAAAATGATCCCTGAAAGGTAAAGTGGTTGAATAATTTAATTTTCTTATATTTATAGATAAGATATTTCTGAAATAATTTGCTAGCTGATCACATATAGCTATATTTAGGAAAGGTTGGAGCTGAGCCAACCTTTCTAGGAGAATAAAGGGGGGACAAGGGACATCCTTCTCACTCAATGCTGCCTTTTAAAGCTCTGAAATAGGCCTTCTGCTATGCAGTTTGTTCTAACTACTTCGTATCTTTGTACCAAAATAAGGACAGATTTTAAAATGCAGGCTATGTTCTCTAACCAGATCTAGTTATTTTTCTGAGAACAGATTTCATAAGGGTTCTGCAAGGTATGATTCTCAGAACAGCATTTATCATTTTTTGGGGGTGGGGGAGTGGGATGGAAAAAATAATTTAAAATTTCAGCTTCTTCATGACTGGAATGATGTGAAAACAAGTTTTACTTAGAGAGTTTACGGCAAAAATCCCCACAATTTTTCTGATCTTAGTGAAAATACTCATTGACCGATGTTTAAACTGTCTCATCAATTAGTTTATTGAGTTGAATGCTTAAAATAGCCAAGGCTCGGATTTTAGTATTCTCTAGTGCAGTTGCAATCCCATATGTGCTTACATAATCATAATTGTTATATTTATGCTTTATTACTGTAACCCTTCTGCCCGTCAGAGTTGGCAGCAACAAGGGCCAGGTTCAGTATCTAGGAGTTCCGTTTCAATAACACAATGCAAAACTGGCTCGAGCCCCCACCCCGTGACCTGGGACAATTACATACCACCCCCTTGGGCGCTTCTAAGAGGCAATACTACCCCTCTCGCAAGCACAGAGTCTGAGTGTCGCAAAAGCCCTTTAATAAAGGAGGGAAACAATGCGGCATTTCATTGGGGAAATACCACAAACAGGATTCATAACACAAACCATGAGCAAAAGACCCACCCCCAAGTAAGTCTGGCAGTGTCCTTTTCCCCTTAGGGTCTTAAGTCCAGCAACCCAATAGTCACTCTTCCTCCCCCCCCCCCCAGTTTCTGTCCTTGGTCAGTGCAGCCCCCAGAGTTCAGAAGTTCATCTGCAGAGTTTACCTCTCAGCCTGCATGGAAGTGGAGGAAGGTATGGGGGGCATCTTACATGCTCCGCTGCTCGGATTGACAGCCAAATGCCACGCCTCTCCATGGGGTTCTGCTGCAGTCTTCACCACCAGCTGCACCTCTCCGCCAGCCATCCTGTTGGCTGCTCCTCTCCACTCTCTGCACCTCTCTGCTAGCTATCCTGCTGTCCACTCCTCTCCACCAGCTGCCCTGCTATGCGCTCCGCTCTCCACACCTCTCTGCTAGCCACTCACCGATTGTCTTCAGGCCCCCCACACTCACTTAACGCAGCTCTCAGTAACTTCAACTCTCAGTAATTTTAGCTGGTAGTAGGGGAGCCTCAGTGCTGGTGCACCACTAGCCCAAAGTAGGTCTAATGCTTAGACCTAGGTATCAGTGATTTCAGCTCTGCAGCATGTGACAAGACTCCCAGTGGATAATTAGCTCTGTTATTACACAGTGGAGAGGTCAAAGTAGTGTTTAGAGAAGGCAGGGCACACACTGCCATGTACACATACCTATCCCCCAACTTTCCCACTTCACTGGGTTTTGGAACCCATATCCCTTGCCTAGCTAGTGCTACTTAGTTGAGGGTGAGTCCCTCCAACATAAAATGCCAAATACAGTTTTACTGTCTTTGAGTCACATAACCAGGATAACAACCTTTATTACTCCTGCCTCAATAACAAAGAGACTAGGGATCCCACAGCAGCCAAAGTGACCATTTGGGCAAGCAGTTCGTCATGCTAGGCAGGGGGGGTATGCCCATGCAAACGAGATCAGCCCCTGAAGTCCTTTTCCACAGCTCACCACCAGATGTCAGGGTAGAGCTCATTCTGACTCTGCTTACATTACTACCAGCAGTAATGGGACAAATGATCAAAGGCCAAAGGAAGTAGTATGAGAGGTGGCAATGTTCAATTAGCTCAATTCATTTAACATTATAATTTAGTACAGAGGGGTTTGCCAGGATATAATCTAATTTGCTTGAAGTATTAAGTTTTCTCTATAAAAACTCCACTCTTAGGCTCCTTCCCCACTCTGAACTCTGGGGGTACAGATGTGGGGACCCGCATGAAAGACCCCCTAAGTTTATTTTTATGAGCTTAGGTTAAAAACTTTCCCAAGGCACAAATTCCGCCTTGTCCTTGAACAGTATGCTGCCACCACCAAGTGATTTAGACAAAGAAACAGGGAAACGACCACTTGGAGTTCCTCTTCCCACAAAATATCCCCCCAAGCCCTTCCACCCCCTTTCCTAGGGAGGCTTGAGAATAATATCTTAACCAATTGGTTACAAAGTAAACACAGACCCAAATCCCTGGATCTTTGTCACTGAAAAAAATCAATCAGTTCTTAAAAGAAGAATTTTATTAAAAAAAAAAGGTAAAAATCCCCTCTGTAAAATCAGGATGGTAAATACCTTACAGGGTAATTAGATTCAAAACATAGAGAATCCCTCTCGGCAAAACCTTAAGTTACAAAAAGACACAAAAACAGGAATATCCATTCCATTCAGCACAGCTTATTTTCTCAGCCGTTTAAAGAAATCAGAATCTAACGCATATCTAGCTAGATTACTTACTAAGTTCTAAGACTCCATTCCTGTTCTGTCCCTGGCAAAAGCATCACACAGACAGACCCAGACCCTTTGTTTCTCCCCCACTCCAGCTTTGAAAGTTTCTTGTCTCCTCATTGGTCATTGTGGTCAGGTGCCAGAGAGGTTATCCGAGCTTCTTAACCCTTTACAGGTGAAAGGGTTTTTCCTCTGGCCAGGAGGGATTTTAAAGGTGTTTACCCTTCCCTTTATATTTATGACAGCCACTGACAGGGGAGGCAAAAGGGGCAAGTACATTAAAGCACTGCTGCAGCAGCACTTTAAGGATGGTCCTTTGCCGCCGCAGCGCTTTAATGTTGCTGCACCTCCATGTCGCCGGGGCTGCGGCAAAGGACCCTGCAGTGCTTTAACATTCCTGCCCCTTTTGGCCCCCCCCGGCCGCCGACAGGCGGGGGGCCAAAGGGAACAGCTGCCCTGGGGCCGGTGATTTAAAAGGGCCTGGGGCTCCGGACGCCGCTGCCGCTATGGCAGCAGTGACATCCAGAGCCCTGGGCCCTTTAAATCAACACGGGAGCCCTGGGCAGCGTGGGCCAGCCGGACTGGAAGGGCTGGCTGGGGATGCTGACCCCCCCAGCCCCACCCCTTCCACCCGAGGCCCTGCCCCTTCCAGGGGCCGGAGTCACCCTGCCCCGTACCAGTAAGTGGCCTCAGTTACTTTCACCCCTGCCAGTATGTGAGCTCAACTCTGCAAGCTGGTACAGAGAGGGGGACATGTTGGGATCTGTTCTTGTATTCCTTGATATCCAGGTGGGTACTGCTGATTACGTTTAGTATTTCTAACCTCATGCTGTGAGGTATTCGGTGTCATGTGAAGAAACCGATTTTACACAGCAAAATTCAGCTCTATAGTCTCAACAAGATTTTATTCTCAGAGGTGCCGGGGTTTCTTCAGTTAGGCATCATTCACATAGAATTATTCTCTCAAGCTTTTGCAAGTTTAGCATATTTTGATTTTTTTCATTTGAGCTTGTCACATTTTGTTTTGGAAATGGGTAGTGCTGGAGTCATATTTACTTCAAGTGAAGTAACGTATGACATGAGTGAAATGGCTGCATCCCTTCACTATTCACCTCCAGACTTTCCTACTTTTGATTTTTTCACAGTAGAAAATTATCTTATGGCAATTCTAATGTGGTTTCTGCATGTTAAGCAGAATCCACTGTAATTCTTTTCAACCATATCTATTGCTTAACAAAGATATTTGCTTACTAATTATTATACAGTCAAGGCTCCTTTTGGCTATTACTGTCGTGTCTTTTGCTATTGTTTTGTTTAATTATCATTTGGTTACAAATTATCCCTCTACAAGTATATATCTGAGTGTTGGTATGCCTCTGTTAAGATACGTGAATTATTAATTATTTAATAGATATGTGTATATGGCCATATCAAATATTGGTTTATATAGTATAATGCCTTCTTTTCATTAAAGCTTTACAGATTTACAAACTGAATCTCCACAGGAGCCAAGTCACTTCACACACCATGGAAATGTAGCTGTTGAAAAGGCTGGGTGACCTTGTGCCCCTGATTTTGGTAGTCAAGGCTGCAAAATCCAGTCCTCACAATATTAGTAACTGCAGTAGCAGTACTGGCCCAAATCCATTCACCCTGCACCAGATTTAACTTCTGCCTTAGTAATTGTGCCCTCAGATACCCATGCACAACTGCCGTTAACTTCCGTGAGAGTTGTGTGTGCCTATCTGAGAAAAGAATTTAGTCCTTAGGAAGAAGATTTGAATAGGAGAGGATAAAAACGAGAAACAGTATAGGATTTTTGTTTAAATTAAACAAGAAGTTTGTTAGGCAGTGATTCAAGCCTTCCATACACTCAATACAGTGAGATAATTTGCAGATCATTTATCTGTTCAGCTGGATTTGTCAATATGGCTTTCTGCCCCATCTACTTTCTCTGCTCTCACTATAAGCAGGGTTCCCTTATTCTATCTTTTTTTCTTTCATCATCTCACTTTCAATTTCCTTACATTGGTCTTCTTATATACTTTACACTGTTTCTTGTTAACTTTTCCTCTTTGCTCTCATCTAACCTTCTTAAAGGGGACCCTACTCCTGTCAGTCCATTTTATTCTGCTCATTTCCTTCTTTATCCACCTGCTGTTCTCAGCTCCCAACTGCCACTGCCCTGCCCAACTGTCCTGCCCTATGGCCCCCTCAAACTGCAAAGACCAGCTAACTTGCCAAACTGTCATTCTTAGATTCTCTCCTATTCCCATACCAAACTGGCACCCCCAAGTGCCACTTCCAGCTCTCCCACCCACAAACAATTGCCACGCAACCCCCTGATTCCAACATGTCATCGCTGCTCCTGTTAAAGGCGTATCACTCAAAACATTTGTCTTACTGTTTAAAAAGCAGCAGATAGGAAAAGACAATCACTCTTTGTGTACCCTGTTACTTACACAGGCATTCCTCGGCAAGAATGCCACACACCTAATAATGATGTCAGCAGCACTACACAACAGTGTAGGGAAAAGGAATCCCCAGCACCATATCTTGTAGCAACCTTTGGGATTCCACCTCAAGGTACTGACCAGGCCTCACCCTGCCTAACTTGTGAAATCTGATGTGACAGTGCAAAAGGTGGTATGGCTACACAAGTTGCATACATATACACCACACACCTCTATGTTGCCAATGCTCAGAAACATTTTAAAACAAATAGCAGGCATGTGCAGACCAATATTTTTCTAAATCTGATACCTGGAGTTTATCTGCTTATTGCATCTTGCTTGAAAAATGTTTCATTCTTTTCTTAATGGAAACAAAATTGTCCTGCATACTATACTATTAACTTGTATGGATAAAGTTTAAGCATTCAGTAATGGTCTGATGCTTCCAAGGGCACCCAGTATTGTGAGGCACCTTGCTACCACCTGCTCTTAGCATGAGGGAGCCTTGTCTGTGCCTGCCAAGGGTCAGCTCCCTGCCTCTCCCAGCCACAGGCAACTTAACCACGCCCCTCTCAGCCCACACAGGCTCCACTGTCCCTCATGCAGCCTAATGATAGGCACGCTCCAACCTCTGAGTCCTCTGAGTGTCCCCGTGTGGTGTCCAGCCCTTTATCCACTGGATAAAGGATAAAATGATTAGGGGACTGGAACTTATGAGGAGAGGCTGAGGGAACTGGGATTGTTTAGTCTGCGGAAGAGAAGAATGAGGGGGGATTTGATAGCTGCTCTCAACTACCTGAAAGGGGGTTCCAAAGGGGATGGATCTAGACTGTTCTCAGTGGTAGATGATGACAGAACAAGGAGTAATGGTCTCAAGTTGCAGTGGGGGAGGTTTAGGTTGGGATATTAGGAAAAACTTTTTCACTAGGAGGGTGGTGAAACACTGGAATGCGTTACCTAGCGAGGTGGTGGAATCTCCTTCCTTAGAAGTTTTTAAGGTCAGGCTTGACAAAGCCCTGGCTGGGATGATTTAGTTGGGGATTGGTTCTGCTTTGAGCAGGGGTTTGGACTCAATGACCTTCTGAGGTCCCTTCCAAGCCTGATATTCTATGATTCTAGTTACACTTTAGAATACAGCTCCACTTAATACACAGCACTAAGATTTGTTTATTGGAAATCAAGTGTAAGTTTATTTAACAAAGAATAGAGATTCATATGATAGGAAACGGAAATACTGGAAACAAAGGGTTACATATAAAACAAAATCATAACATGCACTTTAGAGCCTAAACTCAACTCACAAAATGCACTCTTGTCTAATAAGGTACTGCTTACCCCTAAGTCCTTCTCACAGTGTTTTTCAGCCAATATGACTGAGACCTTCTTTCATGAGCCAAGCCAGCTGGCAGCTTGCCTCCCCCAATGAAGGGTGCCAGGATGTCTTTCTGCACCCCCAGATATACCAGCTCAGACCTTTGATCTTCACCTGAAAACAGGGTCTGTCCCCTCACTATATCTCTTTCCGTTAATTTTCCTTCTGAAGTCCCTATAAGCTCTTCATTAGCATTTGACTCAATGTGCTAGTAGACATCTGTTGTAAGGCACACAATGGTCAACCAGGGAGATAAGTGTCTCCCATCTTCTGTCTGGAACTTGGCCTAAGAAATGCTACTTCTGGGTGACCTGCCTTTAGCTACAAGAGCTTAACAACATACTTTCCAATATATGTATATATCTCCTTACATATTATCTGAATATACATTTTGCAAAGATTATAATGATCAGTGTGACACAATCTTTCAGTAGAAACTTTACATGACACTTTTTGGTGAACTACAATGTTAATGCCAGTCCAAGGGGATCCCTGTAACACTTATGTACCCCTGTACCCTCTGCCAGTTGGCATTAAGAGGTCCTATGGTTATAAATGGCTCTTTTGAAGTTTTACAGTCTCGGTTACCAGTTAGTGTTCTGCCTATTTGCTGGGCAATGCTGACAGCTGACATGTTTGGCCTGTCGTTGGACTTGGGAGAAGTGTGGCTTCAAAAAGAAGCTGGTAGTAGGTTTTTTTTATTATTATATAATATTTATATTATGGTAGTGCACTAAGGCTGTGATCACGATTGGGACTCCATTGTGTTAGGCTCTGTACAAGCATAGAGGTAAATGTGGTCCCTGCCTGAAGAGTTTACAACCTAAGAGAACACACATAAGGGTGTGGGGAGATGGACACAGTCAAATATATGTATAATGTTCATATACAATATATACTAGTATATACTGGTTTCTCTCTGTGTTTGTTCAGAGCCCAGCACAATAGGATGCTGATTTTGGCATAATGGGTCCCTGATTTTTACTATTTTTATTTTTATTGCATGATTAGGTTTCTCTCTCCTTCTTTCTCTCTCTCTGTATGGTAGTGGATATTGTTACTTGCTTTGATTTAGATATGTCTCTCAAGTCCAGGGGAGTCTAGCAACACATGAAATAGAAACGAAATAATCCTGAAACCAAACAAAGCTAAGTAGGAAGGCAAATGTTGAACTGTGACTTCTGTTTTTCTGCTAAACTCTGTTAGTTTTGATATTACCTCATCCTCCCAACCCACCCCCATGCAGTTTGTCTATTTCATCTAGCTGTTGCCTACTCTCATGTAAATTTTGAGTTGCCTGGCAGAAGAATTGTCTTCTTTGTTACATGACTTTACAGTGCCTACTAACACAGTGGAGCCTTGATTGGAAGTACCAAGCACTATCCTAAGAATAATATTGAATCTAGTAAAAGAAAACAAAACCTGATCAGACCAGAACCAATGTAATTTACTTTTTTACTTCAGCCTTTGCATATGTATTTTTGTATATGTGTATATAAAATTATAGATTGAGGTTGTCAGAGTTCAGGGCAACAACACCTGTATTCCCATAAGAACATAAGGACGGTCATAGTGGTTCAGACAAAAGGTCCATCTAGCCCAGTGCTTCAGAGGGAATGAACAGAACAGGTAATCATCAAGTGATCCATCCCCTGTTGCCCATTCCCAGCTTCTGGCAAACAGAGGCTAGGGACACCATCCCTGCCCATCCTGGCTAATAGCCATTGATGGACCTATCCTCCATGAACTTATCTAGTTCTTTTTTGAACCCCGTTATAGTCTTAGCCTTCACAACATCCTCTGGCAAGGAGTTCCACAGGTTCACTATGCGCTGTGTGAAAAAATACTTTCTTTTGTTTGTTTTAAACCTGCTGCCTATTAATTTCATTTGATGACC
Source organism: Eretmochelys imbricata (assembly GCF_965152235.1). Lineage (NCBI taxonomy): Eukaryota > Metazoa > Chordata > Testudines > Cheloniidae > Eretmochelys > Eretmochelys imbricata. Next base: position 186,056,119 of record NC_135574.1, on the reverse strand, counting down.
TCTAGTTCTTGTGTTATGAGGAGTAAATAACACTTCCTTGTTTACTTTCTCCACACTGGTCATGATTTTATAGACCTCTCTCATATCTGCCCCCCTTAGTCGTCTCTTTTCCAACCTGAAAAGTCCCAGTCTTATTAATCTCTCCTCATACAGAAGCCATTCCATACCCCTAATCATTTTTGTTGCCCTTTTCTGAACCTTTTCCAATTCCAATATATCTTTTTTAGATGGGACGACCACATCTGCACACAGTATTCAAGATGTGGGTGTAACATGGATTTATATCGAGGCAACATGATATTTTCTGTCCTATTATCTATCCCTTTCTTAATTATTCCCAGCATTCTGTTCACTTATTTGACTGCCAGTCCACATTGAGTGGATGTTTTCAGAGAACTATCCATAATGACTCCAAGATCTCTTTCTTGAGTGGTGACTGCTAATTTAGACTCCATCATTTTATATGTATAGTTGGGATTATGTTTTACAATGTGCATTACTTTGCATTTATCAACACTAAATTTCATCTGCCATTTTATTGCCCAGTCACCCAGTTCTGTGAGATCCTTTTGTAGCTCTTTGCAATCTGCTTGGGACTTAAGTATCTTAAGTAGTTTTCAGAGTGGTATCCGTGTTAGCCTGTATCAGCAAAAACAATGAGGAGTCCTTGTGGCACCTTAGAGACTAATAAATTTATTTGAGCATGAGCTTTCATGGGCTAAAACCCAGTTCATCAGATGCATGGAGTGAAAAATACAGTAAGCAGAATATATGTTAGAGCACATAAAAAGATAGAAGTTGCCTTACCAAGTGGGGGGTCTGTGCTAATGAGCCAATTCAATTAAGGTGGAAGTGGCCTATTCTCAACAGTTGACAAGAAGGGGTGAATACCACAAGAGGGAAAATTACTTTTGCAGTACTAATGAGCCACCTTGATTGCATTGGCCTCGTTAGCTACCAGTTACTGATCCATGAGAGGACCATCCCTCTTATCCCCTGACAGCTTAACTTTTCTTAAGAGCCTTTGGTGAAGGACCTTGTCAAAGGCTTTCTGAAAATCTAAGAGTTAGGATATAGATATTCAGGCCTTCTGCAAAGGCCTATACTTTAAGAATTTAGGTGTATTCTTATCACTTGGCTAGTTATAGAGGTATAAAAGAAAGAATCGAAATCACTATCTGCCGGTGAAAGGGCCTTCTCTTACTGTGACAGTCTGAGGCCCTGTTCTTAGGCTAAGGCCTTTGGCTAAGCAGCAGAGGCAGCCATAAGCTAGGAAAAGTACGGTCACATCCTCACATTCCAAACTAGTCACATTGAAAGAAGGCAATCTGGGGCTGTTAGGAAGGTGATGTGATCAATCACCTCCAGAGAAAGGGAAGAGCCTAGAAGATGTAAAAGGAAAATTTAATTTGACAGTTTTCTGTTTGGTAAGAACTCACTTATCAATAGACACAGCTGGGAAACCCTTATGTCTTTATAGATGTAGTTGTGAAATCCTCACTTCTGTATTGTTTTGTCATTATAGTTCCCACTTTGCTATTGTTTATTTGCATGGTCTCTGTCTGGTTCCGTGATTGTTTCTGTCTGCTGTATAATTAATTTTGCTGGGTGTAAACTAATTAAGGTGGTTAAATAATCATGTTGCAATATGTTAGGATTGGTTAGTTAAATTTCAGTAAAATGATTGGTTAAGGTATAGCTAAGCAGAACTCAAGTTTTACTATATAGTCTGCAGTCAATCAGGAAGAAAGGTGGGGAATGGAAACGGGGAATGGGGGTGAGGGAATTGGAATCATGTTTTGCTAAAGGGGGGAATGGGAACAGTGAATGGGAACAGGGACACAGGCAAGGTTCTGTGGTGTCAGAGCTGGGAAGGGGAACACTAAGGAAGGAAATTGGAATCATTGCTTGCTGGAAGTTCACCCCAATAAACATTGAATTGTTTGCACCTTTGGACTTCAGGTATTGTTACTCTCTGTTCATGCAAGAAGGACCAGGGAAGTGAGCGGGTGAAGGAATAAGCCCTCTAACATTAAGTACACTATATCCACTGGATCACCCTTGTCCATGTTCGTTGACCCCCCTGAAAAAATTCTAGTAGATTGGTGAGGCATGGTTTCTTTTTACAAAAACCCTGTTGACTTTTCCCCAACAAATCATGTTCATCTATGTGTCTGATATTTCTGTTCTTTACTAAAAAAAGAACAGGAGTACTTGTGGCTCCTTAGAGACTAACAAATTTATTTGAGCATAAGCTTTCGTGGGCTACAGCCCACTTCATCAGATGCATGCAGTGGGAAATACAGTAGGACGATTTTATGTACACAAAGAACATAAAACAATGGGTGTTACCATGCACACTATAACAAGAGTGATCAGTTAAGGTGAGCTATTACCAGCAGGAGAGGAAAGAAAAGAAAAGAAAAAAAAAACAAAAAAACCCCTTTTGTAGTGATAATCAAGATGGGCCATTTCCAGCAGTTGACAAGAACATGTGAAGAACAGTAGGGGGGGAAATAAACATAGGGAAATAGTTTTACTTTGTGTAATGACACATCCACTCCCAGCCTTATTATTCAAGCCTAATTTAATGGTGTCCAGTTTGCAAATTAATTCCAATTCAGCAGTCTCTCACGAAAGCTTATGCTCAAATAAATTGGTTAGTCTCTAAGGTGCCACTAGTACTCCTTTTCTTTCTGCGAATACAGACTAACATGGCTGCTACTCTGAAACCTGTCATTGGAGTCTGTTTTTGAAGTTTTTTTGTTGTAATATTGCGACTTTTAGGTCTGTAATCGAGTGACCAGAAAGATTGAAGTGTTCTCCGACTGGTTTTTGAATGTTATAATTCTTGACATCTGATTTGTGTCCATTTATTCTTTTACATAGAGACTGTCTGGTTTGGCCAATGTACATGGCAGAGGGGCATTGCTGGCACATTGATAGATGTGCAGGTGAACAAGCCTCTGATAGTGTGGCTGATGTGATTAGGCCCTATGATGGTGTCCCCTGAATAGATATGTGGACACAGTTGGCAACGGACTTTGTTACAAGGATAGGTTCCTGGGTTCATGTTTTTGTTGTGTGGTGTGTGGTTGCTGGTGAGTATTTCCTTCAGGTTGGGGGGCTGTCTGTGAGCAAGACTGGCCTGTCTCCAAAGATCTGTGAGAGTAATGGGTCGTCCTTCAGGATAGGTTATAGATCGTTGATGATGCGCTGGAGTGGTTTTAGTTGGGAACTGAAGGTGATGGCTAGTGGCGTTCTGTTACTTTCTTTGTTGGGGCTGTCCTGTAGTAGGTGACTTTTGGGTACTCTTCTGGCTCTGTCAATCTGTTTCTTCACTTCAGCAGGTGGGTAGTTGTAAGAACGCTTGATAGAGATCTTATAGGTGTTTGTCTCTGTCTGAGGGGTTGGACGAGAGCTGAGGAAGCGTTGTTCTAAGTCAGCCATAAAAATGTTGGCATATTGTAGGGCCATGCAGGTACCCATAGCAGTGCCGCTGATCTGAAGGTATGCATTGTCCCCAAATGTGAAATAGTTATGGGTGAGGACAAAGTCACAAAGTTCAGCCACCAGGTTTGCCGTGACATTATCAGGGATACTGTTCCTGACAGCTTGTAGTTCATCTTTGTGTGGAATGTTGGTGTAGAGAGCTTCTACATCCATAGTGGCCAGGATGGTGTTTTCAGGAAGATCACTGATGGATTGTAGTTTCCTCAGGAAGTCAGTGGTGTCTCGAAGATAGCGAGGAGTGCTGGTAGCGTAGGGCCTGAGGAGGGAGTCTACATAGCCAGACAATCCTGCCTGAGATGATGGGGCGTCCAGGATTTCCAGGTTTATGGATCTTGGGTAGCAGATAGAATACCCGTGCTCGGTGTTCTAGGGGTGTGTCTGTGCAGATTTGCTCTTGTGCTTTACTGTAGTTTCAACCAGTTTGCCCGGTACTGAAGTTAGACTTATCAGCCTGTAATTGCCAGGATCACCTCTGGAGCCTTTTTAAAAAATTGGCGTCACATTAGCTATCCTCCAGTTATCTGGTACAGAAGCTGATTTAAATGATAGGTTACATACCACAGTTAGTAGTTCTGCAATTTCACATTGGAGTTCCCCCTCTGTGGTCCCTCAACAGCACCCAGTCTAGGTTCTTGGTTCCTCAGCCATCACCTCTCTGGGTAGAGACACATGTATCTCTCCCTCCTGACTGGGGGTTTTCCAGGCTGCATAGTTATCTGCCTCTACATTGTGATATCCTCAGCAAGCCTGACTGTTGAAAAGGCCAGTGTCTGCACTTTGCTTTCTCTCCAGAGGCATGAACAGTGTAATTGCTTGCAGTTAAAAGTTACCACACAGCTCTTTACAAGCAAGCACATTTATCCTTAAGGTAAAAGCATTACAGAGAAACATATTTAAAACAAAACATTTAAGGTGAAAAATGTTACCAGTTAGATATCTAGCCACCTGATTTCTGGACATAAACAGGAGGTTACATATATAACTGGTAGCATTTGTACCTATGTTTCTATTCCCTGTAGGTGACTTTTGGAGGCAAATATGAGATTTTAGGAGGGAATCGAATGTGAGGGTGATGGCTGGGTGAACACAAATTCAGTGCAGAGGGACTGCATTCAAGGAACAATGGAGGCAAGGAAATAAAGATTGTCTAGGGCTAGCCAGCATCTCAGAAGATGTTTATCAAAGGATATCTTCAGTTGGGTTGTGATTTCTTCCATCATATGGGTCTATTCCACATTTTAATGCTACAGTGCAGGAAAGACTGGATTCAATCAGTGTGGCAAATTATATTTTAAGACAGTCTGCTATAACTTTGAACAGCTATTTTTACTTATTAAAGGTTAAAATGGTCAGGATTTGGATCAGAAACAATCAAAGTATATTGGCCTTCAAATCCATATCTTTTATTACCTTATGTATTTTTGTACAGAACATGCTCAAATTAAAACAGTCTAATCTTCAAAATCTAAACTTCAAATCCAGACTCCAGCGAGAAACTGCTGAATTGGAATTCATTTGCAAATTGGATACTATTAATTTAGGCTTAAATAGAGACTGGGAGTGGCTAAGTCATTATGCAAGGTAGCCTATTTCCTCTTGTTTTTTCCTACCCCCCCCCCAGATGTTCTGGTTTAACTTGGATTTAAACTTGGAGAGTGGTCAGTTTGGATGAGCTATTACCAGCAGGAGAGTGAGTTTGTGTGTGTATGGGGGTGGGTTTTTGGAGGGGGGTGAGGGAGTGAGAGAACCTGGATTTGTGCAGGAAATGGCCTAACTTCATTATCATGCACATTGTGTAAAGAGTTGTCACTTTGGATGGGCTATCACCAGCAGGAGAGTGAATTTGTGTGGGGGGGTGGAGGGTGAGAAAACCTGGATTTGTGCTGGAAATGGCCTAACCTGAAGATTACTTTAGATAAGCTATTACCAGCAGGACAGTGGGGTGGGAGGAGGTATTGTTTCATATTCTCTGTGTATATATAAAGTCTGCTGCAGTTTCCACGGTATGCATCTGATGAAGTGAGCTGTAGCTCACGAAAGCTCATGCTCAAATAAATTGGTTAGTCTCTAAGGTGCCACAAGTACTCCTTTTCTTTTTGCGAATACAGACTAACACGGCTGTTACTCTGAAACCTGTCTAAAAATATGGAAGTTGATAGCATCTTGCCATAGTTTCTCCAAGTGGATTAGGTAATGTAGGGTTAAGGATAGGAGAAGAATCTGGTAACAGCCTTCTATCTGAAACCCCACCAATCTAAGGGTAGAATTGGGCAGGATCATTGCATCCTTGAGATCCAGATGTTGTGGTCTCAGGGTCTGGACTCAACACTGAATTGGAAGGAATGGTTCATTAAGCAGTTGCTGTCCCTTGATGGGCCATCAAGCCAGCTTAGTGCTGATGCCATTCTGTCTGGGGGAGTCACCCAGAAACATAGCACAAGATTGCAAATACAGATATACCATACATATCTATAACTTACAATACAAAGGTGATAGAAACATATACACAAGATTATCATACTTGCAAATTGTAACATTTGCACAGATACCTTACACAGCATATCTGGTCAGATTCATTGCAATTTTATAATATTGGTATCAACAATATCATAAAGCTTCTCCCATATTCCATACAGCGTCACAGCCCCATTTAGCCTTAATCCATTCATTATGATTTCCTTTCTGTAAAAATAAAAATATACAGTGGACTAAGTCATCGTCGTCTTCTTTCTTGCCACTTCCCTATTCAGGGGTTGGTGGCTTTTATAGCCTTCTTACAAAACTTATGACAGCCAGGTACATCTGGCTGTCATACAAATTGGTCTCTCTAAAGTCTGCTGATATCCAGTCCGTGTACATAATCTTTGGCCTCTCCCTTGGTCGTCTTCCATTCACCATCATTGTAAAGGCTATTTTACCAATATAACTCTCAGGGCTCCACTGGATATGTCCATACCAATATAGCCTACCCTCCCTCAACTTATCTTCAATTGGGGCAACCTGCATTAGGCTCCTCACAACCTCATTTTGTTTCTTATTGCAGAGTGTCTAACCATTTGACCATCTCAACATCTTCATTTCTATGGTGGAGATTATTGTGGAAAACGAGTCACACCATCTGTTTCTCCATACCAATTGAAATATGCATCAAACATTTGCCAGAAGTGTGCCTCTGAGGTGCACAATGTTGTCAAGGTCAAAACTTTTCTTCTACGGGAGACCGTAATTTTGAATAATCCCTGGTATGCCAATTCCATTTTTCTAGAAACTTGCAAGTGAAAGGACTAGGCCTTTTGGGGAGACAGTGATCCCTCTGGACCCACCGGCCCCCATTTCCCCAGTTCCTGGCATCCCAGTATAACAGTTCCTGGTAAGGCAGGGATCCCCTTGGATCCTCCGGCCCCCCAGTATCCAACCTTCCTGGGGGATGTTCGGCCCTCAGTCCCCGGTTCACTTTCACTCGGGTCACTCACACAGGAAAGACTTACAGGAAATGTGGACAGAGGAAAGAAGTTAAGGGAAACACACTTGTACAAGGAAGATTTACAGAGGATGTCCATGACCCTCTCACAACCCCCTTCAGCGAAGAGCGTCAGCTAGTGCCGCATGCTCTATCCCATCAGGGAGATGTAAGACCACTCAGAGGTCCTAGCCTATGACCTTCCCCACAGCCCCCTTTTGTAAAGAGCGTCAGGTAGAGCTGCATACTCTGTTGCTTCAGGCGAGGTGCAGGATCAGTCAATGGCCAAAGAATTAGGGTCGTCCAAGAACGGAAAATAGGGACACATACGCTTTCCTTGCCTTAGACGGGGTCCATTTCAAGCCATGCAGAAACGGCCCATCTCAGCCAAGGCTTTTACCGCCCTTTTCCATTGGGGTCACAGAGCTTGCTTTAGAGACACCTCTGGTCATGAGCAAAGCTTCGCAGAGGGCTCTGGGCATCTTTCTGTGACCCTTACTTTCACACTGGCACACACACACAGACTAAGTCCTAGACAGCCACCTTTGTGACTTTTCCGGCCTACCTGAAGGCGTCAGAGCTGTTTGATAATAAAGATTTAATTGGGGATTGGTCCTGCTTTGAGCAGGGGGTTGGACTAGATGACCTCCTGAGGTCTCTTCCAACCCTGATATTCTATGGTTCTATGATACTATGAAAGTTCAGATCCAGCACACAACTCACCCAATTCCAGAGTCTACAGTCAGTTCTCCACTGAAAACCCAGTATAGAGATTTCAAAGGTCTCTTACCTTTTACATGTCGCCTTGGGTTCAGAGGGAAACGGCCTGCGGTCCTGTAGTCATGGATGGTATATGGTGGATCCCGGATGAGCCCCCAAATTGTTGTGGAAAACGAGTCACACCATCTGTTTGGTTCAAACAGTCTGAGGTCCTTTTATTGAATACAAGCATTCTGGGAGAAGGAGACAGAGATGGTCACACACAGGTGCCACCCTGGTCTCTCTCTGCCCTGCCCCTATAATACCAGACTTATATAGGTCCAAATTCAAGCCAAATGATACATTTCCTTACCACTCAAGCATTATTAATAAAACCTTATACGGAATTAATGGAAGGGCAGTTTCATAACTAGCACAGTGCTGATGCACCGTGTTATTATCAAGATCTTATCAAGATCTGTGGTTTGCTGTGGCAGCGTTTTGAATAGGGACGTTTGCAGGGTGGAGGGTGCATATAACGGACAGCTAGGGACTCTTCTGGAGGCCCTTTTAGTTCTTTTCTAGTTAGAGATTGACCTGGTCCATTATCTGGGTCAAGTGCCACAGCCTAGCATACGTAACTTTTGTTTAAGCCAAGTCTTACAGGATGCAGGCCTGTAGGCCTCTTGCATTACAGCTCTTGCATATGTTGCATATAGTACATAGATTTTGCCACAGAATGGGATGGGGTCAGTTTCAACAGCAAGGTTAACAGCAATTTCCCCCACAAGAGCATACTGACTTCTCTTCTTGTGGCTTGCCACAAGATAGGGGAATGTCCTGCAGATGCTGAACAGCTGTGAATAAGCAGTTGCAGATCAACTGGTGGCATCTCTCAGCAGGGCATGGTGGTATGGCTGGCGGTGTGGCTACCTCTATAAAATGCCACATAGGCTCTATGACGAAGCTGTCAAGGGGAATAAAGACCACCTTAAAATAAGTCTTGCCAGGGCATGTAGGGTTCAGTAGCCTCAGTAGGCAGCTCACCTAGAAGAAGGGAAACTCTGCTTTCAAATTCAGGCTGCCAGGCTAGGATAGCTGACTTGTAAAGCTCATCCAATAGAAACACTTATGTGAACTGATATCCATGTCAAGTGTACCTCAGAGGGCTAGGGCCAGTGTTTTCCCCAGGAATTGAAATTAGGGGGCGGTGTTTGAATATACAGGGGGATGAGGTCTGATGAGGAGTGAGATCATGATGGCGAAGGTGGGCTGTATGGCACTATAGTAAAAAGGTGAAAAATCTTTCACCACCATTTTATTAGATTTAACTCATGTTTTAAAATCATCACAGAAATTAAAGCTGGCTAGTCAAGCCTTCTGTGTAGTACTACATCTACATCCTTTTTTGTTTCTTGTTGTAATTTTGCACAGCTCTGTTAATTAATTTCTCAGATGCAGTGCGTTCATCTTTGGTGGGTTCTTGTGTGTCCAGTACATCCAATCCTTCATGATATGCTCAAGATCAGGCAGAAGGTGACTTCTTTCAGAACACAAAATTCTATTCAATGAGGAAAAAAACTGCTCAACTGTAGCTGTTGTGACTGGGAGTGGCAAGAGATGAATTCTTACTTCTTTCATCCCAGGAAACATAGCACAAATATTGGGTCGAACCGCTAGTGATTATAAAGAAGAAGTTGAAGTCAAATCTTCATTTGTTCATTGTATGATATTCTACTCTGTGTTCAAATTATCTATTCTGTCCTGATCACATAGCAGCCCCATTGCTGGTAGTGCCTCACTCCACTCAACTGTCTGTGTTTTATAAGACAGGCATCTGTAAAAGTTATGTGGAGGCTGAGTAGAATCCAAAAATCGCTATTGAAGATTTGTAAGAATCAAGTCTATGTACTTTTTCACCTGTCTTAAAAAGCACTTCTTGTCCTCTTCACTTAAGGATTCAATATAAGTGCCTTCATTAGTCAACTTCTGGACTGAAGTCTTTGCTTCTTTCAGTATGTTTTCAATGGATATCTCTCTGATTGATCCAAGGGTAGCTCCTATTGTTGGACAAAGACCTACTACTATTGTAGCAGATACCTGAATGGCATTGTTTAATGACCCAGGTGGTTTCAACAGTAGACTTACAAGACAGAATGATGATTGTCTTCTCTGAACTTAGTAGCAAAAGTAGTCCACCAGCCTCACTACTTAGATCCATCCCATCTCGGTAGATACTTTCCAAAGCCAGTAATAATGGTTGCAGTAATTTTAAGACAACAGCCAAGGATCGCTCATGAGAAAGCCAGTGGGTTTTCCCAGGTTGGACTAATTTGAACTTCAGTCCCAGTGTATCTTCTATTTTTTCCAAGATGTTCTGTCCTTTTGGACTCTTGCTGAAAAAAAAGAATATAACGAAGACATTAAATGTGTGGCTTTTTTAATGTCCTTTGAAAATTCTGCAGCTCATGCTAGTGCTATTTGGAGTAGGTGGCTTCTGCAGTATGTATAGGAGAGATTAAGGTTAAACTTTTCTCTGAGCAAACCCTGTAATCCACTATATCTTCCAGAGAAGTTTGCAGCACCATCAAATGCACATGCAGCCATCTGTTTGGGGTTCAATTTACAAGCATTTAACGCTTCTAAGATGTGGGTTGTCACAGATGCAGTCAATGTGTCTTCTCTAACCTGAACATCTAGAAATTCACGTACTGGCCTAACACTGACATCAAGATAACGTACCCAGTGTCTTAATACTTGACACCCATTTGCATTGGTTCATTCATCAGCCATGAATGCACATTTTCTGTATGCAGTGAGAGAGTTCTTCACTTTTTCAACTGCTGAGTCTTTCACTGTTGTACTGTACGCTTCTAACCAGTTAGTTGAATCTTTTGCAGAAAGATAGCAAGCATTTCTTGGTCTTGTTCAGAACCAGTGTCCTGATTAACCTATCAGGATTAACAAGTAACAATGCATTTAACATTGACCTCCAGTTTGTAGTGTGGTATTTCTTGCTTAAATAGAAAGTATAATGCGACAGCCATGTTTGTTCACGTAAACTGTGTTGTGTCTCCAGCATTCTTAACAGCCTCATAAAGTATTTCTAAAATTGGCTTGGACAATGACTGGCTTATAAGGCTTTCTGCATGTTGATGCAGTCCAGAGGCTTGGTGTTTTGCAGCCTTTTCAGGTAGATTGTCAGTATTGGCTTTGCTGATCTCCCTGCAAACCAAACTCCTCCACTTTTACTATATAAATCCATGATACATCCACATCTTGAATACTGCATGCAGTTCTGGTCACCCCATCTCAAAAAAGATATATTGAAATTGGAAAAGGTACAGAGAAGGGCAACTAAAATGATTCGGGGTTTGGAACAGATTCCATATGAGGAGAGATTAAAAAGACTGGGAATTTGCAACTTGGAAAAGAGATGACTTAAGAGGTCTATAAAATCTTGACTGGTGTGAAGAAAGTGAATGAGGAAATGTTATTTACCCCATCACTTAAAACAAGAACTATGGGTGAAATTAAATGACAGCAGGTTTAAAACAAACAAAAGGAAGTATTTCTTCACACAATGCTCAGTCACCCTGTGGAACATTTTGTCAGAGGATGTTGTGAAGGCCAAAACTATAACAGAGTTCAAAAAAGTACTAGATACTTTCATGGAGGATAAGTCCGTCAATGGGTATTAGCCAAGATGTGCAGGGATGCAATCCCATGCTCTGAGTGTCCCTAACCTCTGTTCACCAGAAGCTAGGAGTGGATGACAGGGGATGGATCACTTGATGATTGCCTGTTCTGTTCATTCCCTTTGAAGCACCTGGCATTGGCCACTGTCGGAAGACAGGATTCTGAGTTAAATGGGAGAATAACATGAGGGGGAAAGGAGTCCAGGAGAGCTGGCTCTATTTTAAAGAATCTTTATTGAGGTTACAGGGACAAACCACCCCAATGTGTAGAAAGAATAGTAAATATGGCAGGCGACCAGCTTGGCTTAACAGTGAAATCCTTGCTGATCTTGAACACAAAAAAGAAGCTTACAAGAAGTGGAAGATAGGACAAATGACCAGGGAAGAGTATAAAAATATTGCTTGGGGATGCAGGAGTGAAATCAGGAAGGCCAAATCACACCTGGAGTTGCAGCTAGCAAGAGATGTTAAGAGTAACAAGAAGGGTTTCTTTAGGTATGTTAGCAACAAGAAGTCAAGGAAAGTGTGGGCCCCTTACTGAATGATGGAGGCAACCTAGTGACAGAGGATGTGGAAAAAGCTAATATACTCAATGCTTTTTTTTGCCTCTGTCTTCACGAACAAGGTCAGCTCAGAGACTACTGCACTGGGCAGCACAGCATGGGGAGGAGGTGACCAGCCCTCTGTGGAGAACGAAGTGGTTCGGGACTATTTAGAAAAGCTGGACGGGCACAAGTCCATGGGGCCGGATGCGCTGCATCCGAAAGTGCTAAAGGAGTTGGTGGCTGTGATTGCAGAGCCATTGGCCATTATCTTTGAAAACTCATGGCTATCCGGGGAAGTCCCAACTGGAAAAAGGCTAATGTAGTGCCCATCTTCAAAAAAGGGGAGAAGGAGGATCCTGGGAACTACAGGCCAGTCAGCCTCACCTCAGTCCTTGGAAAAATCATGGAGCAGATCCTCAAGGAATCAATTCTGAAGCACTTTGAGGAGAGGAAAGTGATCAGAAACAGTCAGCATGGATTCACCAAGGGCAAGTCATGCCTGACTAATCTAATTGCCTTCTATGACGAGATAACTGGATCTGTGGATGAGGGGAAAGCGGTGGACGTGTTGTTCCTTGACTTTAGCAAAGCTTTTGACACGGTCTCCCACAGTATTCTTGTCAGCAAGTTAAAGAAGTATGGGCTGGATGAATGGACTATAAGGTGGATAGAAAGTTGGCTAGATTGTCGGGCTCAACGGGTAGTGATCAATGGCTCCATGTCTAGTTGGCAGCCGGTATCAAGTGGAGTGCCCCAAGGGTTGGTCCTGGGGCCGGTTTTGTTCAATATCTTCATAAATGATCTGGAGGATGGTGTGGATTGCACCCTCAGCAAGTTTGCAGATGACACTAAACTGGGAGGAGAGGTAGATACACTGGAGGGTAGGGATACGATACAGAGGGCCCTAGACAAATTAGAGGATTGGGCCAAAAGAAATCTGATGAGGTTCAAGAAGGACAAGTGCAGAGTCCTGCACTTAGGATGGAAGAACCCCATGCACCGCTACAGACTAGGGATTGAATGGCTTGGCAGCAGTTCTGCAGAAAAGAACCTAGGGGTTAAGTGGACGAGAAGCTGGATATGAGTCAACAGTGTGCCCTTGTTGCCAAGAAGGCCAATGGCATTTTGGGATGTATACGTAGGGGCATTGCCAGCAGATCGAGGGACGTGATCGTTCCCCTCTATTCAACATTGGTAAGGCCTCATCTGGAGTACTGTGTCCAGTTTTGGGCCCCACACTACAAGAAGGATTGGAAAAATCGGAAAACATCCAGCGGAGGGCAACAAAAATGCTTAGGGGACTGGAACACATGACTTATGAGGAGAGGCTGAGGGAACTGGGATTGTTTAGTCTGCGGAAGAGAAGAATGAGGGGGGATTTGATAGCTGCTTTCAACTACCTGAAAGGGGGTTCCAAAGGGGATGGATCTAGACTGTTCTCAGTGGTAGCTGATGACAGAACAAGGAATAATGGTCTCAAGTTGCAGTGGGGGAGGTTTAGGTTGGATATTAGGAAAAACTTTTTCACTAGGAGGGTGGAGAAGCACTGGAATGCGTTACCTAGGGAGGTGATGGAATCTCCTTCCTTAGATATTTTTAAGGTCAGGCTTGACAAAGCCCTGGCTGGGATGATTTAGTTGGGGATTGGTCCTGCTTTGAGCAGGGGGTTGGACTAGATGACCTCCGGAGATCCCTTCCAATCCTGATATTCTATGATTCTATGGAGCATTGGTCTGACCCAATATGGCCATTCTTAGGTTAAAATTAATATAATAAAAATGTTTAGTACAGAAACTCCCCAAGATAACGACCCCTTGAGATAGTGATGATGTGAGATAACAACCTTGACAAATAATGTGTTTTAAAAATCTTGGACTAAGTCACAAATCTAGCACTATGGAGCAAAGTCACTAAAACTGTCCAACAAACAAATGTTCCTTTAATGTGCCCCTCCCTTCTCCCTCCACTGCACCCCACTCAGAGTTGTTGTACTTGGTCAGTGGAGACCAGAGTTCAGCGGTGCTTTTGCATGAGTTCACCTCCCAGCCCTGGCAAGCCCTGGCACAAATTAAGCACTGAGGGTAACTCCCTCAATCAGGACAGTCTAAGTACAGTTCTGGTATCTTTTACTCACACAGTAAAGTGATTTGTAACTCAACACCAGGAAAAATTGATCACTTGGGCAACACAGCTCTGTCTGCTAGATAACTAGGCAGAGTAATAATACAGTGTGATCCTAAAGCCTTTCCTTCCTCCCCCAGCTCATCACTAGCTGTCAAGAAAAAGTTCATTCAGACCTTGCTTAAAAAATCATAATTTGAAATTATTAGGTTGGCCAACATCACCAAAAGAAATGAACCAACATCGTCATAAAAAACAACAGCTGTGTGAGGAAGCTACTCTTTGTTCATACTTTTTAAACCTATTATGCTTTTTCAGGTACAAGTATTTTATATTGTATATGCTTTTAAAATGTGTGTTAATGTTTCAATTTAAATTCAAATTTCCAGCCAATGACTAAATTGGCAACACTAGGGGAGTGCTGAGGAAATTCAGGGGGCATACCTGGCTAGGACATACCCTGCAAGCGACATAAATCAGCCTTGCCTGACTGTTTTAACTGGACAAGGGCTGCTAAAGAAGTGAGTGAGTAAGCAGATTAAACTGAGATATATGCAAGTTGGAATGTAGGAATGTTTACCGGGAGAAGCTTGGAACTGTGGGAGATCTTAAATAGGAGAAGATACAGTGGAGTAAGTAAGTTCTTAAAATTGTCTTGAAAAAATATCTACAATAATTCAGAGGTGTTAAACTTAAAATGCTGTAAATGAACATTTGCTCTCCATACAGAAATAATGATAACACAAGATGGAAATGGTGGAAATCTGATATGAAGAAACATCAATAGCAAAAGACTGGATTAGAAATTGCATTCTTTGACAGCTGATGTGGTATTTTTTTAGGCAGAAGTTATAAATCACAAATAGCTTATCTGATCTCTCTGAAAGCATCTACATTCTTTCCAGCATGTGCTTATTTATTTTTAGGCTCATACTTTAAATTCCTTGCTATATAAAACTCTAGTTCTAATTGATAGACTTGAAACAGTTAATCTGAACTAATAATCTATCTGTACTGGTGAAGTCAATTTCAGCATGTGTTATATGTAAGGCTACATTTTAGTCACAGGTATTTTTAGTAAAAGTCACAGACAGGTCACGGGCAGTAAACAAAAATTCACTGCCCATGACCTGTCCATGACTTTTACTATATACCCCTGACTAAAACTTGGGAGGCCAGGGGTGCTAGGGAAGAGGGTGCTGCAGGGGTGTTGGTGGGGCTGGGTCAGATTCCCTATCTGGTTCCTGGGTAGCGGCGACTCGAGCTCCTAACTCCACCTGCTGCCTCCGCTCTGCCCCAAGTCCCAATTCTGCAGCTCCCATTGGCTGGGAACCGCAGCCAATGGGAACTGTGGGGGAGGTGCCTGCACGTGGAGGCAGTATGTGGAGCTAGGAGCTGAGGGAGGGGAGTTCCTGTCACCCTTCTAGGGAGCCCCACCCCAAGTAAGCACTGCCCCACACCCCAACCCCCAGCCCTGAGCCCCCCCACACCCAAACTCCTGCTACTGGGAGGCAGGGGGGCCCAAGACTGCCCCAGCAGCGACCAGTGTACCTGAGCTGCTCAGGCGGCCCTTGCGCCAGGCACACTGGACTCTGCAGAAGTCAGGAAGGTCACAGCAAGTCACGGAATCCGTGACATCCATGACCTCTGTAACAAACATGGAACCCTAGTTATATGTAATTCAGAGTGCCTGTTTTTATAGAAACATGTTAATTCTGTTCACATAATAAAAAAGTAAAGTTATGTTTGTACAGAGAAATAACATTTGAAAAAGCTGCCCCTACTTGCCAACCACACCCTTGAAAAATTCTAAGGAGCTCCAAACTTTACTATATTTTGTAGAGATGCTTCTGCTCGCTTGGGAGAACAGTGGGAAAGTTTAGTGTAACCACTGCTTTCCCTGTTCTGTGATTTCTTTTTTCAGGTCTTCTCCTTTTGTTTTTCATTCCTTTCCATGTCACACATTGAAAGAGAAAACTCAGTCCAGTTTTATTTCCCATGTGCTTCTTTGGCCCTATCAAAGCTGTGGGTGTATCTGACTAGCCTGCAGCAGTTTCACTAGCATGGTTCCCACAAAAAATGTCCCTTTCTTCTTTGAGTGATTGCACATGTCCATTCCACTGAATGTGTGCCCAGTGCTTGGTTGTTGGAGATTTTTTCCCTCAGTGGTATACATCTGGATGACTCAAGTGCCCACTGCTACTGTATGCAGGTATAAAGGGTGGAGCCACCCCGATCCCACTCAATTCCTTCTTACTGCCTGTGATAGTTGTTGGAGCAATTACAAACTTGCTACTGCAAGTTCTCCCCTCATTCCTTGTAATATATACCCATTTTTACATATAGTCCCATAGTTAGGGTTTTAGATAGTCTATAGTTCAGCTATAGGTCAGCTCCCAGGTCAGCTCCCAGACTACTGCACTGGGCAGCACAGCATGGGTGAGGAGGTGAGAGAAAGAAGTGGTTCAAGACTATTCAGAAAAGCTGGATGAGCACAAGTCCATGGGGCTGAATGCACTGCATCCGAGGGTGCTAAAGGAGTTGGCAGATGTGATTGCAGAGCCATTGGCCATTATCTTTGAAAACTCACGGTGATCGGGGGAGGTCCTGGATGACTGGAAAAAGGCTAATGTAGTGCCCATCTTTAAAAAAGGGAAGAAGGAGGATGCAGGAAACTACAAGCCAGTAAGCCTCACCTCAGTCCCTGGAAAAATCATGGAGCAGGTCCTCAAGGAATCAATTGTGAAGCACTTAGAGGAGAGGAAAGTGATCAGGAACACTCAGCATGGATTCACCAAGGGCAAGTCATGCCTGACTAATTTAATTGCCTTCTATGACGAGATAACTGGATCTGTGGATGAGGGGAAAGCAATGGACGTGTTATTCCTTGACTTTAGCAAAGCTTTAGACAAGGTCTTCCACAGTATTCTTGCCAGCAAGTTAAGGAAGTATGGGCGGGATGAATGGACTATAAGGTGGATAGAAAGCTGGCTAGATCCTTAGGGCTCAATGGGTAGTGATCAATGGCTCCATGTCTAGTCAGCAGCTGGTATCAAGCGGAGTGCCCCAAGGGTCAGTCCTGGGGCCGGTTTTGTTCAATATCTTCATTAATGATCTGGAGGATGGCGTGGACTGCATCCTCAGCAAGTTTGCAGATGACACTAAACTGGAAGAAGTGGTAGATACGATGGAGGGTAGGGATAGGATACAGAGGGCCCTAGACAAATTAGAGGATAGGGCCAAAAGAAATCTGATGAGGTTCAACAAGGACAAGTGCAGAGTCCTGCACTTAGGATGGAAGAATCCCATGCACCGCTACAGACTAGGGACTGAATGGCGAGGCAGCAATTCCGCAGAAAAGGACCTAGGGGTTATAGTGGACGAGAAGCTGGATATGAGTCAACAGTGTGCCCTTGTTGCCAAGAAGGCCAATGGCATTTTGGGATGTATATGTAGGGGCATTGCCAGCAGATCGAGGGACGTGATAGTTCCCCTCTATTCGACATTGGTGAGGCCTCATCTGGAGTACTGTCCAGTTTTGGGCCCCACACTACAAGAAGGATGTGGGAAAATTGGAAAACGTCCAGCGGAGGGCAACAAAAATGATAGGGGACTGGAACACATGACTTATGAGGAGAGGCTAAGGGAACTGGGATTATTTAGTCTGCAGAAGAGAAGAATGAGGGGAGATTTGATAGCTGCTTTCAACTACCTGAGAGGTGGTTCCAAAGGGGACGGATCTAGACTGTTCTCAGTGGTAGCTGATGACAGAACAAGGAATAATGGTCTCAAGTTGCAATGGGGGAGGTTTAGGTTGGATATTAGGAAAAACTTTTTCACTAGGAGGGTGGTGAAACACTGGAATGCGTTACCTAGGGAGGTGGTGGAATCTCCTTCCTTAGAGGTTTTTAAGGTCAGGCTTGATAAAGCCCTGGCTGGGATGATTTAGTTGGGGATTGGTCCTGCTTTGAGCAGGGGGTTGGACTAGATGACCTCCTGAGGTCCCTTCCAACCCTGATATTCTATAATTCTGTGATAGTTAGAGTAGTGGTTGGTTAGATATAAGTTTCAGTTTTTAGGTCTTTAGACTAACTGGTTCAATTTTCAGTATCAGTGCCAGAGCTATGGCTCAGGCTCTAGGGTTTAAATCATGTTGCTCATGGAGCAAACCACTGCTGGGGAGTGACACACACCCCAGCTACCTTAAATGCTTGGGGGAGTCCCATGTGAGTGACAAATGTCACATTTGTAAAGGATTTAAGCCAGGGGTGGGGAACCTTTTTTCTATCAGGGGCCGTTAACCCACAGAAAAAAGTCAATCGCAGGCCGCATCTACTTTTCTTCGTTTGGTTGTAGTAGCCATTTTAAAAAGGAAGCATACAGGGCTGGAACACTCTTTTAATCTTCAAGCAACCTGCAACAACAGTTGCTGAAGAATGAGTGTTGAAATGAAGAAAAGTGCTGCATGATAGGGAGGAAATGACAACCGCGTCATATGCACAAGATTCGAAAATTAGTCACCGGTTGCCATGCCAATGCAAACATTAGCCTACCACCCACTCCACCAGCAACATATTTGAATAAGTAACAATGATGATAGACTGCATACACTAAAAATGCTATTAAAAAAAAAGTTAAAAGTGCTACTGTCATAGGCCCTTTTTCCCCAAAGCAGCCTATACCGCCACAATCCAGGCTTCTCCCCCAGCCACCTACCCCCTCCCCGTCTCCTCACAAAGCCCAGCTCTTGGCCCGCAGCCCCCTTCTCACCTCCACCACTACCTCCTTCTTCCCACTCCCTCCTCCTGTCCCTGCGTCTGGCAGTGGATCAGAGCTGGGGCTTGGCGGGGCCTATACTCCATCCTGGGACCTCCCCTGGCCCCTTCTCACCTGTCAGTCACAGCTTCACAGGCCTGTTTGTCCAGGCCCCCTGGTTGGACATGTCCCTGGCTGCTGCAGGGGCTTGGCGCTGCCTTCGCTGGGGCTGCCCCTGCCTCTGGGGCTGGGCAGGAAGAGGGGACATGCTAATGGAGTGTCGGGCTGGGTGCTTAGGGCAGCGGTGGCTGCTGGACGAGGAGAAGCCCAGATGTGCCCAGCGTCGCCATAAGCGGGGCCAGTGCTGAGGAGGAGGTGCGGCCGCCCCGTTGCCTTCCCCCATCCCCTGCCCAGGGCCCAGGTGGTGAACACTACAAAGCCCCATGTCCTCACTACCCCCTAGGGCAGGGGTAGGGAACGTACAGGGCTGCAGGCCGGGTGAAATTAAGCAAAGGGCTGGATCCAGCCCGTGGGTCATAGGTTCCCCATCCCTGATTTAAGCCTTGCTTCAAAAAAGGACAGAGCAGTCAGGTTTAATTGTATTCTTACGGAGGCAGCACTCTGTTCACCCTCAGAGCCGGAATGGGGCACTGGGTACATCAGCATAGGTCCAGAGTACTCTTCCTGAGTCATCTCAGTCGAGAGCTCAATTGCTGTTTCTGGTGCCGAGGAAGAGACACAAGACCTGCAGGGTCTTGGTACCTTGCTTAATAATATCCCCATTAGTTGAAACCTTCTAAAGGCAAAAGCTCTGGAAGGGACACTGAAAGGAGGCACTCCCCAAAACACTCTTCAGTGACGAAGGGGTCATCAACTCCAGAACCTGTGCCAGGTCCATCAAGACTGACCACTGAAGTGCTCACTGCAGCTTCTTCAGGCTATCTCCCAGCACTTCAGAGCCAGGAGGCATTAGTGGTACTATTGACACCAGAGGCATATGCAGCTGCTAGGGAGCCACTTAACCTCTTGGTGCCAGTTTCTCTGGTAGTACAGGAAAGATTTCAGCCAGTATCAATGCCTAGGGACCCTACTCTGGCTCCTCTGAAACATGCAATGCTGATGTCACCTACACTTTCCTTACCTTGGAAGACAATAGTGTTGAGAGGAAAACTAGTTATGATTTCTCAAGTACCATTATCTTCCAGTTCTGGCTATCTCTCTCCAGTACCAACAGGTCCTGCTTCCCCTTTATCGGAGGACTCAGATTCTTCGTCTTCAGACTTGGAGGATGGATCCTATGTCTCTCAGTCTAGACAGGACATGTATCCTCCTTTGGAGACTTATGTCCTATGGTTACCACAGCAGCCTCAGCAATGGCCCAGTCAGCATTGGGTCCCAAGTCTATGTAAATAACCTTTCTGGAACCCAAGGGCGTTCCCTTCATCCATCACAGTCTGTCTCCTTGTGTATGCACTGGGAGACAACATCTTCCTGTCATCGGTACCAGGACTGGGGCTGAGCAGGCGGAAACCACTCTTGTGGTTCCTGTAGTACAGGAGATAGAGCAAACTGTTTCAACATCTGTATGCTTCCTCTTCCTTATCACTAGATAAGATGGTAGAGGTAGTGAGTGACTCTTCTTCACCAGATGGTTATAGAGCTCATCAGGACTTCCTAAAAAGAGTAGCCATAGTCCTGGATATCCAAGTGGAGGGAGTCTGCGAGAAATCCCACAAACTGGTGGATATTTTGACTTCAGCAGACCCACCAGGGTGGCTCTCCCAATCAGTGAAGATATTATGGAGCTGGTCAAGGCATTGTGGCAGACCCCATCATACCTCCTCCCCAGTAGTGAAAAGGGCAAAGAAGAGATACTATGTCCCCTCTAAGGGATTTGAGCATCTGTGCATGCATCTCCCACTGGGCTTCTTAGTAGTTGCCACAGCTGATGAGTGGGAGAAGCAGGGACACCAGGCATTGACACCAAAAGGAAAGGACTCAAAGAAAGTGGACCTTTTTGGTTGAAAACTTTATTCTACAGGGGGTCTGAAATTTTGGATTGCAAATCAACAGGCACTTCTCAGTCAGTATGAGTTCACCTTGTGGGATAACATATTGAAGTTTAAGGACAAGTTACTGGATGACTGCAGCCAGCAATTCACTGCAATGGTGGAGGAGGGCAAGCTAGAGGCCAGAAAAGCCCTTCAGGCCAGGTTGGATGCAGCTGAATCAGCAGCTCAAGTCTGCCATAACTATATAATACATGGTTGCAGTCATCAGAGATCCAGCAGACCGTCAAAGACATCCCACTTGAAAGTCCTTCCCTTTTTTTGGAAAGATAGATCATAGGCTCCATAGCCTAGAGCATTCCATAGCAATACCGAAGTCACTTTGAAACATGCTGGTGACATAAGGAAGCAGTTCTATCTGCAGTAGACCCACAGATATCTGGGCTTTATGCCTATTTATGCCTATGCCTTTATGACAAGACCTATCAAGAAAAAGGGGCAGAAATTACAGGAGGTGACTGACACCACCACCCTCTTCTTCAATTGCAGGTTCCTGTCATCCAGCAACTTCATTCAAACAAGTGTTTGATGTGTTGGTCGAGAACAGACTGCTAGTCCCCAGAGTACCATCCACTTCTCGCCCTCTATTTGCCAATTGTTGATCCCACTTCCTAAGGACTTGGTCCCACATCACCTTAGAAAAGTGGGTTTTAACCATGGTGGCTTTGGGGTTTCTATTACCCCTTCTCAACCTTATTCCCTGCCCCTTTTCAGGTACCACTTTCACAAGACTGTCCTTCAGCAGGAGGTCCAATTGCTCCTTCAAGCAGGTGGCCACAGAGGAAGGGGACACAAAGACATCCACTCAAAAACCAGAAGTCAAATCCTACTGAGGAAAATAGAAAGCAACATAAACTCTGGCAGGTTAAATGTAAAAGTATAATTAGTCAGGCCAAAAAAGAATTTGAAGAGCAACGAGCAAAACATGCAAAAACTAACAGCAATTTTTTAAAGTACATCAGAATCAGGAAGCCTGCCAAACAGTCAAGGGGGCCAATAGATGATCAAGGTGCTAAAGGAGCACTTAAGGAAGCCAATTCATTCTTTGTATCCATCTTCATGGCAGAGGATATGAGGGAGATTCTCACCCCGGAGCTATTCTTTTTAGGTGACAAATCTGAGGAACTGTCCCAGCTAGAGTTGTCAGTAGAAGTGGTTTTGGAACAAATTGATAAATTAAACAGTAGTAAGTCATCAGGAACAGATGGTATTCACTCAAGAGTTCTGAAGGAACTCAAATATGAAATTGCAGAACTACTAACTGTGCTGTCTAGCCTATTGCTTAAAACAACTTCTGTACCAGATGGTTCGTGGATAGCTAATGTGATTCTGATTTTTAAAAAAAAGGCTCCAGAGGCAGTGCTGGCAAGTACAGGCATGTAAGCCTAACTTTAGTACCAGAAAAACTAGTTGAAACTATAGTAAAGAACAGAATTATCAGACACAAAGATGAACACAATATGTTGGGGAAGAGTCAACATGACTTTTGTAAAGGGAAATCATGCCTCACCAATCTATTAGAATTATTTAAGGGTGTCAACAAACATGTGGACAAAGGTGATCCAGTGTACTTGGACTTTCAGGAAGCCTTTTACAAGGTCCCTCACTAAAGGCTCTAAAGCAAAGTAAGGAATCGTGGGAAAAGAGAGAAGGTCCTCTCATGGGTCAGTAACTGGCTAAAAGACAGAAAACAAAGAGTAGGAATAAATGGTCAGTTTTCACAGTGGAGAGAGGTAAATAGCAGGGTCCCCCAGGGATCTGTAATGGGACCAGTGCTGTTCAACATATTCATAAATAATCTGTAAAAAGAGGTAAACAGTGAGATGGCAAAATTTGCAAATGATACAAAATTACTAAGGATAGTTAAGTCCAAAGCAGACTGAGAAGAGTTACACAACTGAGTGACTGGGCAAGAAAATGGCAGATGAAATTCAATGTTGATAAATGAAAAGTAATGCACACTGGGAAACATAATCCCAACTATACATACAAAATGATGAGGTCTAAATTAGCTGATATACTCCAGAAAGAGATCTTGGAGTCATCATGGGTAGTTCTGTGAAAACATTTGCTCAATGTGCAGTGGCAGTCAAAAAGGCTAACAATGTTAGGAACCATTAGAAAAGAGATAGATAGACAGAAAATAAAATGCCAGTATATAAATTCATGGTACACCACACCTTGAATAATGTGTGAAGTTCTGGTTGTTCCACCTCAAAAAATATATATTAGAATTGGAAAAAATACAGAGAAGGGGAACAAAAATGATTAGGGGTATGGAACAGCTTCCATATGAGTACAGATTGAAAAGATTGAGACTGTTCACTTTGGAAGAGAGATGAATTGTGGGAGGAGGATGTGACAGAGATTTATAAAATTATGAATGGTGTGGAGAAAGTGAATAAGGAAGTGTTATTTACTCCATCACATAACACGAACCAGTGGTCACTCAATGCAATTAATAGGTAGCAGGTTTACAAGAAACATAAGGAAGTACTTCTTCACACAATGCATAGTTAATCTATTGAACTATTGCCAGGGGATGCTGTAAAAGCCAAACATAAACTGGGTTCAAAAAAGAATTTAATAAGTTCATGGAGGATAGGTCCATCAACAGCTATTAGCCTATATGGTTAGGGATGCAACCCATGCTCTAGGTGTCCCTAAATCTCTGACTGCTAGAAACTGGGACTAGATGACAAGGGATGCATCACTTGATAAATTGTCCTGTTCTGTTCACTCCCTCTGAAGCATCTGGCACTGGCCACTGTCAGAAGACAGGATACTTGGGCTAGATACACTGTTGGTCTGACGCAGTATGGCCATTCTTATGTTCAGGGGGAATAAAATCCAAAGGCCTGAGACAACCTTTTTTTATCTTAGCTCTAAGAGAGTTAAAATTCCTGAAGAAAATAAAATTCTGCTTGGTTACCCTAGCTTCCATTATTCTTTCCCTGAAGCATAAGAACTGGTATGCTACCCTCAACTTGAAAGACGTTTCTCAGATTAGTGGTAAATGGAATTTACTACCAATCTACAGTGCTTTCATCTGGCCTGTCGGCAGCTCTTCATATCTTCAAGTGCATGGTGATGGTAGCAATGTTCCTTTGAAAGTCAGGTGTCCATGTATTCCCTTAACTGGATCACTGACTAGTGAGAGGCCAGGCCAGGTACTGTCCAGTGTAGTCATTATCCAGTCTACTTTTGGCATGCTGGAGCTCCTAGTCAATGTGGACAAATCAGTTCTGAAACCAGTTCAGAGTAAAGAATTTATTGGCATGGTCCTGGACTCTACGAAGGCCAAAGCTTTTCTATTGCAATAGAGGTTTGAAACACTATGGGGCATAATTCTGGAACAAAAAGCACATCTGGTCATCACAGTATGCAGCTGCCTCAGGTTCCTAGGGCACATGGCAGCATGTACTTATGTAGTGCAGTACACCAGATTGCACCTCAGAAAGCTACAAGGATGGCTAGCTTTGGGGTATTCCCTGAGTCATCATCATCTAGATATGGAGATCTGAGTACCAATCCTAATCTTGTTCTCTCTGGATTGGTGGACAGACCCTCTGAAAGTATGGGGGTCCCCTTTGCCTCCCCACAGCCAGTGCTCACTTTAGTCACATATGTATTGATCTGTGCACATAGGATCCCTGCTGTCTTTGGTCTATCCAAGATTTGAAGGCACATATAAACATCAGGGAATTGTGAGTGGTCCATCTAGCTTGTTTGGCCTTCCTTCCAAATATTGGGGGGGAGGGGTCACAACCCAATGGCCCCCTCCCTCAGGGGGTACCCTGGGGAGACAGATTGGCATTGTATGTTGCTAATGCTGTTGCAGGCATGGCAAGGCATTTTGGGAAGGGTTAAAGGTGTGAGTGTGGAGTGAAATATTCCTTTGCAGGTTATGAGAGACCAAAGGGGAAGGAAGAGAGAGACAGGAATGGGTTAACTCGATGCTCCAGCTAGGTCCGAAGATAAGACACTGACTTCAGCCCAAGGCCACTGCACACAACTGACTCTCGGCTTCCTGCCAAGAAAGACAGGGGCCTGGATTCCAACCCCGACCAGCCATGAGAAAGGAGGATTCAGCTGAACAGAACTGCAGGGGCTGCAAAAACTAGTGAGATAGGGAAGGCCAGCAAGGGGAAAAACAACGATTTTCATGTCCCTGAAGCCGGTGTGTTTTGGGAAAGCTGAGGAAGCCACGGAAGGCCGGTTTGGACTGGTACACAGAGCACGGGGGACAGAGGTCCCTGAACGAGACGCCCCCAAGAGACCCCAGGACTTAAAACTCTCCCAGGAGTGGAAACAAATCAGAGATCAACAGCGGACCCTGGACGACTTGTGCACAGGACAGAACTCCTGTCCACCTCTCCCCCTCTTCTTCTTACATTACACCTAGGCTTGGCCAGCCTCGGGTAGTGCGTATGTGAGTATGAAAGTGGGTTAGGGCTTGGGGCACTAACACTTTCTTCCTTCCTCTGAGGGACGTGGGGAACCCCCCCGCACTCTCCGCTGTTATTTTACTTTATTTTATTAATAAAGCTTTAAACTTAGTCACTTGGTGTGCTCCTTCATCTCCTCCCCTAATGATCCTGTGGCCTCAGCCTGATCACCTGACGCCTCAGGCAGGTTGGTAACATAAATCTGTCACAGGGGAAGGGGAAATCTGCTAGTGTTAACAAACACAGCAACTATGTTTTACATGAACAGACAAGGAGGATACACTCAATTGTGCCAGGAGGTGATTCTCTCTTGGGAATTCTGCAAGCCAACTCCATTCATCTGAGATCTGCTTAACTTTCAGGAGTGCAGAATACACTGGCAGATCATCTGAGCAGGTCCTTCACCAATCACCATGAGTGGTCACTGCTTCTGGACGTGGCCTGATCCATCTTCCATCTGTTGAGGAACCCCCAAGTGGACCTGTCATAAATATAAAGGGAAGGGTAAACCCCTTTAAAATCCCTCCTGGCCAGAGGAAAAATCCTCTCACCTGTAAAGGGTTAAGAAGCTAAAGGTAACTTTGCTGGCACCTGACCAAAATGACCAATGAGGAGACAAGATACTTTCAAAAGCTGGGAGGAGGGAGAGAAACAAAGGGTCTGTGTCTGTCCGTATGCTGCTTTTGCCGGGGATAGACCAGGAATGGAGTCTTAGAACTTTAGTAAGTAATCTAGCTAGGTATGTGTTAGATTATGATTTCTTTAAATGGCTGAGAAAAGAATTGTGCTGAATAGAATGACTGTTTCTGTCTGTGTGTCTTTTTTGTAACTTAAGGGTTTGCCTAGAGGGATTCTCTATGTTTTGAATCTAATTACCCTGTAAGGTATCTACCATCCTGATTTTACAGAGGTGATTCCTTTACTTCTATTTCTATTAAAAGTCTTCTTGTAAGAAAACTGAATGCTTTTGCATTGTTCTCAGATCCAAGGGTTTGGGTCTGTGGTTACCTATGCAAATTGGTGAGGATTTTTACCAAACCTTTCCCAGGAAGTGGGGTGCAAGGGTTGGGAGGATTTTGGGGGGTAAGACGTGTCCAAACTACGTTTCCCAGTAAACCCAGTTAGAGTTTGGTGGTGGCAGTGGATATTCCAAGGACAAAAGATAAAATTAATTTGTACCTTGGGGAAGTTTTAACCTAAGCTGGTAAAAGTAAGCTTAGGAGGTTTTCATGCAGGTCCCCACATCTGTACCCTAGAGTTCAGAGTGGGGGAGGAACCTTGACAGGACCCATTTGCAACAAGGTTCAACAGAAAGTGCCATCAGTTTGTTCCTGGGTGTATGTGTGTGTCACAACCCAGGGTGATTGACAGATGTCTTCCTGTTGCCCTGGAAGAATGCGCTACTGTATGCCTTCCCTCTGATTCTGCTATTGCCCAGAGCTTTATTCAAGACCAAACAAGAGCATGATCACCTTTAGCGCCAGCGTGGCCTTGGCAACACTGGTTCTCAAACCTACTAGCCTTGTTAGTTAGACTTCTACTGTCTCTCCTGCTGGACCCAGATGTGGTTTTCCAGGATGCCTCCTCCATGCCAGCCTGTAGTCCTTACACTAGGAAGCATGGATGCTTCATAGCTAACACTGTTGGAAAAAGCTTTCTTAAAGAACGTACACGAAGTACTTCTAAAGAATAGAAAGCCTTCAAGCAGGAGTACTTACCTGGCTAAATGGAAGTGTTTTTCCATCTGGTCCCACCAGAAAGGTGTTTCTCTGGAGCAGGCTCCCACCCATCACATATTGGACTACTAGCAGTTAGCTCTATCAGGGTTCATCTGGGACCCAGCTCAGCTTTCCACCCATTGGTGAATAACAGATCTCTCTTTTCCAATCCCATCACTATCAGGTTTTTGAAAGGGCTGGACAGATCATATCCACAGTTGCTAGAACCTACCTGCCATGGGATCTGCAACTGGTATTAGCAAAGTTAATGGAGCCATCCTTTGAACCACTTGGAACTTGTTCTCTACTCCACTTCTCTGTGAAGGTGGCATTCTCAATCATAATTACCTCAGTGAGGAAAGTGGGCAAGTTGAGCACTCTGGTATCAGAGCCTCCCTATTCAGTCTATCAGGACAAGGTTTACCTTCAGCCTCACGATACTGTTAGATCTTAAAAGTTAGCAGTCTTAGGCTAAGTCTACATCGCATCACATTGAAGAATATGGGGGTGTGAACTGCAGTGAACACTGAAGTGCTGCGGTGTAGCTGCCCCATATGGACACTGCTGTGTAAACTAAAAGGAACCTAGTCTGTGTTAACATACTCCTTGGAACTCGCTGAAGTTCACACTCCTGTAGCCTGAAGTGCTGGGCTGTGTAGACAAGCCCTTAGTTTGTGTCAGTGTTTTGGTATGAGGTTACCCAGGAAAACCTAAGTGCTGCAGCAAATAATTAGATATGTGGCTGTTTCATTCTAAGTCAATGTTGAAGCAATGTCCTGTCAGGATGTTAAAGACATTGTGTTTCTAGAGGTGCTATAATTTGAACAAGATATAAAACTGATGTCTTAACCACTTGTCTTTAAAGATCTTCTGGTTCTTTTTGTAAGCTTGGCCTGGCCAAAATCCAACTTGGTTAATTACTTCTATTTACCTAAAATTCCCCATGAGTTTCAATTTGATACATTCTTCACATCATGTTCTCACTTACTGTAAAGTGTTGTGCACTATTAAATGGTTGCTATGCTTCACTTCAGAGGCAGGTACATTTTGACGGTAGATACAGTGTTCCTTGTTTATGATTTTAATGTCAGTTTAAAGATGCAAGTCGTCTTGGGGTCCTTTCAAATGAAAGATGCTATGCAAAAGTAAGTTATTTTATAATTATGATATAACGATAAACTTTACTTTTTAGGCAGTAAGAGAAATGACTGGCTGTATTCTCAGAGAGAAGATTGGTGAAGTAATATCTTTTATTGGACCAACTTCTGTTGGTGGAAGGTAGAAGCTTTCAGGCTTCGCAGAGCTCATCTTAAGTGTTCTGAAATGTCTGATATTTGCTGTATTTCTCAATTGTCAAGGGGGGTCTTATATGATACAGATGTTCAGATTTTTTTTCTTTAGTTTAGGGTAACTACATTCTAAAACCCTTGTGATGGGTTGGATCACAGAAACCCCCTGGGGGCTGCCAACTGATGTGCCAAGACTACTTCTGCCCCTGCTTTCTTGTCCTGGCAGCTTGGGACTTCAGTGCCCTGCCTGGTTTGAGCCAGACCCGCTAGCCTGCTGCAAACCCAGACCCAGGTCTGAACCACGTCCCCTAACAGCTGTAGGCTTAAACTGAAAGCAGTTTAAGAAGTGTTCTTGTCTGTAACACTCAGATGCCCAACTCCCAATGGGGTCCAAACCCCAAATAAATCCATTTTACCTTGTATAAAGCTTATATGGGGTAAACTCATAAATTGTTCACCCTCTATAACACTGATAGAGAGATATGCACAGCTGTTTGCCCCCCCCCCATATTAATACATACTCTGGGTTAATTAATAAGTAAAAAGTGATTTTATTAAATACAGAAAGAAGGATTTAAGTGGTTCCAAGTAGTAACAGACAGCACAAACTGAATTACCAAGTAAAATAAAATAAAACCCACAAGTCTATGCCTAATACAGTAAGAAAACTGAATACAGATAAAACCTCACCCTCAGAGGAGTTCCAGTAAGCTTCCTTTTACAGACTAGTCTCCTTCTAGTCTGGATCCAGCAATCACTCACACCCCCTGTAGTTACTGTCCTTTGTTCCAGTTTCCTTCAGGTATTCTTGGGGGTGGGGAGGCTATCTCTTGAGCCAGCTGAAGACAAAATGGAGGGGTCTCCCAGGGGTTTAAATAGACTTTCTCTTGTGGGTGGATACCCCATCCTTCCCCTGTGTAGAATTCCAGCAACAAGATGGAGTTTTGGAGTCACATGGGTGAGTCGTGTGTTCATGCATGACTCAGAACTTACAGGTAGCAGCCATGGTTCACGTGCTACCTTGAACGTCCTCATGTAGACTTCTTATGTGGATTGGAGCCTTTCAAGATCCATTGTCCGTTAAGTGCTTCTTGGTTGGGCACTTAATTTGCATATTCCTTTCTCAAGAAGCTGATCAAATGCTTTACTAAGGCTACTTAAAAATCAAGCAAGTACATAGCCAATATTCATAACTTCAAATACAAAAAAGAGACATGCATACAAATAGGATGAATAGATCATAACCTTTACATAGATATATTACATGGCATGTGTAGCATAAAACATGTTTCAGTTATGTCATATGTACATTAATAAGCATATTTCCATAAAGCCTTATGGGGTACACCGTCACAACCCTCTTACCCACATGATATTATCTGAGGTACATATTGTTTTAACTAGATATAACAAAGAACAAGCACCATATCTAATAACGAACAAAAACATTCCTTACACTTCTCATCTCCATGTTGTTACTGTGAATATATGTGAAGAATGAGGTAACATTTCTAAGTATATTTTATTTACTATATTACTTACCTAAAAAGCAGAAACACTCCAATATCCCTTTGAATAAAATGTACATGTGTAAACATGTTTTCATTTAGACATGCTAAACATGCTGCTGCTATAATAGTGAGGACATTTTTTGGTCCATATTCTCCATTGTATGTATGCATCCGATGAAGTGAGCTGTAGCTCACGAAAGCTTATGCTCAAATAAATTGGTTAGTCTCTAAGGTGCCACAAGTACTCCTTTTCTTTTTGCGAATACAGACTAACACGACTGTTACTCTGAAACCTGTCATTCTCCATTGTGTTTGGGTAGCTTCATGCTGTGCTGTCATTGCGAAGCAAGCCCTAAAGCTGATGTAGCTGGCTACAGAAAAATCCCCCCAGTGCATATAGCAGCTGTCATAAATATAAAGGGAAGGGTAAACCCCTTTAAAATCCCTCCTGGCCAGAGGAAAAATCCTCTCACCTGTAAAGGGTTAAGAAGCTAAAGGTAACCTCGCTGGCACCTGACCAAAATGACCAATGAGGAGACAAGATACTTTCAAAAGCTGGGAGGAGGGAGAGAAACAAAGGGTCTGCGTCTGTCTATATGCTGCTTTTGCCGGGGATAGAACAGGAAAGGAGTCTTAGAACTTTTAGTAAGTAATCTAGCTAGGTATGTGTTAGATTATGATTTCTTTAAATGGCTGAGAAAAGAGTTGTGCTGAATAGAATGACTATTTCTGTCTGTGTGTCTTTTTTGTAACTTAAGGGTTTGCCTAGAGGGATTCTCTATGTTTTGAATCTAATTACCCTGTAAGGTATCTACCATCCTGATTTTACAGAGATGATTTCTTTACTTCTATTAAAAGTCTTCTTGTAAGAAAACTGAATGCTTTTTCATTGTTCTCAGATCCAAGGGTTTGGGTCTGTGGTCACCTATGCAAATTGGTGAGGATTTTTACTAAACCTTCCCCAGGAAGTGGGGTGCAAGGGTTGGGAGGATTTTGGGGGGAAAGACGTGTCCAAACTACGTTTCCCAGTAAACCCAGTTAGAGTTTGGTGGTGGCACTGGAGATCCAGGGACAAAGGATAAAATTAATTTGTACCTTGGGAAAGTTTTAACCTAAGCTGGTGAAAGTAAGCTTAGGAGGTTTTCATGCAGGTCCCCACATCTGTATCCTAGAGTTCAGAGTGGGGGAGGAACCTTGACAGCAGCCATAGCAGCTCCTGTTCCAACCCCCTCCTTGGTGTTGTGGTAGAGGGTGTGGCCAGGAGAAAGGAGTCCCTGTACCCAGCACTCCACAGCTGCCTTAAATGCTCCTTGGAACTTGGCAGATGGTGTAATTTATAGCAGCCCTTAAACTGCTTTCACTTATACTGATGGATTGGCCCAGTTCAAGACTGGAGAAGCACAAAGTGGTTTAAACATTTTTATTACCTTGTGTGACTGATTTGGAGCTGCTTTGCAATAATGTATTATTCTAGAATACTGTATGTTGACCTGATTATTGGAATGGTTGCTGTATGACTACATTGGTTGAATAGCGGGGTATCACAGGTTAAAACTGCGCCTTTCAGAGGGAGTAGGGACAGTGAATCATAGAATCATAGAATATAAGGGTTGGAAAGGACCCCAGAAGGTCATCTAGTCCAACCCCCTGCTCGAAGCAGGACCAATTCCCAGTTAAATCATCCCAGCCAGGGCTTTGTCAAGCCTGACCTTAAAAACCTCTAAGGAAGGAGATTCTACCACCTCCCTAGGTAACGCATTCCAGTGTTTCACCACCCTCATAGTGAAAAAGTTTTTCCTAATATCCAATCTAAACCTCCCCCACTGCAACTTGAGACCATTACTCCTCGTTCTGTCATCTGCTACCATTGAGAACAGTCTAGAGCCATCCTCTTTGGAACCCCCTTTCAGGTAGTTGAAAGCAGCTATCAAATCCCCCCTCATTCTTCTCTTCTGCAGACTAAACAATCCCAGCTCCCTCAGCCTCTCCTCATAAGTCATGTGTTCTAGACCTCTAATCATTTTTGTTGCCCTTCGCTGGACTCTCTCCAATTTATCCACATCCTTCTTGTAGTGTGGGGCTCAAAACTGGACACAGTACTCCAGATGAGGCCTCACCAATGTCGAATAGAGGGGAACAATCACGTCCCTTGACCTGCTGGCTATGCCCCTACTTATACATCCCAAAATGCCATTGGCCTTCTTGGCAACAAGGGCACACTGCTGACTCATATCCAGCTTCTCATCCACTGTCACCCCTAGGTCCTTTTCCGCAGAACTGCTGCCTAGCCATTTGGCCCCTAGTCTGTAGCGGTGCATGGGATTCTTCTGTCCTAAGTGCAGGACCCTGCACTTATCCTTATTGAATCTCATCAGATTTCTTTTGGCCCAATCCTCCAATTTGTCTAGGTCCTTCTGTATCCTATCCCTCCCCTCCAGCGTATCTACCACTCCTCCCAGTTTAGTATCATCCGCAAATTTGCTGAGAGTGCAATCTACACCATCCTCCAGATCATTTATGAAGATATTGAACAAAACCGGCCCAGCACCGACCCCTGGGGCACTCCACTTGACACCAGCTGCCAACTAGACATGGAGCCATTGATCACTACCCGTTGAGCCCGACAATCTAGCCAGCTTTCTACCCACCTTATAGTGCATTCATCCTGCCCATACTTCCTTAACTTGCTGACAAGAATACTGTGGGAGATCGTGTCAAATGCTTTGCTAAAGTCAAGAAACAATACATCCACTGCTTTCCCTTCATCCACAGAACCAGTAATCTCATCATAAAAGGCGATTAGATTAGTCAGGCATGACCTTCCCTTGGTGAATCCATGCTGGCTGTTCCTGATCACTTTCCTCTCATGCAAGTGCTTCAGGATTGATTCTTTGAGGACCTGCTCCATGATTTTTCCAGGGACTGAGGTGAGGCTGACTGGCCTGTAGTTCCCAGGATCCTCCTTCTTCCCCTTTTTAAAGATTGGCACTACATTAGCCTTTTTCCAGTCATCCGGGACTTCCCCCGTTCGCCACGAATTTTCAAAGATAATGGCCAATGGCTCTGCAATCACAGCCGCCAATTCCTTCAGCACTCTTGGATGCAACTCGTCCGGCCCCATGGACTTGTGCACGTCCAGCTTTTCTAAATAGTCCCTAACCACCTCTATCTCCACAGAGGGCTAGCCATCTCTTCCCCATTTTGTGATGCCCAGCGCAGCAGTCTGGGAGCTGACCTTGTTTGTGAAGACAGAGGCAAAAAAAGTATTGAGTACATTAGCTTTTTCCACATCCTCTGTCACTAGGTTGCCTCCCTCATTCAGTAAGGGGCCCACACTTTCCTTGGCTTTCTTCTTGTTGCCAACATACCTGAAGAAACCCTTCTTGTTACTCTTGACATCTCCTGCTAGCTGCAGCTCCAGGTGCGATTTGGCCCTCCTGATATCATTTCTACATGCCCGAGCAATATTTTTATACTTTTCCCTGGTCATATGTCCAACCTTCCACTTCTTGTAAGCTTCTTTTTTATGTTTAAGATCCGCTAGGATTTCACCATTAAGCCAAGCTGGTCGCCTGCCATATTTACTATTCTTTCGACTCATCGGGATGGTTTGTCCCTGTAACCTCAACAGGGATTCCTTGAAATACAGCCAGCTCTCCTGGACTCCTTTCCCCTTCATGTTAGTCCCCCAGGGGAATCCTGGCCATCTGTTCCCTGAGGGAGTCGAAGTCTGCTTTCCTGAAGTCCAGGGTCCGTATCCTGCTGCTTACCTTTCTTCCCTGCGTCAGGATCCTGAACTCAACCAACTCATGGTCACTGCCTCCCAGATTCCCATCCACTTTTGCTTCCCCCACTAATTTTACCCGGTTTGTGAGCAGCAGTCAAGAAAAGCGCCCCCCCTAGTTGGCTCCTCTAGCACTTGCGCCAGGAAATTGTCCCCTACGCTTTCCAAAAACTTCCTGGATTGTCTATGCACTGCTGTATTGCTCTCCCAGCAGATATCAGGAAAATTAAAGTCACCCATGAGAATCAGGGCATGCGATCTAGTAGCTTCCGTGAGCTGCTGGAAGAAAGCCTCATCTACCTCATCCCCCTGGTCCGGTGGAGTGCACCTGTGCCTCATCCACTGCTTCCAGTTTGAACTTAAAAGAAGGCACCTTGGCCAGGAAGAGACTCAGTGAGGCAGGGGTACTTGGGAGAAAGAGATGAGAGGGGCCGGAGATTGCATGTGACTGGTTCCTGAGAGAAAGGCTGAAGCTAGGAGAGCAGAAAGAGGAGTTTGCAGACTGGTGTCCCCAAGCCAGAGTGAGCAGAAGGCTAGAGAGCAGGGATGGAGTTAACATCTTGGAGGTAAGCCAGAGAGCCAGAAGCAAAGGCTGCAGAGGTCTAAAAGCAAGAGAGGAGTGGAGGAGCTTACCTGCTGACATCTTCAAGGCTGAAGAGCTAGATACAGAGGACCAGTGAGAAGACCAGTGGGACTGAGGGATGTTCCCAGCAGAGAAACTCTGGGGGTTTCCACAATGCACAGCAGGGTTGCACTCCAGCTATATGGGCTGGAGTGGCTGTCCTGGGTCAGAGGGACAGAATAGGACTGACGTAGTCTGGGCATGGCCAGAGGCACCGGTGTATGACATCAAGGGATGAGATGTCAGGAGTTCTAATGTTGCACTGGGGTGAGAAACAGACTATATGTTTGGGACTTTTGTTATTGACTATTTTGCACAAGCTTTTTATAACAAACCAGCCCCAAGGAGGGTATTACTGCATCAAGAGAGCCTGAAGTAAGTTATTGGGTTACGAGAGAGGACAGATAATGAAGCAAGACACTGCAGAGCCACCTCAGGCCGTGAGGGGGCATTCAGATGTCCTCCCTGTTACAGGGGGCTATTGCGGAGGAAAAACAACCAGGAAAGAGACAGAATGGCTCAAGATAACTCACCACTCAGCAAATGCTTGAGGGTTGTTAAAAGAAAATACCAGGACTGAAAAAGGCCTGGGAACATTAGAGATCAAAAGAACTATAGTAAGGTTTAGGGACTCTCCTTCAGGAGAGAGGAGTAATTGTTTGAGGGAACCAGAGTGATACACAGACCCCAGTAGGGTATGTCTGAAGAAGATAGGCCTGCATCCGTTACCATCAGGGGATGGTAAAACTTCTCGGTAGGATAGACATAAGAGTAGACTTTTTAAAAATCCTTTTTCTCTAAATGCTTTGTTCCTATTGTTTAAATATATAATACTTTGTTTCAAGAAGGCTATTTTGTCACTGTATACCACTGGTCACAAACTTCTGAAGCGAAAAACTGCAGGTATCTGAACTCAGTCAGACTTCTGGATAAGAATGGTCAATACCCAGAGCCAGGACTAAGCGGGGGAGAAAAGCAGAATTCCACCTAATGAGAGGTAAAGGCATGAGGCTGACATGTGAGGGTGTCAAGGTTCCTCCCCCACTCTGAACTCTAGGGTACAGATGTGGGGACCTGCATGAAAAACCTCCTAAGCTTATCTTTACCAGCTTAGGTCAAAAACTTCCCCAAGGTACAAAATATTTCCCCCGTTGTCCTTGGACTGGCCGCTACCACCACCAAACTAATACTGGTTACTGGGGAAGAGCTGTTTGGACGCGTCCTTCCCCCCAAAATACTTCCCAAAACCTTGCACCCCACTTCCTGGACAAGGTTTGGTAAAAAGCCTCACCAATTTGCCTAGGTGACTACAGACCCAGACCCTTGGATCTTAAGAACAATGAACAATCCTCCCAACACTTGCACCCCCCTCTTTCCTGGGAAATGTTGGATAAAAAGCCTCACCAATTTGCATAGGTGACCACAGACCCAAACCCTTGGATCTGAGAACAATGAAAAAGCATTCAGTTTCTTACAAGAAGACTTTTAATAAAAATAGAAGCAAATAGAAATGAAGCAATCCCCCCCTGTAAAATCAGGATGGTAGATATCTTACAGGGTAATTAGATTCAAAAACATAGAGAACCCCTCTAGGCAAAACCTTAAGTTACAAAAAAGATACACAGACAGAAATAGTTATTCTATTCAGCACAATTCTTTTCTCAGCCATTTAAAGAAATCATAATCTAACACATACCTAGCTAGATTACTTACTAAAAGTTCTAAGACTCCATTCCTGGTCTATCCCCGACAAAGACCAGCATACAGACAGACACACAGACCCTTTGTTTCTCTCCCTCCTCCCAGCTTTTGAAAGTATCTTGTCTCCTCATTGGTCATTTTGGTCAGGTGCCAGCGAGGTTACCTTTAGCTTCTTAACCCTTTACAGGTGAGAGGAGCTTTCCCCTGGCCAGGAGGGATTTCAAAGGGGTTTACCCTTCCCTTTATATTTATGACACGCCCCCCAAATCTCAGCTAGGGTGAAACACTGGCTGGGATTTCTTCCTGGAGCTCTAGGAAAAACAGAGTTAATAAGACACATGCATCTCTAAATATACTACCAAGTACATAAAGACTAACAATATTTTCCACATCTCAAGGACGATTTTAACCAGTTGATTCTGGGAAACTTTCACGGGAGAGTGCATCAGCCACTTTGTTAGAAGCTCCTGAGATGTGTTGGATGTCGAAATCAAAATCTTGGAGAGCTAAACTCCACCGAAGAAGTTTTTTGTTAGTTTCCTTGATGGTGTGAAGCCACTTCAGTGCAGCATGGTCGGTTTGCAGGTGGAAACGCCGTCCCCAAATGTATGGGCGTAGCTTTTCCAGAGCATACACAATGGCGTAACATTCTTTTTCAGTGACTGACCAGTTGCTTTCCCTCTCAGACAGTTTTTTGCTGAGAAACACTACAGGGTGGAATTCTTGATCAGGTCCTTTCTGCATTAAAACTGCTCCCACACCACGCTCGGATGCATCTGTGGTTACTAGGAACGGTTTGTCAAAGTCTGGGGCCCTTAGTACAGGGTCAGACATGAGTGTCGCTTTAAGCTTGTTAAAGGCCTTCTGACACTTTCCGGTCCACTGAACAGCATTTGGCTGTTTCTTTTTGGTTAGGTCTGTCAGTGGGGCAGCGATTTGGCTGTAGTGCGGTACAAATCGTCTGTAATAACCGGCCAAGCCTAAGAAGGATTGAACCTGTTTCTTTGACTTTGGGACAGGCCACTTTTGGATAGCATCCACTTTGGCCTGTAGGGGGCTGATAGTTCCTTGACCCACCTGGTGTCCAAGGTAAGTCACTCTGTTTAGGCCTATTTGACACTTCTTAGCCCTTATAAAACACAACTATCTTCAACACTACCAAAGGAAATTGAAAAATATTACCCAGTATATTTTTTTAAATTATAGACTGCTTTATTTTAGACTTTCCTTTATATATAGACTTTCCTTTCAGTTTTCAAATGATCCAGTTAACTATCTGCAGTAGACTCTAACTACTATTGTAAAATTTTATAAGACTAAAATGTCTTTCTAAACAATTAATAGAATTGTTGTTGTACAACATATATTAAGTACTTAGGAGTTGTAATTTCTACAGCCTGTTGACTTGGATTGCTCAATCCACTTGGAACTTCCTCCTTACCTCCCTCCAAGATATTAAGTCACTTCCTCTTTAAATAAAAACACTTTCCTTTCTCTTTAGGTGGTAACTGATACACACATACAACCATTCTGTGGTACAGCGTATGAAGGATTATATTTAAAAATGAACAATTACATATATTTCTTATTTACTTCCAAAAGTCAAAATCAGGGATTAGTGAAATTTCAATTTGTGCTGTCATTGTGACTGTGTTAAAATTATTTAACTAGTTACAAATAGGTTCTCTGTAGTCTGAAAATATACATTTTAAGGGAACTTTTAATCCACCTTTAATCCACAACAAAAGATAAAAACCATTTTAGAACTTCAGATAAAATGATAAACAACTTGTTCAACTACATTGCTGTTATTTGCAGTACAGAAAATAAAAACATGTTTTCTCTTCCAGTATGCAATGAATGAATGTATGTGAATCTTGCTTTTAGTAAAATATTTTAGGTCAGATTCTTTGCTGGTGACATGCGTAAAACGCCACTAAAAATAATGGAACTGTGCAGAGAATTTGACCCATTATTTTTAGTATAAATAAAAGCTTTGGACTATGGGCCTACTTTTGATTAATTTCTTAAGTAACTCACTAAATTCATTTTAAGCTTCCTAAAGATGTCAAAAGCACTCAGCATTGTATTTGCATAACATTCAGTTTTTAATCATCTATCTCACATATGATCTAGAGACTTACTACCACATGGTAGGAAAGAATAGAGAAGTATTATGTCTTTCTTAAGTACTTTGGAGACACTCATGTATTATGGGATGACTGGAAAAAGGCTAATGTAGTGCCCATCTTTAAAAAAGGGAAGAAGTAAGATCTGGGAAACTACAGGCCAATCAGCCTCACCTCAGACCCAGGAAAAATCATGGAGTAGGTCCTCAAGGAATCAATTCTGAAGCACTTAGAGGAGAGGAAAGTGATCAGGAACACTCAGCATGGATTCACCAAGGGCAAGTCATGCCTGACTAACCTAATTGCCTTCTATGACGAGATAACTGGCTCTGTGGATGAGGGGAAAGCAGTGGACATGTTATTCCTTGACTTTAGCAAAGCTTTTGACACGGTCTCCCACAGTATTCTTGCCAGCAAGTTAAAGAAGTATGGGCTGGATGAATGGACTGTAAAGGATAGAAAGCTGGCTAGATCCTCGGGCTCAACGGGTAGTGATCAATGTCTGCATGTCTAGTCGGCAGTCGGTATCAAGCGGAGTGCCTCAAAGTCGGTCCTGGGGCTGGTTTTGTTCAATTTCTTCATTAATGATCTGGAGGATGGTGTGGATTGCACCCCCAGCAAGTTTGCAGATGACACTAAACTGGGAGGAGAGGTAGATATGCTGGAGGGTAGGGATAGGATACACAGGGACCTAGATAAATTAGAGGATTGGGCCAAAAGAAATCTGATGAGGTTCAACAAGGACAAGTGCAGAGTCTTGCACTTAGGATGGAAGAATCCCATGCACTGCTACAGACTAGGGACAGAGCAGCTAGGCAGCAGTTCTGCAGAAAAGGACCTAGGGGTTACAGTGGACGAGAAGCTGGATATGAGTCAACAGTGTGCCCTTGTTACCAAGAAGGCTAACGGCATTTTGGGCTGTATAAGTAGGAGCATTGCCAGCAGATCGAGGGATGTGATTGTTCCCCTCTATTCGACATTGGTGAGGCCTCATCTGGAGTACTGTGTCGTTTTGGGCCCCACACTACAAGAAGGATGTGGAAAAATTGGAAAGAGTCCAGAGGAGGGCAACAAAAATGATTAGGGGGCTGGAGTACATGATTTATGAGGAGAGGCTGAGGAAACTGGGATTATTTAGTCTGCAGAAGAGAAGAATGAGGGGGGATTTGATAGCTGCTTTCAACTGCCTGAAAGGGGGTTCCAAAGAGGATGGATCTAGAACTGTTCTCAGTGGTAGCAGATGGCAGAACAAAGAGTAATGGTCTCAAGTTGCAGTGTGGGAGGTTTAGGTTGGATATTAGGAAAAACCTTTTCACTAGGAGGGTGGTGAATCACTGGAATACGTTACCTAGGGAGGCGGTGGAATCTCCTTCCTTTCAAGTTTTTAAGGTCAGGCTTGACAAAGCCCTGGCTGGGATGATTTAGTTGGGGATTGGTCCTGCTTTGAGCAGGGGGTTGGACTAGATGACCTCCTGAGGTCTCTTCCAATCCTGATATTCTATGATTCTGTGGGTGCTAACAACAGAAACTGGATGAATCGTTGAAGGCTGGTGAGGGTAGATCATATGTTTAAATACCAATGGCTCAAATTCATCCCTGGTGCAATTCAGTTGACTTCAGTGGAGTTACACTAGGGAACCTGGCCCATGCTTCTCCACCTTACTGTCTCCACAACCTTTACTTGATCAGAAGTAGTATTCAGGGATAACTATCCTAGTTCAAGGTGAATTTCAAGACTTGAAGTTAGACACTGGACTAAATTCAACCCGGGTAAAGCAGTGCAGTCCTCCTGATTTTTATATGTATGAGTTGGTCCACTGGGCCCAGTTTTGCCTTCACTTAACATATCTACAATCCATTAACTTCAATGGGGCTAAATAGGTGTAATTAAGGGTCGAATTTGACCCATTTATTCCAGATGGGAAAGCCTGCCTCTGTGTTCTGTTTTAGCACCACCTGTAATTTAATCAAACTACCTTGCTGCCACTAAATCATTCTTAATTATATTACTATACAAAGGATGACTAAAATTTGCACATGGATGAATTGTTTGTCCCCAGGAAGCAAAAATGTTAGAACAAACATAAAACCCAACCCTTATACATTGTTTTAAGTGCTTTTTCACATGCAGTGAAACTTTCGATTTTTTTAATAGTGATACTTATGTCACCTTCGCTGTACTCTTGAAACTGACTTAAAACTGTTTTCTCACACACATTCTACATGGTTGTCAGGAAACTGAACAAATGTGTGTGATCTAGGTTGAGTTCCACATCAGAGCAGCTTTAAGCTTGGGTATAAAATGCAGCTGTTCAAATGAAATCAGATTTGTCACTTAGGAAGGTATAAAAAGGGATAAACTTATTATGGAATTAAAAATAGTTGGCTTATGGGCCTTTTGTCTCCACATCACTGGTCTGAATCCAGCCCATGTCAATAATAATTAATTTCAAAATCATTATAATTTCATGGCTATCGTGAAATGAGAGAGTGGTCTCAGTTCAGTTTGGGTACACTTGAAGAAAATCTGCACTAATTGTTAGTTTCAGCAAAAAACACAAGGACTGAATGTAAGCATGGAAACTGAACTGCCCTTTCTGCCATCAGGTGATTTATCTAGGTCTAGGATGAGGCACAGTGGTAGGATCTTATACTGGTGCTGCCTCTGCCGGATCTATTATATGGGTAGATTAAATATGTCATTGTGACATTCCCCTCTAGTGTTATCCGGACCGGTGATTTACTAGGTAACTACAATCCTTGATTGATCTGCTCTTTGGATTGTGCAACCGATGACACTAGCCAGTATCTCCAGTCCCAGACACAACCCTAGGAAACTCTGTCTTGCAGTGTCCAGTTATGCCTGCTGGACGCTGCAAGCTTATATGAGTTCGGCAATTTAACAAAGAAATTCAGAAATACCAGGCTTGTTATCCCAAGGGGAGTCTCTGATACACTTCAAACCAAACAGATTTATTGACTACAAAGATAAATTTTAAGTGAT
Organism: Eretmochelys imbricata; assembly: GCF_965152235.1. NCBI lineage: Eukaryota > Metazoa > Chordata > Testudines > Cheloniidae > Eretmochelys > Eretmochelys imbricata. Next base: position 186,015,053 of record NC_135574.1, on the reverse strand, counting down.
TATAAGTCAAAGCATAACAAGTCAGATTTGGTCAAATGAAATAAAAGCAAAATACATTCTAAGCTGATCTTAACATTTTCAATGCCCTTACAAACTTAGAGGCTTCTCACCACAGGTTGGCTGGTTGCTCTTCAGCCAGGCTCTCCCCTTTGATCAACACTTCAGTTGCTCGGTGTGGTATTTGTAGTTGTAGGTGAGTGAGAGAGAGAGAGAGAGAGAGAGAGCATGGCAAACGTCTCTCCCTTTTATCATGTCCTTTCTTCCCTCTTGGTTTTGCTCCCCCGCTTCAGAATCAGGTGAGCATTACCTCATCGCAATCCCAAAGGTAGGGGTTGACTCTCTCGAACATATCCTTTTGTTGCTATCTAGGCCAGCATCCTTTGTTTCTGTGAGGCTGGCCTGGGTTTGTCTCATACCTGCCCTGATGAGGTGTGAACTGCCTCTCTGCTCTTGGAGAGTTTTTGCCCGGGCTTATTTTAAGCCACGAGGAAACATTTTCAGCCTCGTAACTATATACATGAAATTATAACCTATAACATTACTGTAACTATTACTATAATATCACTATAACAACAACGCTCATTGCATCATGAGCCTTCTGAAGACACCCAACATGACAAACTTTGCACTGGATACCACACAATCATTTTACAAGGATGAACATGTGGGTGCTGGGTGGTCCCCCGAGGTGCAGTCATTTATACCAAATACTGTTTTGAACATCAAAGGAAATTGAGAATTTTCACATATGTATTTTTCAGTTACTAATAAGCTGAGAATTGTGAACTATAGATCTACAGGATAGGATACAGAGGGACCTAGACAAATTGGAGGATTGGGCCAAAAGAAATCTGATGAGGTTCAATAAGGATAAGTGCAGGGTCCTGCACTTAGGACGGAAGAATCCAATGCACAGCTACAGACTAGGGACCGAATGGCTAGGTAGCAGTTCTGCGGAAAAGGACTTAGGGGTGACAGTGGACGAGAAGCTGGATATGAGTCAGCAGTGTGCCCTTGTTGCCAAGAAGGCCAATGGCATTTTGGGATGTATAAGTAAGGGCATAGCGAGCAGATAGAGGGACGTGATCGTCCCCCTCTATTCGACATTGGTGAGGCCTCATCTGGAGTACTGTGTCCAGTTTTGGGGCCCACACTACACGAAGGATGTGGATAAATTGGAAAGAGTCCTGCGAAGGGCAACAAAAATGATTAGGGGTCTGGAACACATGACTTATGAGGAGAGGCTGAGGGAACTGAGATTGTTTAGTCTGCAGAAGAGAAGAATGAGGGCGGATTTGATAGCTACTTTCAACTACCTGAGAGGTGGTTCCAGAGAGGATGGTTCTAGACTATTCTCAGTGGTAGAAGAGGACAGGACAAGGAGTAATGGTCTCAAGTTGCAGTGGGGGAGGTTTAGGTTGGATATTAGGAAAAACTTTTTCACTAGGAGGGTGGTGAAACACTGGAATGCGTTGCCTAGGGAGGTGGTGGAATCTCCTTCCTTAGAAGTTTTTAAGGTCAGGCTTGACAAAGCCCTGGCTGGGATGATTTAGTTGGGGATTGGTCCTGCTTTTGAGCAGGGGGTTGGACTAGATGACCTCCTGAGGTCCCTTCCAACCCTGATATTCTATGATTCTACAGCCCCATCAATCCCTTCTGAGGTCAACTGTTTTAGAAGTAGAGCTATTTGCTTGCTAGGCAGCAGACAGAACCCAAGTGCAGGGACCTAGGCAGTTCACAAAGGATGAACTTTTGTCTAGGCCTTGTGCTGGCCCTTTGCAAATGGGTAAACTTCACCATGAAGACACAATTCTGCAAACCTTACTTAATGCAAGAAGTCACATAGCTCATCTTTCTTCCACAGGACAGAAGCAACTTTGTCTGTACAAAGTGCAAGCTGGTCTCCACATTGGAAGAGAAGGTTCCAGGTCTGGAGAAACAAGTATCAACCCTGTGTTGCATAAGAGAAACTGAAGATTTCCTGGACAGACGTCAGGATATGCTTCTATGGACACAATGTTCTGAAGATTCAGAGCAGGCTGCACAGCAGGGACAGAAGGACAGTGAAGAAATTTGGCAGCATGTGACCTCCAGAAGAAGAAAGGGGAGCGTCCATGTACCAGCAATGCAGATACAGGTAAGCAACCATTTTCACGTTCTTTCCACAGGTACTAATGCAGAGAGTGGACTAGATGATACATCTGAGGGAAGGGAACAGAAGGAGACTCCGCTGATTGGAAGGCATGAGATGCACTGTTCTAGGGATGGGGGTTCCACGACCACCGCTCCCAAAAGAAAGAGGCGGGTGGTGGTGGTCGGGGACTTCCTCCTCAGGGGGACAGAGTCATCTATCTGCTGCCCCGACCAGGAAAACCAAGAGGTCTGCTGCTTGCCAGGAGCTAGGATTCACGATGTGACGGAGAGACTGCCGAGACTCATCAAGCCCTCAGATTGCTACCCCTTCCTGCTTCTCCAAGTGGGCACCAGTGATACTGCCAAGATTCAGAGCAGACTGCACAGCAGGGACAGAAGGACAGTGAAGAAATTTGGCAACATGTGACCTCCAGAAGAAGAAAGGGGAGCATCCATGTACCAGCAATGCAGATACAGGTAAGCAACCGTTTTCATGTTCTCTCCACAGGTACTAATGCGGAGAGTGGACCAGATGATACATCTGAGGGAAGGGAACAGAAGGAGACTCCGCCAATTGGAAGGCATGAGATGAGCTGTTCTAGGGATAGGGGTTCCATGACCACTGCTCCCAAAAGAAGGAGGCGGGTGGTGGTGGTCGGGGACTTCCTCCTAAAGGGGAATGAGTCATCTATCTGCCGCCCCGACCGGGAAAACCGAGAAGTCTGTTGCTTGCCAGGAGCTAGGATTCACGATGTGACGGAGAGACTGCCGAGACTCATCAAGCCCTCAGATTGCTATCCCTTCCTCCTTCTCCACGTGGGCACCAATGATACTGCCAAGAATGACCTTGAGCGTATCACTGCAGACTACGTGGCTCCGGGAAGAAGGATAAAGGAGTTTGAGGTGCAAGTGGTGTTCTTGTCCATCCTCCCTGTGGAAGGAAAAGGCCCGGGAAGAGACCGTTGAATCGTGGAAGTCAATGAATGGCTACGCAGGTGGTGTTGGAGAGAAGGCTTTAGATTCTTTGACCATGGGATGGTGTTCCAAGAAGGAGGAGTGCTAGGCAGAGACGGGCTCCACCTAACGAAGAGAGGGAAGAGCATCTTCACAAGCAGGCTGGCTAACCTAGTGAGGAGGGCTTTAAACTAGGTTCACCGGGGGAAGGAGACTAAAGCCCTGAGGTAAGTGGGGAAGTGGGATACTGGGAAGAACCATGAGTAGGAGAGCGCGAGAGGGGAGGGCTCCTGCCTCATACTGAGAAAGCGGGACGATCAGCAAGTTATCTTAAGTGTCTATACACAAATGCAAGAAGCCTGGGAAACAAGCAGGGAGAACTGGAAGTCCTGGCACAGTCAAGGAATTATGATGTGATTGGAATAACAGAGACTTGGTGGGATAACTCACATGACTGGAGTACTGTCATGGATGGATATAAACTGTTCAGGAAGGACAGGCAAAGCAGAAAACGTGGGGGAGTTGCATTGTATGCAAGAGAGCAGTATGACTACTCAGAGCTCTGGTATGAAACTGCAGAAAAACCTGAGAGTCTCTGGATTAAGTTTAGAAGTGCGAGCAACAAGGGTGATGTTGTGTTGGGAATCTTCTGTAGACCACTGGACTAGGGGGATGAGGTGGACGAGGCTTTCTTCTGGCAACTAATGGAAGTTACTAGATCGCAGGCCCTGGTTCTCATGGGAGACTTCAATCACCTTGATATCTGCTGGGAGAGCAATACAGCAGTGCACAGACAATTCAGGAAGTTATTGGAAAGTGTAGGGGAGAATTTCCTGGTGCAAGTGCTGGAGGAACCAACCTAGGGGCAGAGCTCTTCTTGACTTGCTGCTCACAAACCGGGAAGAATTAGTAGGGGAAGCAAAAGTGGATGGGAATCTGGGAGGCAGTGACCATGAGATGGTTGACACAAGGAAGAAAGGAGAGCAGTAGAATACAGACCTTGGACTTCAGAAAAGCAGACTTTGACTCCCTCAGGGAACTGATGGGCAGGATCCTCTGGGAGAATAACATGAGGGGGAAAGGAGTCCAGGAGAGCTGGCTGTATTTTAAAGAATCCTTATTGAGATTACAGGGACAAACCATCCCGATGTGTAGAAAGAATAGTAAATATGGCAGGCAACCAGCTTGGCTTAACAATGAAATCCTTGCTGATCTTAAACACAAAAAAGAAGCTTACAGGAAGTGGAAGATTGGACAAATGACCAGGGAGGAGTATAAAAATATTGCTTAGGCATGCAGGAGTGAAACCAGTAAGGCCAAATCACACATGGAGTTGCAGCTAGCAAGAGATGTTAAGAGTAACAAGAAGGGTTTCTTCAGGTATGTTAGCAACAAGAAGAAAGTCAAGGAAAGTGTGGGCCCCTTACTGAATGAGGGAGGCAACCTAGTGACAGAGAATGTGGAAAAAGCTAATGTACTCAATGCTTTTTTTGCCTCTGTCTTCACGAACAAGGTCAGCTCCCAGACTACTGCACTGGGCAGCACAGCATGGGGAGGAGGTGACCAGCCCTCTGTGGACAAAGAAGTGGTTTGGGACTATTTAGAAAAGCTGGATGAGCACAAGTCCATGGGGCTGGATGCGCTGCATCCGAGAGTGCTAAAGGAGTTGATGGATGTGATTGCAGAGCCATTGGCCATTATCTTTGAAAACTCATGGAAGTCCTGGACGACTGGAAAAAGGCTAATGTAGTGCCCATCTTTAAAAAAAGGGAAGAAGGAGGATCCAGGGAACTACAGGCCGGTAAGCCTCACCTCAGTCCCTGGAAAAATCATGGAGCAGGTCCTCAAGGAATCAATTCTGAAGCACTTTGAGGAGAGGAAAGTGATCAGGAACACTCAGCATGGATTCACCAAGGGCAAGTCATGCCTGACTAATCTAGTTGCCTTCTATGATGAGATAACTGGCTCTGTGGATGAGGGGAAAGCAGTGGACGTGTTATTCCTTGACTTTAGCAAAGCTTTTGACACGGTCTCCCACAGTATTCTTGTCAGCAAGTTAAAGAAGTATGGGCTGGATGAATGGACTATAAGGTGGATAGAAAGCTGGCTAGATCCTCGGGCTTAACGGGTAGTGATCAATGGCTCCATGTCTACTTGGCAGCCAGTATCAAACGGAGTGCCCCAAGGTTCGGTCCTGGGGCTGGTTTTGTTCAATATCTTCATTAATGATCTGGAGAATGGTGTGGATTGCACCCCCAGCAAGCTTGCAGATGATACTAAACTGGGAGGAGAGGTAGATACGGTGGAGAGTAGGGATAGGATACACAGGGACCTAGATAAATTAGAGGATTGGGCCAAAAGAAATCTGATGAGGTTCAACAAGGACAAGTGCAGAGTCTTGCACTTAGGATGGAAGAATCCCATGCACTGCTACAGACTAGGGACCGAATGGCTCGGCAGCAGTTCTGCAGAAAAGGACCTAGGGGTTACAGTGGACGAGAAGCTGGATATGAGTCAACAGTGTGCCCTTGTTGCCAAGAAGGCCAATGACATTTTGGGCTGTATAAGTAGGAGCATTGCTAGCAGATCGAGGGCCATGATCATTGCCCTCTATTTGACATTGGTGAGGCCTCATCTGGAGTACTGTGTCCAGTTTTGGGCCCCACACTAGAAGAAGGATGTGGAAAAATTGGAAAGAGTCCAAAGGAGGGCAACAAAAATGATTAGGGTACTGGAAAACATGACTTATGAGGAGAGGCTGAGGAAACTGGGATTGTTTAGTCGCGGAAGAGAAGAATGAGGGGGGATTTGACAGCTGCTTTCAACTACCTGAAAGGGGGTTCCAAAGAGGATGGATCTAGAACTGTTCTCAGTGGTAGCAGATGACAGAACAAAGAGTAATGGTCTCAAGTTGCAGTGGGGGAGGTCTAGGTTGGATATTAGAAAACACTATTTTACTAGGAGGGTGGTGAAGCACTGGATAACCTAGGGAGGTGGTGGAATCTCCATCCTTAGAGGTTTCTAAGGCCTGGCTTGACAAAGCCCTGGCTGGGATGATTTAGTTGGGAATTGGCCCTGCTTTGAGCAGAGGGTTGAACTAAATGATCTCCTGAGGTCCCTTCCAACCCTGATATTCTATGATTCTATGTAAATATCTCCACTGAATAGGACTGCTCATTTGGGTATGTAGAATGCAATGTAAGTAAATGTGGTAGAATTGGGCCCTGAAGTTAGAAAGGGTATCTGGTGCTTTTTATTTTATACTTAAATAAGGGGAGAGAGAATTTCCCATTTACACCGTTCCTTTTTCTGTAACTGTCACACCTAGATGAATTTGTTGTTTGCATCTCACTGTGAATGTCCCCATAAATTGACCTCTAAACACATATATATGAAATCAAGGAATGTGTGTGTCCATGATCCAGAGGTATGCAGTTTGGAAGAGTAGAGGATTATGCCATTAGAGAGGCAATGAAATGTGAGACTCTGCTAGCTTGTCCTAGCTGTGGTGACTGTGTTGATTTAGTTAAACTGGTGCTAAGGTTCTGTAGACACACTCATTTCTGTTTAAACCAGTCTTATTTCAGTTTAATTTAAATTGATTAGGAATTGGTTTAAAAACAAATTTAAATTAAACCAGTACAACTTCCACGCCTAGAGAAGGCTACAGTCAGTGTGATAATAGTACTCATCAATGCTTTGAAAACCAATTTGGGATGCTTTGCTTATGAAAGGCAAGACAGTGCCATGAAACTTACTGTGTACAGGTCTTTTGAATAATAACTTAAAAACAGGGGTCTTGTCTTCTCTGCATGGACATGGAATAGTCAAGGTATTTTTTGTGCATAGGGCATTTTTTTCCTCTGGTACTTTTGCCAAAATTTCATTCCTCTTTTGCACCCCTCCACCAATTCTGCTATTGAGTGGCATACTGACTGGTCACCATCTTCCATTCCATCAGTGGCTGTATTTCAGTGGTGGTGTCTGTATACAGTCTTGTGAGATTTGTGAGTAACTGCTATATAAACATAACATTTTATATAAAAGTTTTAAATGTAGATATGGTATCCCATAGATATTCTTTAATGTTGACTTCCTTATTTTATGATTCTGAGAAGTATAACTGACTAAAATGAAAAGGAGTACTTGTGGCACCCTAGAGACTAACCAATTTATTTGAGCATAAGCTCAAATAAAATAAGTAAATAAAATAATAAAATAAAATAAAACAGTCATAAAATGACTGTTCTTCCTGTTCACCAGTATACTGATCCAGCAAGGTGATGATCTCTAGTTAAGACGTACTGAGGACCCTCAATTCACCTTGAAGACAAGGGAAGTTGAGGGTGCATTTTGCAATAGGTGGTGCTCAACATCACAAAATCAGGTCCGAAATTTTATTTAATGCATTTAAGGTTGGCCTGGCCTTGACTATTAGAAATTGTTGAATCAAGAAACTGAGCCCCAAAAATTGATGAAGAAATTAGCCTGGCGTTATTCCAAATTCTTTTTCAGAGTTTAAGCTTTTAGCTGTGTCACTCATGGGGCTGACTCATCCCACCATTTATAAACCTAATGTAGGTTGGAGAGCTACTGTATATAGCCCTTGTGCAGAGAGAGATGTGATTCGCTCATTACTGCATCTATAGCAGCAAGACACCACAGCAGCCTGCCAGTGTCTGACAAAGAGGATTCTTCCAGCCTCTCCTTATCCCTCCGCCCCTCGCAGAAAAAGTTTTGTGCCACAAAATGTCTGGCACGCAGCAGATTGTTGTCTGAAGCGCAGACTAGGAGCTATTGCTGATCCTCCTAGGGGCGGCACCCTGAAATGGACCCATCCTTTCCCCCTCCTTTTATCTCCGCTATACAGCCTCCCCTCCCCGCTGTACACACAGAACCCCACCCCTCACCGCCCCATTAACAGAGCGCCCCCACTCTCTGCAGCCATACAGGCCATCCTCTCCCCCTCAGACACAAAGAGCTCCCATTCTCCCCAGCCCCCCTCAGTTATAGAAACCCCCCCTTTCCCTTTACAGTAAGACACCAACCTTCAGACGCACGCAGTCCCAGTGCCCATCCCCGCATCACACACACAGCTCCCCTCAGAAACACACATACCCCCGCCACAGAGTCTCCCTCCCTCCCCCTGCCCAACACAGGCTCCCCACCCTTCAGGGATCGCCCCACCCACATTCTCTGCACCGAACTTCACCCGACTTTTCTATTCCTGTTCAGCAGCCAGCATCCATGCCCTGTTGAATATTCATAAGGCGGAGGCGACGGCGGCAGCAGCAGCCTCTTATTGGTTCCCCGAGTGTGTCCCTGCTTCCTCTCCCCCTCCCATTGGCTAGCCAGGCTATCCCTCTCTACTCTCGTGAAGCGGGGCGTCAGCTCTGCCTCTGCTCCCCAGTCTGACTCAACAGGGCGTGGAGGTTCGGCACGGCACCGCGGCAGCTGCGCAACCCCCCGCCAGTGCGAGCAGCCCAAGGAGCTGGCGGAGAAAGCCCCGCTCACTCATTGTTCCTGCGGCCCCAGCACCATGGATGAGCCGGACCAGTTCCCCCTGGTCTCCTCCTCCGGCCCAGCCCGGACACAGCAGCCCCACTTCCAGTACCAGTTCGTGCGGGACCCCGAGGAGGAGGAAGTGGACGACGAGGACTTCGACGAGGTGATGGAGAGGAAGCTGCCGGCCATGGCCGCGGCCGCGGCCTCCGCCCCGCTGCTGGACCTCGGAGGCTCCGGGGAGACCCTCAGCCCTATAGCCCCCGAGCAGCCTCAGCCGCAACCGGACAGGAGACCTCCCGCCCTCTCCTCCTTCTCCAGCCCGCCCCCCCCGCCTGAGCCCGAGTCCCCCGCCCCCCTGCCTCCCAAATCGGAGCCCCCTGCCCGCAGCTCCTTGCCGACACACCCCGCCGCTGGTCCCAGGAGAAGGGGATCGTCCTCCGGCTGTGCTGGTAAGTGCCATCCCCCCCATCCCACCCTGCGGCCTGGTTCCCGCTCCGGGGGAGGGGAGTAGCCGCGCTAGAGGGCGTGGCTGGCTTTGCGGTGGGGGTGCATTGGAGCTAGAGGGGCTGTGGCGGGGAGAGGAAGGGGCACCCCGGCTCCCACACTCTCCTTCTCCAGCAACGCCGGCGGCCCCAGTCTGCAGCAGCCGTGCGGAACAGGGAGTTTCCCCTTTGTCCGCAGCCTTTGCTGGCCTCCTGAGGCACCTCGGGTCCTAGTCTGGGACATGGCCGGACTCGGTGACCCCGGGAGTGAGGTGTGCGTGCGAGGGGGATGCTGCCCGCAGCAGCCTGGGAACAAGAGCCACGTGAGTCTCTCCACGTCCCGTTGCTGCTGCCCGCTCATCCTCCTCTAGCTCATCTCTTTTCTGTCCACTGCCTCCCCCACGCCGCCTTCTTCGCTCCCCCGCTCCCTTCTTGGCTGTTCCCGCCTCCTCCTCCTGCACGTCTGCGCCCCGGGACTTAGGGCTGCTGATTCAGGGCAGATTCTCGTCTTTGTCTTTTAAAATAATATATATTAAATGGGGGACGGGAAAAACGCTGCGTTGGCTGCTGCTTCTCACTGGGCTCTGCGCGGTGTAGTGGTGCGCATTTTTTGTCTTCAAGTCTCTTGTCGCTGTCTGGAGACAAGGGTGGTGGCGAAGCTGCTTGTTCCACCCGTCCATTGTCCCCCAGCGCCCCACCTCCTCGACCCCGCCGCTCATGCTGGGCGGAGACTGGCTGAGTGGGGCGCCTCCCTCTGGTGCCACGCCTAGGAAAAGGGGGGGCGACTTCCTGCTGCGTGCCGCCGCCCGGTTTCCTCAGACGCAGTCGCAACGTAGCTGCTGTAATAGCAGCAGTGGAGAATGCAGGCAGACCTCCTACTGTTGCTGGGTGTTGTCTGTAGTGGAAACCCTCCCCCATATTCCGAATTAGGGAGGGAAGTGGGGAATTCATTTGAAAAAAAGGACTAAAGCTAAGAGCTAATTAGAGCGCATTAGGTGTTAGAGGAGTGGTGCTGTTAAAATGGGCGACACAACCGAACAGCGTGGAGCTGGTGGATTCTTTAAGTGTTAAATTCAAAAGCTATCTGAGACCTAATTGTTTCCCTGATTTCCCTGTCTGTGTCATTTATTCCTCTTCTGGGATTTTTTTTGTTTTGCATTTAATAGCTAAATTATCTATTGCTGTAAAAATAATTTGTGGTGTTTTTACTAGTACAGTGATAGTCCTAGATCTTTAGTATTCTTAGTGACCAGTAATGTGAACATACTGCAGTGTTAGGATCACTTTGTATCCTGCCCCAGAATATATATATATGTGTGTGTGTGTATTTAAAGTACTATTTATTTGGTACTGGGTGGGGAAGAAAGAGGGGGAAGAGATAAACAACTTTCCTCCTGTCTTAAGTCAATCTCACAGGGATGTAGTCAGGCAAAATGTAAATAGATAACTTCCTCCACACATACCCTTACAAAGAGTGCAATAAAATTTTGTTTGTAAATGGCTTCTTTATTGTAAATTCTGTGTTGTTTGCTAAAAACTATCAAAATTAAAATGAAACCTTCTCCCCCCAAAAGAAAATTAATGTAATACAAAAGCATATGCTGAGTACTAAAGACATATATAGGTACGCATGTTATTACAGGTATGGAAATAGATCACAACCTCCCATCCCTCACTTCCACCATAGGGCTGTTAGAGACCACAAATGGCCTTGCTCTTGGTTCTGTTTCATTGTAGAGACAGCATCTCCAACAGTAGAGTGCTCCTTGCATCATGGTGAGTACTAGTTCAGTGCTGATACAGACTAAAGTGCTGAAGCTTGTTGAGCTACTACCGGCACTCCTATAGTACTGAGGCTTTCTTTGAAAGTCTCCCAATCCCACATACTGACCAGCATAGCTCTGTCTAATCTATGATAGTGCTCATTGCCATTTTATTTTAGCACCAGTCATGCTTAGTTGAAACTTGACAAGATCATAGCCAAAGAAGTGTGACTTCTTTTTAAATAATAAAAGTGAAGAAATCAAGATGCCTCATAATTATGTTATCCTTAACTCATAATGACCCATGTGCAATAATACATAAGCAAGGCAAAGATACAAAAGTGCAGTAATACCTAGGTACAGTGGTGGGAATAAAGACTCTCAATGAGATGGATTTCTTAAGCAAATGTTTCTTCTGGGTTTTAGGTTAATTTGTTACGCATCTTTTAGAAGAACTTTGTTAAAAGGACACCAATGTAAAAATTGCACTTCCTTCTAAAAGTACTGTCACTTACAGTTGTTACATTTAGCATCAAAGATTACTGTAACTGAAGGAAATTTGTAATGTAAACTTTTCCTGTTGTTTCAGTTTATTTAATTTGTATATTTGACAGCATTGTGTGAAAATAGATTTGCTGGTTTGTTTTCATGTAGTTAGTTTTTCTGTTTGTATGGGTCCTTCACAAGCAAGTGGGCTGAGGTGTATAGGGGAAGGGATAATAGTTGATGGCCGAGTAGAAATTTTGCCCAGGAAAAGTGCCTTTGAGTAGGAATGGGGAAGTGCTTGAGCAGAGTGGGGAGGAAGGAACAGAGCAGGCCCCTTGCACTCCTTTTAGCAGGAGGTAGGGGGCAGAGTTCCTGAATCTGTTGTTTTTCAGAGAAAGGGAAAGGCAGGGAGCAGAGCAGTTCCTGAGCCATTTCTTCTTTATAGAGTAGAAATGATGTATAAAACAGAGGATAATGATGACCTGGGTGGTATTTTCAGAGAGAGACCAGACGATAATAAGAAGGGTGTAAAACTTCACTTGGAAGGGGCAGAATTTATTGAAGACAAAATTAATTTAAAGTAGTGGTGCAGAATTGACTGATATAAATTTGTTAGTCTCTAAGGTGCCACAAGTACTCCTTTTCTTTTTGATGTAGGATGGGCTCTTTGGGAAAGCATGGCTTTTAGGTAGGGGGCACGGCAGCCCTGTAGTTTACTCATGCTGGTAGCCTTAGTCTTTGTCTAGTAAGCAGTAGGGAAATATTTTGAGTACTTGTTTCTGAAACTACTTTTAACTCTTTGATGTCTCACTCTAGAAATATTGTCTATATATTTGCTTTATTTAAGGACTACATGAGTAACTCTAGTTTTCTTATATGGAAGAATATTTTATATTTCAAACATATTGTGTATCTTTTTAAACTTCAACAGTTTTTGCGCTGGAGCAGTTAGCTTAATAGCTGATGTTGGAACAGTTTATCCCTACATAAGTGTTTAGTTTGGCTCCAGTTTAGGTCACTTTTTTAGTCACTGTATAAAATTGACAGGATTAAATTTGTGCCTGTGTCCTGAGGTAATATAGCTGACAACTAAGATGGGATGTATATAGGTAACAGTTCAGCCTGTTTTTGAGGATTTTAGTTGCATACACTTTCTGTTCTGTTGTATATGCTTCGGATATGCTTTGTGATTTCATGTGTTTGACTTAGAATTTAGAAAAATCACTTTTGGGCAGAAGTTGTCTACAATATGTGAGATTTCCTTGTATTTGTTTTAATTCAGTTGTTTGCATTTTGAATAATTTAGACGTTCTATTTAAAATAAACAAAGAATGGAGTAGTAGTATTGCCTGTAGTAAGAACATGTATGATGACATTTTGGACAAAGGAATCTGTACCTTCAGTGTCAGAATTGAGTAAATGTATGAGTAAATGAATATTAATAAGTTGTCCAATACAGAAAAAGCAGTACACAACTGGAATATGTAGAAAAGACAGATGTACAAAGTTAAAAGATAGAATGTGGCATGCAACAACTTCGATATATGCCTTTCCCAGGCAACGTTTCCTGTCAGCATCATCAGGTTATCAAGATGATATTTTTCTTGGTTATTAATGTTTGTTTATGTTTGAGATACTCTTATTTTCACTCCTAATGTAATACAGTGAGTATGTCCTACATTACAATTTTCCTCTACATATATCAAACTTAGAATATAGCTTTAGTTTGCTATTCAGTTTCCTCTTTTAGAGCAGTGTTCTTATGTGATGTGTAGGAGAGGTGAGTGATCAGTGGGTTGACTGGTTCCAGTAGTGCTATTTTCAATTTTTCCTCTTCTGCTCTTGTTTCCATGATCATGGTTATTCAGGGAGAAACTATGCTTCATCACTTTGTCTGAAATTTTCAGACCGTCATTGCCCATCTATCTGGATATGAGAGGGAGTTATTATTTTTTCCTTTACTATCAATGAAGTCAAAAGCATCTATTAAATTTTTGAAGTGGAGGGCTTGAAAACAGTCACCTGTGGGCCTAACTTTAGTCAGTCACCCGTGGGCCTAATTTTGCGCTGAGCATCTAAATTTTACTTCCATGGGAGTTGTGGGTAATTGTCATCTCTGGAAAATCAAACCATATTGCCTAGAGGACTACATCTACTAGCCTGAGGATGGTACTATTTATTTATTTATTTTTGGACAGGGGTCCAGAGAATGAGCCCAGTGTGCTTTAAAAGCAGTGCTGTAGTAGGAAGCCCAGCACAGACACTCCTTCTTTCTCTGTTGTCTGGAAAGGGAGAAGTAGACCAAACTTCCAGTAGAGTTCAGGGCAGCACTTTGAATGAAAGATCCCGCCTTTCATATTTGCCTTGGTTAGGTGAGATCTGTCAATTTGGAGCTCTCCTGGCTGCATTCTCCTGGCTATTCTGTCAACAGCAGGGGAGAAGGGCTTCAGTCATTTTCAATCCCTTACTCCTTTGCAGCCTTTGCTGATTTGAGCATAGGTGTGAAACTGACATGCTAGTTTCACTTTGCTGCTGTCAGGGTCCCTATTTCAAGGATACTTTTTCACTTACCTTAACAAATGGGAAGACTGCCCCCCACCACCTGCCCCAAAGTTTTGTTGCAGTGCCATGTTGGCTTGTGCTTTACTTACTTCTTAAGTTAAGGGCTCTTGAATATTATCCTGAGGCAGAATCCAACTTAGTAAAAGTTTCATCCTCCCTTTTTTTTTTTTTTAAAAAGGTAGACAGTGTGGGCAGTTTTTTACATATCCACACTCCCAATCGTTCTACTCTCCCTCTACTCCCCTGCACTTGAGTTCTCTGCTGCCTGTCCCCCTCTCTCCCTGCACCTGCTTCTCTGTTCCCTAGACATATTTCCTAGCCATTTGGTTCTGTTCTCCCTGCTCCCCAGCTGCCTCATTCTATTCTGCTTAACTGTCCTGGACTTACCTCTTCTGCTGCTGATGTAACAACATTTCCCTCTGTAGGTCTCATCAGTAATGGGGAAAGAACCCTGACCTCTTGTTTTTAAAAGGTGTGAGCTTCTACTGTAAGAGCTAAAAGACGTATGCCTGTTAGCCTGATCAACCTCTATATGTAGTCCATTACAAGGAATCTTGATGGACCCTCCAAATTTGTTATGCTTTCAGAAGCAAGGCTCAGTTTTTGAATGAGAACTCAGTTTATTCTTGGAATTCTAACCTTTCTTCAGAGCTTCTTGTAGGCCAAGTCCTCCCAAAGCAAGCTAGCCTCCTCAGACAGCAGCATATACATCGCTGATAGGCCTCTGAAAGTGCTCACTGCAGGGGTATTCACCCTGTTCTTAAAGGGGCAACTCCCGTTTCTCTCATTCTATAATTTACAGAGCTAGTAACAAAAATAACAATATAAATACAACAATAAACAAATATTCACACATTCAAAAATTATTATTAAATACTAACTAGGGCTGTCGATTAATCACAGTTAACTCATGCGATTAACTCAAAAAAGATGAATCGCGATAAAAAAATTAATCGAGATTAATCACAGTTTTAATCGCACTGTTAAACAATAGAATACCAATTGAAATTTATTAAATATTTTGGATATTTTCCTGCATTTTCAAATATTTGATTTCAATTTTACAACACAGAATACAAAGCGTATAGTGTCTACTTTCTATTTATTACAAATATTTGCACTGTAAAAATGATAAACAATGATTACCTCCTCAGTAATGTGGTAAAGGACTGAACTAGCTTATCTTTAGTCGCTGTTCTGACTTATCAGTATGGCAGGATGGTGTAGCGAATCTTGCAGTTGTGCAGTCTGTGTTGCTTTTACTTTGTGGCTAAATAAAATAAAGTGGAGCTACGTCCCTAGTGCTGTCAGTTCAGACATTTGGATCTTTATAAACTACTTTTGAGTAATCCATTTCAGTAGTCTTTCTTTCCAGAGGAAGAATTGTTGCTTCAGAAATAACTACCAATTTCTTTAGGAGATGTGCAAGCCTGATGGTGAAGAACTAGGACTCATTCAATAGGAAATTGTTATTTAGCCATAAGATGATATGTTCATTGGTGCTGAGATGGGAAAAAGCTGTGAGCAGGTGTGAAGATTTTTTGTAACGATCTTGGAAGTGGGGGAAGTAGGTTGCAGAACTTGAAGTAAAGTACTTGTTTTGAGTCCATTTTTGTCATTGGTCTGAGATGACACATTCTGTATGGGAGACTACTAGATTAATGTACCAGTCTTCAGATTAAATTGCATGACTCCAGTTTGCATGAATTGCATGAAAATGTGAGAGGACCTAAAATATTGTAGAAGGAGGCTAGCATCTTCTGTCTTCCAGTGAGTAATTACAGTTCATGGATCCTTTTAACACATCTGACTACATCTAGCTTTAACTGATATCCTCAATATGTCAAAACTATGGTTTCTTTTTACATATGAAACTTTATTGATCTTCACTGTTATAGCAGCTTGCAATTCATTTCATCCAAGGTTCTGAAAGCACTTCACAAGGTGGATCTGAGTTTCATTTTACAGGTGGGAAAACTGTGTCAAAGGAAACCTTTAGTAATTTGTCCAAAGTTCAGTTAGTGAGAGAACCTGGGGTTTTTACTCTGCCAGGTGTTCTTATTAGATGGTTTAAGGGCTTTGAAATACTTCATATGTAGCCTTCAACAAATGGAGGGTGAAGATATCTGCTTCTTGAAGAAATGTTACTTAGTTCCCGATAGAAGGTCTGCAGAGATTTTTTTTTCCATTAGCTGTCTTACTAGCTTTCTTGACTTATGTGACCAACTTATATCTGTTGTTTTTAAATCGATAAAGACTCTTCCCAATTGCTTATCAGCAAGTAAGTTGACAGCTGGGTCTTCTAAACTACAGCTTGACGAAGGCATTGTCTGTACTAGCACTTGTTGGCAAAACTTTTGTCGGTCAGGGGACTGAAAAAATATGCTCCTGACTGACATAAGTTTCGCTGACTAAAGCGCCGGTGTGAACAGTGCTGTCGGCGGGAAAGCTCTCTCCCACCTACATAGCTACCACTGCTCCTTTGGGGTGGTTTAATTATGTCGGCAGGAGAGCTCTCTCCCATCAGCCTGGAGTGGCTACATGGGAAACCTTACAGCAGTGCAGCTGCAGTGGAACAGCTGTGCTGCTTTAACGTCTATAGTGTAGACATAGCCTAAATATGGCTTCAGTTAATGGAAAAAATCCAATTACTGATTGCAGAGTTGCAGTCATTCCTAATGTTACAAAGTGATACTTCTAGTATCTAATTGTGTTCTTTATTTTGTATTCCTTAAACACTTTAGTACAATGTGGTAATTGTAGTAGTTGTATCACAATGGGAAATCATTTAAATTGAATGTAGGCTTTGTCTACACATGAAAGTAAATCCAGAATAAATTAAGTATTCCTGATTAACACCTTGTGTGAATGTGCTTATTACAGAACAAATAAGAATAAAAGCGTCCAGACGTAGCTATTCCAAGAATGACTCCCTTTGCAGACGAGTCTTTTTTTTTGGACAGCTTTCAGATTATGGTCTTGTTTTTTTGTCATGAGATTCTTGCATAGAAAAATATTCATTTAATGTCCATTTATACTAATGAAAAGTTTAGAATAAACTGATGAAGGATTAAAAAAAAAAAACTGATGAAGGGGAAATTTTCAAAGGTGACTTCTCCTTCCTAGTTAGGGTCCATCAATTTTGGTTTCCAGATCCAAAGCTGAGGATGGAGGATTTTACCCATATGGGTTCCCTTCTGTTGAAGGGCATGGTAGTATCCCCTTCTTTCCTTTCTCTGCTGGCTAGGACCCTCTGGAAAAACAAAGACATTGTCAAAATAATTTTTGTTCTATCTTGGACATTCAACTCCTTTTTCTCTTGAAGATGTCAATGTTTATTGTACCTTGTTTCCTATTAACTTTCTTGGTGAAAAACTGTGATCTCTAAGCCTCTTAGCACCTATCAACCCTTAACCAGGGGCGGGGCTACTCAGGACTCAGGGAGACCAGGGCTTTAAAAAGTCTGCTCCTAAGCGACCAGAGGAGCTCGCGACCAGGAGAGGCAAACAGGGGAGTTTTGCGAGGGAGTTTACAGGGGGAGTGTGAGCAGGGGCTAGAACTCAACATTCTTTAAACTTAAAAGCCAAAAACATCCCCTTGATATAAACAAAACAATAAAGGAACCAGCTGGAGTAAAAAGAAAATGCAGGGAGAAGTCCAGCAACAGAGTGGGGGCTACCCAGTTTATTGCACCCAATGCAGCATGTACCTGCCCTATAGGCAGTGGCATATGTGTGTGCATTCGGTGCAAGGAGCTCCTGTACTCAGAGACCATGTACAGGCTTTGGAGACCAGAGTGGCTGAACTGGAAGAGCTGAGGGAGACAGAGAGGTACATAGATGAGACTTTCTGGGACACAGTAGAATGGTCCCACCACTGGTCTGACAGCCTCTGTGCTGCTGAGGAGGATGAAAGTCCCAGGGAAGGAGAACATCAAACTGGAGCAGAGGGAAACAATCCCATAGTTGGGACCCTCCTTCCAGATGATGATGTGGTATCCTCTCACCCTGACGATACCTTTCAGGGGAAGGGAACGCCAGCTATTAGAAAAAGACAGGTATTAGTAATGGGTGATTCAATCATTAGAAACATAGATAGCTGGTTTGCGGTGACCGGGAGAACCGCATGGTGACTTGCCTGCCTGGTGCAGAGGTTGCGGATCTCTCGAGACATCTAGATAGACTTATGTGTAGTGCTGGGGAGGAGCTGGTAGTCTTGGTACATGTAGGTACCAATGACATAGGGAAGGATAGGAGAGAGGTCCTGGAGGCTAAATTTAGGCTGCTAGGAAAGAGATTGAAGTCCAGGACCTCCATGGTAGCATTCTCTGAGATGCTCCCAGTTCCACGTGTAGGGCCAGTTAGACAAGCAGAACTGCAGAGTCTCAATGCCTAGATGAGACGATGGTGTAGGGAGGAGGGGTTTATATTTATTAGGAACTGGGGAAACTTTTGGAAAGGGGTAGCCTATACAGGAAGGATGGGCTCCACCTAAACCAAAATGGAACAAGATTGCTGGCACTTAACGTTAAAAAGGTCGTAGAGCAGTTTTTAAACTAAGGGCTGGGGGAAAGCTGACAGGTGCTGAGGAGCAGGTGGTTCGGACATCCCTTAGGGGAGGATCTATTAATAGAGAATTATTAATGAGTGAGGATGAGAGGATGGAAAATGATAAAATACAGGGTCTGATCAGAAACAGTCAAATAAAAAAGAGTTCCATTCAATTATATTGTGTAGTGCCAGACAGTTAAAAGGAGACAAGTTTTTAAAGTGCTTATATACCAATGCTAGAAGTCTAAATAATAAAATGGGTGAACTAGAGTGACTTGTATTAAATGAGGCTATTGATATAATAGGCATCACAGAAACTTGGTGTAATGAGGATAATCAAAGGGATACTGTAATAACAGGGTACATAATATATCTGAATGACAGAACAGGTTGTGCTGGTGGGGGAGTGGTATTATATGTGAAAGAAAGCATAGAATCAAATGAAGTAAAAATCGTAAATGAATCAAACTATACCATAGGTTTCAGAGTAACAGCCGTGTTAGTCTGTATTCGCAAAAAGAAAAGGAGTACTTGTGGCACCTTAGAGACTAACCAATTTATTTGAGCATAAGCTTTCGTGAGCTACAGCTCACTTCATCGGATGCATACTGTGGAAAGTGTAGAAGATCTTTTTATACACACAAAGCATGAAAAAATACCTCCCCCCACCCCACTCTCCTGCTGGTAATAGCTTATCTAAAGTGATCACTGTCCTTACAATGTGTATGATAATCAAGGTGGGCCATTTCCAGCACAAATCCAGGTTCCCCCCCCCCCCACACACACACACAAACCCACTCTCCTGCTGGTAATAGCTTATCTAAAGTGACCACTCTCCTTGCAATGTGTATGATAATCAAGGTGGGCCATTTCCAGCACAAATCCAGGGTTTAACAAGAACGTCTGAGGGGAGGGGGGTAGGAAAAAACAAGGGGAAATAGGTTACCTTGCATAATGACTTAGCCACTCCCAGTCTCTATTTAAGCCTAAGTTAATTGTATCCAATTTGCAAATGAATTCCAATTCAACAGTCTCTCACTGGAGTCTGGATTTGAAGTTTTTTTGTTGTAATATCGCAACTTTCATGTCTGTAATCGCGTGACCAGAGAGATTGAAGTGTTCTCCGACTAGTTTATGAATGTTATAATTCTTGACATCTGATTTGTGTCTATTTATTCTTTTACATAGAGACTGTCCAGTTTGACCAATGTACATGGCAGAGCGGCATTGCTGGCACATGATGGCATATATACCATGTATAGCATGGAACCTATCCTTGCAACAAGCCCGTTGCCAACTGTGCCCACATATCTATTCAGGGGACACCATCACGGGGCCTAATAACATCAGCCACACTATCAGAGGCTCGTTCACCTGCTCATCCACCAATGTGATATATGCCATCATGTGCCAGCAATGCCCCTCTGCCATGTATCATTGTGTATCATGTGTGTATCATTTTTGTAGTTGAAGTTATGAATATTGGCTACGTACTTGTATCTCATTGTGTTTTGATTCTAAGTAGCCTCAATGAAGGATTTGGTCCGCTTCTTGGGAAAGGACTATTCTCAGTAAGTGCCCAATCAAAAAACACTTAACTGACAATGAACTTTGGGAGATGCCAATCCACATGTGAGCTGTCCTGGGAACGTTCAAACCAGGGGTAGGCAACCTATGGCACGATCGCCGAAGGCGGCACGTGAGCTGATTTTCAGTGGCACACACCCTGCCCTGGTCCTGACCACCGGGCCGGGAGGCTCTGCATTTTAATTTAATTGAAGCTTCTTAAACATTTTTAAAACCTTATTTACTTTACATACAACAATAGTTTAGTTATACATTATAGACTTACAGAAAGAGACCGTCTAAAAAATGTTAAAATGTAATACTGGCACACAAAACCTTAAATTAGAATGAATAAATGAAGACTTGGCACACCGCTTCTGAAAGGTTGCCGACCTCTGGTTCAAACTAACATATAAACAATGGCGTCGGCCTGTGAAGAACTGAGTGATGCATGGACATGTGACTCCAAACTCCATCTTGTTGCTGTGATTTTGCACAGGAAAACCAAGGGGTTTCCGCCCACAAGAGAGAGAATATAAAAGGCCCTGGAAACCCCTCAATTTTTTCTTCAGTCCTGCTTCTTGCTTCTGGAGGAACTTTGCTGCAAACTGAAGCTCTGAACAAAGGACTGAATGACCCATCCCAGCTGTAGATGAACTCCAGAGACTTCATTTGAACCTGTAGTTTATTCCATCACTGCTACAAGCCTGAACCAAGAACTTTGCCATTACTGTATGTAATTGATTCCATTTAACCAGTCTTAGCTCTCATCTATATTTCTTTGTTTTCTAAATAAACCTTTAGATTTTAGATTCTAAAGGATTGGCAACAGCGTGATTTGTGGGTAAGATCTGACTTGTATATTGATCTGGGTCTGGGGCTTGGGATCGGGAGAACCTTTTTTCTTTTACTGGGGTATTGACTTCATAACCATTCGTCCCCATAACGAGTGGCACTGGTGGTGATACTGGGAAACTGGAGTGTCTAAGGGAATTGCTTGTATGACTTATGGTTAGCTAGTGGGGTAAAACCGAAGTCCTCTCTGTTTGGCTGGTTTGGTGTGCCTTAGAGGAGGAGAACCACCAGCCTCTCACCAAATTCCCTCACCAAATTCTCTTACGCAAAGTAAGCTGCCATGGGATAAGAGGGAAGGTGGTCTCGTAGATTGGTAACTGGTTAAAAGATAGGAAACAAAGGGTAGGTATAAATGGTCAGTTCTCGGAATGGAGAGAGGTAAATAGTGGTGTCCCCCAGGGGTCTGTTCTGGGACCAGTCCTATTCAACATATTCATAAATGATCTGGAAAAAGGGGTAAACAGTGAGGTGGCAAAATTTGCAGATGATACAAAACTACTCAAGATAGTTAAGTCCCAGGCAGACTGCGAAGAGCGACAAAAGGATCTCACAAAACTGGGTGATTGGGCAACAAAATGGCAGATGAAATTCAATGTTGATAAATGCAAAGTAATGCACATTGGAAAGCATAATCCCAACTATACATATAAAATGATGGGGTCTAAATTAGCCGTTACCACTCAAGAAAGAGATCTTGGAGTCATTGTGGATAGTTCTCTGAAAACATCCACTCAATGCAGCGGCAGTCAAAAAAGCAAACAGAATGCTGGGAATCATTAAGAAAGTGATAAATAATAGGAGAGAAAAAATCATATTGCCTCTATATAAATCCATGGTACTTCCACATCTTGAATACTGTGTGCAGATGTGGTTGCCCCATCTCAAAAAGATATACTGGAATTGGAAAAGGTTCAGAAAAGGGCAACAAAAATTATTAGGGTTATGGAACGGCTTCCGTATGAGGAGAGATTAATAAGACTGGGACTTCTCATCTTAAAAAGAGTGTGTTTGACTTGAACCCCTTCCACCTCCACTTCCCCTCTCTGGGTCCTCATTCCTTTCCCCCCACAAACCTTCCTTTTTATTTCTGATATAGTCCAGGCTTCAGGAAGTTGAGCTGCTGCCTCTGATATGTAGAGTTAGCAGCATAGTACTGCAAAGAGAGTCCTCTAGAGGACCGCCTGCATCTGTTTTTTCTGTGAACTGGGTTTTTCCGGGGTGTTCTGGTTTGTGCCAAATCAATAGGCTTGTGATCACTGATGCATAAAACATAACCTGAAAATTTGAAGTTGATGGCATGCAGCTTTCCAAAATTATTGTTACTGATAGAGGAATGTAGTTGCACTGAGTGTTAGACCTTCCTTTGCTTGGTTGGCGATTATCTAGTTTGACCTCTTGCACTATGTCGTCTCGCCAAGAGGATTGCATAACACAAGCCATAGAATCTCAGCCAGTAATACACTTGTTCTTTTATGACCTGCAGTACTGCATGCTGACTAGTGTCCAGTGAGAGTATCTAGTCTGTATTAGAATAGTCACTTAATAGTATCTGCCATAGTTAGTGTTACAGAGTTTCAATTAGAACATTGCTTTCACATGTTCTGAATTAGGGTTGAAATTTTCTACTAGTGGTTGCTAAAATGAATGTTAGGATAAAGAGTTTGAGCAAATCCTTTTAGCCATTTTAGTTCTAGAAGTGTAAAAAACCCCAACCCCTAATTTTTTCTTTTAAAAAGAAAAGACATTTATTTCATAAAACTAAATTGGCTGAACTTTGAAATTTGGCACGTGAACAGTGTTCATTTTAAGCTACTTGTACAACCAGCTTTGGCAAAAATTGGCTGAATGATAGAAGTGATTTTTTTTTCATTTGTTTGCTACGCATTGAACATGTTTTGCACCTTTTTACATGCCACATTGTACATTGAATCTGCCTTATGTGTTGTGCTCAGATTCTTAGTTGGACAGCCAGTGTGTAAATGTTATACAGAAACTCCTCGGAAAGTTCTTCCAAATAAATTATACTAACATATTATCAGGAACTGAAGAAAATCATATGGATGAAATTGCAGAATTCATTATTTTGGAGCCTCTCTGTAATGTTTTTCTGTATCTTGAAATATCCTGCAGATTATAAAATTCATTTAAAGGTGGACACCTCTGTACAACTCTTTAGTACTTCCTAGTTCACTGAAGATATCTTGTAATGCATTGTTATGTGACATCATAGATGCTGTAGCTTACAATTAGACTTCTGATATTTTGTGATGTTGCTAGGAAGCACCATGAAGATCTCTGGGAATTACCCAGATTAAAAACAAAGCAACAAAAGACCGTTTACATTGTCTTGCAGCCTGCTTTTTAGGAGAACTTAGTGTGTGTTTCTGTAAACTTAGCCATTCAGAAAAGTTGTTTTTAAACAAATAATAGCAACCCTTCTACCCTGCTTATCTCAATGAGATGGGAAATTAAGTGTCTAATTGGGATAATTTAAATACTAAAATTAAGTTAACTACATTATATTTTTTGCATTTCCTATCTTTAATGTCCTATAGCAGCTTTAACTTGAAGGCTTCCCTTTAAATTCCTATCTTGTACTTGAATGTTGCAAGATTAGTCATCTTTCTGTGACACGTGGGTACAATGGGTAAACTAAGGACAGCATGGCGGTGTCAGCTCTAGGTAATTTGTTCTTTTATATTGTTAGGAGTCTAGTACAGTGGCTCTCAAACTTTAGCAACCCGAGGACCCACATTTTGATTTAAAAATTTTTGCGGATGCCCAAGCCGGCTTCTGATTTTCCCTGGGGGTACCGCTCAGCCCCAGGCCCTCCCCCCAAGACCCCCTACCCCATCTCTTCTCTGCCTCTTTCTGCTCCCTCCCCTGATTGTGCCCCATCCCCGCTCCTTCCCCTCCCTCCCAGCACCTCCTGCACACCATGGAACAGGTGTTCCGCAGCGTGCAGGAGGCACTGGGAGGGCAGGGGAGGAGTTGATCAGTGGGGCCGGTGGCCCTGGACATGACTTGTGGACCCCCTGGAGTATCCTTACTGACCCTGAGGGGTCCATGGACCCCGGTTGGAGAACCTCTGCTTTAGTATACTCCTGGGGGAATTCTGCACCAAAAAACTAAAAATTCTGCACACAATATTTTAAAATTCTGCAAAATTCTGCATATTTTATTTGTCAGAGCCCAGCAGGAAGGCCAGACACCTGCATCCCCTTCCTCCCTTCCCCACCCCCGAGCCCAGCTGTGTGGCAGTCCCCCAGCCCAGACACCCGCACTCACTACCCCCACCACACCCAGAGCCTAGCTGCAGGGCCCTCCCAGCCCAGACACTTGTACCCTCTCATCCTCCAGAGCCCACCTGCAGAACCCCCGACCTAGACACTCACATGCACACCCTATCCCCCAGAGCTCAGCTGTGGGCCCTCCCCCAGCCCAGACACCTTCACCCTCTAACCCCCAGAGCCAGGAAGCCTGATGCTGCATCCTGGCCTTGTGTGGAGTTTCCTGCACGCTGCCCCCTTCTTTCAGGGCGTGCTGAGAACTGCAGCTGCCGGGAACCCTCCAGCTCCTCCTCCTCCTCCCCCTCCCACGGCAGTGTCTTTTATCTGCTGGGTTCAGCGGCCCTGAGTGGTGGCCAGCAGCTCTGTAGCCCATTTTTGTGGGAATTCTGTGGGGAAAAGAAAATTCTGCGTGCACAACATTAATTACTGCACAAATTCTGCATGGACAGTGGCTCAGAATTCCCCCAGGAGTACTACTATCATGGATGCTTGGACAATTAAGAATGAAGACTAATTGCTGTAGTTTACTGCTCTGTCTTAGAACGAGCTCCTGGCTTGGGGTATGGGGTAGCCTTAGTAACGCCCTCATGATAAAATGGAGAATTTTGAATTCAGAGACACCATACTTTCTGGGTTTGTGTATAGTCCTGTGGTTTCTAATGTGGATGTAAATACTAGTTACACATTGTTACTGATTGTGAACTGAATACTTGCTTGCTTACTCTTCTTTTCAAACTACCTAGCCTTCATTTATTTCTGCTGAGGTTCTATGTATTTGTTTTTCAGATGAGACCCTTTTTGCTCTTCCTGCTGCATCTGAGCCTCTGATGCACTCCTCTGCAGGCAAGTTCTTTCTGCTAGCCTTTTGTCTTAGAATACATTCTGCACTTTGACTGTCACCTCATTAACTCCTTCCAACTAGTTTGCATTTACCAAAAGTTGGCATGGGTCCAAGAATAGCATTTATCTTCCAAATTCTAAGCTTGCAGTTTATCTGCTCAAGATTCAAATATGCATTTGTTTCCATAGATGGCAGATAGTGACTGTTATAAACAAGCTACTGCTCTGTGGATTCTTGGACTCTTGATACAGGAAATCATGTGATACAATTAACAGGTTAAAATTTTAAAGCATAGTTGCTCTCACTGACTAGCAAAAGCTTTAATCAGTAATAACTTTTTGCAGTATTTTATGTGAAAATGAACTCTATGGTATAGCATTTACTCAGTGGCCGTTCCTCTAATATGCTATCCATTGAATCTTTTTTTTGTAAAAGGGAAAATAAGACCGATTCCCCTCCCACCTCCCAGCCAACACACACACCTGGTTAGAGTTCCCTAACATTCTTGTTGGTGATACTTGGATTGGATACTGTTCTTCTTTGATTTTTTGATCTTAACTAATCCTTGCACTGCATAAAGTTGCTGCTTCTCTAACCTTTTGCATACTTCCCTGCTTGCTAAAAGACGTGAAATAGAATAACATTATATTCTAACCCACACTTTATTTTAATGGCTAGTAATATTTATGATAGTTTTAGAGGAATATTTTAATAACTAATATTATTTTGAACTTGTCATACAGTTTGCATTAACTTTAAGAACACTTGCATTCTCTAACTTTCCTTTCTGTCCATGGTCACAGAAAAAGTTATGGACTTGCAGGAGAAGCCAGGTAGCACTATGTCGTCTGGCCAAGAGGATTTCACTGCAGTCCTGCTTGACACTGCTGCTTCTCTTCCTTCCCTCTCTCCTCTCTCAGCCGATCCCTTTAAAGAGCACACAACCTTTGATATGCTATCAGATGGATTACCTGCAAGAGGCATTTACAACAAAAATGAAAGTGAGGCTTATAAAGAAATTGCAAGGAATCCATTTCTTGTAGAGAAAAATGCCAGAGATGTTCCAGAGATGGAATATTCAGAAATGGAATTCCCATTTGCTAAAGCAGAAGCAGCCATTATATCACAGACTATAGAAGAAAAGCTGCTAGAGAACAGTAAAGAAAGGTTTAACCTAGAAAAAAACCCTGCACATCAGCAACATACATCTCCAGAAGTGCCCGTTGATTTATTTGGAAAGCATGATGAAGAGGCATCTTCTGAGAAAGTGAAATATGATAGCAGTGATCATGGTGAAAAAGTGGTTTTCGAAGAAAACACTCCTATAAGGGAAGAATATGTAGACTTCAAACCATTTGAACCAATATGGGAGGTAAAAGATACTTGCCATGGAGGTAGCAGCTTGAAAGTGGTTGTTGGAAGTCAGGTAGATAGCAAATTAGAAAGCAGTTTAGATGAGAAATATGATGCAGATAAACTTCAGATACTAACAATACAAAAAGATCTTGAAAACAAAAGTGAAAGCAGTAATGAAGATCTTTCCTTCCCAAACACCCCAGAA
Source organism: Eretmochelys imbricata (assembly GCF_965152235.1). Lineage (NCBI taxonomy): Eukaryota > Metazoa > Chordata > Testudines > Cheloniidae > Eretmochelys > Eretmochelys imbricata. The sequence goes on along the minus strand of NC_135574.1, from coordinate 185,988,505 downwards.
GCTATAAAAGAATCTTCACAAGCTTATATTACTTGTGCTAAATTTGAATCTGCTGTAACATTTGATGACAATATGGCTAAAACTCTTTCTCCATTAGAGGAGGAGATGTCAGAAAATAAAACGGATGAGAAAAAAATAGCAGAAATGAAAGCCCAGATTGGCACAGAACAGAATGATACCTGTATTGAAGTAGTAGCCAGGCATAACCAGGAAGCTGACTATGCTGAAACAGATAGTTTATCAGAGAAGTCTGCTGATACTGCAGCAAATATGTCTGAAGGTCTTACTCCAGATTTAGTACAAGAAGCATATGAAAGTGAAATGCATGATGCAACATGTACAAAACTTGTTTATGAAACAAAGATAGATTTAGTCCAAACATCTGAGTCATCACAAGAGCCTTTGAAACCTGTGATACAGCTCTGTCCCTCGTTTGAAGGAGCTGAAGCTGCCCCATCTCCAGTCTTGCCTGATATTGTTATGGAAGCCCCATTAAACACTGGAGCTGCTGGTGCAGATGCTACTGCTGGGCAGCGTGAAGCCTCCCCATCAGAAGCTTTTACTCCTGTCATTGATTATGAGAATGTACAACAAGAGTCTGGGAAATCTCCACCATACGAAGAGGCAGTGAATGTATTATTAACACAGGCACAAGAAGCAAAGGAGGAAGCTGTATTAAAAGAACCTGATCATAAGAGTAGTGCAGTTGCTGAAGAAATAGAGACTCCTTATATATCTATTGCTTGTGACTTAATTAAAGAAACAAAGGTCTCCAGTGAATCTGCTTCTCCAACCTTTATAGATTATTCAGAGACACTAATAACAGAATGTGTTTCACAGCATGTGCCCGAACATATTGAGTCCTTTGAAAAGATGTCACCCCAGTCTGGTAAAACTGCCTTGTTTAGTGGTCAGCCAACACCTGAGCTTCCTCAGAAAGAACCAGTAGTTGCATCCCTCACGGTGGAAGATAAATCAGTTGAAAATACTGACAAGATTGTAACAGATGATGATGGTAAGGAAGGACGTACAGATTTGCTACATTCTACTGGCAAACCCTATTTGGAGTCTTTCCAACCTGAATTGGAATCTTCCATAACTACTACTACTTTGCCCTCTGAGTCAGCTTTTATAGAAATAGCCAAGAAGGGGAAAATTCCTCTTCAAATGGAGGAGTTGAGTACTGTGGCCTATTCAGATGATATGTCTGTTTTTAAGGAACCAAAAATAGTAGACAAAGTTCTCTTACCCACAGAGTCATCTCCAGTCCCACTGACCGAAGACTTTATGACATTAATCAGTCCTAAAACTGCTCCTAAATTTGTGACAAAAAACACTGACAAAGAAATATCGCACAAAGATGAAAGTAAACAGATTACTAATGTGCTCAAAGCTGAGACGGGTCACTTACCTTGTCCAGAACTACCCCATGATCTGTCTTTAAAGAATGTGCAAGTGAAAGCTGAAGAAAATATTCATGCCTTGGTAAAGTCCTCAGAGGCTTTGGTCAGAGAAGTGCCTGAAGGATCCAAGTTGGTGTTACTGCCTACTGATGTTTCACGTTTGTCCACTGAGAAAGAGGTAGTCAGTATAGGAAAACCTGAAACTCTTGTGAAAGAAGCTGAGAGAGAAGTTGCTTCTGTTAAAGACAAGAAAAAATCTACTGCTATATTTACAGCAAAGATGAGTAAATCCTCAGGTAATCTTCATACACTGTCTTGCACTTCACTAATCAACATATTTCTTTAGCTAAACTTAAGCATTAATGACGTCTCTTTTTTTAAAATGGATCACTATTTGTACATTTCATTGTCTAACATATTTCTGGTGCCCACGGCTTAAAGTGTGAGAACTGTATTAACATTTTCCCCATCCTGACTGCATCATTATTTTTTTGTGTTCAGTCTTGCCTACCAGCCACTCAGGGTGGATTTCCCTTCCCCAGTCTTCTCCTCTCCTCTTTTTACTGATGGTCTGTTGATAGAGAGCTTTACCCTGAGCTAAGAGAACAGCTTACTGCTTACTTCAAAATTCTTTGGTGCTCCTCAATAAACGGGACATCAAAAGCCCTGGAAACCAGCTTTTATTGCTCAAAGCCATGTATGTTATCTCTACGTTGCTAGCCACAAGTTTTGAGACCAAATTATTCCTCAAAGGCATGTTGCCATAGTAACTGGGGCGGTTAGTCTCTTAATTTACATTGTATGAGTTTATCTCAAATGCTTTTGTTTCTTCACCTACAGAATTTAATCATAAATCAGATCTTAAAACTTTCTGGGTAGTTTTTCATGTACAACTTGTAGCCATCAAAGGCGCACTGATATAGCCTAAGCAATAACTTATGTATTGCTTTCCAGTGCTGTAATCAGTGGGCCGATATGTACATCGGATATCTTAATATTCACATTATTGAAAATGCTGAGCAGTAAGAAGTCCAATATTCTGTGAACATTAAAATCACTTCGTACACATTGTACACAGTTATATTAGAGATGCCCATTTTTTATTTTTAAAATGAGATCTTAGTGAGCTGTACTCTAGCATAGTATTTCCTTACGTTCACATTGATTTAAAGTAGCAGAAAGGTAGAGGATAGGACTCTCAGCATTTCATGTTTTATAATTACTGTTCCAAACTATATGCCTCATTCAAATCCAGCTCAGTTGTGGGATAAAATAAAACGGTGTTTGCCTTTTTGGTGCAGAACACTATGTTCCTTCTTGAAAAATTCTTGTGAATTGTACATAAGCCTGTGATTTACTGGAAATCTGCTTCTGGCACAAGTTTAGTATAAATGTTGATACTTTGGAATCGGCAATCATTTCAGCGTATGTATCCCTATTAATCTGAATTCTGTGAATTCTTGTTTTACTACATGCATGATGTGCAGTTTAATTTTTATACTTTGTGTTGGTATTCCATGTTACCTGCATGCAGCAGACTTAAAATTCCATAAGGGTTCTGTTTTGTGTGTGTGTGTGTGTGTGTACTGGTACCATTACCTTATTTATCCAGTGCCTACTTCAAGAGCTTACAATTTAAAATTACACAACATTCTAAAATTAAATGCAGACTTTTTCCTTCCTAAAAGTTGCTGCTATTTCTCTAAAATAAACAGAAAGATCTTTTCTTTTCCTTTCCGGATCCTGTTGCCACTTAGTATAGCTGTATTTATATTATTACAAAGTGTTCCTTTGCTGTTTTATGAAGACTTCACATCCAATACCAGTTGACCTCTCTGGGCATTTTTCTTGAAACTAGTTTCTCATCATTTGAACTCAGGGAAGCTATCATCTGTTTAAAAAAAAGTTATTATTTTGAACAAGAACCTTTTAAAGCACATTGGTAATAGATTCCTAGACTTTAACGCCAGAAGGGACCATCATGACCATCTAGTCTGACCTCTTGCACGTTGCAGGCCACAGAACCTCACCCACACTCTCCTGTAATAGACCCATAACTAAGGCTATGTTTTAATCACGAGTACTTTTAGTAAAAGTCATGGACAAGTCATGGGCAGTAAACAAAAATTTGCAGCCCGTGACTTGTCCATGACTTTTATATATACCCCTGACTAAAACTTGGGGGGAGGGGCGGTTCAGGAGGGGGTGCTGGGGTGGGGGGCGTGGCCTGGGGGCCCCCCACAGTTGGTTGGGGGGGCACCGTGAGTGTTCGGGGGTGCAGCACAGGGGAAGATGCAGGTGCTGGGGGAGGAGTCTGGGGGGCCTGAAGCAGGCTCCGTACCTGGCTCCTGGGAAGAGGCGACCCTAGCTCCACATGCTGCCTCTGCTCCACCCCAAGCCCCGGTTCTGCAGCTCCCTTTGGCTGGGAACTGTGGTCAATGGGAGCTGCAGGTAAGCACCGCACCCCAATCCTTAGCCCCCCCCCCACCCAAATTCCTGCTGCTGGGAAGCGGGGGGGAGCCCCTAAGACTGCCCCAGCAGTGGCTGGTGAACCTGGCCTGGGGCTGCCTGAGCTGCTTAGGTGCACCGGCCTGCAGAAGTCACGGAGGTGATGGAAAGTCACAGAATCCGTGACAAACATGGAGCCTTTCCCATAACCTCTGGCTGAATTTCTGAAGTCCTCAAATCATAATTTAAAGACTTCAAGTCACAGAGAATCCACCATTTATACTAGTTTAAATCTGCAAGTGACCCGGGCCCCATGCTGCAGAGAAAGGTGAAAATCCCCCTAAGGCCTCCATCAATCTGACCTGGGGGAAAACTCCTTCACAACCCCAAATATGGCAGTCAAACCCTAAGCATGGGGGCAAGACCCACCAGCCAGACACGTGGGAAAGAATTCTCTGTAGTAACTCAGACCCTTCCCATCTAGTATCCCATCACCAGCCACTAGAGATATTTTCTGCTAGCTGTTGCAGATTGGCTACGTGCTATTGTGGGCAGTCGCCTCATACTCCATCAAGTTATCAGTCTTGAAGCCAGTTATTTTATTTTTTTGTCCCCACTATTCCCTTTGGAAGGCTGTTCCAGAACTTCTTTCCTCTGGTGGTTAGAAACCTTCATCTAATTTCAAACCTAAACTTGTTGATAGCCGGTTTATAACCATTTGTTCTTGTGTCCACATTGGCACTTAATTTAAATAACTCCTCTTCCTCCTTCTGATATATTTATAGAGAGTAATCATATCTCCCCTCAGCCTTATTTTGGTTAGGCTAAATAAGCCAAGCTCTTTGAGTCTTCGCTCATAAGGTAAGTTTTCCATTCCTTGGATCATCCTAGTAGCCCTTCTCTGCACCTGTTCAAGTTTGCATTCATCTTAAACATGGGAGACAAGAATTGCAGACAGTGTTCTAGATGAGGTCCCACCAGTGCCTTGCCTGATGCATCCTAAGATTGTAGTAGCCTTTTTCATGGTTGCATCACATTTGGCTGCTCATAGTTATCCTCTCGTCAACCAATACACCATGGTCTTTCTCCTCCACTGTCGCTTCCAACTGATATGTCCCCAGCTTATAGCAAGAATTCTTGTTGTTAGTCCCTAAATGCATGACTCTGCACTATTAAATTTCATCCCATTTCTATTACTCTAGTTTTCAAGGTTGGCCAGATCTTCTTGTATGATATCCTTGTCCTCTTCTGTATTGGCAATATCTCCCAACTTTGTGTCATCCACAAATTTTATTAGCACACTTACTTTTTGTGCCATGGTCATTAATAAAAATGACATGCTACGTTATTTTAGAGGAGGAAAAACATCTTTCTTCCAAGATTAGTGCACACTAAGGTACTGAGGTAAAAAGGCTATTGCAGCAATTTGTATTTGTTCCCACTTGTCTTAAAGCTAATGTGATATTTTCTTGAGACCTGTCAGTTTATAGGAAAGATAGTTATAGATTGTTGGAACCTGGATGCAATTTGTTGACAAAATTACTTTTACTGTTTTCTGGTTTCCAAAAATCCATCTTTCATCAGTTTTCAAATTGATGAGAATGTGGATTCAGAAAAATGTGCAGCTTAAATTTCTCTCTAGTTTCTTATTAGTCAATGCGCTGTGCTCTTTTTTTTTTTTCTTTTCTTTTGCTGTCTTGCAGTTCCTGTTTGTTGTTGTCTGTGTGAAGATGTAGGTGTCGTTAAGTGCCACAGAAGCTATAACCCTGTTGGTTCTAAAACCATTTACTTTAAAATTGTATGTGAATAGTTGTGGTAAGAATCTTCTTGAACCAAAGCACTTAATATATACGCCCACGTATGTTTCTAGGCTAGCAAAAGGATCTGAGGTTCACAACCGTGTCGAAGCAATGGTTATGCCTGTGCTTGGACTGGTGCTTCCACCTTTGGTCTAATCAGTGATGCTGCAGCAGTGATGAACCATAGGTCCTAAGAAATGAAGAAATTAATTGGTTCAAGGCTAATACTCAGATCTGAAGCTAAAAGTTCAATTAAACTGGTGTTGCTTAATACACACTTTTACACTGCCAACATTTCTTCAAAGGGTTTGTGAACTCCTTGCACATTTTCTCTTGTTCACCCATGCCAATCCATGAAATAACTTAGTCCATCCCATGCTTTGCTGCACATTGGGCTACCCACATTTGCCATCCTTTCCTGTCAACTGCCCGTCATAGAATCATAGAAGATTAGGGTTGGAGGAGACCTCAGGAGGTCATCTAGTCCAACCCCCTGCTCAAAGCAGGACCACCACCAACTAAATCATCCCAGCCAGGGCTTTGTCAAGCCAGGCCTTAGAAACCTCTAAGGATGGAGATTCTGCCACCTCCGTAGGTTACCCAGTGCTTCACCACCCTCCTAGTGAAATAAGTGTTTTCTAATATCCAACCTAGACCTCCCCCACTGTAACCTGAGACCGTTGCTCCTTGTTCTGTTATCTGCCACCACTGAGAACAGCCGAGCTCCATCCTCTTTGGAACGCTCCTTCAGGTAGTTGAACGCTGCTATCAAATCCCCCATCACTCTCCTCTTCTGCAGACTAAACAAACCCTGTTCTGTCAGCCTCTCCTCGTAAGTCATGTGCCCCAGCCCCCTGATCATTTTTGTTGCTCTCCACTGGACTCTGTCCAATTTGTCCACATCCCTTCTGTAGTGGGGGGACCAAAACTGGATGCAATACTCAGAGGTGGCCTCACCAGTGCCGAATAGAGGGGAATAATCACTTCCCTCAATCTGCTGGCAATGCTCCTGCTAATACAGCCCAATATGCTATTGGCCTTCTTGGCAACAAGGGCACACTGCTGACTCATATCCAGCTTCTCATCCACTGTAATCCCCAGGTCCTTTTCTGCAGAACTGCTGCTTAGCCAGTCAGTCCCTAGCCTGTAGCGGTGTATGGGATTCCTACTTCCTAAATGCAGGACTCTGAACTTGTCCTTGTTGAACCTCATCAGATTTCTTTTGGCCCAATCCTCCAATTTGTCTAGGTCACTCTTGAACCTATCCCTTCCCTCCAGCATATCTACCTCTTCCCCCAGCTTAGAATCATCTGCAAACTTGCTGAGGGTGCAATCCATCCCATCATCCAGATCATTAATAAAGATGTTTAACAAAACCGGTCCCAGGACTGACCCCTAGGGTACTCTGCTTGATACCGGCTGCCAACTAGACATCGAGCCGTTGATCACGGCCCATTGAGCCCGACAATCTAGCCAACTTTCTATCCACCTTATAGTCCAGGGGTTCTTCAACTGGGGCTTGGGACCCCACAGGGGGTCATGAGGTTTTTACATGGGGGGTCACGAGCTGTCAGCCTCCAATCCAAACCATGCTTTGCTTCCAGCATTTATAATGATATTAAATATATTAAAAGTGTTTTTAATGTATAAGGGGGGATCGCACTCAAGAGGCTTGCTATGTGAAAGGGGTCACCGATCCAAAAGTTTGAGAACCACGGTTACAGTTCATTCATCCAATCCATACTTTTTTAACTTGCTGGCAAGAATACTGTGGGAGACCATATCAAAAGCTTTGCTAAAGTCAAGATAGATCATGTCCACTGCTTTCCCCATCTCTCCAAATCTTCCCATTTCATGTTAAGGTGCTTGATGTCGTTCAGAACTGTTCATTTCCATGTTATTCAGTCTTCCTGTTTCTGCCAATCCATGAAGGCAAACCTAAGTACCAGAACATCTGTGTACATCTAGTGGAATTACTCTTGATATCCCTGGACCACATTGTACTACATGGAACCCTTTAATGGGTTACAAATTGATTAAATATTGTGAAGTCCATTGCTCAAATAGAGCACATTTTAAAGCTATCTGTCTTTTTAATTTTTTATTATGGTTCCATTTTAGTGCAGGTAAGTTGAATTAACGCTGCCCAGCAAATCCCTGGGTAGTTTTCTATAATTGTCAAACAATGTCTGATCCATAATTCTTAGTATGTATTTGATCTGTTACCCGGGGTTCTTTCAACCCAAAGCTCTTGGTAACTTTTATTCTGTGCGAGGTGGTGTCAGGAAATAAATCAGGAGAAACATGGCCGGCCGACTGATAGATGGCTGGCACAAACAGGACAACACAAGAGTGCTTTCACTTACAACTAAACTTTATTTAGTCTCAAGCACTTACACACGTCCGCAACAGATTAGTAAAACACCCCCAACCCTCGATAATTACCGAAGCTGAGTGTGGCTCTCGAGTGGCACAGCGGCAGCCTTCCAGTGGCCTAATCTTCTGTCTTCCGGTGGGGACCACAAGATGTATCCAGGGGAGAATTCCTGAAAAAACCCTCCCAAACTCTCCCAGCTAACTCAAACTTCCCCCCCCTAATTTATATATTAGTAATACAATGACATGTCACATAAAGAAAACTTATTAAGGAAGCAGTTTCAAAGGTCAAGCAAGAGGTTTCCTTCTGGTCATCGATTAACCAGGTGTGTTTTTTTCAGAGTTTGCATGTCTTGAGGCCCTGTCAGACACATTCCTGAGGGCACATGGACAAGCGTCCTGTTCTTCTAAAATGCGTGTATCAGCAATTTCAACACACTTCTTATCAGGAAGGACGTGGGGTCAAGCTGCCCTTTCTGTGGCACCTTGGTTATGCTAAGGCTGCTGCATGGCCATTTTACGGCCTGCTGACTCGGCTGTTTTTAGCAATAAGCAATAGTGGTTTCAGGCACTTTACTGGTTTGCCAAAATCTCCCCGTGCAGTTCACGCTTTCAGAAAGTTAAGTATATAACAATTACATTGAGAGGAATATCTGTAGGTGAGGATTTTGGTGCCACCTAGTGTTTGTAAATGAAAAGGGTAATTTAGTGGATATTTTTCAACCAACACAGTACTGTACAAAGGCATGACAAACTCCTAAGCAGAGCAGTTCAATAGGATATTGTCAAATAGCTTTGTTTTTCTTTCTTTATCTGAAATGCTCTTTGAAGTTAGGAATGAAAAGCCCATTACATTTCTTGATCCTCTTCCGTTTCCCAAACTTCATTCACCCCTCTGTGTATTTGAATAATACCTGCTTTTACTTGCATAGTTTTATGAAAAATACTCATACGCCAGTAGTGTTACCCTTAAGTGATGTTATTGTTTTTAATTTTTTTAATCTTTCTGCCCTCCTGTCCCCCAAACACACAACATACAAAAGCATGGAATATCATAAATCCCAGTTGAAAGTCAGTGGGAGATGTGGGTTTTCTGCACTTCTGGAAATCAGACCACTTATTTAGGTTCCTAATTTAAGCACCAGTTTCTGAAAATGTTTTGGTTTAACTTCCAGCTAAGAATTTCAGTGCTTTATAGGTTTGTATGAGTGTCTTGTTTGTGAACTCAAACCCGGCCAAGTGCATGTGGATATAGTTCAGACGAAATGCTGCCAGCATACCAGCACTTCAGTCTCCATTATATTGGTCCATAGGAAGTAAAACTTAATTTGGAGACTAAATCAAAGTACTAAACAGCAATTCAAAAAGGCTGTTGAACTGTTGCACATGCACTCCGATACTGTGTTAAAAATCATGAAATATCTGTTCTTACATAATGAGAGCATTAGTATGATACTTGCCTTGTGCAAGTCTATAACTAAAAACCAAATCATTTTATATGAAGCTCAAAGCAAGAGAAATAACTAAATGTTACTTTGTATCCACATTATCCAGATATTCATCTCCATTGATTTCAAATACTCAAGTCTGTAGCGCAGTCAAACATAAAGAGCAGCCCTGCACCTATGTAGTACCATCAATGAAAGAAAGCTAACTCTGAAGAGGCTTCAAAATTTCTTTCAGAAATACATTTTACATTAAGTCAATCCTGATTAAATTTTTGTGCTCTAAGTGCTGTTCAGTTTGTCTTATCTTGCCTCTACTACTGGCTGAAAGGAGAAGGGACACTTCCCAGTTAAGATGAAGAAGCAGAAGAAGTGTTTTCCATTGAAACTGTTCGGAGTGTACAAATCTGCAGAATTTCCTTATGGATGGAAAACTTTGTGAATTTTAATTATGAAATGAGACCAGTAGTAGTGCCTATTAGCATTATGCAGTCAAGTTCTGTGGTAGTTCACTTCAGCCTGCATCACCCCTGCTATTCCACTCTTTGGTCTCTCCTGAGCAGCAGCTTCCCCTTATGCTGGCTTTTGTGATAAATAGTCTCGTAATGTTAGACAGTTTCATTAAGGACTTAATTTAGATAACCAAACAGATTTTGGATCCCAGTTGTCCAGAGGCAGAAGGCTAGACCACTGCCTGGTCTTTAGGCCTCTTTATTAATAAACATTCTGTAGTTGCAGGATTACTGAGAAGCTGTAGAGTTTTTGGTCATGTGTACATTAACATTTGGATTTTCATAAGCACTGAGTGTTGGTCTAACTCTGTTTCCAGAGAATTCAGTGGGCATTTTACCATTAACTTCAGTGGGAGTAGAGTTAGGCCAATGCAGAATGCTTTGTAAAAATCCCACCCTAAATTGTGGCTGCCTGAAATTAGTAATTACTGAGGGGCACAGATTTGACTGTACAGAGCATTTAGACTAAATGACTGCACAGAGAAGGAGGAATAAATATTGTACATGTAGAGAATAAAGGAAGAGATCTGAGTACAGGGGTAGGGAGGTGAGAAGGGTCTGTCCAGGAGGCTAACGAAGCAATAGTGACTTCTAATGTACCTAGTGTGCTCTTTGTATCGTGTGTGTGTGTGTGTGTGTGTGTATATTAAAACACAAAGAACAAGAGAGAAAAAGGGACAGATTTTAATTGTACACTTACAAGAATTTTACCACTGGCTACAAGAGATACCTACAGCATCAGTGTTTGTTTATTAATTTTAAATGACTAATAAAGTTATATCTGTTCTAAATTACTGTAGGCGGGAAGGGTAGGTGTCAGCAGCAGAAAATAAATAATTGTATGGACACTAAAGTGAGTACAGCTTTATCATAATTAAGAGTTAAACCATTTAAATAATAATAATAGTACCTAGCTCTTACATAGCAATAACAACAAAAAATTATATCTGGCTTCAGAAAGCAAGAATTTAGGAATTACCTTCTTCCAGGCTAAAAAGAGAGTTGGTCTAAAGCTTCAGTAACAGCAAAATCTGTGTGCTGGTTGGTGACTAATGTTCCTGAGTGTTGAAGAGAAGCTGTTGCCCAACCATGCATGTCAAGCTCAACAAGGAGTCAGTTTTGGGTGGTTTTTAATGGAGTTCATCTCAAGTGAGAGGAAAACAGGAAAAGATGGTAAAGCTCATTTTGGTAGTAACCAGCCTACGTTCAGTTACAGTTTAAGCGGGGGAAGCCAACTTTCAAATTTTCTTGCATTCACTGTATTTATAGTCAAATAAAACTTTCTAAAATAAGACTAAAGTGCCATAAAATCTAAAGATAAGATCTGAGGAAATGTATATAGCTGTGAACATAAAGGTTATGGTAATTTTTAAAGTGAATAACATTTAGATGTCTGTTACACCTATTAAGTCTAAAACAACAGATGCAAACCTAAAGTCAAGAGGCATTTTATTCGTAGTAACTGAGTGCAAATCACTGTAAAGGTCTGTGCAAGATAACATTTTACAATACGAGAGATTTACACATTCAGCAGAGGAAGCTGAGTATTAAGATGCAAATCATTAATTTAGCACCAGCCACAAGAGCACACTTTGATACCATTTTATGAACTTCTCTTTCTGGTTTGTGTTTATAATATGACACATCAAGTCTTGGCTATGTTTCTAGACAGCATTGGGGAACTTTTTGGCATGCTCAGTATTGATAAACCCAAGTACTCAGAAATCATGACTCAGGCCCCCCAAAAATGAGATTTTTAAAATATTTGGGATTCTTCTGGATTTTGAGTCTTTAGGTTATATTTGTGTCATGTTTTCAAGCACTTCTGCACATCTATTAGGGCTGGAAACTCATTTTGAAAATTCAGATTTGTGATTCCTGGATTGGGGGCTTTAAGAATAACTCAAAATATGATAAAATCATGAGCATCTCTGCATGCTAGTAAAATAACTGTATCTAAGATTGTTTATATTTGGTAGGAAAAACGTTTTTATGCTAATACTTCTGCATTAAGTACTCCTGGGGAATTCTGCATCACTGCGCACACACAGAATTCATGTGCCCCACAGAATTTTTTTTTTCCGCAGAAAAGTGCTGCAGTTACATTTTTTGCCCACCATGGGCTGCTGTGGTGCCAGGACAGAAAGCTGCTGCTCTTGCCCAGCAGCAGCCCCAGCTGTGGATAGGGAAGAGAACAGGCTGGGTTAGGAAGCACAGGATATGGGGGAATGGACAGCGTGGGACACATGGGGCTGCTGGAGGGTCACAGGTTGGGTTCAGAAGGGCTGGGGGTGGGACAGACTGGGGTGGGGGCTGAATGGGAGATGAGTGCAGGAACACAGCGGGGGGTGGGGGGGGCAGGGGCTGAATGCCAACCCAACAACCCTCCAAGTTCACACCCAGGCTCCTTCCTGGCAATTATTTCCCTCTCCCTCAGCTCCTCCATTACCTCCGACTCTCCCAAGCCTTTGCACTGCTTCTGAGGGGGGCGGGAAATATGGGTCTCTATTGAAGTTTAAATGAATTATTACTCAAAGTTCTGTATTAATATGCCTAGCAAGGAATCTATTTGTCAAAAAATATTTCCTGAATCTTTTTTGCTGTCTGTATTGTTACAGACATACTTGCTGACGGGTATTTTGAAATGAACCACGAAAATAATGGAAATTGGTATGATTATACTATGTTTTTTCGACAAATAAAATATGTAGAATTTTGCAGAATTTTTAATTTTAGGTGCACAATTCCCCCAGGAGTAAATAAGGTGTGAATAAAGAATGAGTCAAGCTGTTTTTAAGGATTAAGGTTATTGGGAGGTATTTCTGTTATTGAGATTTCCTTCAGTCTCTTTATGCGCTTCTTAACTACTTCATTAGAGTTGTAGACAGAATGATAAAGCACTTCAGGTTTCCTACTTTCCCAAGGAAAATTAAATATATAGTTGACAAAAAAATTAAGGTTATAAATATAACAAGATGACTGAGATTTTCATGCAAGCTGTGTCAGAAATCTGTATAGGTGGGGGGAAGGGAAAGACCAATTTTGTAGAAATGTAAATATAAACTTTCATCTTTCCATTTTTTCGTAAGAGCAAACCATTTTAAGTTTATCTGGTGAAGTCTTGCTGTGAGCATGAATTTTATAACCTCTGGCAATGTGACAAAAAAGCAAGATTGAGGTAGTTTAGCTTTGTTGCAAAAGCCTGTATGTAATGTTGTAGTATTGATACATTTCAAGTTTAGCCTAGCTGCTTTGAGGAAAAGCTGATTTCCTTTGCACTGGAGATTCCTTTCCCTACCTCCCCGACTCCCTTCGTTCTGTGTGGTACTACCAGCAAGGAAATGTTTGCAGAACTATGGAGATTGAACTGAAGAATTAGTGCTGGAGTATTGGTAGCTTAGTTACAGATTGCACTGCGTCAGTCTGCTCCACACCCAGAAGACAGTCATGTGACTTAAGTCCTGCTGCAGTTGTGCAGCAGACAAGACTGCAGACCTCTGGGGAAACTGATGTTTCATATTTCAGACTGTAGATTTCTCCAATTGCAGCTATTCTATTGGTATGCATAACTGATAATCACAGCTGGAGAGTAGATCGTGAGGAGAGATGGACAGTCAGCTGAGCAGTTGGAAAGATAAGGGTATTTGCTATTTATTTAACATTTTTATTAAGCTAAACTGTGGTTATTTTTCAGTAAAACAGACTTGTAGCATAATTTTTTTTAAAGTTGTAAGACATGGTGAAGTATGTAAAAATGCTAAAGGTCTAGAGTAAAAGGAATAAATGATGACCAATACAAAGTAACAAAAAATATTTAAAAAAGAAAAATAGCTTGTATGACACACTGCAAATATCTTAGCTGGTTAGATTTTTGCAGTCCTACATAGCATAGCACGGAATAGCTTGGTTCAGTGTGTACCGCACAAATGTCAATGCAGCCCTGATTTAACCAATATGTTCCTTTCAAAGTTTTTAAGTCCTGTTAATTGTTAAAGCAATCGAATTTAATGAGGTTAAATGTGCCTGTGTGAAGTGTAATCTATGCTGTGTTGGTCTCAAGATACTAGAGAGACAAGGTAGGTGCAGTAATACCTTTTATTGACAAGCTTTCAAGCTTACACAGAGCTCTTCAAGTCTGGAAAATGTACTCAGTGTTGCAGCTAAAGGCAGGATGGCATATATTGTTTAGCCTAAGTAATTAACACACATTTTAAGGGACTTTGGCAGGTTTGGTCACAGAGTCCCCCTTGGGACTGTCACCTGACGTGCTGAAATTACCTCTGAGCTCGTTTTCCACTGCCAGCTTGGGACTCCAGAACCCTGCCTTGTGGGGGTGCCATGCTAGTCTGCTGCAACACAGACCCAGGTCTGGTCCACACCCCCAAAGCTGCAGACTTTAACCAAAAACTGCTCAGCAAGTCACTTATCTCCAGCACCCAGGCACCCAGTTCCCAATGGGATCCAAACCCCAAATAAATCCATTTTACTCTGTATAAAGTTTATACAGGGTAAACTCATAAATTGTCTGCTCTCTATAACACTGATAGAGAGAGATGCACAGCTGTTTGCTCCTCCAGGTATTAATCACTTACTCTGGGTTAATAAACAAAAGTGATTTTATTAAGTATAAAAAGTAGGATTTAAGTGGTTTCAAGAAATAACAGAACAAAGTAAGTTACCAAGCAAAATAAAACAAAACACGCAAGTCTAAAGCTAATACATTAAGCATCTGTTTACAGATAAAACCTCACCCTCAGATATTTCAATAAGCTTCTATCACAGACTGGACGCCTTCCCAGTCTGGGCACAGCCCTTGTTCCAGCTCAGGTGGTAGCTAGGGGATTTCTCATGATTGCAGCCCCCTTTGTTCTGTTCCACCCCCTTTTATAACTTTGGCACAAGGTGGGAATCTTTTGTCTCTGGATCCCCACCCCTCCTTCTAAATGGAAAAGCACCAGGTTTAAGATGGATTTCAGAGACATGGTCACATGTCCTGTGAGACCCCAAGTCTCCATTCTTTCCAGCCTGACTCACAGGAACACAGAAAGGCTTACAAGTAAACAGAGCCATTTACAACCAATTGTCCCAGTCAATGGGAGCCATCAAGATTCTAAACCACCATTAATGGCCTAATCTTTGCATAATTACAACAGGACTTCAGAGTAATACTTTATATTTGTAGCTTCAGATACAAGAATGATACATTCATACAAATAGGATGAACACACTCAGTAGATTGTAAGGTATCATTACAAAGCTTATAAAGAGATCTTTTGCATGAAGCATATTCCAGTTATATTATATTCACATTCATAAGCATATTTCCCTAAACATATGGAGTGCAGTGTCACAGGGACCGTTCAAGGCCTGTTAACACCTCTCCAGTCATATAGGGGAAAGGGGAAAAATAACTGGAGGAGGGAGGAGTTAAATGTGTTATAGATTATTATAATAAGCCATAAATCCAATATCTCTGTTCAGTCCATGTTTTTAGTGTCTAGCAAAGTTAAGAATTTAAGTTCTCAGGCTTGTCTTTTGAGAGTGTTGTGCAGGTTTCCTTTGAGGATGAAAACTGAGAGGTCAGATAAAGAGTGATGGCTTTGCGAAAAGTGTTCACCCACAGATGATAAGGTGTTCTTGTTTTTTATAATTTTTCTTTGTGAGTTCATTCAAGAGCATAGTGATTGTCTAGTTTCACCCACACAATTGTTTGGGCATTTAGTGCACTGGATAAGGTACACCGCATGTGATAGGCAAGTGTAGGACCTATGGATCTTGAGACTTGTGTTGTGGGGGATATTGATGATCATAGCAGTGAAGCTATGTCTGCAGGTTTTGCATCTGTTCTGGCAGGGTCTGATGCTGCTTTGAGTTGGTGGGTCCTGATCTGGCTTGCTTCTGATGATGAGCTTGGATATGTTGGAGGGTTGTTTGAAGGCCGGAAGAGGAGGTTCAAGGAAAAGATTTATTTCAGGGTGTGGTTCCCAGTATGGGTTGAAATAGTTTGATGATATGCTGTATGGGTTCCAGTGTAGGGTGGTAGGTGACAACTAGAGGTGTGTGGTTGGAGAGGGTTTTATTACTGTATTGAAGCAGATTCTTTTGGGGTATTTGGGTGACTCATTCCATGATGCAATCTACTTTCGGGGGAGTGTCCTTATTTGGGGAAGGCAGTTTTGAGTGTAAGGTGTACATCCCAGACTTCCTTCTTGAAGCATAATCTGTGATATCTACAGTCATGCACTCAGGTAAGTTTCGGAGTAGCAGCCTTGTTAGTCTGTATCCGCAAAAAGAACAGGAGTACTTGTGGCACCTTAGAGACTAACAAATTTATTTAAGCATAAGCTTTCGTGGACTACAGCCCACTTCATCGGATGCACAGAATGGAACATATAGTAAGAAGATATATATACACACACACACAACACACACACAAGTTGGAAGTTACCATACAAACTGTGAGAGGCTAATTAGTTAAGATGAGCTATTATCAGCAGGAGAAAAAAACTTTTGTCGTGATAATCAAGATGGCCCATTTAGACAGTTGACAAGAAGGTGTGAGGATACTTAACTTAAGGAAATAGATTCAATATGTGTAATGAGAGACTGGGAGTGGCTGGGTCATTACACATGTTGAATCTATTTCCTTAAGTAGCCCAGGAAAGCTTATGCTCTAATAAATTTGATAGTCTCTAAGGTGCCACAAGTACTCCTGTTCTTTTGACTGTAGATAACCGATTTCTTGGTGTGTTTGGGCTTGTTACTGGATCCGTGAAGGTAGGTGTGGTGGTCTGTGTGTTTCTTGTGTATAGGTAGGGCCCTACCAAATTCACAGTCCATTTTGGTCAGTTTCACTGTCATAGGACTTAAAAAATCATAAATTTCATGATTTCGTCAATTTAAATTTGAAATTTCACAGTGTTGTACTTGTAGGGGTCCTGACCCAAAAAAGAGTTGTGTGTGAGTTCACAAGGTTATTGTAGGGGGGTTGCGCTACCGCTGCTCTTAGCACCGCTGCCAGCAGCAGTGCAAAAGTAAGGATGGCATACTATGGTATTGCCACCCTTACTTCTGTGCTGCTGCCTGCAGAGGTGGGCCCTCAGTTAGCAGTCACTACTCCCCGGCCACCCAGCTCTGAAGGCAGCGCAGAATGGCAATACTGTGACCCTCTATCCCCCTCCCCCCCCCAAAATAACCTTGTGGCCCCAGCCCTGCAACTCCCTTTCAAGTCAGGACCCCAATTTGAGAAACACTGGTCTCCCCTGTGAAATTTGTATAGTATAGGGTAAAAGGACACAAAAGACGAGATTTCATGGGGGGAAACCAGATTTCATGGTCCGTGATGCGTTTTTCATGGCCATTAATTTGGTAGGGCCCTATGCATAGTTGTCTGTAGGGTACCATCATTGAAGCTGATCATGGTGTCCATGAAGTTGATGTTAGTGTGGGGGTGTTTTAGAGAGAGTTTAATGGATAGTGATGGAAATCTGTTTAGGTCCTCTGTCCAGAGGATGAAAATATCATTGATGTATCTCAGATATATCATTGGTTTCATGGTGCATTTGTCCAGAAATTCTTCTTCAAGGTGGCCCATGAAGAGGTTGACATATTGGGAAGCCATCTTAGCACCCATGTAATTTACTCATTTAATGAACACTAGGTGGAAGCACAGTACACCAGACTTTCTCTTGTTATAGTCTATTTATATTGTATGCTTAAAAACATTGATTGTTTACAATCTCTCTTACTGGATCACAAATAAGTATTTTTATGACTAACTTTCAGAATTTGCCAGCATAATCTACAATAGTTTTAGATAAGTAGTTGAGTTTAAAATAGTGTGACCTTTGTCCAGTAACCACCAATCTGCAATCACCCTTCTGACTCTTTCTGAATCATTTAGAAGTACTCTGTAAGAATTTAAGTCCTATTTGTATGTGTATGTGTATGAGCTTCAGATTTTGTCCTGTTGATAAGCTTTTTAGATCTACATACTCAGAAATAACTTCTTAAGGGGCCCTGTTAAGCTTGGTACTGGTATGTCCAAGTTTGACTATTTTTATAACTGGCTGTCAAGGTTCCTTCCCCACTCTGAACTCTAGGGTACAGATGAGGGGACCTGCATGAAAAACCCCCTAAGCTTATTTTTACCAGCTTAGGTTAAAACTTCCCCAAGATACAAACTATTTTACCTTTTGTCCCTGGACTTTATTGCTGCCACCACAAAGCGTCTAACAAATATAACCGGGAAAGAGCCCGCTTGGAAACTTCTTTCCCCCCAAAATTCCCACAGCTTCGTATCGTCCACAAACTTTGTAAGTGTACTCTCTATGCCATTATCTAAATAATTGATGAAGATATTGAACAGAACTGGACCCAGGAACTGATTCCTGTGGGACCCCACTCGTCATCCTCTTCCAGCTTGATTGTGAATCACTGATAACTACTTTCTTGAAATGGTTTTCCAGCAAGTTATGCCCCCACCTTATAGTAGCTCCGCCTAGGTTATATTTCCCTAGTTTGTTTATGAGGTGGTCATGTGAGCCAGTATCAAAAGCCTTAGTAAAGTCAAGATATACCATATCTACCGCTTCCCCTCTATCTACCAGGCTTTGTTACCCTGTCTAGGAAAGCTATTAGGTTGGTTTGACATAATTTGTTCTTGACAAATCCATGCTGACTGTTACTTATCACCTTATCATCGTCTAGGTGTTTGCTAATTGATTGCCTAATTATTTTTTTCATTATCTTTCTGGGTACTGAAGTTAAGCTGACTGATCTGTAATTCCCCACGTTGTCCTTATTTCCCTTTCTATAGATCGGCACTATATTTGCCCTTTTCCAGTCCTCTGGAATCTCTTCCCATCTTCCATGACTTGTTGAAGATAATCGCTAATGGATCTGTTATCTCTTCAGTCAGCTCCTTGAGTATTCTAGGATGTATTTCATCTGTCCCTGGTGACCTGAAGATATCTAACCTAATCTAAGTAATTTTTAACTTGTTCTTTCCCTATTTTAGCCACTGATTCTACCTCGTTTTCACTGGCATTCACTATGTTAGATGTCCAGTCACTACTAATCTTGAAATGAGAGAAAAAGGTGGTACATTGTCTCATGAATACATGTATTTTTCAGGTAGTATTTGCCTTCCAGTTTTGGAATAGTCTAGTAATTATGATGGGTTTCCAGTGTTCTTTGGGTTCTTTCCAGTGTTCTGTTATTGTTACAGAATTCCCCCAGGAGTAAGATAAGGGAAAGGAGGAGGCATGGCCAGAGTATTCTTATGTCCTGAATATATTATGCCTTGCAGTGGCCCCATGGGCCAGCAGTATGGTGCACTTTAGGGCATCATATTTGTTCTCTAGCCTGTTTGGATACCCCTGGTTTAAATTAAAACAGCAGCTTTATTTTTTACATCTGTTTTTTTCCTAAGCGTCTTTTAAGTAGAAAACATAACATTTTGGAGACCCAGCAGCCCCTGAGCAGGGCAGATTGCCTCCTTTTGATCCCTGCAATGAGCTCTGGGAGAAATATGGCTCTTTGACTTTACAGTGCTCTCAAAGCAAATGTCCATGACTGTAGTGCTGCTTCTCAGGGCTTGTCTACATGGGAACAGGCAGGAAAATTAATCTGAATTAACTAAAGGTGTTAATTTGAAGATGATTCATTGAACCACATTAAATCCCAATGTGGATGCCACTTCAGAATTAAAGTAGTGTTAATTCACTTGAATTCTGAATGAGGGTGTTCACCAGGGATTTGCTGCAGTTTAATGTATCCACTTCAAATTCACACCATTAGTTAATTTCCTGGATGTCCCTGAGTAGATAAGCCCATAGTAGAAGGGCCAGTCTACACTACAAAATTTTGAGTATACCCCTATGGTGTCATTCCACTTACAGCAATCTTAAAATCAATCATGGGACGTGAGACAAGGTCAGAGGTCAACAGGGTGGAGCTGATTGGACCAAGCCATACTTTAACCATATTCATAGGTTCATAGATACTAAGGTCAGAAGGGACCATTATGATCATCTAGTCCGACCTCCTGCACAACGCAGGCCACAGAATCTCACCCACCCACTCCTGCAAAAAACCTCTCACCTATATCTGAGCTATTGAAGTCCTCAAATCTTGGTTAAAAGACTTCAAGGAGCAGAGAATCCTCCAGCAAGTGACCTGTACCCCATGCTACAGAGGAAGGCGAAAAACCTCCAGGGCCTCTTCCAGTCTGCCCTGGAGGAAAATTCCTTCCCGACCGCAAATATGGTGATCAGCTAAACCCTGAGCATATGGGCAAGATTCACCAGCCAGATACTACAGAAAATTCTTTCCTGGGTAACTCAGATCCCACCCCATCTAACATCCCATCACAGGCCATTAGGCCTATTTACCATGAATATTTAAAGATCAATTAATTACCGAAATCATGTTATCCCATCATAACATCTCCTCCATAAACTTATCAAGTTTAATCTTAAAGCCAGATAGATCTTTTGCCCCCACTGCTTCCCTTGGAAGGCTATTCCAAAACTTCACTCCTCTGATGGTTTGAAACCTTCGTCTAATTTCAAGTCTAAACTTCCCAGTGACCAGTTTATATCCATTTGTTCTTGTGTCCACATTGGTACTGAGCTTAAATAATTCCTCTCCCTCTCCGGTATTTATCCCTCTGATATATTTTTAGAGAGCAATCATATCTCCCCTCAACCTTCTTTTAGGCCTGTCTACATTATAATTACATTTGAGCTGTGGATCTGTTTACAACACTGTTCCAGCTTTCAGTATAGAAGAGACTTTAACTGTCTTCTGTAACATTCACAGAATCATAGAATATCAGGGTTGGAGGGGATCTCAGGAGGTCATCTAGTCCAACCCCTTGCTCAAAGCAGGACCAATCTCCAATTTTTGCCCCAGATCCCTAAGTGGCCCCCTCAAGGATTGAATTTACAACCCTGGGTTTAGCAGGCAAATGCTCAAACCACTGAGCTATCCCTCCCCTTGCCCCAGCCTCTTCTCCTCCCCCGCCCTTTTTTTGATTGCTTTATTCCCATTATGGAAGATGAATAAGATCTCATCTATGGAATTGTGTTGTAGCTAGATCCTCTGACTCCCTAGTAATTGTAACACAGACAGATCCTCCCAGAACTGTAAAGATCTGAAATGTACCGTGATTTTGTTACATGGTTTAAAGTCAGTTTCGAGCCAGGAGTAAATCAGGTTATAACACAATCCAGAGTGAGTGCTCTCATAACTATTATCAATGCACACATTTTGCAAATGTATGTAGCCATCCCTTAATTTAAATATGAGCAGCACTAGACTGAAGGCTTTCATTTCAGTGAAAGGGGCAATGAGATCAGTTTCTTTCTGGTACAGTCGCAAAACTCACCAGCATCTTGCAGTCACTGTTGTCTTGGCTTAAGTTTTTGTGAATGGTTTTGTTGGTAAATATTGGTTTAAACCAAGGATCTTTAGTTTACAGTCCTCAGTAACCTGCAAAATCCTGTGTAGTAGCCCACAGAGGAAGTAGCACTGTCCTGCTTCTTCATTCTTGCCTGCCTCTGTTTTGTAGCTACTTGGATCCCTTGCTGATAGCTCTTCCTTGGCTTTGGCTGCCTAATGCTTTTCACAGAAGATGCTGCAATTTTTGAAGACCTGTGTGGTACTTCCTCAGAAGCAGAATGAGGCAGCCAAGCATAAAGGGGATTTTTGTATCTAGAAAATCTAAATTACGAAGAGGGCCAAGCTTCTAGCCCACAAATGGCCCTGTCATATTTGTTCTCTAACCTGTTTGGATACCCCTGGTTTAAATAAAAACAGCAGCTTTATTTTTTACATCTGTATTTTTTCTAATGGTCTTTTAAGCAGAAAACATAACATTTTGGAAGTCATGTATATATTTGTTTTAATTTGCCTTACTGGAAAATGATGGTATAGTAAGGGTTAACATAAGACCTTCACAGGAATTTTCCCATATAAGGTACTATCATAATACGTATTGTAGATGGTTGATTTGACAGAAATATTGCACCCTATAGATGCCTGTTAAAGCTGCAGATATTCAATGCTTCTTAATAGATTCCCATGTTAGTACACCAGCAATTGTAAAATCAGGCCAAAAAATGGTAGTTGTCTGCAGCTGTAAACTTTTTTTTTTTTAAACTGGTATTTGAATGAAACAGTCATCAAAAATTTCAACTTAACTGTTAGACTACAGGAGGGTATTTGAGAAATGTTTTCTGATTCATGCATTCAAGTCTCTTAAATGAGATGATCTGATGAAGTGAGCTGTAGCTCACGAAAGCTCATGCTCAAATAAATTGGTTAGTCTCTAAGGTGCCACAAGGACTCCTTTTCTTTTTGCGAATACAGACTAACACGGCTGTTACTCTGAAACCTGTCATTAAATGAGATGGGATTTTGTCCTTTCTTTGTTCATTCCTTTTTTCTATATAGAATCTTTATTTGGCCCTGAAATATTTTTTATGCTAGATGTAGAATGTTTACTTGTCTGATTCTGTTGCAAATATCTTTTTTTTTTTTTTTTAATACTTTAACTGCATTCCAAGGACTTACTGGAGAAACAGCTATTGGCTGAACGCTTAAAGCATTCTGTGTTAGTCTGTGAGGCTTCTAACTGTAGTAGTGAGGCGGCAGGCAGTTGCGTATATCAGTTGACCTTTGAATACCCTAGCCGGAAGTGAAAAGGTTCTGGCTTGTCAGCTGTACAAGATCTGGGTGCATGCAGGCAAACTCAAGATGGATGCCAAAATTGGTTAGTTCTTTTTTGTTTTAATATATATACATGAATTTAAAACTCTCTTGTGAATCCTGAGGCTTTTAATTTGTTCAAAAGACAAAAACAGTTTCTTGTGGCTCATTTATTTTTTGGGAGAGGATTTTCAGATTAAATATAAAAGCGCTTGTTTTTGTCACAAAAACAGCTATTGAAACTGTTCAGCCTTAAAAATAAGAACCTGTGATAGAAAAGACTTCAGAGAATTCAGCAATCAGCCTCTTATCACTGCATTTGCTTTAAAGGCAAAATGTAATTGGATGAGTTCTGCATGTGAGGCATGGATGCTAGCAGTACTATTTTTAGATGTGCCAGATGACAATTCATGCTTACCATATGTAGACAGCTGCACTTGCTTTAGATTAGGCCTGGAATACTTACATTGAAGGACTGTAGTTGTAGTTTAGACAAGTGTAAATTTAAGCAAACACAATTAGCATAAGGAAGGATACTGTTCGGAGTGTCCCAGAGTATGTTTACCTTTTGTGAGTATACTGTGTTTAAAGCCAGCAGGCTGTTTTCACTAATATACAGTTTGGATTTTCTAAATTACCTTGTCTTGGAGGTGGGGGGGGGGGGGAGGGATTTAAAGCAGCTTTTATCTTTTCTCAGCCACATGGACTAAAAGTTACAATTCAATTTTGTAATTGTTTTACAAGATTGTTTACATTATTGAAAAATGAAATGAAACAGTATACATGTGGGATTAGCGTTGGGGCTTATATGGTATTTCTCATTTTGAATGGGACAGGGCAGAGTATATGTGGGGGAAATGTAAAATGCAAATACAGTTCCAGGTCCAAATGAAGGAAGGGAGTAGATTGAGGTCACCAATCTTCAGTCATTAAGGAACAAAGTATTTGAAGCTAGGACTCTAGTTTTTTGGAAGTCACTATACAGATGGACCCTTACGGACTACCCCAATTTTAGAATATCTACCTCTCCAGTGAATGTTACTGGGAATTTTCGTGATTGCTGAATTACTGCCATTACACTTGTTGTTTTTAACTGTGCAGATGTAGTCCTTTACCACTTTTACAAACTGTCTCTATAAAGAGACAATAACATACTATTAATGCAGATCTTAAAATAAAAAAGTCATGACAGTGAAGCTATTGTACATATATGAAAATTGTCAGGTTTTTTTTAGAAGTTTCAAAGCATAGAGTTCTTGTTTTTCCACCACCAGCTGATTAGTTCAAATCTTGTATTGAAATGATTTTAAAATGTTGAAAGGAAGGCTTCAGTTCCAAAATTGCTTATGCGTGTGCAGTTGTATGAATAATTCTATTGGCTTTTTATGTATGATAGTAAAGTTATGTCTACACAGGTATTAGCGGGATCTGGCCCTAAGGTAGCACATAATTATTTAAAGCTAGTGCATACAAATTTCCATCAGATTATACATACCACCTAATGTTATTTCAACTGCTTATCTTGTTTTGAATTAATATACGGATTTATTCTGGATTGTGGTTGTTTTGTAGTTAGAGTAAAATTCTTAAGGTAGACAAGATGCTGTTGGAGTGCTAACCTCACATAAAGCTTAATATAACCAAATTCAGGCAGATAAACAGATGTCCCAGTGGTTTTAGAACAGATAATAAACATAGTAGTGCTTCACATTTTGAAAAGACTGGATAACTAGCTAACATTATTTATAATGCTAATAAAGGTTTTTTCTTTTACCCTCTTATATTGAGCTCTGTATCTAATAAATTTTACATAATCACTATTGATGGAGAGTGATGATGTGGAAGAGAACCCCCTCCCCCCACGCCCAAGAAATCAGCTATAAAGTTAGGCAACTCAAAACTCACCCATGACGTTTCCCATTACATAGCATTGAGAAGTGTATAAAACCTGGTTAGATCAAATACTCCTGCATGCTACAATGGAGGTTCTCACTAAATCTGTGATACTTCACTTAAAAATGCAGCAGACTCAAACCCAGAAAGAGGAAACTTGATATTTTAACCCAGTGGCCAAAGATTTACGCAAAGAGCAATTAGTCTGAACAGTAATACTAAAAATGGCATCATGTGTTTCTATGGTTATATAGAAACTATATGCTCAGTTTACAAATAAACATTTTGCGCATCATTGGCTTGCAAATTTAGCTTTGACTGGAAATCAAACTGGGTTCTCCTGAGGTCCCTTCCAGCCCTACATTTCCATGATTGTTCCTAACTTTGCATCAGCATCATCACCAATAGAAAAGGTTTTGCAAGCCCAATTATGCCTTCAGTTATATTTGTGTAACCAGCCCCACTGTCTTAAAATGCTGCCCTCGGTGATATCTGTGCACTTGCCTTCATTGGGTTTACACAGGTGTAGTGGTTTCCAATTCAGTAAACAATTCTGTTGATTAGCCTCAAGAAAAACAGAATCTTTCTTTTAGCTGTTGGGTGCACAGAGGTACAGGAATAAAAAGCAGTAAAAACTTGTCACTGTTATGAGCAAGTGTGACTCAGAATGCTCACGAAGAGCAGATTAATTAAGATTTCATTTTGATGTAGTCTCTTTTTAGGGTAGAACTGCCCTTGAATTTTAGCAAATGCATTTTGGGTAATTCCAATAATCCAGAGTCTAGTGTAAAACCAGTTCCAACTCTTCTCAGAATGCTTATTGTTTATAATTATAAACTTTTAATAATGTAGAAATATGAGATATTGGGTTCAATTATTTAAGATGTAATATTCAGATAAAACAAATGTACACTTGTCATATGGATGTAAGAGGTCTTGTATTCTAATTTCAGACCTTTTAACTTTTAGTTGTTGACCTCCTTTACTGGCGAGACATTAAGAAGACAGGAGTGGTGTTTGGTGCCAGCTTGTTCCTGCTGCTTTCATTAACAGTATTCAGCATTGTGAGTGTGACAGCTTACATTGCCTTGGCCCTTCTTTCTGTGACGATCAGCTTCAGGATATACAAGGGAGTTATCCAGGCAATCCAGAAGTCCGATGAAGGCCACCCATTTAGGTGAGGTTTTTCTTTAATACAAAGTACATGTTTGTCGGATTATCACTACAGATGCAGCTAACTACATTTGAATATATATATACTGTACCAGTGCATGGCAATGTAAAACAGCCTCAATACTGTACAATCTCTCTCTCTCTCCTCTCTCAACTGTAGCTACTCTCAAACATAATTGGTATTTTCACAAAATAATTTCATAGAATGGACACAAAAAATGTTAAGGAAAATGAATTAAGGCTGTTTGTCTGACATAGTGTATTTCTTCAAAAAGGCAAGACAGACTCCAGTAGCACTCTAAAACTTTATATATATATATTTCAGTTCGGTTCATCGAACTTACTTACACATTAATACTTGATTAAACACTTCAGATATGCCCTGACATCAAGTACTAAGCCATTGAAAATGTCATACTTGGATAACTGTAAAGCAATTTGTGGTTTGGTAAAGATTAGTAAATACAGCAGAAGATATGTTCTGTTGCTGATTATTCACATTTTGTTATATAGCTCTTTCTGAAATCCTTTCTTAATAGGATGCTTAACTCTTACTATGCTAGCATGAATGTGCAATAATGCAGCTATATTCTAAATGAGTCCATTTGGTTGGATTATAAGCAATTTGTTAGATGCAATATCCGGGTTCATTGTGACCTGATCAGTGGATAATTCTGAAAACTTGGACTCCAATGAGGAAAACTGTAAACAGTTTCAATTTTCAAATTCAAACAGGGCCAATTTTGAAGACTTGGATGACTGAGTTCATTGAAATCCCCAAAGAGAACAGATGATTAACTTGTTAAATAATAACTGTGCCCACTCCCAAGAATGTGGCATGGGCATAGTTCGTGTGGTTAGAAAATCAGGGAGCTTTGCTATTACTATTGGGTTCATGTAGGCCATAGCAGTGCACCTACTGTAGAATTAGGTCTTTAGAGCTGTAAACTTCACATTAATGCATTAAAATAATTATTAAGAGTGCATGTTTCCTTATTGCACAACCAGCCACACCATCCAGAACTTTCCTCCTCTCCATTCCAAAATATGGTTCAGTCTCCTTTTCTCCTCCATTTTCCCAGTTTACTTTTCTTCAGCTGCTTTTTTTGTGCTATTGCCAATTTTCTTTTCCAGATAAGATTGATATGTGGTAGCTTTTTAAAACCTCTCCTCCATGAGGACAGATGTAGCCTTCCTGTGGTCTTCTTAGGGTCAGTTCTCCCTTCCCTCCCTCCCTTCCATTCCTTCAAAACCAAAGCAAGAGAGGTTTGCTGAGGCAGCTCGTCCGTCCTCCCCTTTGGAATCTCCTCATCTGCACTCTGTAAATGCTTAGAGAAGTGGCCAGTCGACCCCCTAAAGCCAACAGCTGCCTGCAATGGGGTGTTCCTTTAAATTGGGGTGGGTGAAAACTCTCTAAGAAGGGGTAATGTTACAGTGCAGACAGATCAGGAAAAATGCATCTGTGGCTATTGACATTAAAAACATAGACCCACAGTTGTAATAGCATTCAGCAGAACAATGCAAAATAGGATACTGGCCAGCCTTAACGAAGCTGGTTTAAAAGGGAAAGCCTTTAAATTAAAGGAACTGGTAGTTGGAGTACTCTGAATGCAGTTTCTCTATAACTGGTTTTCAATAAGTACAAACTGGTTTACAGTAAGTACATAGTTAACTCCACAACATTTCTAAGATCTGACCTTTTCTTTCTGTCCATACAGTGGATATTCTCATTCAGGCCCTTCTTTCTTATTCGCTACAAACTGTTCCTCCCTGGCCTCTCCTCTCCCTGACAATCCATACAAAAAGCAGTTATCAGGTCCATGTTTCTGACCTATTGATCAAGTCGTGCCAGACACCTCATCATCAAGGCCCTGCATAACTCTGCCCCTCCTTCCTTGTCCAAGGTTGTCTCTTGAAGGCTCAGTTCTGCCAGTATTAGCAGCCTTGATGCCCCATTTGTCCACTTCTCTTCTGTTTTCCCCCCTCTCCCAGCACTGCTCACTTACCTTGGAATACCCTTTTTGAGTTGGTCCCTATGGCCCTTACCATCTCCTCTTTTAGATCCCATGTAAAGATCCACTTCTTCTAGAATGCCTACCAGCAATGAATAACATAAATGTCTTTGTTGTCCTAACATGCTGTGTGCTAGCTTCATTTTTGACATCCCCTCTTTCCATTCGGACTGGTTGCCCCGCTATATTGCGGTTTGCTTGAACTTAGATTTCAAACTCCTCAGGGCTGGGAATCTGTCCTCTTTTGTTTGTGGTTTTGTGGGACACGTAGCACGCTTTTTGAGAATTGTAAAACAATAAATACTTTTTCCAAGTAAACAATACTTAACACAACTGTATAAATACTATAAAATGTCTCTCATAATTCTAATTACCTGTTAAATAAAATAGGTGTCTTAATGAGTAGATGTAGAACAGAGCTAATTTGCCAGTCATGGGGCAGTGTAGATAGAATTGCATGCCATATTCCAGATAAACAAGATCTCCCCTCTGAGCCCTTACTGGACATGAAACTAAATTTTAAAATGATCATTTTCTATTTAAAGAATCTAATACTGACCTAGCGACTCTGTTTAGTAGTAAATGGAAAAGGTGGGATATGGAGTGGGGGATGGGGGCGTGTGAGAACACTTTATCAGGATTACAGGATTTTTATCTTTCTGATTGGAAAATTCCTGGAACTTTCAGCTAAATCTTCAGACTTGAAGCAGAGAGAGGGAGATTGCAGGCAGAGTGGAGGAAGTCTGGCCTGTTGCAAATTGCAAACCTTAACCTTTCACTTCCAAGAAGTGAGGCACTAAATCCTTTTGGACCAGAATCCTTCTCTAGAACATTAACAATCATTTGCTTAAAGAAATTCCATTTAGAAGACTTAATAAAATGAAGAGTAACTTTATCCATCTCTTCGTGTTGATTATTGCTTAAAGGTGAGCTGCAAAGAATTTTTTTAATACTGCCTTTGCTCTTTTTTGCTGCTTTTTTCTGCATTAAAACAGGGACGCGACCCACTTTGGGGTCCTGACCCACTGTTTGAGAACCGCTGCTATAGAGTCTTCCAGAGCAGAGAAGACCTGATTTAGTAACGTAAAAAACAAGCAGGTAAAGCTTGTGTCTCATGAATGATTCTTTCATTTTGTAGGGCTTACTTGGAGACTGATGTTGCTGTGTCTGAGGAGCTTGTCCAGAAGTACAGCAATGCTGCACTTGGCCACATTAATGGCACAGTAAAGGAGCTCAGACGTCTTTTCTTAGTCGATGACTTAGTTGATTCTCTGAAGGTAAATGATAAAGCATACAACATACAGCTGTAGATTTGACTTTCCTCAACAGGGCTTAGAAAGAGAGGTTTAAATTGAGCCAGTGGTCAGATGTTAAAGGTATTTGGAATGTGTCCATTTCTTTAAAAATCTGAATTTGGGGATAGCTGGGCAGTCTAACTCCTTTCTGTTTTTGTTTTTTGGCTCACGTGTCAGCACCAGTAAGTGGCCAGCATCTGACCATTGAATTTCTAGGTACAGTTTCTCATTCTGCTAATCTTAAATACCCAAAAGAACATTTATAGCTGTGCAGCTTGAGATTACCTAAAGCATTGATGAACATTACATTTCAAATGGCATTTGACATGAATATCACATTTGCTAATGTTGTACAAGACTCCACCAATAATTGACTTGTAAATAGTTCTCTCAACCACCTGTTATATCCTTTCCCTCTGTGTCCGCTTCTACCTGTTGCAGTGCAGACTCCCACAGTCCCAGGGAGAGGGTACATAACACTGTCATAGAATTAAAAAGAAGAGGAGTACTTGTGGCACCTTAGAGACTAACAAATTTATTTGAGCATAAGCTTTCGTGAGCTACAGCTCACTTCACAAGTACTCCTTTTCTTTTTGCGGATACAGACTAACACGGCTGCTGCTCTGAAACCTGTCATATAATTGAAATCCTTAGCAGCAGGGAGGTTTGAGTTCTTTTTATAAAGATCCTGTGAGTTCTCATTTCTTGCACTTCCCATTTCTGTTTACATGGTTTCTGTTGTTACAGTAGTCCTCTGGTGAAGTGGTCTAAACAGATCTGTTTCTACTTCTGCATGAGTTTCTGCAGTGACTATATTCTGACTGCTGCCCCTCCCTCTCAATCGTCACACTGAGTGATCCTCTCGGGGAAGAGTATACCACTTTCACACTCAATAAGAGGGAACTGAACTATAGACCACAGGTTGAAAACCACAGTTCTATGGTAACGACAACCTTCCATGGACCCCTTACACATAGTCTGCGGACCCAAAGGGTCTGCGCACCACAGGTTGAAAACCACTGTTCTAGCCAATTGAACAGCTGTGAAATGACCAAAGTCACATTTTGATATATAATCAATGACCTTTTAAATTGCCCTTTAAAAAAAAAAAAAAAGGCAAATTTCCTCCATATATTGTGTGCTCTTATAGTTAGTTATTTGTGAGGCATGTTTTAGCCTTAGATTTAGGAGGTAGATTTAAAGCCTCTTTTGGCCAGGACTAAAATCTTGTGGATTTGTCTCAGGAAATACATCAGGGAAAAACTCAATCACGAAGGGCTTTTGTCTGGCAAAAAGATTTCAATAATTAAGGTGCTCCTTAAGGTGCAAGCCCTCATTTGTGATATGAGAATTTACATACCAACTGCTTGTGATGCCACAAAGAAAGAATTAGACTGTCGGTTAAGAGAAAAGAATGGACAGCCAAACTGTTCTTGGAGATCTGACTTTCATTCAGTCATTATTAATGAAAGCAAGAAAAGAGAAAATTCCTTCCAAATTTTTTTTGTTTTTTTTTAAATAGCTTGCTTTGTGAGCTTCAAGAAAGCTGCTGTTTATCCTGCTAAACTATTATTTCTTTTTCTTCAATTTCTTTTGACTTCAGAATAGAATTGAAAGAGTCTCATTTGTCTTGGAGGAAAGCTTTAACCTACTTAAACCTAATGCACTTTTTTATTGTATGGTAGTTTGGATGCAGTCTTTGTATGAAATCAATAAACTGTAAAGTCAGCTTACAAAATTTCATGGCTCTGAAGTAGTTTCTGTTGTAGGAAAACTTTAAAATATTGAGATTTTATGCCTAATGAGGGCCCTGGTCAACAAATGACGTCTCATCTATTTAAATAAACATCTTGAGTATAGAAAATTACATTTATGCTTTTACATAATATTCCATATTACTGAATTTGAAAGTAGAACAGGAGTAGAGTCCAGTTTACCATATGTACTTATGCTAATAGTGAAATCTAGGTGTAATCATTTCTGAGATGTTTTGATTAAACAGTGTGGACTCATGATGGTTTAAAATGGCATCTAAAATATTTGTACTGTATATGGTAAAGTTCAAAGGAACTCTTTCACTTATAACTTCAACGGATAGCTGTGTACAGTACTTGCCAGGAAAAGCCAAGGAAGGGAACTATATTGTGTTGGGTGTGTGGTTATATAGTGATTCATCCAAAACTCGTGCAATAAAGAACATTTCTGTTAGGACATGAATACTGTGAAGCCATGTTGTTACTTGAATGATGGAGCCCATTACTTTACTTGAACTTGCTCATAGTAAAACAACTTGAAGAAACTGACCTATGGTTTTTATTTTAATTGGCCATTAAATTAGATTACAAAGTACTTGTATTGTGTAATCAGTTACTAATAATTGGAATAAAGTGGGTAAAGAATTACTTATGGCACTTGATTCACCCATCAGGATTACAGTAGAAGACAAGAATATCACTGTAACTCACATAGACAGTGAACTTTAGACTTTGAGTTCATTCTTTCCTGTATGGAGCCATGCAGGAAAAGCAGTATTATCTTTGTGATAGACTTTGGGCTGCTTATGCTTCACTCTGGCTTGGAGCCAGAGAAATAAAGAGCTTTAAAAAATCTTACTAAGAAAAAGCAACAACAGTTACTTTTTGGGATCAGTAAACTTCCTTATTCTATGTAGTACCTCAGCATAAAGGAGATGAATATATGGATGGGAGGCTAAGCTGGGCTCTAGTGTCTTCAGCATATGCTACTTAATTTTAGAAAGTGCTTGTTCTTGCAATAGTGTGTTTTTTCACTTTACATTACTATGATTTTGTGACTGTCCTTTACTAAATGTTTATATGGCACCCAGCAAAATAGGGTCCTGAGGTTGCCACTTCTGTAATCTCAATATAAAGTTGACAAAAGTTTTAAAAAATTATAGATTCAGAACTTACATAATTTTGGGCTTGCTCTGCATAGAGCATGGAGGCAAACCTTTCTATCAGCAGTACTGCTCCAAGTCCAAACAAAGTCCTGCCTTCCTGATTCACTCTGCTGTACTGAGTATGGACTGGGCACAAGCAGAGGATTTGGGCCAGACTGTGTGAGTGAGAGAGAGATTAATTCTGCAGTATGATTTATGGATATTATGCCCAGAACTCAGAAAGTACAGCAATACATGGGTTTCAGGAGTCTTTCCTACCAGAATATACACTTATTTTCTAAATTTTTGTTAGTCTAGAATTTTAAATCTTTTTTGTAACCTTAAAATTCCATCAGCACTTTTAATTCTTAAGGCTTTATGCTTTTTGGTTTAAATGTTCTGTGCCATAAAATGGAAGATGGACTCTGACTCCTTCCTACTATGAATATTTAATAACTGAATCCACACTTGTAAGAGTATCTGTACTGTTCATTTAAAATGAAGAAGGAAGGAAAATAAATTTGCCATTTCTTCCACACTGCCTTTCAAACAGGCCTGTGCCCTGACACAACATTACCATCTCTAACAGACAATTTAATTCTTGGCATCTGAACTGAGTCAAACCAGCAAAAATGTGGTTCTAATGGTGCTTTTTGTGATGTTGACTCTTGTATAGGCTTAATTTCACCAACTCACAACCTATGTAAAGGGGTGGCTCTGACCTTGTAGATTTGGGTGTTGGGTTGTAAGTCAGGAGACCTGGGTTCTATTTTATCTCCGCCACTGACTTGCTGTGTGACCTTGGGCAAGACAATTATCCTCCCACCGTGCCTCACTTACTCCATCTGTAAGGAAAAAATAATCATGTTTACCCATCATCATAAAGCACTATGGATTGAAAGTGCTGTATGAGTGCGGAGAACACTGAATAGTCATGAAATGGTAGTAGCTTCTTGGTCACTATTGACCTGGGCTAAATTCAGACTTGTGACCTCGAAATGAAAGGCTGCGTATCCTATTACCCATCGCCTCACCCATACAGTCCCTCATCTATAATCATCTTTGACATACAAAGTGTTTTTTTGTTGAGCTTTATACACGCCTTTAGAGAAGGGTAATTTTGTTAAAGGCACCTCTCTTAATGTTCTAATGAACACATCTTGATTAGACTGTTTATGGCCTAACTGACCTTTGTTCTTTCAGTTTGCAGTGTTGATGTGGGTATTCACCTATGTTGGTGCCTTGTTTAATGGTCTGACATTACTGATACTGGGTAAGTGCTTTAAATTGTGTTAAATACTTTGCTTTGCAAAATAACCCTGGAAAAGTATTGAAGCCTCTTAAATGCTGTGTGTATCTACTCGCAGTACAACACAATGTAGGTTGTTGCATGATCTTTTATTTTATTTTTTTAGATTGTGGAATTATAAAAATAGTATTTTTGAATTTCATTGTTTGTCCTTAGGTTGCTGACTTTCAGGACAAAACAACATCATTTAAAAAATCATATTTAGTTTTGCTCATTGCTTTCTAGGCTACCTGTAGTTCTTACTTTCAAATTCCAGTTGCCTTGTACAAATTATGTGATGGTGCAAAACTGGTTACTGTCGCGTTCCACCAGGATGACAGAAACCTGAATTGTAACTAATACAGTATTGCTACAGAACATCTTTTTCTTATAAGATCCATTTAAATTACAATAGCCTAACAATTTTTGCATTGTGATTTAGTTCTCTTTTTTGCTTTTTTAAAAATATGCCAGGCTGTGAAAACTGTTTTTAAATTTTAGTTGAGTGGCGTCTTTATCTTGTTTGTATTTAAACCCGCTCTGTTCCTTTCCAGCTCTGATTTCTCTCTTCAGTGTTCCTGTTATTTATGAGAGACATCAGGTGAGTGCTTAATGTCTGACATTCACAAATGTCTGATTAAAAATTACTCCTGTTGAATCAGAAACACTTAAGAATGAATAACTAGAAATCTGATTTTAGTCTCCTAAACCTTTAACCTCAACACCTGATATTGTTTCTAAAAATGGCCAGTGCAGGTTTCCTGACAGTGTTACAATGAGTAGTACAATTAAAGCCCATAGTGCATTTCCCCTCTTTAGGAAATATGTGAAGCATATAGTAATTATAAGAGAGGTTTGCTTAGTATGATTTCACCTTCTCTCCCTCTGATCCCAATTTGTTCAGTACTAAAGTAGCAATATCTGAGTTATATAAAATCTCAGTAAGTAATTTATATAGTTTTTTTGAGAAGCCACCTTGAAGCTGGCATTGCAGACATTTATTCTTGAGCCCATGTGATTTGTACTACTGGCTAACGCACGTAGCGGGAGCTTGGCACAGTCTAATGCTCCTCTGGTAAATCTGTTGAAGACAGTAATTGCTGGGAGGGACAGGAGATTGTAGCAGTACTAGGCAGGAATTGGATCCATCAGGGCATAGAGTAGTTGACCAGATGAGCACTGACACAGGGATTCCTTCTCTCTGAAAAGCACCTGTACAATAAAGACCAGTGTAAAGGGGCAACGCAGTGAAGAAGGCAGCAGGGACCAAATACAATGAGGCACACAGAGCAGTTTTGGGACACTCCCATCATCTGCTCTCAAACCCACTTGCACAGCAAAGATCACTCAGCACCAGAAAAGAGGGAAGTACCCATAAGATGAAGGGAAGTCACATGGCCCTGGAAGAGGAAGACTGACAACTTACCCTGTCTGCAGGCTTCCTAGTCCCACTGACTTAAATCACCAGCTGATTGTTGCTTTCTGAAAGTATAAAAATAATCCCTTTAAAATGCCCAACCTCACTTATGAAGCCTTCAATCTCTGACGGCAAAGGAACTGAATTAATACCAGTACATTCTGGCTCCCAGTGAGACATGCCGAAAACAAACAAGGCTCTGCTTATGCACTCTGCTTCAGATTGATCCTGATAGTCATGATGGATAGTATTCCTCGTTCTAAGCCTACAGGTCAAATGATTTTCAGGTGTGTGAGGTAGATTTTTCTTACATTGGAGGGAAGTCCAAATGTTTGAGGTAAATTCATCAAAAGCCCTGCAGTCCTTGAAAGTTGGCAGCTCCTATGTTCTGCTGTCCAAACAATCAGAGGGGAATAGGCTCCATGTTTTCATTACAAGGGAATTATTTCTTATAAAAGACAGATCACGGGGCTCTGCAATGGAGTGATCAAGTGTACCAAGATAATGAACTCTCAAGAGAGACTCTGCCTTGGCAGAAGCTGAGAGATTTAGCAGTTTTACTGTCAATGTCCAGGGAAATTTCTGAACCACTGGTTAGAAACTCCTACTATTGATAATGTGTGACTAGTAATATACATTTTTATGGTGGGCTCCATCCCACCCTTCTGCAATCCAGCGTGGCTGTTCTGTTTCAGTGGTAATACACTACTTTTGTAACATCCTAGTTGTATAGTGATTAGGAGGAAAGCCAGTTGCTATTAAGAGCACGTAACTGGCCCGTGTGCAGACTTGACTGTTTGGAACCTGTTAAACTCCAGTGTGCCAGCCAGCATTCAGTTAATCACCCTCTTCAAAGTGCCATGGGATCTCTAGTAACTGTCCAGGTGTATGTGGAGAATAGCAGAAGGGAACTGCGATATATCACTTGTTCAAAGCATTGTGCTTCTACCAGTATACATATACAGAGACCCAATACTGCAGTGTCAGGAAGAGCCCAGGAATGGTTGAGACTCTTAATATATAAGTTATCACCTGTTTTGGAGCTATCAATACAATAGTTCCTCAAAATAAAGCAAAACAGAAGTGTGAACAGTACATTTGTTTTTGTGCATATAAAGGTCTTGGTTGTACACTCTGTGTAGGAGGAGTCTGAAGAAAAGGGTGGTTTGAGTTGCTAGTAACTAGACTACTTATATGGAAGAAACACATGAAACGCTAGGATATACCGATTGTGGTGTTTGCAAGTGAACATACTTATTAATCCCTACTGCATCACATGCATTTCAAAAAGCAAATAGTGATGGCGACTTACTGAATGAGCTGGTTAGAATCTAAGAACCTACAGTAGCAGGCCTTTCCACATTCAGAAAGAGGGGTTGACCATTCTGCCACTTTGTGTTGTCTGTGGCTGGGAGGGGCAAAGAATAGTGAGATTTTCCTGCAGGTGTATGTACAGTATTGATTCAGCTTCCTTTTTGCAGTGAGTCCCAGTATCTGTCCATCTGGGAAAGTCTCTTCCTTCACCATACAGCACTGTTTATGCTACAAGCTGGGCTGTTTCATTTACTGGTTGGTAGAGATGCGAGCAGAATAGTTTTATGCCTGTGATTTGCAAAAAATTATATGAAATCCTGGAATAAACAAAAATGGGCTCTTTGCTTGTCTTAGAATTTTTCAGGGCAGTTAATGAAGCATAAACTAATTAGACAAGGAACAATGATGACTTGCAAGTAGTAAAGCAGCCTTTAGCAGCAGTAAAGCTAAACAGCTAACTTTTCTGTTTTTTCTCTTAAATTTCAGGCTCAAATTGACCATTATTTGGGACTTGTGAACAAGACTGCCAGAGATGCAGTGACTAAGTGAGTTTATGTTGGCTGTTTCAAACTAGCTTGTATAGATAGACTTTTTGATGTACGTACAATACCTTGGGTATGTTAAGGAAGCTATATATAGTCATCAAGAGGAAAAACGTACTTAAAAACTGTGGGAGATTTACAGAATTAACTGATTCCTTGCAGTGCAGTAAAAAATATTTGATGGAAAATGTTTGAATCATGCAATTCTAATAGCAGTCCAGATATGTGGATTTATATGCAGAAGACTTTAGGTCCTCAGCAGAGCAGGGCTCTGAAGAGGGATTTAGCAACTTTACTGCCAATTTTCTTACTGTTGCAAATTAATGTATCTATGATAATTATCTTTAAACATTGACATTTTCAAGGCTATATTTATGCTATAAATATTGCTGTATTTCCACATTTAAATACCTTTTTAATTTTCTTTCACTCTTTCAGGGTCCAAGCTAAAATACCTGGATTGAAACGCAAAACTGAGTAAAAAGCCTGAAGCAACTTGTCAATTGGAGTTCATCTTTCAGGGGGGAAATATTCATTTGAATTACATAGGGAGGGTCAGGGAATAGCAAAACCTTGACATTGCAGTGCAATTTCACAGATCTTTATATTTTAGCAGCACAGTGTTTGAGGAAAAATACCTGTTTTGACTGCCATGTGTTTCATCATCTTAATTATTGTAAGCTGCTATGTATGGAATTAAAACTAATTATCTTTGTTTATCCTGTGTGCAGCACCAGCTAATACAAAAGATTTGAGAAAGCTGTATATTGTGCTTCATCAGAGGTAGTCTTGCTGCATTCAAGAAAAGGTAGAGCAGAGGATAACATTTCCCATTTTGTGCACTGTGTATGGTCTGGGTCGATTGAGGCAGATTTTCTAAAATGAGATGTTTAGAAGAATATACCATTAAAGCAAGTTCGAAAAACTTTGTCTTTTTGGTATAAGTGTAGCTGTATTGTGATTTTATTGTTTTATCAATTGCATATATATATATATATATATATATATATGTCGTATTTCACAAAGCTTGGATCTTTCAGCTGCTCCACAGTGCTTGATAGTTCAGAAAATGGACTGATTTTAGGACTAGCCATAGCGCACAAACTTGAAAAATAAAATATTTCTAGAAACACTACCATCTATTTAAAAAAAACAAATGAACTTGCACACACATAAAACTTCGAGCATACACTGTGTTGTACAAACATAATCTGTGGAGCAAATATCTAATGCTGCAAATGTTTGAAAATGTCGAGCATTGTTATGCAAGAAATTACAAATGAAAATGTATACACTTGTGGTTTAAGCTGTATTGAACTAAGTCTGTGGAACGCATTGTGAAATGTAAAAACAAAAAACCCAAGTATCAATAAAGCTTATAGACTTAAAGAATTTTGGTGTTTTGTCTTGAGGAGACTTCCAGATTATAATATATATATTTATTACACAAGTCAGTCGAGCATCTGTTTTATGTAGTTCAGCACTTTGGAAAATTGAGAGGGATACAAAGTGAGTCCAGCAATTTTTCAGGATAACTTATTGATTCTACTAACTTGACTGTAAAAATAAGATCAATGAAAATTTATAACCAAATGTATTTGACACACAGGTTTTCAAATAGTTATGTGGCCATTGAAAAATAAATTCATGCATTAATATTTTCATATACAATATAATACAGCATTACTTCTTAGCATATTATATATAAAATAAAACAACATAAACATATACAAATCATATTTATTGAAATGTTTTCCTGATAGACACTATTGCTTTTAAATATTTTTCACAAATCATCATTTAGCAATTCATTCCATCACACAATTATTTTTATTCAGGATACAATCAACGTGAAAGGCCAACATGACAACATAGGCAAAGAAAATGCTCACCCAACATGGTTACATTATCTTAATACAGAAAAGCTTTCATTAAAAAAAAAAGAAAAAGACTACATAGGGTCTCCTATTCTGTGTCTGACAAACTGATCTTTTGTAGAGTATTGTAAGGCAAAAGTTCCATTTATTTAAAAAAAAAATTCACTAAGCTTCCTCAAGCACTTATGTGTTAAATATATATTCATTACATTTTGATAATGCTTGTCTTCTCTCTTTTCTATGATACTTTATAGCCAATAGCTACCTTCTTATCAGAGATGTGCAAGAACGAGAATTTCCATTTTTCAGGAATTTTGTTTTGCTTTGGAACAAAACCAAGATTTCCTGTAACCCACATTTACTTAGACACACACACACCCACATCCCCCAAAAAAGGTTTGGGTCAATCAAAACATTTCACTTTTTACATTTGTTTATAATATGAAATATATACCAAAATGAAAAGTTGTTTTGAAATGAAAACTCAAAATGGAACATTTACACTGTATGCTAGTTGAGACTTTTTTAAAACTAAATTTCACTGAAATAGACAATTTCTGTCGAAAGATTTGGTTTTGACAAAATGGCATTTTCTGACAAAAGCATTCCATTTGAATTTTCATCCAGTTCTTTTTATTTTTGTTAATGTCACATACATGTTTCTAAACAGCATATGAATGGTTGCCAGATTAACCTAAGGTTGTGCAGTCTCTTCTTACTGGTTTACCTGTCATTCATTATGTACAATTAGCACATCTCCAAGAAGCTCTTCCTGAGTAAAAGATGGGAAATGATGCTTTTTGGAAGAGTCCAAATCAATTTACTAATCTTTTACTGTATAAGTAGTCAAATATAAAGCACAGACACAAAGAGAGGGAGGAGCACAAGAAGATAACAGTAGTTTTTAATGATTTTCTTTCCCCCTCCCTGAAAAAAGTGCTTTGTACCCATATCATCCCTCAGATTTGAGCTTAAATCCTGTCTTTGACCTGCTACCTTCTTGAGCCAGATACATTCTACCCCTTAATAGATTGTTCATGTCACTGACAAACAGGAGGTTCAGATAATTGCTTGTATAACAGTATGTATGTTCTCTCTGAAGGAAACATTTTGGAGTTCAGTTGTGACAGTATTAAGAATAGTAACAGCAGAAAATGCTGACCACGTCAGATCTGGAAAAGGTGTTTGTGTTAAGCCCTCCTCAGGATGGAAGTTTATAGCACCATATGCAGAAAGCTGACAGTGGTGGGAGGCCTATTGGCAAACTCTTTCAAAGGCACTTCATGGATAAAGAACTTTTTAAATTAAATGTGTTCTTTTTTAAAAAAAAATAATGAATTCTAAAAATGTGTTGCTTGATTTATTTACAAAAAGAAAAGGAGTACTTGTGGCACCTTGGAGACTAACAAATTTATTTAAGCATAAGCTTTCATGAGCTACAGCTCACTTCAGAAAGCTTATGCGTAAATAAATTTGTTAGTCTCTAAGGCGCCACAAGTACTCCTTTTCTTTTTGCGAATACAGACTAACACGGCTGCTACTCTGAAACTTGGTTTGCTTAGTTATTGAAAGTGAATGTGAAACCCCCTGCGGTCATTTAAAAACAATATAAAGCTTTATTCACAATGCATACAATTCCAAACAAGAGTTTCTAACAGTTGTCTTAAAATGGGAACATTCCTGAAAGAAGGTGTAAAGAAATGATTTTACAGATTCACAAATTAAATGCTGTGTTACGTTTTAGGGTTTGTGATGCTCAAAAGGTTTTTTTTTAGGCTACAGTTGTAGCTGCTTGGAATAATTATAAAATATTTAGCAAAAGCAGTTTAATGATCAAACTGTTCATTGCTGAGGCCTAGGAACAACCTTTAAAACTTCAGCTTCCATCGCAAGGGCATCACAGTCTTTCAAATACAAAATCATAGTAGCACTCAATATTACCACACTCAGATTCCAAAAGTGTGTAATCCATGCAGCATTTTTGTTATGAAATTAGAGCAGCCAAAGCATTGTGGACTGGGGTGACTCGTCACTCCTCTGAAGTCACATGATAGTTGCAGCACCAGAAGCAAGGGAATTCCTCTTTCAAAGACATCTCCACACAAATACACTAAAAAAGTTAATTGGTGGTAAAGTTGTCTTTAACAATTAGCACTAGAATAATACTGTACAGATTGCAGGTTGTGTTTGTGGCTTCAGCACTTGTGGGGAAAAAAAAACCCCTATCCTTTTACTCCCAAACTGAGCAGGTTTAGTATGGATGTCAATAAGAGAAAATGACTATGGAGCCCTATGATACATTTTTGCAGTCACTTTTCAAAGAACACTGCTCCCTTATTCATACAACAACTGTAAACATCTAGTACGGGGGTGTTTTTTTTACTTTCAGCATTTGTTCACAAATTATCCAGCTTGCTTCCGAGAGAAGTCAGCATGGTACAATGGCTGAATTTTAATCTTGGCTGTACCCTAACTCATTGTGTGCCTTTGGGCAAAGTCACTGGCATGTTGATGGTTACTTAATGTTTGCATAGCACATTGTAAACTGCTCAACAGTTACACTTGAACCAGTATTTGGTTTTGTGAGTCATAAAAATATGCATATTTCCATAGAACCATTAGCAATTCCCATGTGGATCAGATCAATTGTCCTGTCTGTGAAATTTTCCTCTGAATGAGGTTGGTACAGGATACGCTGACTAAGCATCTGTGAATAACTGATAGGAAAGATTTGCCTAATCTCCAATCTGTCAGGGTTGTCATAAACTATGGGAATCGGTTTCTGCCAGCACTTTCATTTTTGACACTTCAAACACTGCCTCATTTTGCGTACATAAAAAATGTAGGTATCTCACTACCATGCTCTAGGACAACTGATACAAAGCACTACTTCAGCTTCCTCACAGTGGCCATTTACTTACTCCTTTTGCCTGTGCTAGGTCAATAGCTACTTTCTCTTGCAGCCTTTCTGCTTCTCATCTACATGAACTTCATTGTGTTATGGCTATGGTTAGTTGCTCCTCTGTCAAAGCACTCTAGTTACACCTTACATTTCACTGGCATTGCTTACTTTTCTGCTTGAGCTGCATTTCTATTTTCTGGATCTCTGTATGGCTCAACTAAGCTCTTGAAATTTGCCATTTAGCCATACTTGGAGTTTGTTTCTTGCATTTCTGCTTATCTGTTTTTTGAGGATTATTATTCATAATAATTATATGTATTACTATACTGAACCGGAGCCCCACTCATAGACCAGTGCTTTCCTACCTCTGGGCTATATAGCCTCCAATCTGTCCTCTGCCTGATTCAGAGCAGAGACTTCAACCCGTCTCCCATCTGAGAGCCCAACGTCCTACACAATGATTGGGGTGGATTAGGCAGCTGAGAATGGGATCCAAAAAGCCAACAAGATGAGTGGGAAGACACCAAAGCTAATGAGACGGATGTAACCTAAACCTAAGGGCTTGTCTACATGCTGCATTAGTGTACACAAGCCAGGTGTAAATACTATGACTACCAGTTGGATACACACTAACTGGCCCTGTGGAACCTGCTGGCCTGCTCTAAAAGTCCCTGAGTGTATCCTAGCATTGAGGGGGAGGGTAGCTCAGTGGTTTGAGCATTGGCTTGCTAAACCTAGGGTTGTGAGTTCAATCCTTGAGGGGGACACTGAGAGATAGGGGGCAAAAATTGGGGATTGGTCCTGCTTTGAGCAGCAGGTTGGACTAGATGACCTCCTGAGGTCCCTTCCAACCCTGATATTCTATGATTGTACTGGGCTGAAGGGATATCCTTATATCTGCTCAGGATTCACAACTAGGGCCCCTGTCCTGGAGTTAGGTACTGAAGCTGTTTGTTTTGGAATAAATGCTGCTGCTGCATTATGCCCCCACTCCCTTATACACTTTAGTCCAGGGGCTAGGACACTGACCTGTGATGTGGGAGATGTGTGTTCAGTTCCTCTCCAGCTAACATGGAGCAAGATTTTGAACTTGGGTCTCCCACCTCTCAGGAGCATGCCTTAACCCCTGAGCTATGGGATATGCTGGGGTGGATCACTCTTAATTTCTCCTGTTGGAGCTGTTCCACTGTGAATAAATTATTAAATGAATAATTATATATAGGCATTGGGCCAGCAGGGGAGTTGAGTGGCTCTATAGTCTAGAGTAGGGCTCTCCCCTGCAGGTGAGAAACCTAAATTCAACTCCCTTCTTCCCCCCTCAGGCAGAGGGAAGACTTGAACGTTGGTCTCCCACACCTAGGGTGACCAGATAGCAAGCGTGAAAAATCAGGTTGGGGGTGGAGGGTAATCACCTATATAAGACAAAGCCCCAAATCTTGGAACTGTCCCTATAAAATGGGGACATCGGGTCACCCTATATGAGTGCTCTAACCACGGACTAAAGGTTATGTGCCTCCTTACCATCTTATGGGGGCTTAGAATGTGCTCTAAGCATGACTTCTGCTGGGGTTTAGGTAGCAAGCTGTTGGGTAGTTGCAGTGGGGGCGGTTTAGGTTGGATATTAGGAAAAACTTTTTCACTAAGAGG
Source organism: Eretmochelys imbricata (assembly GCF_965152235.1). NCBI lineage: Eukaryota > Metazoa > Chordata > Testudines > Cheloniidae > Eretmochelys > Eretmochelys imbricata. The sequence goes on along the minus strand of NC_135574.1, from coordinate 185,945,549 downwards.
GTGGTGAAACACTGGAATGCGTTACCTAGGGAGGTGGTGGAACCTCCTTCCTTAGAAGTTTTTAAGGTCAGGCTTGACAAAGCCCTGGCTGGGATGATTTAGTTGGGGATTGGTCCTGCTTTGAGCAGGGGGTTGGACTAGATGACCTCCTGAGGTCCCTTCCAACTCTGATATTCTACGATTCTATGGACTTAGCTGCTGAAATTTGGGTGGGTGCTTTGGGGTCTTTTCCATCAAAGAGGTAGGCACCTAGGGACTTTAGGTGCCTCTAGGGCAGTGGTCCCCAAGATTTTCATGGTTGCAGCTCCCAGGGGCGGACAGGGCAAGGGGGCCAAGGTTGCGGGGGGTCGCAGCTGGGAGCGGGTCTGTGGGTGTGAATGGAGCCGGGGGCAGGGCCGGGAGCGGAAGCCATGGCTGGGCCACAGTCGGTGGCCAAAGCAGGGGCCGGGAGTGGAGGCACAACTGGGGGCTGAGGCTAGGGGCGGGACTGAGAGTGGAAGCTGTGGCTGGGCCATGGTTGGGGGCCAAGGCTGGGGCCGGGAGTGGTGCCACAATTGGGACTCCATCAGAGCTGGGGGTGGAGCAGGACTGGGTCGTGCTCCCTCCTTGGCCGTCTGTGGGGGTTAGCCCAGGCCTTGTTGTGTCCTTCCGAAATGTTGCGGCGGCGGGTTGTCTGGCACCCACCAAAGTCTTCTGGGAATAGGAATATACTATTCCCACAGAAAGGTTGAGGACCACTGCTCTAGGGTAAGAGGCAGCTGAGTAAGGGTTTTGTGACTGACAGTGATGCCTTTGGGAATCTACCCCGTCATGAGAAAAGGAGTACTTGTGGCACCTTAGATACTAACCAAATAAATTGGTAGTCTCTAAGGTGCCACAAGTACTCCTTTTCTTTTTGCAATTACAGACTAACACGGCTGCTACTCTGTACCCCGTCATGGTTAGTTTAAATCCAAAGCATGAGGGTTGCTATTCCTTATAACTTTTTATCCTGATTTGTGATCTTTGAGGTCGTCTTTTGTATTATTTGTCTTTAAAAAAATGTGTTAAATTTTCTGACCTGTGTTTATTGAGCGTAACATCCTCATCAACACTCTAGCCTTGATAGCCAAGTACTGAGAGTGTTTTAGCCTAGCCTTTGTGTTGCTATATAAACGGATTTTGGATACAGTGTGGCAGCATGCTCTGAGAAGATGCTAAACACAGTGTTGCAATGGGGGTGGACCATACCTGTTTACAAAATTCTTGATTAGTAAAATAAGGAGTTACCTGCAGTCATTTCCTCCTGTACTTATAACATACTTGTCATCATGAGAAAAGCGTATGTTGGTAACATGAGCAGAATGACCAAAATAACGCTTGTGTTTGGCCTATTAGAAAGACAGAATATTGCAGACAATAAATAAACTATTACAGCCATTAACAAAAACAACCCTATGTTCTTTTGCAAGTATATGAAAATACGCAAATGCATCCAATGAAGTGAGCTGTAATTCATGAAAGCTTATGCTCAAATAAATTTGTTAGACTCTAAGGTGCCACAAGTACTCCTTTTTGCGAATACAGACTAACATGACTGCTACTCTGAAACATTTCTTTTAGTGTAACACACTTCTAACCTACTGGCACTTCTTTGCCTTCAGGCCATGGTAAAACTGGTTAAACACAAAACCTAGCATCTTAGATTAAAATAAAAGCTAAAATATACACTTACAAATTTTTCTGTGCATGGAAAGTCAAAAAGTTTCACCAGACCAAAATCATCTCCTGTCACTATATTTAAACCAGCATGGGTCACACATGCACAGTTGACATCTGCTTTATCAGCATTTCTTGGCCAAATCCCAATGACTTCATCTCCAAGAACACTGCTCCAAAACATAAAAGAAGAAGATAGTTATGAAGAAGCATGGGCCAGTACCTCTGCTGCACCAATATTATGGGCATAATGGTTGGCTTTACAGCAGGACAATGGCGGGTGACCATTAGTAAACTGCTCTCCCTAGGGATTCACCTTGTCCTCGTGCATTATTGCACCCAAATGCATCTTCATAATACAGAGAGAGCACCCCACATGTGTTCATTTTTCCCCATGCCCGAGACCACAACACAAGTCCCCTCAAGATGCACAACCTCGTCCCTCATGAGGCACTAGCCCCCATATAGCCTCCCCTCATGTGAGGTACAAATACATCCTGCCTCAGTGAGACACTCTTCCTTTCCCCCACATTTTTGCTCCCACTCACACTGAAATTTTATAGCAGTGATGCCTCTTAGTAGTACTCCTTTCCTGGGCCCTACCTCCTCAAGTGAGGGGGATTATTGTTTGTATCTAGAGTGTTTCTTAAAATAGCTGTTTTTTCCTAACTTAGAATGTTTGCCCACATATCAGCTCTCAAATGTATCTGCACCCCCCACGCCCCCTTACACTCTCTGACAGAAGAGGCCATAGTAATAGCTACGGCATTGCAGTCTTGTGTTTGCTTGATAACAAAGCAGTAAGAGCAAGTGTGTTATGCAATTCTACCCTTGTTCCCTAAGAGCTAAGCTAAGAGCTTGTGCGTATTGTCATTTCACTGGATACTGTCAGATCTTTTGATTAATGCCTATACCAATGGCATTAGTATAGTTCATTACAGTTTTAAACTACAGTGTAATTAAAAAGCCATAGAGGGTAACTTGGCTGTGCTGTTCAACAGACATTACATACATACAGCCATGCTTTTTTAATCAGGTTGTGATGGTCCTATGTAACTCAGTTATAATAACCACATTTAAGTAGTGTCCATGCAACAGCTTTTTCATAACATGACCGTGTCAGCCCTGCTTTCTTTCTAGCCACATCCATCATGCTGCCTAACTGTGTGTGTATTGGTGCATTCTGGCAAAATGTGGGACATTACCGCAGAGTGCCTCAGCAAAGGACAGAGTGCCTGGAGGGCGCAACACAAAGTGGCATCAGCAATGCAGGAGGCAATGCATTCTGGGATATCAGGCAGCTCAGCTGGCTGGGAGTAAAGGGGACTGGCCAAGAGTGATTACACAGATGTAGGTAGGGGGTAATCCTGAATTCCAACCACATTGTGTGTGTGGCTACAAACCATGTATGGTGTCAACTGTGACACCAACTAGTTACAAATTCATTCTAAAAGTTCGGTGCAGACAAGGCCTCAGAAAAGCAAAAGAGCTAGCATTCTTCATATAATAGTTCTGCAAATCTAAAAGAGCCCAAAACTCTGTGAATCCCAGCACTAACTGCACTTTCATAACAGTACGTTCACTTATCCTATTTCTGTAGTACAGATTCATGCACAATCAGTTGCTTGTAAAAACAAGTTCTTTGGGTTTTAGACATTTCATCACCTTGTCCATGTGGCCCATGTGATCTTTTCTATTAGTGTGGCATCTGCCACTTGCTTTCCCAATGGCACCTCATGAACCTGTCGTTTATAGGCACCGGTTGATACCTGAATGTAGAAAGAGTAGATTAACCTTTCCATAAATGTATTTTGATGTTATTTCAATATTTTAAAATTAAAAGTTTATTTCTTAACACTAATGGTCTCCGTATATACAATATAGCAGTTCACCTATATCTCTAAGTTTATAGCTTTTCTTGGGCTTCTGTAATTGAGTTATATACAATATAAACTAATCACAACAAATTTACAGTATGAACTAATGATTTGGCTATTGAATGAGCATTTTATACTAACAATCCATTGCTGATGAATAATCTCTCAATCATATTATTATCTGTACTATCTCACATCTTCCTGTCAAAGTTGGCAGCATCAAAGACACCTTGGAGGGAAACCATGAACCATTTGGGTTCATGTACTTTAGTACTGTAGACTTTGACAAAAATATGTGAGATACTGTATATTATCTGCACTAATCTGATTGAGAGATTATTCACCAGCAGTGGATTATCAGTAATAACTGATCATTCAACAGCTCTGAGAACACGAGGGAAACTGCCATGGTACTAAGACTGTGAAACTAACTTTGCATCTAGCTAATAAAGAGCTTTTGCATAGCTACTTGTTGCCAGTAGATCCTCTTGCTATGTGATGATATACATTGCACTATGCTCAGTCTTAGAGAGATGGCATTTTTCATACAGTATCTGAGAGTAAAGAGAAGGCTTTATGCTCTCAGCTTCCATAACTAAAATTATAGGCCAAAACATTGCTGGCCCTTTGAAGCAGTGCATGGTAAAACAAAATCCCTACTCCCTAAGTCCTCTAGCAAGAACTAGCCAAACTTACAGTCCTCATGCAAGGACTGCTACTACTTTTGTGATCCCAAAGGGGCAATGACATTTTTAAAAGACAAGGGTCTGCCCCCCTCCCACCCGCCTTTACAGTAAATAGCATAACTGCTGAGCTGTGAAGAAGAGCACATGCTATACCTCCCCCTTAAAAGGAGTAGCAACAGGTATGCTCCCCCCACACATTTGGGAGCTTCAAATGGTGTCATGCACAATACCGCTTTGCTGATGATCAGCACGCTAAAGGCATATTTGAGCCCTAGGGTTACAGAGTACTTTTGAGTGTGACCAGCCTTTTTCTGTGTACTTTGCAGAACACACTAGTGAAAGAATGTTGTGATGGGTTGGACCCATCCTGGGATGTCACCTGGTGTGCTGAGATACCCCTTAGTCTACCTGTTCTGCCAGCCTGGGTCCCCTTTAACCTGTCTTGCTCAGCCAGGCTCTTAAAACCTCCTCTCACCCAGCTGCAGATCAGCTCTGGGAAGACTCAGCTGAAGGGACTTGCTCCAGCACTCAGATGTCCACCTCCCTTGGAGTACAGACCCAAAGATATATTATGAAATTCACCTCTTCTCTCAATGTGGAGGAGGCTGTACTCAACTACTGCCCTCTCCCCCCATCTCACACCACCCGCTAACACTTCAGGAACAACAGTGAAAAAGCCCGACAGTGCTGATGGCCCATCAGCAAGAGACAATGGACTGTAAAAGTGCTTAGTCTTCCTGTGAATGTGCGGGTCAGCCTGTGAAGAATGGCTATAGGGGCCCTACAGAGTCAGGTGGTCTTGTCACCTGATACTAAAACATTACCTGGGACTTATTGTAACTTTCCACTGTAAGGCAAGGGAGTCAAACTAGGAAACAAGGACTCCTGCCTTATGCAAATCCTATTTAAGGATGGGGAGTGAGGTAATCCTGGTCGTGAGAGCTCCCCTGCTTCCCCACCCAAGATGACAGCTAGAACAACTAAGACTGAACTGGGGGAAAGAACTGAAGCCAGGCTGGAAGGGGGTCTGGCCTGTGAAGAAGACTATTAGAATCACATTTAAGATGAGAACTTACATGTAACCAGTTTCTTTAGTGTATTAAGCTTAGTTTGCGTGCTCTGTTTTATTTTCTTAGTAATCTGACTTGTTCTGTCAGCTACCCCCTTACCTACTTAAAACACACCTGTTATAGTTAATAAATTTATTTCCAGTTTATAATATAACCCAGTTTATGTGATTTCTAAGTGGGGGAAGGGGAGAGACGTTGTGTACACCCTCCTCCACATTGAGGGAAGAGATGACTTTCATATAATTTTGGGTTTGTACTCCAAGTGGGGATGGACATCTCGGTGCTGTGGCAAGCCCCTTAAGCTCAGCCTTCCCAGAGCGGATCTCTGGCTCTCTGTGTAGGTGAATGTGGCCCTGCCTGTGTGCTTGGCTGGAAAAGGCTGGGGAACCTAACCTAGCAAGGCCAGGTAAATGGGGACCCAGGCTGGCAGAACAGTCTGACTCTGGCATCCCAGCACACCAGGTGACATCCTGGGGGGGGTCCAACCCATCACAAATGTACCCATTTTTACTGTTCTTCCATTACTGTGTGTACTCTAGACCCAGATTTTACCTTCGTTAGGCCAGGTAATTCTACCATACTGATAAGTCCTAATAGGGTACTATATAACTGTAGTTACAAATCCCTAGATTCATTAACCCTTAACTCCAGCCCAACAGCTATTTGTTATTGCAGTTTTGAATACAGGAATTTTGATGAGAATTGGGATGCTGGTTATACTCACTTGCATGCCAGTATCCCAAAATGCTCTTCTAACTCACAGATCATTAATTTCATAGCAAGGCTTGTACTTGATCTCTTGGGACAACTGATAGATTTAGGGGATGATGGTGGATGAACAGAGCTCTTTATTCCTATGGTTTACAGGCCAGACTTTTGGAAGGCTTTTTACATGCTTAATTTTGTTCCTTTAAGTGTTTGATGATAAATTAATGAGAGGAACTCTAAACAACTGCATGCCCACCTAAAACATACCTGAATATATCTGCTGTCTGCTGAAAAATCCATCTGAATGACAAAACTTGGAATATCTTTGCAGTAGCCTATCCGGTTTAAGGTTGTGCCTTGGGTGAGGTCATAAAAATCGACAGTATGTTCTTGTGAGCCAACAGCCAAAAATCTATTATCAGGGCTGATTCTAGACAACAAATCATGAAGCAGGGATATAATTTGCTGTATTGCTGCATTTGTTAAGATTTTTGTTTGCTTTGTTCCACAATTCTTAAGGTATAAAAGTTCAATGTTTTCTAAGACAAGACTGAAAAACAATAGCAAGTTCTGAGCCAGACCAAACCTCACCACTGATGTTGAAACAGTTGAATCAGAAAGGCACACTGATGCTTGAAGCATATGTAGTTAAGAATTGTTAATATTTCATTATTGTAAAGTGCCTAACGATATGGGCAAAGTACCATTTATTCTTTGAGGCTGAGCTAGGGGATTTCCCAGTGCTATGTGGTGATATTGTAATGTAACATTAACTCCTCATATTAAAAGTCTAATATGCAAAGATTACTAGCTGTATTCAGGTGGAGATTAGAATCCTAGACTTTAATGCCTGAAGGGGCCATCATGATCACCTAGTCTGACCTTCTGTACAGCACTGGCCACAGAACTTCACCCACCAATTCCCATAGTAGGCCCACAACCTTTGGCTGAGTTACCGAAATCCTCTAATCTTGATTTAAAGATTTCAGTTAAAGAGAATCCAGCCTAGTTCAATCAGGAAATGACCCTAAATAAGGACTGCAGGTTTAGGGCAATATTGTCCTATTTCAAATGAATTTTTGATGTACCTGATATCCTGAATAGCTGATTTCCGATCTCGTTTTTTGCCCCAAACTTTAAGACTGTTTACAAGTAAGATGACAAATTCTCCATTCTTCATGCCAATAGCTACCATCTCACCATCAGGACTATATGCAGCACATCTTGCAGCATGGCCTAAATTCACTTTATTCAGCAATTTCTGTATCAACAAAAACAATGATTTCTTACTAGTTTTTTCTCTTTATAGAAAACTATCAAGTAAATAGACTTAAGCAAAGCTATCTATAAAAGAACAAAAAGACCCTTACTTAAAAGAAAATTGTACAGTTTCCTCAAAATGTCAGTCTGAAATTTCGCATAGTAAGGCACTTCTCACCAGACAGACATTGTGAAATAAATTTGAAAGTAAGGCTTTAATTAAAATGGACATTTCAGTGCTTCCAGTCATCTTGCACTGAACTCATTACAAGGAGGTAGCCCAGCAAAAAAGTTTGTAAAATCAGTTTCTATATGGGTTTAACACTGATTTGAATAATTTAACTATTAAATATGAAGTTCTTCTTTTGATTTGTTAAACCAGTTAATGCCATCATACATTATAATGCTCCTGCTTCTTCACTTACCTTACTGTGTTTATATTAAATTTATTTGATGTTAAAAAATGATCCATACTATCTTTGAGCCACTGTCAGGTAATTTGGATGCAAATTATTCCAGTAAAGGGGTGCTTTTATTATCTTATTCCACATACATTCCCAAGCAAAACAAGCTATAATGCTAAAAGTGTGAGCTTTGCTGGTATAACTGAATCTACACTAGGGACTTCTGCCAGCACAGCTATGTTGTTCAGGGATCACATCTCTTCACATACCTGACAGACATAACTCTGCTGGCAGAAGTCAGTAGTGTAGACATAACCCAGGTCCAATCAGATAATTAATGCAAATTTAAGACTAAGATACAGCTCTGGGGCCAGTGGAGCTACAGAACTTAAGTGGTGATGGAAGGAGGTATTATGTTTGCAGACAGGGAGTTTTGGAGCACTTTCTACACAGTTTTTTAAGGCACAGTGTATACTTTCCCCACTGCTGGCTCTGTGCATCCTAGCTGTTTGCATTCAATTAGAACATTGACCCAAGCCATTCTATAACTTCTAAACTTTTTTTTTAAATACATTTCACAGTCCATACATGACAGAAAGCACTTCTTAAGCCTGGGAGGTTTCAAATAGCTGCACATCTCAGCAAAATGCAGATACATTTCCTTTAGAAACAGCAATAAACCATATCACCAAAGACCATCTCACACAACTACAGATTAAGCTGGGAACAACATGGATATACAGGGACAAACACTGCCCTGTATATGTGCATACTTCAAAGAGAGTTGCATACATGGACAGAGGGCAACACATAGCTCACAGTTGGAAAAATCTTGATTACGTAATGATACTGCTACTGATGACAATGCTTCTTAGTTTAAATGGTACTCACTTTGTCACAGAGGTCCCAGATTCTTGCTGTTCCATCATTACTTGCAGTGACAAATATGTCTTTTGTGGGATGAGCTGCTAAACCCCAAATCTCCCCTTCCATGTGATTGTCAATCAGCAGGTTTGAAGCAGCATTTTTTTCTCCTACTTCAAGTATTTCCCCATCTTTGGTTCCCACTAAAATTTTGCCCTGTTGTAGTCAAATATGGTGAGAACCAGATTATCAAAATAATGCACATAATATCAACACATTAAAATATAAGAAGTGTGACAGAGAACTTATTATAACTAGTCTTGATTTATGCTTCATTCAGCATCTTGAAACAATATATTAAGTGAACTAGCCTTTCATTTCCAGAAGCCAATTTTCAAATCCTGGTTTAGGTCCCTAGGGGTTTTTTGTCCAGATTATAGAGTTTATATACAATTTTGCATGATTGGCAGACTCTGCTCATGACAGACACAGAAGTGGAGTAGCAGTGATGTTGGAAGGATTCAGATAATTTACAATAAATTGTAGCACCTGCTTACGTTATCAGCCCTTGACTGCCATGAACACAACATTTATCCACAAGATTAGGAAAAAATGTCAATGTTTTCCACATTGTTTATCTTTCATTATTTTTATCTTATATTCTTTTACCACTGAATCTCTGTATCTCTGCATCTCCTCCACAGTAATATTATTATTATTGCCACTGAATTTGAACCTCTGACTGTAGTTCACTAACACAAAATGTTTAGAAGATCAAGGATACCCTGAATTCCTAGGATCTAATAATGCGAAGTTAAATAGAGCCAATATCATTATGTATCAGCATGTGCAAATAGCTGCTAGACATGTACTGTTTGTGCCTAAAAATATAAATGTGCAATTGTTTGCTCATTACCATAAAAGTCAGGCCATAATGTCTACATTTTACTGGTGCAAAAAAATCAACTATTCAGGCTGAGTTACAAAACTTTTTACTTTTTTTATATTAAACAGAAAACTATTATAATTAACATGTTTAGGATTATAGTGTATTCTATTACTGGTTTCAGGATTATACAGTTTAAATCAAATGTTGCAATTCACCTTTTAAAGTAGAATTCTTTGCCTATCATTTACATCTAAAAATACCGCCATATATTACACAAATGCAAAACAAAAGTATTCTGTTTTTAAGAGTTGTTGCACATGAATCAACATTACATTAAATCTCCAAGGTCTAAATTTAGCAAGGTACTTAAAAGCAGTGCCTAACTTTAAGCGTATGAGTAGTTCCACTGACTTCACTTGAGGATCAAATCAGGGTCTAAAGCCATTTCTGCCCTCAGATGCATGTGTGACTCCCACGAAGTCAAAAGGAATCTCTCTGAAGTTCCACATTAATTGATCTAAGCACAGCATTTGGCTCATAGAGGCCCAGTTTTAGCCAGACTTCTAAAAATGTTCATACATCCCTTTGGAATTCATACCCCATATTTTGATGTGCAAATGGGCATGTAAATCAGGTAGATTAGTGCATGCAAACTGAGCTAAAATTTTTGCACATAAAATTTTGTGCACATAAACTTAGAGGGGGTCTCAGTGATTATAATCTCTTTGCTCTCTTCCTGCTCCTCCATGCAACAAGAACAACATCAAGAATAACATAGGGACTTCTTATGATGAGAGTAGGCAGTAAATTGTAAAACTTGTCATTTTGACTCACTTACTTTTCCTCTACAAACCGAGCGCACACACTCAATGAGCTGTCCTGTCTCAAGCTGAAATGCTCGGCAGCGCTTCATCTCCTGGTCCCACAATTTTACAGCACCTCCTTCCTTTGTCCTGGAAAAGAGCATGTTGTCAAATATTATATGGAATTCTCCTTTCCCACTGACTGGAATTCATCAAATATGCAGATTTCATTGCTAAAGTAGTACTTTTTAGAAATTATTGTTTAAATATCAAAAGATACGCATTATCTCCTTGTACTGTATTTAAAGAAGTCGCATTACTGTATTATGGTAAGGAAATAATAAAAATGAGTGTATCAAGCCATCGTTTTGCATATTTTCCAAAGCAGTACTACTACTATTACTACTACTACCACTACCATGATGTAAACAGCAAATAAGTTTTGTGATAAATTCAGGACAAATGGCTGCAAGGGGAGGGAAGAAAACAGTCCCAGAAGGTTAAAAGGCCCTCCTCCCTATCAACTGGGGAGGGGTGACTACAGTTCAATCAGGTTCAGCAGAGAAAGGGTTACCAGAGATCAATTAGGATCAGCTGAGAGGGAATTACATGAGGTCAATTAGGATCATCTGATTCCAACTAAGGGCTGCCTGAGACCTTTTTAAACCCTCCCCCTCTGGGGAGAAGGGTGGGGGGAGAGAGAAGGAGTCAAGCTACCAGTAGGCGAGTAGCAGCAAGTGAGCAAGCCTCTCCAGGAGGGGAGGCTGCATTCCCTCCCATAAGAGAGAAAAACAAACCAAAAACACTGGCTAAGAGAAGGACGGACTGCCCCTGTACAGCTAAGAGAGACTGTTTTACCCTAAGCCCGTCCCACCAAGGCTAAAAACAGCTGACGCTGGTGAGACCAAGAAGGTGCCTTGCCACAGTCTCTCTGTTAATTAATCTCAAACCACTATCACATTGGCTGTAAAAGTGGTCAACTCTGAAAAAAGTATATTTGACTTCTGGAAAACAGAGTATCTTGTAAATCAAAGATAAAGAAATGGTCAGAAGAGAGAGTCTGGAATTTGAGTAAATCTAACAATTATGACAAAAATGCTGCTGTCAGCCTCTACTATGCAGGAGGTCAGAAACCCCACAAAATAGAAGGGAGATTGCACAAAAGTTACCTCTGCTGCCATACTGCTGCTCCTCCTGCTCCCCATTCCACTGTTGTGACCCACATCTTCCCTCCCTATTTTACTTATTAACATCCCTTGCTGTGTTTTGTGTCATTTAGATTATAAGATTTGTGGGGCAGGTACCTCTGTTTTTTATATATCTATGAAGCACTATGCACATCTAGGGCTTTGTATAAATAATAATTATCTAATAATCTGACACAGACATAAACAATGTATTTTAGGAAGATGTGTATCTTACGGTCTTTCCTTCCCTCCAGTTACAATTAGTCCATCTCGAAGAGTTGTGTACATTGTAAACACTGGACCTGTATGAGCTTTTGCCACCAATCTAACCAGAAAATGATCCTTCCACACATATACATCTCCATTTATGGCACCAGTAAACGTAAGGTTATTCTGTAACAAACAGAAACAACCTCCACTGTAGAAATCATTAATAACATTTTTACTGCTTCTTTAGGAAACTGAATTAAAACTCTCTTCTCATTACTGTATTTCTCACAGAAAAGTCCACTGTGATACAATTAGTAAAATCATAATTTGGAAAAGAACAATTGCTTACCCTATAGTATCTACAGTTCTTCAAGATGTTGTAGTCAATGTGGATTTCCCTGTAGGTGTGCATGTGCCCTGTGTGTACAAGACTGAAATTTTCAGTGTCCACTGGGGCCACACATTCACCCTCTGCCTGGTGCCTTCTTGTGTTCTCACATGAGGGCATAAAGGGTGAGGTGGCCACAACTCTCCTTCAATTGCTTTGCAATTCAAATCCCTTGTTAGGTGAGGCCTCTAAAAAGTGGGGATGGATGAAAGGTTGTGAGATCCACACCTACAACATCTCAAAAAAACATAGTTACTGCCGGGTAAGTAGCCGTCCTTTCTTCTTTGAATGTGTGTCAGTGTGAGCCCCACTGTAGATGACTGTCAAGCTGAATGGTGGGAGGGAGGAGTATCAGTTGAGTAAGTCAGAGAACGATTGAAGTATTACTCTCTCAAATGTCACATCTGCCCTCTTCGCCACATCAAAGGCATAATGTTTCACAAGAGTTAATGTACTTCATGTTGTAACCTTGCAGAGCTCAGAGACTGGAACATTTCTGAAGCAGGCAATGCACGCAGCTTGTGCTCTGGTGAACTGTGCCTTGATGATGAAAGGGGAAGGCTTATCAGATAGCTAACAAGTGTAAATGCATTTTGTGATCCACTTGGAGATTCTCTGCAATGAGATATCTTGGTTTTTGGATGAACCAGAAATGTCAACAAAGGTTGGGGGAGACTGCCAAAATGGCTTGGCCTATTAAGGTAAGTAATACAGCAAAGCTCTGGAAACATCCAGGATGTGTAATTTATCCGCTCCCAGCATTGAGTGCAGCTTTGGGAAGGAGACTTGCACAGTAATTCATTGGTTTAGGTGAAAGTCTGAGAGTATCTTAAGGATGAACTTGGGGTGTGGTCTCATCACCACTGTGTCTTTACAGAAGGATATGTAAGGTGGTCTGGCTATGAGAACTTGGAGCTCACTGACTCTCTGAACTGATGGACACCAGGAAGACCACCTTAATGGTACGGTAGTATATGCAGCCTTCTGGCAGTGGCTCAAACAGAGGATCCATGAGCTTCACAAGAATGATACCGAGGTCCCACCAAAGAACCAGGTGTCAAACCACAGGGTATGAAGAAGGCCTTTAAAGAATGTTGATACCATTGGATGTGAAAATATTGTGTGCTTCTGTATTAGAGTGATAGGCCAGTATTATTGCTAGGTGGACCTGGAGAGAATTGAATGCCAGTGCCACCTTTTTTCAGGAGCAGCATAGAGTCCAGGATCTTTGGTATCAGTGCCTCCACTGGCTTCAAACTGATTGCCCTGTCCCAATTTAAGAAGTCATACTCAGCCAGTTAGATATGGCAGTGAGCAAGGTGAAGCTATAGAGAGGCAGAAGAATGTGACTGTGATGGGTTGGATCACAGAAACCCCCTTGGGAACTGCCAAATGATGTGCTGAGACTACTTCTAAGTCTGTTTTTCCTGGCAGCTTGGGACTTCAGTACCTTGCCTGGTTTGAGACAGACATGCTAGCTGGCTGCAAACCCAGACCCAGGTCTGAACCACGTCCCCTAACGGCTGTAGGCTTCACTGAAAACAGCTTAAGAAGTGTTCCTGTCTCTAACACTCAGATGCCCAGCTCCCAATGGGGTCCAAACCCCAAATAAATCCGTGTATAAAGCTTATACAGGGTAAAGTCATAAATTGTTCACCCTCTATAACACTGATATGCACAGCTGTTCCTTCCCTCTCCCCACTCCCCACGGTATTAATGCATACCCTGGGTTAATTAATAAGTAAAAAGTGATTTTATTAAATACAAGAAGTAGGGTTTAAGTGGTTCCAAGTAATAACAGACAGAACAAAGTGAATTACCAAGCAAAATAAAATAAAACATGCAAGTCTATGCCTAATACAGTACAAAACTGAGTACAGATAAAACCTGACCCTCAGATGTTTCAATAAGCTTCTATCACAGACTGGACGCCTTCCTAGTCTGGGCACAATCCTTTCCCCTGGTACACCCCTTGTTCCAGCTCAGGTGGTAGCTAGGGGATTTCTCATGATTGCAGCCCCCTTTGTTCTGTTCCACCCCCTTATATAGCTTTGGCACAAGGTGGGAATCTTTTGTCTCTCTGGGTCTCCACCCTGCCTTCTAAATGGAAACGCACCAGGTTTAAGATGGATTTCAGTGCTAGGTGACATGATCACATGTCCTGTGAGACCCCCAAGCCTTCATTCCTCCCAGTCTGACTCACAGGAAGGCCTGAAAGCAAACAGAGCCATCTACAGTCAATTGTCCTGGTTAATGGGAGCCATCAAGATTCCAAATCACCATTAATGGCCCACACTTTGCATAACTACAATAGGACCTCAGAGTTATATTTTATATTTCTAGTTTAAGATACAAGAGTGATACATTTATATACATAGGATGACCACACTCAGTAGATTATAAACTTTGTGATGATACCTTACAAGAGACTTTTTGCAGCATATTCCAATTACATTATATTCACACTCATTAGCATATTTTCCTAAAATCATATAGACTGCAATGTCACAGTGATTTTTTCCCAAATAGGTTCAGTTGTCTTTGGGGCCACGCTTGCTCCACTTAGACTTCTCCTGTTCATAACTAAGAAGCCTGGGGTTGGAGTGTGTGTAGAAGTCCTCAAATCACATTGAAGGTACTTGGTACCTCGTTGTGGCAAATGCCTGCCACAGGGCCTTGGCTGGGTCAAGCAGTTCTTCATTTATGGGGAAGGCAATCCTGGCTTGACCAGAAGCTAACAGGATGTCAAATAGCTTGTGGGGGTTCTCTGATATCACTGCTATTTCTACTTCAGAGTGTCAGCAATCCGCAGAAGTTGCCACTGAAATGATTTAAAGTCATCAGACACTGGTACTTGTGTCACTTTGTCACAAGATGAAGATGAGAGATCCTTAGGTGGTGATAGGGGGCGTTGGAGTTGCTCTGGCCCCAGATTTGGTTCTTCCTGGTTCTCCGGTGGCAGCGGTCTGACTAGCAATGCTGAAGGGGAGAGTGACTTCTTCCTCTTGTCAAGTGTGGTGAAGACTGAGACAGTGGACCCTAGTAACCCAAATAGGGCCACTATGGCCTGCTGTATTAGTACAGTTGGCTCTCTAGGTAGTGGCCAATCTTATGCCAGTCCTGAAAAGCTGGTGGCGGCTGATTCACGTAGGGGAATCAGGGAGGTCTCCCCAGGGTGTTGACCACTGACCTGAGGGGGTAGGTTCTGTACTTGAGGACAGGGAGACTATATGACCTGGTGAGGAGTTGCTCTCTTCTAGGGGCATGGATGAAATGTGCGGCACTCTCAGTACCAAGGTCTGTACTGGCATGTCCTTTGGCACTAGTGGTTGTCCTGGTTATCCCCTAGATCTGTCCTCCATAGTCACTGTTAACACTGAAGGGTGCAGTCCTGGAACAGGCTTGGTGCCAGCAGGGTCTCATACACTGTAGTCTGCTCCTTTCCTATAGCCCTTTATGCCATGGGAGGCCTGATAGATTTTTTTCCAGAGACTTAGTGTTTTCTGTCCTTATGGAAGGACACCAAGTTCCTCTGGAATCTCTGCCTCTATATTTGTAGCGATTCCTGACGGTGCTGGACTTTGACATTCTAGGTGTTTGTCAGGGTTCCCTCCCCACTCTGAACTCTAGGGTACAGATGTGGGGACCCGCATGAAAGACCCCCTAAGCTTATTTCTACCAGCTTAGGTTAAAAACTTCCCCAAGGCACAAATTCTTCCTTGTCCTTGGAACGGTATCGCTGCCTCCATCAAGTAAGTTAGACAAAGATTTAGGAAAAGGACCACTGGGATTTCCTGTTTCCCCAAAATATCCCCCCAAGTCCCTTCACCCCCTTTCCTGGGGAGGCTTGAGAGTAAACAAGGTGAGCATGGACCAGACCCTTGGGTTTTTAGGACACTAAAAACCCCAACCAGATTCTTTAAAACAGAACTTTTATTATAAAGAAAAAAAAGTAAAAGAAACACCTCTGTAAAATCAGGATGGAAGATAATTTTACAGAGTAATAATTAGATTTAAAACACAGAGGATTCCCCTCTAGGCAAAACTTTAAAGTTACCAAAAAACAGGAATAAACCTTCCTCTTAGCATAGGGAAAATTCACAAGCTAAAACAAAAGATACTCTAACACATTTCCTTACTATTTCTGTAATTTTAGATGTATCATTCAGTAGGAGCTGGATTACTTGCTTGGTCTCTCTCTTTGTCTCCAGAGAGAACAACAACAGCACAAACAAAAACCTCCTACCCACAGATTTGAAAGTATCTTCTTTCCCCATAGGTCCTTCTGGTCAGGTGCCAACTAGGTTAATGGAACTGATTAACCCTTTACAGGTAAAGGAGGGATTTTATGCTACCCTTAGCTGTATTAATAAAAATGTTTGAGCATAAGCTTTCGTGAGCTACAGCTCACTTCATCGGCTGCTACTCTGAAACCTTAGCTGTATGTTTATGACAGTGTTAGTGCCTGTTGTGATGCCAATGATGCCAGTGGCTTTGGTGACGGGGTGACTATGCTGGTTACTTTCTTGGCACAGTATTTTCTGTGCCAGTTTTGGATATAGTCTGTCTACTGATAGAGAGCTGGATGATACTGGCTTGTCCACTAGGAGGATCTTGGAGCTTGTCTCCTCAGGCTCTAGTGAGACCTTCATGGATTATTCCAGAAGGTGGAATTTGAGGCTTCTTGCAACTTCTGCATTCTAGCAGAAAATGACAGGCACACTGGGCATCTGCTAGCTATGTGGGACTCTCCGAGATAGAAGAGGCACTTACTATGCCCATCTTTTAAGGAACTTAATCCATCACAGAATGGATAGGGCTTGAAGCTCACAGGTTTTGAGCATGCCATGTTAAGAAGCCTCTGTCATAAATATAAAGGGAAGGGTAACCACCTTTCTCTGTACAGTGCTATAAAATCCCTCCTGGCCAGAGGCAAAATCCTTTCACCTGTAAAGGATAAGAAGATAAGGTAACCTTGCTGGCAACTGACCCAAAATGACCAATGAGGGGACAAGATACTTTAAAATCTGAAGGGGGTGGAAAAAGGTTTTTGTCTGTCTGTGTGAGACCTTTGCCGGGAACAGATCAAGGATGCAAACCTTCCAACTCCTGTAAAGTTAGTAAGTAATCTAGCTAGAAAATGCGTTAGATTTTCTTTTGTTTAATGGCTGGTAAAATAAGCTGTGCTGGAGGGAATGTGTATTCCTGTTTTTGTGTCTTTTTGTAACTTAAGGTTTTGCCTAGAGGGATTTTCTATGTTTTGAATCTGATTACCCTGATTTTACAGAGGTGGTTCTTTTACTTTTTCTTTAAATAAAATTCTTCTTTTAAGAACCTGATTGATTTTTCATTGTTCTTAAGATCCAAAGGTTTGGGTCTGTACCAATTGGTGAGGATATTAATATCAAACCTTCCCCAGGAAAGGGGGTGTAGGGCTTGGGGGGATATTTTGGGGGATGATGTCTCCCAGTGGTCTCTTTCCCTGTTCTTTGTTTAAATTGCTTGATGATGGCAGCATACTGTTCAAGGACAAGGCAAACGTTGTACCTTGGGCAAGTTTTTAACCTAAGCTGAATAAGCTTAGGGGGTCTTTCATGCAGGTCCCCACATCTGTACCCTAGAGTTCAGAGTGGGGAAGGAACCCTGACAGCCTTGCACAAGGAGGTCTGTAAATGAAGGTGTCCAAGTTTATGTGTGTGTGATGCTCTGTACCTCGGGGAACACCCAGCACCCCCACGTTCATCCTTGTAAAATGACTGTGTGGTATCCAATGCAAAGTTTGTCATGTTGGGTGTCTTCAGAAGGCTCATGATGCACTGAGCATTGTTGTTATAGTGATGTTATAGTAATTGTTACAAAAATGTTATAGGTTATAATTTCATGTATATAGTTATGAGGCTAAAATGTATCCTCATGGCTTAAAATAAGCCCAGGCGAAAGCTCTCCAAGAGCAGAGAGGCAGTTCTCACCTCATCAGGGCAGGTATGAGACAAACCTAGCCCAGCCTCACAGGAACAAAATGATCTGTTCGAGTGAGTCACCCCCATTCCTTTAGTCAGGATGGGACTGTGATGAAGTAATGCTCACCTGACTCTGAAGGAGGAGGAGAAAAGCCAAGAGGGAAGAAAGGACATGGTAAAAGGGAGAGACGTTTGCCATGCTCTCTTTCTCTCTTCCAGCTACATCTATAGAGACACCACACCAAGCAACTGAAGCGCTGATCAAAGGGTAAAGCCTGGCTGAAGAGCAACCAGCCAGCCTGGGGAAAGAAGCATCTAAGTTTGTAAGGGTACTGAAAGTGTTAAAATCAGCTTAGAATGCATTTTGCTTTTATTTCATTTGACCAAAACTGATCTGTTATGCTCTGACGTATAATCACTTAAAATTTATCTTTGTAGTCAATAACTCTGTTTGTTTATTTACCTGAAGCATGTGTTTGGTTGAAGCATGTCAGAAACTCCCCTTGGGATAACAAGCCTGGTACATACCAATTTTTTTGTTAAATTGACGAACTCATATAAAGCTGTAACGTCCAGTGGGCATAACTGGACACTGCAAGACGGAGGTTCCTAAGGTTGTGTCTGGGACCAGAGATATTGGCTAGTTTCATTCAGTAGCACAATCTAAGGAGCAGCTTACATGCCAGAGGCTCCTGGGTTCCCACAGCAGAGGTGGGTAAAGCTGGCTCCCAGAGTCAAGAATTGGAGTGACCTAGTAGATTACCAGTCCAGACAACACCAGAGGGGAACGTCACAAGAAAGTCTAGCTAGTAATAACAATTTTTTAAAAAGTACATCAGAAGCAGGAAGCCTGCTAAACAACCAATGGAGCCACTGGATGATCGAGGTGAGGAGCACTCAAGGATGATAAGGCCATTGTGGAGAAACTAAATGAATTCTTTGCAACAGTCTTCATGGCTGAGGATGTGAGGGAGATTTCCAAACCTGAGCCATTGTTTTTAGGTGACAGATCTGAAGAACTCTCCCAGATTGAGGTATCATTAGAGGAGGTTTTGAAACAAATTGATACATTAAGCAGTAATAAGTCAACAGGACCAGATGGTATTCACCCAAGAATTCTGAAGGAACTCAAATGTGAAATTGCAGAACTACTAACTGTGGTCTGTAACCTATCATTTAAATCAGCATCTGTACCACATGACTGGAGGATAGCTAATGTGATGCCAATTTTTTAAAAGGGCTCCAGAGGTGATCCCTGCAATTACAGGCCTGGAAGTCTGACTATGCTGGTTACTTTCTTGGCACAGTATTTTCTGTGCAAGTTTTGGGTGTAGGCTGTCTACTGACAGCGAGCTGGATGACATTGGTTTGTCCAGTAGGAGGATCTTGGAGCTTGTCAGTACCGGGAAAACTGGTTGAAACTATAATAAAGAACAATATTGTCAGACATAGAGATGAACATAATTTGTTGAGGAAGAGTCAACATGGTTTTAGCAAAGGGAAATCATGCCTCACCAATCTACTAGAATTCTTTGAGGGGGTCAACAAGCATGTGGACCAAGGGGATCCAGCGGATATAGTGTTCTTAGATTTTCAGAAAGCCTTTGACAAGGTCACTCACCAAAGGCTCTTACGCAAATAAGCTGCCATGGGATAAGAGGGAAGGTGCTCTCATGGATTGGTAACTGGTTAAAAGATAGGAAACAAAGAGTAGGTATAAATGGTCAGTTTTCAGAATGGAGAGAGGTAAATAGTGGTGTCCCGCAGGGGTCTGTTCTGGGACCAGTCCTATTCAACATATTCATAAATGATATGGAAAAAGGGATAAACAGTGAGGTGGCAAAATTTGCAGATGATACAAAATTACTAAAGATAGTTAAGACCCAGGCAGATTGCGAAGAGCCACAAAGGGATCTCTCAAAACTGGATGACTGGGCAAAAAAATGGCAGATTAATTTCAATGTTGATAAATGCACATTAGAAAGCATAATCCCAACTATACATATAAAACGATGGGGTCTAAATTAGCTGTTACCACTCAAGAAAGAGATCTTGGAGTCATTGTGGATAGCTCTCTGAAAACATCCACTCAATGTGCAGCGGCAGTCAAAAAAGTGAACAGAATGCTGGAAATAATTAAGAAAGGGCTAGATAATAGGACAGAAAACATCATATTGCCTCTCTATAAATACATGGTACGCCTACATCTTGAACACTGTGTGCAGATGTGGTCGCTCCACCTCGAAAAAGATATACTGGAATTGGAAAAGGTCTAGAAAACAACAACAAAAACTATTAGGGGTATGGAATGGCTTCCATATAAGGAGAGATTAATAAGACTGGGACTTTTCAGCTTGGAAAAGAGACGGCTAAGGGGAGATATGATTGAGGTCTATAAAATCATGACCGGTGTAGAGAAAGTAGATAAGGAAGTGTTGTTTACTACTTCTCATAACACAAGAACTAGGGGTCACCAAATGAAAACTAGGGGTCACACAAATGAAAGGAAGTATTTCTTCACATAACGCACAGTTAACCTGTGGAACTCCTTGACAGAGGATGTTGTGAAGGCCAAGACCATAACAGGGTTCAAAAAAGAACTAGATAAATTCATGGAAAATAGGTCTGTCATAAATATAAAGGGAAGGGTAAACCCCTTTGAAATCCCTCCTGGCCAGGGGAAAGCTCCTCTCACCTGTAAAGGGTTAAGAAGCTAAAGGTAACCTCGCTGGCACCTGACCAAAATGACCAATGAGGAGACAAGATACTTTCAAAAGCTGGGAGGAGGGAGAGAAACAAAGGGTCTGTGTGTCTGTCTATATTCTGTCTTTGCCGGGGATAGACCAGGAATGGAGTCTTAGAACTTTTAGTAAGTAATCTAGCTAGGTACGTGTTAGATTATGATTTCTTTAAATGGCTGAGAAAAGAACTGTGCTGAATAGAATAACTATTTCTGTCTGTGTATCTTTTTTGTAACTTAAGGTTTTGCCTAGAGGGGTTCTCTATGTTTTGAATCTAATTACCCTGTAAGGTATCTACCATCCTGATTTTACAGGGGGAATTTCTTTATTTCTATTTACTTCTATTTTTATTAAAAGTCTTCTTGTAAGAAAACTGAATGCTTTTTCATTGATCTCAGATCCAAGGGTTTGGGTCTGTGGTCACCTATGCAAATTGGTGAGACTTTTTATCCAACATTTCCCAGGAAAGGGGGGGTGCAAGTGTTGGGAGGATTGTTCATTGTTCTTAAGATCCAAGGGTCTGGGTCTGTAGTAACCTAGGCAAATTGGTGAGGCTTTTTACCAAACCTTGTCCAGGAAGTGGGGTGCAAGGTTTTGGGAAGTATTTTGGGGGGAAAGACGCGTCCAAACAGCTCTTCCCCTGTAACCAGTATTAGTTTGGTGGTGGTAGCGGCCAATCCAAGGACAAAGGGTGGAATATTTTGTACCTTGGGGAAGTTTTGACCTAAGCTGGTAAAGATAAGCTTAGGAGGTTTTTCATGCAGGTCCCCACATCTGTACCCTAGAGTTCAGAGTGGGGGAGGAACCTTGACAAGGTCCATCAACGGCTATTAGCCAGGGTGGGCAGGAATGGTGTCCCTACCCTCTGTTTGCCAGAAGCTGGAAATGAGCAACAGGAGATGGATCACTTGATGATTACCTATTCTGTTCATTTCCTCTGGGGCACCTGGCACTGGCCACTGTCAGAAAACAGGATACTGGGCTAGATGGATCTTTGGTCTGACCCAGTAGGGCCATTCTTATGTTCTTATCGATATTGGTCTAGATGGGTCAATATGAACACAGAGGTTGAAGATCAAGACAATTAAAGGAGTTCAGAAGGTCTGCAGAAGGTTTAGCCAAAACTCAGAAGTAGGGGGTCAAACACTTTCCAGGTTCCATCTTGCTGCCACAGGTGGTAAGAGGGAACTCTGGGAGGGGAGCAGCCACCGCCTCACCCTTTATGCCCTCACATGGGAACATGAAGAAGCACAGGATATGTGCCTCGCCTCAGTGCACACAGTTCCTCAAAAAATTCTGGTCTCTCACATGAGGCATATGCATGCATACAGTGGGATACACACTGACACATTCTTGAAGAACAAAACTTCCTTTGGACATGCGTAAACTGTCTGGATTATAAGTGTTTTGGAGAGGGTCTACCTACTGATTTTGGAGTGTAATCAACTTTTGTTCAGTGCTCCCAGCAAACAGTGCTCCCTTATAGGAAGTGGGTCTCAGTTTATAGAAGATATAATTTCTGGGAATCTCTCCATGAGAAATACAAATGAAAAGGTTGCATTGAGTTAACAGTACATTATTGCTTTTTTTTTGTTGATTATTGTTTTCTACTGAATAAACAGTGATTAATAACTCTGAGTTTTGACTTGTCCGCAAGTAGACCTTTAAGTATGAAAAGAATTTTGTGATGACAAGTAATGGGGTTACACCTTGGAACTTATGTCATGAGAAATAATTAATAGTATAGTCTACAACAGCTGTGGTTTTGGGCCTTATTCTCCACTGCATTATTCCAGATTTACAACACTGTAATTCCATGAAATCAAAGGGAGCAGATGGGTGCCAGGCATTTTTGACAATAAGGTCACTTATTTGGGCACTTAACTGAGGAGTTAGGAGCCTATCTTTATGCACCTGTATTTAAAACCTTGGCCCTGTTGTTTAGCATGGAAGTTTAAGGGCAGGTTTAGTGTTACCATTGGTGTCTTGTATAGATTATGCCTGTCCCTGGCAAGAATAATCTGCATGGGGTTTCTGCAAGAGGCAGAGACTGGATAAGATTCTGGTCTCACATTAAGAAAAGGAGTACTTGTGGCACCTTAGAGACTAACCAATTTATTTGAGCATAAGCTTTCGTGAGCTACAGCTCACTCACATTAACACTCCATTTTCAGGCTAATGCACATCTGCGTGTGCCCTTAAAATCAAATTCGGCCATTAACTTGTTCCCTAATGAACACATAGAAAGGACTATACAGTGTCATCACAAGCTATATTACTACAGTATGTCACATATAACATCATGGGAAATTTTTTTATATAAAATCTCATAACAAAATTAAAATATTTAATTTTTCTAAATTAACTGCTCAACTGCTAAATAATTTAAGTATTGGAAATAAAAAACACATCAGGCGATGTCCCAGGTAAGCACTAATATTCCAAAGGATATTTATTATGGGACAAATCCCAGTTCAAGAAGACCCCTGCAATGCTCTGAGCACCATTTAAAAGTCCCAAGTTAAGGGTTTAAGTGTGGAATAAGGGTTCACAGAGCCTTGCATAGGTCATCCACATTGGAGTGAATTTCATCCAAACTAGCGTTGATACTTTCAGGTTTTAATAAAAAATTGTTGAAATTTCATAACAAGCAATTTGAACTCACAGCTCCGAAGGCAACAGAAAGCATGGTTTGCATTTTGGCATCTTCCCTGGATCCAACGACTCCTTTTTTATAAAGTAAAGCACTGCCGGCTAGTGTCCAGAACTTCATGTGTTTTACCCCAGCAGATACAAACTGAGTGTCTGAATCTGGGCGGAACTCTACAACAAATATTCTCTCCAGATGTCCTCCTCTGCTAGCCACTTTAGCCCCTGTTTTAAATTAAGAAGACATTAAAAACAATGCTAAAGTTACCTGCAAAATTAATCTTCCATGTGCTTTTATAAAAATAAGTTGACTGGTGCTACTGGATAACTTAGGGCACTACTTTCCAGACACCAAAGGATGAGTCCCTGTTCAGGAAAAGAAATAAACACACCCACCTTGCACCATTGCTTAATTTATCTTAATTTATACATCTTGCAAGCCCCCTGACCCTGGCTAACCCTTCACAACACCCACACTTAGGAAACGTTGATGTGCGGACAAATGGATCCTACTTTCAAAATTCTTTGGCTCTGGGTACATGCAGTGTATGCATACCAATAGTGGAATACACATAGGGATCAGTACTCAAAGAAGAACACCAGTTTAGGGGCCACTCTACCTTGATAGTATGAGCCATGCCATGAACTGCTAACTGCAAGCATGCCAGGTCAAAACACTAAAAAATACAATCAGAACCATTTGAGACATGGCCCCTTTAAGACTGCAGTACCTATAAGTCAAATGCAATTAAAACTTTGGGGTTTAAGGGTTTTAGTCCATACCAAATACAAAGAAAATACTTTTTAATATCAGGCTTGTGGAGAAGAACCTCATAGGGATGGATATGCAGGAGCACTGTTCCCTCTAAGCTGTGCTGGTGTGCGTGTGCACATAGATCCTAAACCCCGTGCACACAGCGAAACACCGCACGCACAAAAATTTGCACAGAAGCACAACGATTTGCACAGAAGAAATTTTCTGAGCACACGGCCTGTCAAAAATTAGAGGGAACATTGTGCAGGAATGGGAAAAATAGTGGCAGGATGAGTGAATTGCCCTGGTTGTGAGTGATTACATACAGACTCTCAGCCTGATGGGAATTATTATCACTGATCTACTTACTGCATGGTTGAAAACTAAATCTTATGGATCCATTAAGATCACTGAACCATTGCGTCTCCTGACCTGGTCAGTCTGACAGATACAGGAATTTCCTTCAATATTTATGTGAGATCTTATTGAATTAAGTTTAAATAGCTTTTGAGTCTATTGGATTATAAATACAAAGTTTATATATTATTGTGGGATTGTATGTAACTTCTCTAGGGAGGAGAGCTGGACAATATAAACCCTAAGAAGTGTTACAAGCTTCAAAGAACTAGAATAGATTCTACTTAATAGGAACCAACTATTGACACCTTATTAATTAGTTGACAAGTTGTCAAGATACTGACAACTTCCAATTCACAGCAACATTTTGCCGGGAACAAATCTTGTCCTATTGACTTTAATGGTAATGGGATTTGGATATTGGCAATGGCGGGCCTCTTAGTAACAATATTTTTTGGAAGATAGGAGCAGTGCTTCCTTCTGGGGCTGCAGCCCCACAAACCTGCCTGCGCACAGAGACTGCACAGGAAGTAAAGGGCTGTGGGCTTGGAGAGGAGGCTGTGGGCAGGGCAGTAGCATAGAGGGGGCTGCAGCCCAGGTGCTGGAGCTGCACAGTACATCTCCAAGCTGTGTCCTGCCAAGGAGGGAGGGAGGGGAAGGCTGCACCAAAGGAAGGATGTGCTGAGCCCCAAACCCCGCACAGTGTAGGAAGTATGGAGCCCCCAGCTCCCCATGTCTCTGTAGAAAGCCCCAGCATCTGGGCTGCAGGTCCCCCTCACTGCTGCTGCCCTGCCTGCAGGCAGGCTTGCAAGGCTCCAGCCAGGGAAGACATGTCCCAGAACTTCCTTTCCTGACTAAAGCCCCACAAATCTTCTGTCTGCATATTAGCAACTGCTGGAATTGCAGTTTTTTGCTGGCAAATGAGGGGTTACTGAGGGGAGAGGAATCATTTTTTTAAACAATACTCCAGACAAGAAGGAACTTTTGGGACAATGTTAAATGGGTGTTCTAGGAAATACCCGGAGGGAGAGGAATGCATATTCCCACCTCGGGACTCAACCTTGTTTGAGGCTTTGCCCTGAGGAGAGAACCATTGTCTGACTGATTCAGTCTCTGAAGATCAAAGACCCAAACAGTCTAAAGGCCAACCTATGCATAGGTGTTCTTGTTCTGAGCAAAATGCTGTTATGAACTTGAAAACACAGAAAACCCCCGTGTGGGGTTTGAAGGACTGATCACCTACTAGAGCCCTTGCTGGAGCAGGGGGTAAGCTTATTAGCATGTGTGTAGGTTTGTTTATTGTTTTTAGTATATTTTATATGTAAAACTTTCATTTTATGAATAAATGTGCTTGCTTAGCTGTGTGGTAACTTACAACTGTGGTAATTATTCTGTTTATAGCCTCTGGAGAGAAAGCAAAGTTCAGACACAGGCCTTTTTAGGTAGTTTGGCTTGCTGGGGAACTCACAGTATAGGCAGGGAACTGTGCAGCTGAGGAAAACCCTGGTCAGAAGGGAGAGAGACATGGGTCTCTGCCCAAGAGAGCTGAGGCGCTGGGAGCCTAAGTGGTTGCCCTTGCTGGACCATGTTAAAAAATACAGGTGCAGTTGCCCTGAACTGTGACATTCTGGAGCACCATTAATTAAGCCATACAGGAGCCTCACTCCATAATAAATGAAGGAATCAACAATTTCTAGTGTATGGTCTTCTCCTAGAGCTAAGATCAGAAGGCCAGTAGTTTCTTGTGCAGTGAGTGGCAAAGAGATCCATTTTCCACATCTCTCACTGGAAGATCTGACGAAAACTTCCCTGATTTAAGGACCACTAATGAGGTTCTATTAATTACTGAGAGAGTCTGCAGTCACATTCTCCTTCTCTGCTAGATAAGTGGAAACCAGGAATTGTATTACAGAACAGAGCCCTCTCCCACACCTATTGGGTTTCTTGACACATGATGTACAGGGCCAGCTCCAGGCACCAGCTTTCCAAGCAGGTGCTTGGGGCGGCATTTAGAATGGGTCAGCAGTCAGTGTCCCACAGCAGCAATTCGGCAGCAGCTCCACTGCCCTTCCCGCTGCGGCAGCTTTTGGTGGCAGCTCCGCCGCTGTAGTGGCGGTGGCAATTCGGCGGCGGCTGCTTGGGGCGGCAAAATCGGGAGAGCTGCCCCTGATGATGTATATCCTTGTATATGTATATCCTTGTATAAGCTAAATTTCACCTTGATGATAGTTATATGAATTTATTGAAGATAGAATGGACCACTTAGTACAGAAGAGTTGTCGTCTGATTTATCTGTGTCACACATGGGGCTAATCACAAAGTCTTGACGGACAAAGTAAATAATTGCAAAAAATAAAGAGCTGGGGCTCTAGATTTACCTTCTTGCCACCTCCACACAGTGATAGTATGTTCTGGATCAACTCCTACTGACACCAGAAGTTTGCCAGTAGCACTGAAGTTAATATAGTTGACCCCTTTGGCATGGAAGCAGCGCAGCATAGAAAGACTCTGCTTATTCATAGCATCCCATACATGAATAGAAGGAGTTGTACCTTAATGCAAAGATATGCATTAAAATGGAATTAGTTCAATTTGTGAAGGCTTCAATATAAAATAAGCATTTTCAAGAACGGCATTTAAACAGACATTTAAAAACATTTTTTAAAAGATTAAGAACCACACAACTCAAAAAAAAAAAAAAGAAGCTTGTAATAGCTTATGAAACATAGGAGAAAATTACTGTAGTTCATGAAATAAGACAAATTCTAAATGATCAACAAAACACTCATGGAGAGCCTCATGCAAAATAAACTGTCTGTAGATGTTTTTACTTGTATCTGCAATTCACACAGATACAACCAGGTAACATGAAACTTTTACATAATTGCATTGATTAGAACTCACAAAACAGCCTTACCTGGAAATTCTGTTATGTCACCTGCATTGTGAGAGCAACAGCAAATGAGGAAGAACCAAGGGAAAACGATAGCTGAAATAAGTCATGTTTCTAATGCTGAACTCAGCATCAGCACCAGAAGGAAGCACAAAATTAAAAATTTGAAAATGGATATGGATTAAATAAACAAAATAAAAAAGCAGGAATATCATTGATGTTCTTTAGGAACACTGTCTTTTATACACAAATATAAAACGATAACCAACAATATTGATTGCTTTTCCTGTTTTAATTAAGGCATTTAATGCTAGAGCTATGCAGGCTTTTTTACATTAAGTGATTTTTACACTAAAATGTGTCGATATTTTATGTAGGATATTGACTAAAAGTCAGACACACTGATTTTATGGGTTCTTTAAACAATGACAGAAAAGAAGAAAGGAGCTGTTCTGCAAAATTTGTTTTTTTCATGCCATCCCATCACAGGAATCTAGTTGAGAAAAATGTACATGTATTTTATTCTAAGGAACATGTGAGTATAACAGTTCCTAAACATATTTTTAAAGGGCTTGGAAAAAGTATGCAATTTGGGTTCTATTTCAAAATTTAGGACATGATAGTATAAGCTATCTCCAAGATACTATGAATGAATGTTTTCCAAATATAAGAAATTGAAAGTTAGGTTCCAATCCTGTAAGGGTATATACTCAAATGAGTAGTCCTAATGAAGTCATGGGCAAGGGTTACTCTGATGAGAGTTCCATGAAAATGCCCTTTTGACCCCAAATATCAGAAAAGCAATATAGGGTGAGATTCTCCTTTCACTTAAACTGGTGACTTCAGTTGGACTACTCACATGAGTAAAATTACACACAAGCTTAAATCTTTGTAGGACTGAGCTCTACTTTAGCATTGTTGCATGAACTACAGAGTCAACTATTCTGTCAGATGAGATCTTAAGTTAAACACACGATGCTTTCTGTGGGCATTAAAGATTCCACTGCACTTTTTGTAAATGTTCTTATATTTCTCTTATCCTCAATGTTGTGCAGCATGCTGTGCTGTGGTTCACTCCAGAAGTGAATGCATTTCAGAGAGCTCATATATAGCTAGTGTGTAATGAACTTTGGGACCCTTCAGGATAAAAAGTGTTATATACATGTAAATTATTATTATAGAATATTATTAATGAATTTAACTGGACACTGTGGAATCACCTGAATGAGATAGAGGCAGACAGAGTGAGAACAATAGGGAAAAGGCATTTTTCTTTTTAAATGTTATAAAAACCCTGAGAATAAGAAGGCAACAGCAAACAGAATGTGTCTGTTTTTTGCTGAACTGTTTTCCCCTAAAGTATAAAATAACATTTGCTCCTGTCCTGAAACCTTTTTATTTTGAGTTTTAGCCCAGGATGCATTTACAGGCAAGTTCTAATCTTCTATAAATAGCATGTGAATTTTAATAACAAAACAATGAATAAAGAAACTGCAAAATCTTCCTTTGCAATAGCACACTAGGTACTCTTTTGACAGAAGTAAAAAACTGTAAAAGTTTTTTTGAATATTTTTCCTAATATTAATATTTGAACTTGAATTTCAAATAAGGCTAATAGATAGCTAAATATATTTTCCCTACCTTTGAGCCTGCTCAATAACCAAATTTGTATTAATTTCAATGAGAACTGATCATGCTCAGAACCTCACAACTGATAAGGACAATTTGTCAAGGTGTTGATATACTGACATTTCCCTGTCTCACTGTTAAGTTTCATTAGTATAAAAGTTATGGGTTTGAGTCTTCTCTCACTTACTGTGGTGTAAAATCAGGAATAACTGTGCAAATTTCAGTGGGGTTACTTACAGCAGTGTTAAATCAGCTTAAGTGAAAAGGGAAATCAGACCCTATTTTTCTATCTTGAAGCTTGCATCTGAAGGGCCTTGATCATGCAGCTCTTAGTCCTGTGAGTAACCCATTGGAACCACTCATGTGAGTAAAGATTACTCACATAAGTATGATTTCAGAATTGGGCCTTAGGAGCTCAAACTGTTTTTTACTACTAAAGGGAGTTCATTGCAGTTTTCTCTTATTCTGCTTCACTTTCTGAGGTTTTATGAAGGTGGTTTCATTGTAATGCTTTCATTGTTCAGTAATGTCTTTGTTATACTACAGAACAGTGGCTTGGTGGGAGCAGTCCTATTCAATTTTTTTTCTTTTTCACATTATTATAACACATGATGTCCCATGATCTAAAATTCAGTGGCTCACAATCAGAGATGACAGACAGATTTAAATAATAAGAAAATGCCAAAAGTTGGTGATTTCATTAAGAGTGAAAGGATAATCTGGGGAAAGTAACTCTGATAATTCCCAGATTCCTAAATATGAACGCACCCAGCCCCAATTAATCAGTCCCCCTGATAAATTTTAAGTAATACTTTGTTAATATGGAGAATCGCTTACCAATCTGACTGGTAGCCACAACGTTTTTATATTTCGGGTGCTGGTTCACAGTGAGGCAGAGAATATCATCAGTATGCTCCAGGTAGAAACTCTGACTTCCTAAGAAAATTCAATTACGTTTTTATTAAAAATAGTATTTCAGCAATGGCAGTGAAGAATTTTTCTAACAATCTATTGCTATGGGCCACACTAAATGATCAAGGGAAGGGATGGAAGGCAGGGCAATCATTACTTAAAATACAGCACAAACCTGCTATAAACAGAGTTTTAAAACTGTTCACAAAAAGGCTGTTTGCTCTTTTTCAAATAGTTACAACCAGGGATGACTAGGGAGCAGCCAAGGCAAGGACAGGGCAAGGACAAAGGTGAACAATGCATAACTCAGATCTCTCTCTTAAGTGGAAAAACCTGTGAGAGGGGGTCAGAGGAACACTAAAGCTTTGTGAAGTTCATTTAGCAAATTATCCCCTCAAGGATGGAGAGGGAAAACAGTGTAGATAGGATAATGCCTCCCAACCCCACAGATACTGGGGATGCACTGGAAAGGACATTCCCAAAGTGATGGAGACACAATGGCTCAGATGGCACTCCTTTCTTCCTAGCAGGAAGATCCTTAGGATGTACTGCTGAAATTATCTTGGTTCCCTCTAGCTACTCAGTAGCAGTTACAGACTGGGGCCTTGTCTGCACTACAGAATTTTGTTGACAAAACAGTGGAGGTATACACACTATAATGCTCCTTCCACTGACAAAACTCTCCTGCTTTTCCAACAAAATAAAACTACCTCAACGAGAGGTATAGAGCTTTTTGTGGAAAAGTTACATCGACAAAGTGTCAGTGTATACACTGCGCTTGGCTATATTGCTGTAAATGGCCTTCAGGAGGTGTCCCACAATGCCCACCCTGACCATGCTGGTCAGCAGTTTGATCATACACCCCTGCCCCTCTAAAGGCCTGGGAATTTTTAAAATTCCACTACCTGTTTGCTTGGCATGGACAGCTCACATCACAACTTCCCAGCTGACTATGGTCTACACAGAAAACACTGTCCTGTTTGGAGCACACCTGAGTTGTTGGATCTGCTGGTACTGTGGGGAGAGAAGGGTGTGCAGTCCCAGCTCTATTCCAGCCATAGGAACTTTCATACCTATGGTCAGATTTCTCATGGCTTGTTGAATAAAGGCTAGAAACAGGAAACACATCAGTGCTGTGCAAAGATAAATGAGCTGGGGCAGGCGGACCAGAAGGCAAGGGGGTCAAACTGTTGCTCTGGTACTGTGCTGAAGACCTGCCACGCAGTCGTTTCCCCAGGAATTGAAATTAGGGGGGGTGTTCGAATTTATGGGGGTGTGTGTGTCAGGGCTGATGAGGGGTGACACTGTGAGGGTGAAGGTGGGCTGTATGGCATCATAGTAAAAACTGAAAAATGTTTCATGACCATTTTATTAGATTTAATACAAATTAAAGTTGGCTACTCAAGCCTTCTATGAAGCACTATGTCTACATCCTTCTTGGTTTCTTGTTATAATTTTTCAGAACTCTGTTAAAGAACTTCTTGAATGCAATGCGTTCATCTTTGGTGGCTTCTCATGAGTCCGGTACTTCCATTCCTTCAATTGATATACTCATTAGTTCATTCACATGATCAGGCAGAGGGTGACTTCTTTCAGAACACAAAATTCTATTCAATGATGAAAAAGAACGCTCAACTGCAGCTATTGTGACTGGGAGTAGCAAGAGATGAATTCCTACTTCTTTCATCCCAGGAAACAGAACACAAAGATCAGGTCGAGCCACTAGTGATGATAAAAAAGAAGTTGAAGTCAAATCTTCATTCATTCGTCATATGATATTCCACTCTGTGTTCAAATTCTCTATTCTGTCCTGATCACATGGCAGGCCCATTGCCGGTAGTGCCTCATTCCACTCACCTGTTGGTGTTGTATAGGACAGGCATCTGTAAAAGTTACCTAGAGGTTGAGTAGAGTCTAGAAGTCGCTGTTGTAGATTTTTAAGAATCAAGTCTGTGTATTTTTTCAGTTGTCTTAACAAACACTTCTTGTCTTCTTCACTTAAGGATTCAATATAAATGCCTTCATTAGTCAACTTCTGGACTGAAGTCTTTGCTTCTTCCAGTACTTTTTCAATGGATAGCTCTCTGATTGATCCAAATGTAGCTTCTATTGTTGGACAAAGATCTACTACTGTTGTAGCAGATGCCTGGATGGCACTGTTTAATGACCCAAGTGGTTTCAACAGTAGACTTACAAGATAGAGAGTGGCAATAGTCTTCTCTAAACGTAGTAGCAAAAGTAATCCACCAGCCTCGCTACTTAGATCCATCTCATCTTGGTAGATACTTTCCAAAGCCAGTAATAATGGATGGAGTAATTTTAAGACAACAGCCAAGGATCACTCATGAGAAAGCCAGGGGGTTTTCCCAGGTTGGACTAATTTGAACTTCAGTCCCAGTGTACCTTCTATATTTTCCAAGATATTCAGTCTTTTTGGACTCATGCTGAAAAAATAACATAATGAAGACATTAAACTTATAGCTTTTTAAATGTCTTTTTAAGATTCTGCAGCTCCTACTAGTGCTAGTTGGAGTAGATGGCCTCTGCAGTGTGCAAAGGAGAGATTAGGGTTACACTTTTCTCTGAGCAAAGCTTGTACTCCACCATGTCTTCCAGAGAAGTTTGTAGCTCCATCAAATGCACAAGCAGCCATCTGTTTGGGGTCCAACTGACAAGCATTTAACTCTTCAAAGATGTGGGTTGTCACAGATGCAGCCGATGTGTCTTCTATAATTTGAACATCTAGAAATGCATCTACTGGCCTACCCCTGATATCAAAATAACATACACAAGGACTTAATACTTGATGCCAATTTGCATCGGTGCATTCATTAGCCATGTATGCAATTTTTTTGAATGTGGTGAGAGAGAGAGTTCTTCACTTTTTCAACTGTTGAGTCTTTCACTGTTGCACCGCATGCTTCTAGCCAGTCAGTTGAGTTTCTTGCAGAAAGATAGTGAGCATTTGCTGGTCTTGTTCGGAACCAGTGTTCAACTTCAGGATGAACAAGTGACAATGCACTTAACATTGGCCTCCAGTTTGTGGTGTGTGGTATCTCTTGCTTAAATAGAAAGTAGGATGCCACAGCCATGTTTGTTCGCATGAATTGTGTTGTGTCTCCAGTATTCTTAACAGCCTCATTAAGTACTTCTAAAATTGGCTTTGAAAGTGGGCTTATAAAGCTTTCTGTATGTTGATGCACTCCAGAGACCTGTGTTGAAAGCTTATAAAGCTTTCTGTATGTTGATGCACTACAGAACTGTGTTGCTCAAGTGATAGATTTTGGCTGGGATTGGGTTACAAATCACTTGAATGTGGGTGGGGGGGGATGAAATGTTGTTGTTCTTATTGTACGAGTAAAGGGCAGTAGAACTGTACTTAGCCTGTGCTGATTGAGGGCATCAAGAGAGAGGGTGGGGACCTGTCCCTCTCCACTGTTTAAAGACAGAGCTGATTAGGCTTCATAGATAGTCTTTTGTTCTGTTTAGTGACCACTGCAGCTGAAATCACTGATAATCAGGTCTACGTGCTTAGTCCTGCTGTGGGGACAGTGTTTCTGTGGAAGACACAGCCCAGACTGCACTAGTGAGGTTCCCCCACTGAGAGCTCAGCTGAAATCACTGAGAGCTGGGTGGAACCTCAAGAAACCAACTTGCAGAGGTCACAGTGGCAGTTGGCAGCCGGAGGTGACTGCGCAGGGCCATTGGCAACAGAGTGGTGGAGTGAACTGTGGCACAACAAACAGCAGTGGCCAGAGCGAACAGTGAGCAGCTGGAGGAACGAGCAAGGTGCCTGCTTGCCCTCCACCTGGGAGGTGTACTCACGTGAAAGCTCCTCTGAACTCTGAGTCTCCACTGACCAAGGACAACACCAGTGAGTGGGGTACGGTGGAAGGAAAAGTGAGGGGCATATTAAATAAACATTTGTTTGTTGGACTATATTTTAGTGATTTTGCTCTAGAATGCTAGATTTGTGACTGGGAATGGAAACTTATATAAATATGTTTTCTAGTCGGCCAAGATTTTTAAAATGCATTATTTGCCAAGGTTGTTATCTCACATCATTGCTATCTTGAGAGGTCATTATGTTGGGGAGTTTCTGTACTAAACATTTTTATTATTATAATTAATTTTTACATAAGAATGGTCATACTGGGTCAGACAGTGGTCCATATAGCCCAGTATCCTGTCTTCCGACAGTGGTCAAGGCCAGGTGCTTCAGAGGGAATGAACAGAACAGGTAATCATCAAGTGATCCATCCACTGTTGCCCATTCCCAGCTTCTGGCAAACAGGCTAGGGACACTCAGAGCATGGCTAATAGCCACTGATGGACCTATTCTCCAGGAATTTATCTAGTTCTTTTTTAAATCCTGTTATAGTTTTGGTCTTCCCAGCATCCCCTGGCAAAGAGTTCCACGGGTTGACTTTATGTTGTGTGAAGAAGTACTTCCTTTTGTTTTTTTAACACCTGTTGCCTATTAATTTCATTGGATGACTGCTAGTTCTTGTGTTATGTGAAGGATTAAATAACATTTCATTATTCACTTTCTTCATACCAGTCAAGATTTTATAGACCTCTATCATATCCCCCCTTAGTTGTCTCTTTTCTAAGCTGAAAATTCCCAGTCATTTTAATCTCTCCTCCTGTTTCATACTCCTAATCATTTTAGTTGCCCATCATTGTACCTTTTCCAATTCCAATATATCTTTTTTTGGGATGGGGTGACCAGATCTGCACACAGTATTCAAGGTGTGCATGTACCATGGATTTATATAGAGGCAATATGATATTTTCTGTCTTATTATCTATCCCTTTCTTAATGATTCCCAACATTCTGTTTGCTTTTTTGACTGCCGCTGCAGTGGATGTTTTCAGAGAACTATCCACAATGACTCCAAGATCTCTTTCTTGAGTGGTAATAGCTAATTCAGACTCCATCATTTTGTATGTATAGCTGAGATCGTTTTCCAATGTGTATTACTTTGCATTTATCAACCTTGAATTTCATCTGCCATTTTGTTGCTCAGTCACCCAGTTTTGTGAGATCCCTTTGTAACTCTTTGCAGTCTGCCTGGGACTTAACTATCTTGAATAGTTTTGTATCATCTGCAAATTTTGCCACCTCACTGTTTACCCATTTTTCCAGATCATTTATGAATATGTTGAACAGTAATGGTCCCACTACCGACCCCTCAGGGATACCACTATTTATCTCTCTCCATTCTGAAAACTGATAATTTATTCCTACCCTTTGTTTCCCATCTTTTAACCAGTTACTTATCCATGAGAGGACTTCCCTCTTATCCCATGATGGCTTACTTTTCAAAAGTCAATTTAAATTAAATACATTTTTTTAAAATTTATATTTTTTTAGAAATCTAGACCTGTTATGTGTTTTGGTGTAACTTGCATTATCCTTATGTTAAATTTGCATTATCCTAACAAAACATTTACTTTATTCATATCTCTTTTATATGTTGCAGGTCAAAGTGAAAATGAAAAGACAAAAACCCAACAATTTTTCCACTCAAAGGCCTCAAAACCTAACCAAGGTGAAGAATACATCAAGAACCAAGAATATATCAACATGGCATCTTAAGGTTCAAGTGGTATCTCTACATCCGACCAGCCCGAAGCACAAATACAGCTACCTACTGAAGAAGCAGTGTCTCCAAAACCTAAAGGCATTCCCGATGTTTGTCGGTCAAAGTGTTCCCGTTTATTGAAGTTACAAAAGATGGCTACTGGTGCTCCTCTTGTAAAAAAGCTTATGAAGAAGGAAAGCTTCCCAATGCTATAATTGGTAAAAGTGGAGCAGCTTGGTTTGTCATACTGATCATCAAAGCCGATGCTGACAAACTACGTGAAAAGGCTGCAAAATTGTTTGCTGGATACTTAGGTAGATTAGGTGTGAATGTAAATGCAATCTGGTCCTGAAGCCTTTCCCCCCAGCCCCAGCTCATTGCTAGCTGTCAGGGAGAGCTCATTTAGACTTTGCTTACAAATCATCATTTGAAATTATTAGGTTGGCCAACATCACCGAAATGAATGCACTGACATTGTCATAAAAAAGAACAGCTGTATAAGGAAGCTAGTCCATGTTCATACTTTTCAAATCTATTATACTTTTTCAGATACACGTATTTTATCATACACTGTATATGCTTTTAAAATGTGTATTAATGTTTCAAATTTCCAAACAGTCACTAAATTGGCATGTAACTAGTTCACAAAACTGGGGGTGGGGGTGTTGGGGAAATTCGTGGGGGGTGTAGGGAAATCACAGTTGGATGCTCGGATCCTCGGCAGTGACCCCACCTCCACCACCAAGAGACCCAGGATACTTTGGGGGGGGTAGGGGGCTGGAGACAGTGGACAGTTGACTCAATGCTGAGGATGAAGCGGTGGAAGAGGAGGTCGAGTTGGAAAACAAGATGGGACAGGTGACAGGCTTGTTCGGTACTATGGTGAGCCTGGACCTCTTCTAGATCCAGGAGGGTTTGAGCCAGTCCAGCACTCCATTTATGGTGCACATGATGCAGGAGAGCGGAGCTGTGGTAACTGGTCTTTTTGAGTTGATGCTGCTCAGTTACATGAGGTAGAGCTTTGCTTTGTTATATGATAGAAGTGGGTTAAGGGATAGAAATGTACAAGACTAGATGCGCTTGCACATTCCCCTATGCAGCTATGCAGTAGGATGGAACATGTATTAATGCACACTGAGATTTCACGGGAATCCTGCAGAGAGATCTCTAGGACACTTTTCTGGAGGTACTTGCCAATCCTCTGTTGAAGGTTCCCTGGCAGAGCTGCTTTGTTCCTTCCCCCAATATGGGAAACTTTCCCGTGCCAATTGGCAATCACCTGTGCAGGGACTGAAGCAGCCACAATGAGCAGCTTATGGACCCAGTCTGAAGCCGCATGCATGCAGGAGATGCACCCTTGCTTACCCTCAGGACTGGCTTCAGTGACCCTGCCTGTGGAAAATGGTGGCAGAATTTGTAATTTTATCCCAATGCCTTGCAGTGATCCCCTTAAAAAACCACCTAGACCCTTTGCCCCATCTTGAGCACACACCCCTCCCCCCACCGCCGGGTGAACTCACTATGTTTATGGTGTTCACCGAGCTGTGTGCTTGCCAAGGGACAGTGAGAAACTGATTCATATTTTAAAAGAGGTGTATTTTACTGTAATGATTCAATGCTGCAATAACCATCATGGTTCTGTTTCTTGTGCTTCTGCAGATGTGACCTTCAAGGAACCCCCTACACACCGGTGGAGTGCCTCTGCCAGATAAGGAGGACATGTTTTGAGAGGTGCACCAATCCTCAGACGCCAAAAACAAGAACACAGGGCATGGAGAGGGACTTGAAATGAAAATTAGAAACTAGAAGGCAGGGCAGTAAGGAGAGCCAGGAGCAAATTTTAATGGGCCAGGCATAGATAATAAAAGTGATGGAGGAGCAAATGGAGATGTTGAAGTCCCTAATCACACTACAGGCAGAATACATGCATGCTCACCCCTCTCCCCCACAGCTGATACGGCACTGCTTGCCATGCCCTCCCCAAACTGCTCCCACCCATTCTTTGCATCTTCCTGGCCCGTCTCAATACCACATTCACTCCACCCCTTCAGACAGCTTCCAAAATGATTGCTTGAGTTATACACAGCTATTAGAGCCTATATCAGGACACTGCCCTTCACTGTTATCTCTCTTTACACCAAGCGTTTTGTGTGTGTTGTTAATTGGCTTTTAATAAAAACATACTCTCTGAAAGATAATCTTTATTTGTGTCCTACACACGGTGGTTGCTGCTGGAATTAATATACAGTGGCAATTGGAACACTTGCAGACTACAAATTATGGTCAGGAATCATCAAAACTTTCATGCAAGGCAGCATGTTAACAAAGCATGGCAAAGTGCTGTATAAAAAGATTTACATTATTGGTGCTCATTGTCAAAATGGTGCCTCAAAGCCTCCTTGATTCAAATAGCCTCCTGTTGTGCCCCTCTAATAGCCTTGGTATCCGGCTGCTCAAAATCAGCTGCCAGGTAATCTGCCTCCGTGCTCCATCCTGGGGGAAACTTTTTACTCTTAGTGTCACAATATTATGGAGCACACAGCAGGCTGCTATGACCATGGGAATATCTTCCCCATTTAGATCAAATCTGCCATAAAGGCAGCCCCAGTGTGCTTTTTAATCTGTCAAACGTACATTCAATGGTCATTCTGTACCTGCTCAGCCTATTGTTGAAGTGCTCCTTGCTTCTGTCCAGGTTTCCCATGTAAGGCTTCATGAGCCACGGGAGTAAGGGGTATGCTGGGTCTCCCAGGATCACTATGGGCATTTCAACATCCCCCATTGGAATCTTCTGGTTTGGAAAGAAAGTTCCTGCTTGCAGCTTTCTATACAGGCCAGTGTTCCTGAAGATGTATGAGTCATGCACCTTTCCCTGACCACCCTGTGTTGATGTCAATGAAACGACCACAGTGATCCACAGGCACCTGCACTACAATAAAGAAGTACCCCTTTCTATAGATGTACTCCGTCACAAGATGGTCCAGGGCCACGATTGGGATATGCTAGTCCTCTATCACACCACCGCAGTCAGGGAATCCATTGCGGTAAAGCAATCCACTATTTCACATACATTGTCAAGAGTCACAGTCCTTTGTAGCAGGATGTGATTAATGGCCCTGCACACTTGTGTTAACAGAACCCCAACGTTGGGCTTCCAGACTCCAAACCGATACGTGACTGACTGGTAGCAGTCTGGAGTTGCCAGCTTCCACACAGTGATTGCCATGCACTTCTCCACCGAGAGGGCTGCTATCATTTTGGTGTCCTTGTGCCGCAGTGCTGGGGCGAGCTCCACACACAGTTCCAGGAACGTGGCTTTCCGCATCCGAAAGTTCTGCAGCCACCTCTCATCATCCCAGACTTGCACAGTGACGCAATCCCACCACTCTGTGCTTGTTTCCTGAGCCCAAAAGCGATGGTCCACCATGTGCAGTTGCCCCATCAATCCAAAAGTGGTGTTTCTTTCCATGGCACACAGCAGATGAAGCATCTCAAATGCCTATTCAGATTGGGTGCTCATGATATACTGCATGAGCATCCACAATGTGTTCATAACAGTAACCCCAACAGTAGAGAGCAGTGCAGGATCCATCCTTCCAGGTAGGTATGGCAGGTGCACAGTAATCAGGGACCACTAAAAATGGCATGAAATGCAGTCGGAAGCCCACGAAATGATGGGACAGAAAAAACATTGAGCCCACTCCCATGATGCACTGTGATCCACTCCATCTTCCCACAACTCCTAGCTGCAGAAGGTGGTGAGTAGCACAGTGGGATAGCTATCCACAGTGCACTGCTCTCACTGTCAATGCTAGCGCACCAAATGCGGATGTGCTCCACAGACAGAAGGAACATTGTGTGAACATGCACAAGCAATGTAATTATATAGTTTTTTTATTGTTGGTGTAACTTGTGTCGACAAAACTCTCGTGTAGACAAGGCCTGGGACTGAGAGGGAGTAAATACAGCTAAGAGCAGTATTAACTCCCAAGTGTATTTCTCCATGGAAATCTGGGGGATATGGAAGGGTTGGGGCTGGTGCTTAATTTGTGCCAGGGCTTGCCAAGGCTGAGCCCCGGCACCTCTAGGCTTGGCAGTTCATAGTCCCAGCACCTCTGAGCTTGCCGTGTCAGTTATGAAAGTAAAAAAATTGCTTGAACCTTGGAATCTGATTGCTTGAGCCCCAGCAACTCTTTCATTACAAATTAAGCACTGGTTGGGGCTGTGGAGCATGGCCAGACTTCTCCTTGCTCCTCCTCCTCCTCCTCCTGTTGTTATATGAAGAGAAGGTTGTGTTCTTAGCCTCTCCAAAACACAGCATACACACATTGTGCAAACGGGATGTGATTGTGTTAAAAAAGTAAAATGATACAACAGGTTGGGAGGACTGAGAACTGTTCAGCCCTAGGGTTACCACATGTCTTGGTTTTCCCAGACATTGCCTCTTTTTTGAGCTTCCTTTCTCTCTCTGGGTGGATTTTTCAAACAACAGGAAATATCCAGGACATCTGCAGAGCAGACAAGCTGCAGCTCAGAAAGTGCCCCGGTAGGTCCGCTCTTTGATTGTTTCCTCCCCTGCATCCACAGCTGA
Organism: Eretmochelys imbricata; assembly: GCF_965152235.1. NCBI lineage: Eukaryota > Metazoa > Chordata > Testudines > Cheloniidae > Eretmochelys > Eretmochelys imbricata. The sequence continues at coordinate 185,905,431 of NC_135574.1, read as the reverse complement.
TTGGTCCACTCTCCTGAAAGCCACAGCTGCTGTATCCCACCCACCCAGGCCCCAGTTCCCATCCTTGGAGTGGGGGGGTCTTGCAGGAATGTGGTGATTGATGTCTGGTGCTGTGTCCTGAGCTTGTGCTAGCCACCTTGCCACCATGTCAGGGCATGACATTGCCCCCCTCTCCAGTGAGTACCCCGCCACAGGTACCCTCTCTAGCTCCCCCAACTATACTCCCACAGTCTCCCTCTTTTTGGGAACCTGAAATATGGTAACCCTATTCAACTCAACCCTAGGCTTTCTTTTCCTAGAGAGCCACTACCATCTCTCTTATATCCAGGGTGAATTTTAACAAGGGACAGTCACAAATGCTTGCAAGGATTTGCATAACATCTCTCACAGGAGCTACATCTGCTCACAGGAACAGGGTGGCTTCACAAAAAAACAGTGGCACCCTATTACATTCATACTACAGTACAGTAACCAACAACTATAGACTAATTTACATGAATTCCCTACCAGGATACAAAAAGAAAAAAGACATGTAAGAAAGTGACAAAATTATGATTGTTGAATGAAAAGGTTGTCTTGGCCATAGATTTTTTGTGTTTTTTGTTTTTTGGGGTTTGTTTTTGTTTTTTTAATTTCACAGTACTTACCTGTGGAAAGATTTTGAACTATGCCTGCTGCAGCTGTGTGGAAAATAATATCAGCACCATCATTGAGGTAATGAAGGTTGTTGCGACAATCAAATCCTCTGTATCCAAAAACATGATCTAAAGCCAGCTCCTAGTTAAGTAAAGAAAAAAGATTAGAGAGTGGAATAAAAACAAACAAGGGAGTTACAAACCATGTTTGGATCAGATAAAGCAGGGTGCTAAACCAATTAGACAAGCAAATATTTCGGGAGGCAAAGAAATAATTAAACAATAATTAGTAAAATTTCCCTACTCTACTATTTTAAGGATGACATTTTCATTGACTATCTACAATACTACTGGTTGACTAGACCACTGAATTCATATTCTGATTCTTAAATAAATCAGGTTTCAGAGTAGCAGCCGTGTTAGGCTGTATCCGCAAAAAGAAAAGGAGTATTTGTGACACCTTAGAGACTAACAAATTTGTTTGAGCATAAGCTTTCGTGAGCTACAGCTCACTTCATCGGATGCATGCAGTGGAAAATACAGGGGGGAGTGTGTGTGGTAACACCCATTGTTTCATATTCTCTGTGTATACAAAATCTCCCCCCTGTATTTTCCACTGCATGCATCCGATGAAGTGAGCTGTAGCTCACGAAAGCTTATGCTCAAATAAATTTGTTAGTCTCTAAGGTGCTAAAAGTACTCCCTTTCTTTTTAAATAAATCAGTCAGCTATAAACTGGTTGTTTCTTTAAGGGCTATTTAAGGTAAATTTAAGGTCAACAAACATATATTCTATAATTCTATGATATACATTTATTATTTTTTTCACCCAAATCAATTTAAAGAAATTGCAGTGCAAAAGTTATGTGTAAAAAAAAGTTACCTACCTTTTGTAACTGTTATTCTTCAAGATGCGTTGCTCATGTCCATTCCATGTTAGGTGTGTGTGTGCCCACGTGCAGGGCTGTCGGAAATTTTTCCCCTACTGGTATCCATAGGGCCGGCTCTTGCCATCAAATCTGACAGAGGTGACAGATGATGGGTCATGGAATGGACATCAGTAACACATATCGAAGAACAACATTTATGAAAGGTAGGTGACTGTTTTTTCTACTTTGAGTGCTTGTTCATGTTGATTCCATGTTAGGTGACTCACAAGCAGTATCCCTGGAGGTGGGCTCAGAGTTCACGGACATGCAGCCTGCAACAGTGCTCTGCTGAAACTGGCATTGTCCCGGGCCTGCTGGATGATGGCGTAATTGGACACAAAGGTATGGACAGCCAACAAGGTAGCGACTCTACAGATGTCTTGAACCGGCACCTGGGCCAGGAAGGCTGCTGATGAGGCCTGGGCTCTTGTGGAATGGGTGGTTACAATTGCCAGCAGTGGGTACTTTTACCTGTTCATAACAAAACTTGATGCAGGCTGTTATCCATGAAGAGATTCTCTGCAAAGAGATGGGCAGATCTTCCATCCTATGCGCCACTGAGACAAAGAGCTGAGTCGATTTTCAGAAAGGTCAGAGCCTCTCCATGTAAAAGGATAAGGCCCGTCTAACATCCAGGGTGTGTAATCTTCACTGGATTTGTGAGGTTTTGGAAAGAACTCTGGGAGGAAAATGTTCTGATAATTGCGAAATTGCGACACCACCTTCGGTAAGAAGGCTGGGTGTGGTCGCAGCTGGATCTTATCCTTGTAGAACTCAGTATAGGGTGGTTCCCATGTGAGCACTCTAATTTTGGAGACTCTTCGGGCCAAAGTGATTGTAATATGGAAGGAGACCTTCTATGAGAGGAGCAGCAATGAGCACGAGGCTAATGGCTCTAAGGAGGGCCCTGTGAGCCTTGACAGTACCAGGTTCAGGTCCCAAGCCGGGATAGAATCATAGAATCATAGAATCTCAGATTTGGAAGGGATCTCAGGAGGTCATCTAGTCCAACCCCCTGCTCAAAGCAGGACCAATCCCCAACTAAATCACAATAGGGTTGCGAACTTGAGGATAAAGTCACTCCAAGCGACTTGGTCAGGAGACAGATTCTGGTCCAAGGCCCAACATGAAAAGTGTTTCCATTTGGCCAGGTAGGCTGCCCTTATGGAGGGCTTTCTGCTACCCATCAGGACTTGCTGGACTTGAGTTGAGCATGCTTGTTCCTCCTCATTCAGCCATGCAGCAGCCACTTCATCAGATGCAGGGATGCTAGGTTCGGGTGCAGCTTATGACCATGATTCTGGTACAATAAGTCCGGCCAGAGCGGGCACTCTCACGGCACTGCTGTTGAGAGCTGCAACAGCATGCCAAGCCAGTGTTGGTGTGGCCACGCCGGAGCTATCAGGATAACCCTTGCTCTGTCCCGCTTGATCTTTAAGAAGTTCCGGTGCACCAGTGGAATCAGGAGGAAGGCGTATATCAGTGCCCCCGACCATGGGAACAAAAAGGCATCAGACAGGGAGCCACTGTTGAGCCTGCAGATCAAACAGAATCAATAGCATTTTCTGTTCTTCCTGGAGGCAAACAGGTCAACCTGGGGAGTTCCCCACCTGTAGAAGCTCACATTGACCACCTTTCAGTGGAGTGAGACAAGAAGGACCTGCTGAGATCTGCTGGTGCATTCCTGGCCCCTGGGAGGTGCAATGCTACGAGATGAATGGTATGTTGGATGGAGAAGTCCCATAGCCTGAGCGCCTCCTGACACAGGGCTGAGGAGTGGGCTCCACCCTGCTTGTTGATATAAGAACTTGGACTACCATTAGAACTTGGACTACCCCACCTCTCAGGTAGGGAAGGAACGCCTGGTAAGCCAGGCATATCACCCTGAGTTCCCTGATATTTATGTGTAGGGAGCGTTCCTCCCACAATCAGAGACCTTGAGTGCTGAAGTTGGCTCCCCACCCTAAGACTGAAGCATCAGAAACCAGTGTCACTGATGGGGAGGGGTTATGAAGGGGACCCCCTCCAATATCACATGCAGGTCTGTCCACCACACCAGGGACAACAGAATGTGTGGCAGAACCATGACTAGATGTGGATAAATCTGTATGCCTCTCCACCTCTACTGCCACTATCGCCATACATTTCATGAAGACCCTTGGAGGGGAGGGGAGACTGAAGAGCAGCACCGTACACTGGTAATGACTCTGGCCCACCACAAAACAGAGGAATCTCCTGTGCTCATGGAAAATAGAAATGTGGAAATATGCATCCTTCAAATCGAGGGTGGCGAACCAGTCTCCTGGATCCAGGGAGGGGATGATGGAGGCCAGAGAGACCATGCAAAATGTCAACTTTTTGAGATATTTGTTGAGGCAGTGCAGGTCTAGAATGGGTGTGAGGCCCCCTTTAGTCTTTGGGATTAGGAAATACTGTGAATAGAAACCCTTTCCTCTCATGTTCTGAGGGACTTCCTCCATGGCCCCTATGCAAGAGGGTCTCCACCTCCTGGGCGAGGAGCTGCTTGTGAGAAGTGTCCCTGAAGAGGAACAGGGAAGGGGGATGGGAGGGAGGGATGGAGGAGAACTGCAGGATGTAACCAGATGTTATGGTGTTGAGCACCCAATGGTCTGAGGTGATTCTGGACCAAGCAGTAAGGAACGGGAAAAGCTGGTTCAGGAATAGAGGAGGGGCTGGATCCAGGTGCAAGTATGGTGCGTCACCCTCAGCTGGGCGCACCTTCAAAATGACTGCCTCAAACCACCTTGGTAATGGGCAGGGCCCAGTTAGGAGGCCGAGGAAGATGGGGCCAATTGACACAGCTTATAACCTTTGTCCCTCTTTCTATAGGAGGGCTGGTGAAGTGGACCTGGGTATCTGGGTGGCAGTGGGGGTGGCTGGAACTGTCTTCTGGTGGCCTAAGGTGTATACAATAGGAGGGAATGGAGGCTGACCCTTGAGTTCTTTAGCCTCTGCAGCTTTGTGTCCATTTGCTGCGAAAAGAGAACTGGTCCTCGTTTGACAGCCCAGAAGACTTCAGCCATGAACTATGCCTCAGGGTCATAGCTGAGGACATAGATTGTGAGGCACAGACAGCTGCATCCAGCACCACTTGAAGAGAGGCCCTGGCCACCGCCTTAACTTCCTCCAAGATGGCCGAGAAATCCTGTCTTGCCTCCTGAGGCAGGGAGTCTGTGAAAACTTGGCCATCTAGTCCCAAGTGTTATTACTGTATCACCCGAGTAGAGCTTGCTGGTTGGCAATACATAAGGCTACAATTATGTCATGGAGGTAGGGTGACCAGATGTCCCAATTTTAGAGGGACAGTCCCAATATTTGGGGCTTTTGCTTATATAGGTGCCTATTACTCCCCACCCCCGTCCTGATTTTTCGCACTTGCTACCTGGTCAGCCTACATGGAGGTCACGGAAGTCACGGAATCCATGACTTCCAGAGACCTCCATGACATTTTCTGCCTTGGGGCTGGAGCTCCCAGCCGGCCTCCCGCAGCTCCCAGCCCCTCACCCTGATGGGGGGACCCTGCAGCTCTCAGCTATGATGGGTGGCAGGGGAACCCCACACAGCTGCCCAGCCATGGCGGGTGGCGGGAGGACCCTGCAGCTACCCAGCTGCAGTGGGTGGCAGAGGGATCCCACCCAGCTGCCTACCTGTGGCAGGCAGTGGGGGGACCCCCTACAGCTGCCCAGTCACGGCAGGCTGTGGGGGGACCCTGAAGCTGTCCAGCTGTGGCAGGGGAACCCCCCAGAGGTCCCAGCCACCATGGGGGGTGAGGAGACCCTGCAGCAGGCCAGCCCCCAAAGGCGGTGGGAGATCCCGGAACTCCCACTCGCCACAGGTGGTGGGGAACCCGCTGAGCTCCCTGTTGCCATGGGCGGTGGACCCCACCCAGAGCTGCTCAGAAACCACATGTGGGGGACCCCAGAGCTCCCACTCACTGAGGCAGCACAGTGGGTGCTCCCAGCAGCAGTGGGTGCTGAACCCCTCTCCCCATTTTGTCAGGAATATATTTAGTGAAAGTCAGAGTCAGGTCACAGGCTTCCATGAATTTTTGTTTATTGCCCATGACCGATCCATGACTTTTACTAAAAATATCCATGACAAAATCTTAGCCTTTCCAATACATAACTGGAAACTGGCTGCTGAATAAACTTTTCTTCTGAAAAGGTCCAGTTTGTTAGCATCCTTGTTTTCAGAGGTTGCACTAAACTGCCCCGTCTATCTCTTTCATTGGCTGTCGAGACCACCAGCAACCCAGGGGGAGGGTGAGAATACATGTACTCAAACCCCTGGGTCAGGACATAGTACTTTTTCTCTGCCCTCTTTGAAGTTGGGGGCAGAGAAGATGGCGTTGGCCACAATGCTTTTACCGGTTTTAGCACGCCTGTCGTGCACTGGTAAGGCCACCTTAGAAGGAGCTGCTGCAGCCAAGATGTCGAATAGGTTCTCAGCCAGTTCTTTGAGAACCTTGATTTGCAGTCCCAAGTTGGAGGCCACTCTTTTGAGCAGCTGTTGATGGGCACGCAAGTTGTCAGGTGGCAAAGGACTGGCAGGCCCGGTCACTGCCTCCTCCGGGGAAGAGGAGGAGGAGACAGCTATAGGCGGTGTGGCTGGTTCCTCCTCGGCCACAGGTGCCAATTGTGCAGGGGTCTTCGTGCCGAGGTCCGGCTCAGAATCTGATGCCTGTACATCGCCTGGTGCCTATAGTGCCAAAGCTAAGGTCTGGCCCTCAGAAACCACAGAGGGGTTTGAATATGAGCGGAAACCCCCAGAAGGTTCAATACTGCCATTGGGGTGGCTATTGGGTGGACACCCAGGGGCTCAACAGTGGGCCTGTCGCCAGTTCTGGCCCATGCGATCAGAGCTGATGATGCCTTGGGGGTCGGGAGGGTTCACACTCACATCCCGAGGAAGACTCCTCCCTGGGAGACCAGTGTGGGGCTGAAGCTGTCACATGCTATCTGGTACCTGGCTGATTGGGGACAGATGTCATGACAGGGAGCGATGCCTCGGAGACCACGACTGGTGTCTTGGCACTTTGCACTTTGTGGTGCCGGGGATTGGAGTCAGGCAGGCGGAGACTGGCTGGCTGGAGAGTGACTATGTAGTGATGGGGAGCAATGGGCCAGGGATCAGTGCTGTGAAGGAGATCGGTGCTGTGTTGGAGGCCCAGATCGGGGGGTCTCATCGCAGGCTTCCCTTTAGAGGGAACCGCCTTCGAGGGGTAGATGAGGCGTATGTGGCACTGGGAGAGACATCAATCTCCTGCCACTTGGAACGCCTCCGGCGTTGAAGGCACCAAGAAATGTTGCAGGCCCTGACCAATCCTGGTAGTCGGTGGTGGATCCTGATTTGGGCTCAGTGCACTGGGTGGAGTAGCCACTGCCCAAAGTGGCTTCAGGGAAAATGAGTAGCCCTGCAGGGGTCTCGACTCATGTGGAGATTTCAATTTCCCGGGTAGTTGTGCGTGGTGCTAGGGAACAACTTCGGTTCAACTGCAACTTCTTATGCTTCTTCTTAGACATGGAAAAGGGGGAGCGGTGCCAGAAAGATGCCAGTGCTGGGGGAGCACTCCACACCAATGCCGAGGTGCTCAGTGCTGAGTCGGAGCGGCATGGTTACAACATGGGGCACAGGGCAGCCTCCATTAATAGGGCTTTTAATCTGATGTCCCTGTCTTTGAGAGTGGGAGGTCTGAAGTTTTTGAAGATCCTGCACTTCTCTTTAATATGTGCCTTCCCGAGGCAATGAAGACACCTCGTGTGCAGGTCACTGATGGGCATAGTACAGATTATTTTAAAAACCTATGTGATATTGACAGGCCAAGTAATTGCTGCAGATAGTATCCATAGACAGCTATAGTATTTGGCTTGCTCAGTGCATTTAGTGAACATATATTTTTAAAATTAGGGACTACGTTTTCAGAAAAATGTGCACTCCCAAATACACAAAAAACAGCATAATTTGGGGCACCATTTTTATTTCGTATGCAGTCATGATAACTGCATGTGCAAATGACCAATGTGTAACTAGTTATTAACATGTTTAATATAGCAAATGTCTGTGTAAATTAGGGATGTACAGAGAGTCACAACCAGGCACATATGTGACTTTAGTCTGCATTCGAAGTATGGGTGAAATTCACCCAATAAACATTAATCCTAAAAAAAAAGAAGAAAAAAAAGTGCTAAGCCTGACCTCAACCAGTTTCTTTTTTTTGTTGATATCATTCTTTTGCAGTTTCTCAGGCTGAGGAGCAGCTCTGCTAACTGGTGGCCTGAAACAAGCACAGAGAAAACAAAGGAGAAGATAATTAATAAGTCTGAAATGCCTGCTGTACTTGCATTGTAATTCTTGTATAATTAATCCTTACTTGGCAAAAAATCACTTCAGATGCAAACAGTAAATGATAACTTATTCCTTTTTATTTAATCTGAGCTGCTTTTTCTTTGGTGATATAATCTTTGGGGTATTTTAAGGGCAACATTTCACAAAGCATAGAGCTAGTGTATTTATTGCAACATTATGTAGCACAGAAAGTTGGACTCAAAAAGAGCAAAACAAAATCAAAAGTAAACAAATTAAAAGTAAACAAACAAAACCCCCACAACTCAACCAGGAAAATAAAAGCTCAAAATATACATGAACAAAATATATCAGCAGGTGATCTTGTGACTGTAAAAGAGGAAAGAGTTACCTTGATCCCCTTGTAAGCAGCAAATAAAACCAAGTAAGAAACTTAGTACGGTTTGTACGAATATTTTGGCCATTTTAATCATGCACAAGCATTTTCAGAGTTGATCAGTCATTCCTGGGTGGCACAAACCATGCTATTCAAGCATGCCAGCAAGAACTAAAACAGAAATTAAAGAGTGCACCAGTCTACAAATTCAGAAAGGTCATACCCTGGCATCACCGGGCAAACTCCTACAGGACAGGGAGAAAAAAAGGAAGCTTTATTAATGCTTCCCACACACTTTATACTGAACTGAGAATACTTTTGTGTATTTTAGTTTTTTTGGAGTGCCTTATAGAAACTGTAACTCTTGGAAACATAACAACAGTCTCATGAGTGCTGCTGAGAGTTTCACACAATGGACGTTTATTTGTATTCTAGTTCAGCCCATAATTTAGCCTACTTCCTGTTGTTTCTTGGTAGGCCAATTTGTGTACTGAGACAGTTTCTATTTTTTTGTTCTCAGGGAAACCAGGTTCCTTTATTTTCTCTGAAATTGTTCAATCGAAACACATTATGTATTCATCAGTGATAACTGGACCAAACCGTGGTATAATCACCACCAGAGACTAGATGGGAAGTAAACGGTCATAAAATTTCATTCCATATAAAACATTAAGCTAAGCTAGAATATTTTGCAAAGGCCAATTTGAACCCAGAACTAGTATGAGGCCTTTAAATGAACAATTCAGAAAAGCATCAATTGTTTTCTTGCATGTTTCCTGCTCTTTTTTCTGTTTTAGTATAATTTTAAAATGAATTGATTTTACGTTTCTTCCCCTAAGAATGTCTGTTAAAGTTTATGACAAAAGCAAGCCAGGATTAAGTAGGCAACACACAATTTATTTTGAAAATATAAACACACTCACATATATATATACACACACACAGTACATACACACACAAATATTGTATGTATTTATATATACATATATATATATACACATATGCATTCAGTGCTTTATTTTCATATTGTGGTTCATAAAAGAAATGTAAAAGAAAAGCAGCATCAAGTTCATTTTCATTTTTAAAAAGTCTATGGTCATCGCTAATTTGGTTGAAACTTAAGATGGCAGTGTTGAGGGTGAGAAATTTGCATTGTAATAAATTAAATATATTTACCCTTTGTGACCTGTTCTGCACATTCATAGAAACCTGTATTTTTCCTGTGTGTTAATACTTACTTGACAATTCCCTGCCTCCAAAGGAAAGCAAGTTAAAACATAATACAAGTATTAACCGTTTCTTTCCAGTAATTTAAAGAAAATGTGTGCACAGTAAGAGATAGGAGGAATGAATTCTAGAAAAATTTAGACACACTCAAATGTTATGGGCTTTAATTTTTGCAGGCACTCTGAATCACTACAGACTTTGTTTCTTTTAGTAATAATGGGCCTTAGTCTGTTCTTACACCCGTTTTACACAGATGTAACTCATATTCAATGGACTTAATCCAGATTTATACCTGTGTGAGTCAGAACAGAATTAGCTCTGCTGTTTCTATGGATGGTTAGGTGGGAGTGGAAAAAGATGTGAGTGACAGTTCTCTTCCTCCCTTCAGCTAACCAATAAGTCTGTAGTGAAATATTTAGTTGTAGCAGCAGAAAGAGGAGGATAAAACATGGGTGAGCAGAGGTGGCAGTATTGGGAGGGCAAACAAATCAAGTGGCAAGGTGAAACATTGGGAGTGGGAGATTTGAAAGAGAGAGGGAGAAAAGGGGAGATGTCTTAGAGGAAATGGAGTCAGGGCTGAGAGAAAAGGGTACAAGTTGCTGAAGGAAGAGAAAAAGAGGCCTGACTGCAGAAAGAAAAAGAGACAGAGCTACTTAGGAAGGAGAGTAAAGGAGTAGAAACAGCAGGTCAGAAAGAATTAGGATAAGTTCTCCGGGGCAGGGATTGTCTCTTGGTCTGTGCGTGTACAGCACATAGTACAATTTGACTGATCAGTGCAAGTGTAATAAAAATGATAACAATAATGAGAAACCTGTTCCTAGTGAAGTTATTGGAAACAGGATTGGGCCGTCAGAGAGGACCTTACATGAAAGAGACAAATAAAGCCGCTGTCACCTGAGAGAGGCAGAGGAAAAAGTCCTGGCAACTGAGATTGAGGGTGAGCCAGTGATGAGCTGCCAAAATCTTAACAACTGGTTCCCTCCTCACTCCATGAGGGGGTCGTTGCCCACCCCCGCTCCCCGGGACTCCTGTCCCATCCAACCCCCTGCATTCCTTGACTTGCCCTCCCCCAGAACCCCTGCCCCATCCACCCCTGTCCCCTGACTGCCCCCAGAACTGGGCAGGAGGGTCTCGTGGGCCACCGTAGTGGGTGCCACCCCACCCCTAAGAGCCAGAGGGACCTGCCGGGGGGTGAGGTGGGGAGTCCCGGTGGTGCTTATCTGGGGCAGCTCCCAGGAAGCATCTGGCAGGTCCCTCTGGCTCCTAGGGGTGGGGGAGCATAGCTGGGGGGGAGCAGGGGGAGCGGCCACTCCCCCCACTGATCACATCAAAAGTGGCACCTTAGGCGCAGACTCTCTGGGTGCTCTGGGGCTAGAGCACCCATGGGGAAAATTTGGTGGGTGCAGAGCACCCACCAGTAGCTCCCCACTCTGCGCCTGGCCCCAGATCATCTCCGCTCTGCCTCCTCCCCTGAACGCACCGCCCCGCTCTGCTTCTCCGCCCCCTCCCCGGGCTTCCCATGAATCAGCTGTTCGGTGGGAAGCCTGGAAGGGCTGAGAAGCAGGCAGCAGTGGCTTCACACTCAGGCCAAGGGTGGCGGAGGCGACCTGGGGTGGGAGGCGGTTCCCCTGCACCCCACCCCAGGGTTACCTGCTGCGGCGTGGGCGGCCCTCCTCGCACACCCCGCCCCAGCTCACCTCCGCCTCCCTGGGTCTGAGTCCGAAGCCGCCACCTGCTTCTCAGCCCGCCCCGGCTTCCCGCGCAAACAGCTGATTCGCGGGAAGCCTGTGGGGGGGCGGAGAAGCAGGGTGGGGCAGTGCATTCAGGGGAGGAGGCGGAGGCGGAGCGGAAGTGAGGTGAGCTGGGGCCGGGGGTGGGGTGGGACGGGGAGCTGCCGGTGGGTGCTCTGCACCCACCAAATTTTCCCCATGGGTGCTCTAGCCCCGGAGCACCCGTGGAGTCAGCGCCTAAGGTGCCACTTTTGGCCAGTTAAATTTAGAAGCCCTTTTAGAACCGGTTGGTCTTCGCAGAACAACCGGTTCTAAAAGGGCTTCTAAATTTAACAACCGGTTCTAGCAAACCAGTGGGAACTGGCTCCAGCTTACCACTGGGGTGAGCCCAAAAGCAAAGAGATGGGCAGAGAGGAAGACCTGGGTGCCAAGTGGGACACAAAGGTGGGCAAGCACTTAGAGGAGAGGAAAGTGATCAGGAACAGTCAGCATGGATTCACCAAGGGCAAGTCATGCCTGACTAATCTAATTGCCTTCTATGATGAGATAACTGGCTCTGTGGATGAGAGGAAAGAAGTGGACGTGTTGTTCCTTGACTTTAGCAAAGCTTTTGACATGGTCTCCCACAGTATTCTTGCCAGTAAGTTAAAGAAGTATGGGCTGGATGAATGGACTATAAGGTGGACAGAAAGCTGGCTAGATTGTCGGGCTCAACGGGTAGTGATCAATGGCTCCATGTCTAGTTGGCAGCCGGTATCAAGTGGAGTGTGGTCCTCAGGCTGGTTTTGTTCAATATCTTCATTAATGATCTGGAGGATGGTGTGGCTTGCACCCTCAGCAAGTTTGCAGATGACACTAAACTGGGAGGAGAGGTAGATACGCTGGAGGGTAGGGATAGGATACAGAGGGCCCTAGACAAATTAGAGGATTGGGCCAAAAGAAATCTGATGAGGTTCAACAAGGACAAGTGCAGAGTCCTGCACTTAGGACGAAAGAATCCCATGCACCGCTACAGACTAGGGACCGAATGGCTAGACAGCAGATCTGCAGAAAAGGACCTAGAGGTTACAGTGGTTGAGAAGCTGGGTATGAGTCAACAGTGTGCCCTTGATGCCAAGAAGGCCAATGGCATTTTGGGCTGTATAAGTAGGGGCATTGCCAGCAGATTGAGGGATGTGATCGTTCCCCTCTATTCGACATTGGTGAGGCCTCATCTGGAGTACTGTGTCCAGTTTTTTCCAGAAGGACGTGGAAAAATTGGAAAACGTCCAGCGGAGGGCAACAAAAATGATTAGGGGACTGGAACACATGACTTATGAGGAGAGGCTGAGGGAACTGGGATTGTTTAGTCTGCAGAAGAGAAGAATGAGGGGGGATTTGATAGCTGCTTTCAACTACCTGAAAGGGGGTTCCCAAGAAGATGGATCTAGACTGTTCTCAGTGGTAGCAGATGACAGAACAAGGAGTAATGGTCTCAAGTTGCAGTGGGGGAGGTTTAGGTTGGATATTAGGAAAATCTTTTTCACTAGGAGGGTGGTGAAACACTGGAATGCGTTACCTAGGGAGGTGATGGAATCTCCTTCCTTAGAAGTTTTTAAGGTCAGGCTTGACAAAGCCCTGGCTGGGATGATTTACCTGGGGATTGATCCTCCTTTGAGCAGGGGGTTGGACTAGATGACCTCCTGACGTCCCTTCCAACCCTGATATTCTATGATTCTATGATTCTAAGGTGGCTAGCTGGAGAGCGCATGCTCTGATAACAGAAAAAGAAAACAAACAAGCCTCAGAGAAAGCATACTCCCAAGAAGAGAAAGGCATGGTCAGAGAGAGAATAAGGGGATCCAAACCTGGAAAATCTGTTTGGGCAACAAAGTTATACTCTGAGATTTAATAAAAAGTTGTTCATATCATAAAAGATGTAAGTGAGACCTTAAAAGTAATTTCCATTGGGTGCTGAGAAGGAATGCACATCTTTTTCTCATCATTCTAAAATGTGTTACAAAACATCAATAACTTTTCAAAAAAGTTTTAAAGACTTTGTGAAACCTAAAACTTCTTCATGTTCTCCCATCCTCATATATGTATGGAAGTGTATTATAATAACCTGATAATATTCAAGTAATAGTTAGGCTATGCAATCTTTTTTGTCATTACTTTTACTTAACATTTCATGGATATTGGACAGGGGAGTAAAAATAATGTTATTTGACACTGGAAATAGCCTGCTTTGGAATATAACAAAATTTAAACAAGGTTAGAAGAAAACATCATTTAAAAAAATCATAATAACAGCACAACAAAGTCACTAACATTTTTGCAGTACTCTGCATGATTTTACATGTATGCTGATGCACTCTTTAAAACAAAAATAAGATATTGGAGAATGCATGGTGGTCATAGCCATTTTCATATATTTTAAGAAAGGAAGCTATTCATTGCATTCACATGTCATTCTAATTCAGTCTCCAAACATGAACAAGCAGAAAAGAAGATCAATACGAACAGTTCTGAATGGGAACTAGAGACCTTTATTTTTAAATTAGCTGATTGTTGTAAATATCCTGCGAAGCTGTTTAGCTACTGCAGGATCTTGGTATAGGCCTCCTGCACCTATCTATGGTTCCTTCCTATATAATATTATGCACAAATAGGGCAACTTGGAAGATCCTGTTGCAGACAGGATATTGCATTAGTTTCTTGCTTCACTGGCTTCCAGGAAAAATTTAAGTTGTTAACTCTGAGCTAAAAAGCTTTGTATAACTTGTTTACCAGCTACGTGAGAGATCACTTTCTCCCCACATACTATCAGAGTAGTTATGATCAGCTGAGGCACTCAAGCCAACAGTCCCCAAATTTAAATGGCTAGCTGATTTTACTGGAAATTCCTCAACTCTGGTATTTATTTCCCTTAGCAGTCTGACAAAATCCAAGTTTGCTGACATTAAGCATACCCTGCAAAGTATGTCTCTTTTCATAGACTTCTCTCAGGTGCTGGGGCTGGGTTTGTATTTGGTGTGTTGGGGGAGAGTCTCTTCCATTGATTGTATTAATTTAATACATCCATGATAAGACTGTTGGTAGCTGGGAATATTTGGTAAATAAAAATATTCACTCAATAATATATGGAGATCTTTTGGAATGAAGGAGGTAGTATGGTGGGTGAATACATTAGCTTCTCACCTCTGGATGATTGGATTCAAGCCAGGTCATAAATGACATGCCTTTGAAGGTTTCCCTGTGGTCCCTAGTGGACTCCAGTCCACATGATAAAAAAACCTCAAAGCAGTTGACAGTTCCTGAACAATGCTGGAGTGGAAAGCAATTTTCAAGTTACAATAGAGAAATGTTGATGGCGCTTTGTGTGGATAGATGCACTGTACCGGAATTACTTCATTTCCAAGCACACAAAGCTTCACACAAACAAAAAAACAGTCTGGGGCCATGCCTCTGATCTGGCAGCAGCACAATGGCTGCGTTGTAGAGGATATGAGATTGATCCTGAGTTCATTAGGCTGCCAGCGGCTGGGAGTATAGCAGTCACAATATGTTCAAGTTCTGGGGGAGAACCACAGTAGAAGCAGTGTCCTGTCAATTACAGCTTGAATAGGTCATTTTGACATGGAGCTATAGAGAAGGTAAAAAAGTAGGATCCCAGAAGACTCCACTCCACCCCAATGACCACTCTTCTGTTAAAAGACTCATTGTGTTATTTCCTATACCCCAAATATATTTTTCTCCAATACATTCTGAATAGTCTCCACAAATGCGTGTATACAAATGGGGATTCATTTCCAAGCTGGCTTCTGAAATTGCACCCACAAAATTATACATGTAAAATACATATTTGTATGAGCAAATTGTGTAACTATGCATCTAGCCATTCAATTTATGGTTCAAAAATGTGTGTGCAATTTTGGAGGCTTGTTTGAAAACTGAGCCCTTGTGTTACAAGAAATAAATCATCAACAAAAGAATAACCAATATCTGAAGATAGGAAAATCCTCTTTTTATACCCTACTACAGTGTAGGATTACAAATCAGCCTATGACAGCCTATGAAAAACAGCCTATGACAGATAACTTACAGTAAATGGTACAGACTAGTGTGATATAAAACAGAGGACTAGACATGCTAACACTGCTTTTGGTTTTCCATATATTCAACCTGCATTGAAGGATTTTCCATCACCATAGGTATTAGGTTGTTAGTTCATGTAGACATGCAAGTCAAACAAATGAATGCTGCAAACACAGGATATGAATTAGTGTTAACAGAACACAAAATGCAAACATTATTGTGCCTCCCATATTAGTGGCATGAAACATAATGTTAGGCAACAGGATCATTATACTTCTTGTCATTTAAATTCTAGCTTTGGTCAGTTAAAATGATCCCAATTCAACCATTAAACTGTTTCTCACATAAGACATAATTTTTATGTATTTTCCTAAGTAATATATAACATGGCTTACAATTGTCCTGGATTGGCCGGGACAGTCTTGCCACTGACCAAAGTGTCCCGTGGTGTGGGAGCGCTGCTCTTTGGGCTCCCACACCGCGAGACTGTTCCTGCAGCACCTCTGATTGACACCCCATTCCTAAATTACATAGGCAGAGCAGGGAGCAGAATGCCAATCAGACGAGCAAGAAAAGAAAAGAGAAATAAGGGGAGAGAGGAAGACAGATATGGAGGGAGGGGGAAGAAGAAAAACAAGGTGGGGGAGAGGAGAAAGAAACAACAATGAATTAATTATCTTAATTCAATGCACAAACTAATACATCTGAGAAGACATTTTAAAATTGCACCCCCAGCCCCACCTCCCCGGAGCTCCATCTCTGCTAGGGGGAGGGTCCCAGAGCCCAGGCTCCAGCCTGAGCCCAAACATCCATACCGCAATATTACAGCCCTGCAGCCTGAGCCCAATACACCAAGTCAGCTGACGCAGGCCAGCCATGGGTATTTAATTGCAATGTAGATATATACCTACTGTTACACGCTAAAACTACAACTGCTGAAGAGGCTTCACCCGGACTCCCTGACCAGTTCATTGCCACTGGACTCTGCTAGGCCTCAAGGGCTCCCAACCCTGGGCCATGACTAGTCTCACACCTTGTAAGGCAGATATACTATATGATTTCTATAATCCTCAGAGGTACTTATGCAATTATTATTTTTATTAAGCAACTAAAGCAGTAAAGGAAAAGCATATGCTACAAGGGGTTTTAACTCCTTTCTGAAGGCATTGACTTAGATTAGGTTAGACTTGTCCAGATGGGCTTACGAAGTTGTTGTCTTCCCCTGTACGAGGATGAAAATCCTGCTCCTTAGAGGCTCAGCACTTTGGAGTGTCACAGAATCATAGAATCATGGAATATTAGGGTTGGAAGAGACTTCAGGAGGTCATCTAGTCCAATCCCCGGCTCAAAGCAGGACCAACACCAACTAAATCATCCCAGCCAAGGTTTTGTCAAGCCAGGCCTTAAAAACATCTAAGGATGGAGATTCCACCACCTCCCTAGGTAACCCATTCCACTGCTTTACCACCCTCCTAGTGAAATAGTGTTTTCTAATATCCAACCTAGACCTCCCCCACTGAAACTTGAGACCATTGCTTCTTGTTCTGTCATCTGCCACCACTGAGAACAGCCTAGCTCCATCCTCTTTGGAACCCCCCTTCAGGTAATTGAAGGCTGCTATCAAATCCCCCCTCATTCTTCTCTTCTGCAGACTAAATAATGCCAGTTCCCTCAGCCTCTCCTCGTAAGTCATGTGCCCCAGCCCCCTAATCATTTTTGTTTTCATCCACTGGACGCTCTCCAATTTGTCCACATTCCTTCTGTAGTGGAGGGACCAAAACTGGATGCAATACTCCAGGTGTGGCCTCACCAGTGCTGAATACAGGGGAATAATCACTTCCCTCAATCTGCTGGCAATGCTCCTACTAATACAGCCCAATATGCCGTTGGCCTTCTTGGCAACAAGGGCACACTGCTGACTCATATCCAACTTCTCGTCCACTCTAATCCCCAAGTCCTTTTCTGCAGAACTGCTGCTTAGCCAGTCGGCCCCCAGCCTGTAGCGGTGCATGGGGTTCTTCCTTCCTAAGTGCAGAACTCCGCACTTGTCCTTGTTGAACCTCATCAGATTTCTTTTGGCTCAATCCTCCAATTTGTCTAGGTCACTCGGGACCCTATCCCTACCCTCCATCGTATCTACTTCTCCCCCCAGCTTAGTGTCATCTGCGAACTTTCTGAGGATACAATCAATCAATCAATCCCATCATCCAGATCATTAATAAAGATGTTGAACAAAACCGGCCCCAGGACCGACCCCTGTTAGTCTGCCCCTGAATTGGAAGTCCAGTGCAGCACAGGACTTTGATCTGTACTCCACTGGCTTTGCCTGTGCTGTCTCTGCATAGAGCTTCGATGTGTGGTGAAAACAGGGCACATTGCAACAACGGGATGGAGTTCAAAGTCCCTACTCACTCCGCTAGCGGCAATTCAGCTATCATAATCAACTCTCTCCTTATAGCCTCTCTCCCATGGAGGGGCAAGAACAATTGAGCCCATCTCCTTCTACATAGGGAGGGAGACAGTGGAATAGTCCTGCTTCCCCACAACCCTGCTTGAAGAGAGAGGTGGGTTCTGATGGCTCCCTTCAGAGACAAAAACATCTCCCTGGCTCCCTTTCTCTTGTCTGTGGGGATGGGGAGCGAGGAACTTCTCTGTCTCAGGGGCTGAGGAGAGGCACTTGAAAGCTGGAACCCTCCTGCTCCTCTGACAATACCATGGAAGGTATTCTTGCCTGTCTACCACTAGTGTTAGTGCACGTCTTGGTGTGTGACTAACGTGTGTGGATGCTGGCATATATCTGGTATGCCTGGGTGTGGGTGAAGACTGTTTATGCTTGCGTAATGACATGCATACAGGTGCATGGCTTAGGGAGTATAAAGGGAATGAAGACTGATGCAGGAGTTTGTGGGGAGACTATCTGAAGAAAGGAAGAAAAATTGTGTGATGGAGAATGGGGAGGTGGTCACTTCACATTTTATTTGAGGACCTATTAAAAAATGGTTAAGCTCGTGGCCCATCAAACTGGATCATCATTTCACCACTGAAATCTCAGCTCTTCTTCCCTTTTGCTTTTCCAAAGACTGAATGCAGAGGAGTAAACCAAAGCCACAAAGTCTACCCTCCTTCCCCAGGCATGGAGAAAGTCACCTTTGCAACACTTTCAGCTTTCATTGGCAAACAGTAGGCTGAAACTGCTCAAACCCAGGCCTCCATTAGGATAAAACATTTTGTTGCTAGCCTGCTGAACTGGTTCAGCTCAATGTCTTGTCAGCTTTCTCAAGGAGTAATCTTTCCTAAACTATGGAGCTTCAACACCTTCATTTGTAGTAGATGTAAAGAAGTTTTGTGACTGGCTCCATCAGTGCTCGGTACTATCCCCAGTAATCAATGCCGGGGATGCCAAGCCTGGCAACTCCTGCTATGTCAAAGAATTGAGGCCTTCCTAGCCATTGGCAAGAGGAAACTTTTAGTTTTTTTACTTTGTATAGTTTGTTCTATGTCCAACTCTTTGTATTCTTGCAGGTATGGAGAGAAGGCAGCCCAGCATCTTTAGGAAGTGTTCAGAGTGTGGTTGGATATGTCCCTCACAGACTGGTATAAATGTTCAATCTTGAGCCTGGGAAAAGAGTATGAGTATGACTGGCACAGCTATGAGACTTGCTTCCAAATGTCCTAGCAAGTTGTTAGCTCCCATCTAGCCTCTCTTGGCCTCCCCTGATGTTTCCCAGACATCTAATATAAAGTCATCCAGCCTAGCAGACCTGGAGATTCTACATCAGTGTTCCATGTATCAGCCAGATTGGTCCCTATCATAAATGTAAAGGGAAGGGTAAACCCCTTTAAAATCCCTCCTGGCCAGAGGAAAAATCCTCTCACCTGTAAAGGGTTAAGAAGCTAAAGGTAACCTCGCTGGCACCTGACCAAAATGACCAATGAGGAGACAAGATAGTTTCAAAAGCTGGGAGGAGGGAGAAAAACAAAGGGTCTGTGTCTGTCTGTGTGCTGCTTTTGCCGGGGACAGAACAGGAATGGAATCTTAGAACTTAGTAAGTAATCTAGCTAGAGATGCATTAGATTATGATTTCTTTAAATGGCTGAGAAAATAGCTGTGCCGAATAGAATGAATATTCCTGTTTGTGTGTCTTTTTTGTAACTTAAGGTTTTGCCTAGAGGGATTCTCTATGTTTTGAATCTAATTACCCTGTAAGGTATTTCTCATCCTTATTTTACAGAGGTGATTCTTTTTTACTTCTATAAAAAGTCTTCTTGTAAGGAAACTGAATGCTTTTTCATTGTTCTAAGATCCAAGGGTTTGGGTCTGTGGTCACCTATGCAAATTGGTGAGCATTTTTACCAAACCTTCCCCAGGAAGTGGGGTGCAAGGGTTGGGAGGATTTTGGGGGGAAAGATGTTTCCAAACTACATTTTTTCAGGAACCCAGATAAAGTTTGGTGGTGGCAGTGGAAGTCCAAGGGTAAAGGATAAAATAGTTTGTACCTTGGGAAAGTTTTAACCAAAGCTGGTAAACGCAAGCTTAGGAGGTTTTCATGCAGGTCCCCACATCTGTACCCTAGAGTTCAGAGTGGGGAACCTTGACAGTCCCAAAGCCAGACCTCAACAACCCCCTGTTGGCCATCAACAGACAATTCATCAATTTCATCTTAATGTATAACGGCTCTAGAATTTTTGATGACTGAATGCACCACTCTGGTCATCAATACCACCTCCATGTCAAGTGAAGCTTTGCTTTGCCTGCTCTGCTCTAATGGAACCCCACTTTTCTATTCCTGACATAAGAAGGTCTATGACTCTGCTGAGGCAATTGAAGCCTCTGATGGATCAGATCTTTGACTGAAGAACACAGCAAGAAATAATGAACAGCCTGATGTGTTCACTTAATTTGTACTGAAAAGTTTTGCACTGATGTACTGAAATTTAATCTCAGTGCCAACAATACTGTCAGCACTTAATATCATGGGAGCATAAAATGTAATGGAATTGAGGTTTGCACCCCTATCTCTCAACTTCAACACACTTTGTGCAGTGGTGAGCTCTGATGCCATCAGCAGATCCCACAACATTTTGACACCTGAGGTGGGGAGTTCAAATGATGCCCCCATGGCCCCTCGCTTGGGCCAAAACTTTGAAAGGTCTCAATTCTGCCTTCTTCCTGTTCCACTCCTCTCATGGTACTGCTCTTCTACCTACACCAATAAAGGAGAACTAACAACTTAAAATGCCTTGTTCAAAAATTTTAAGTAACACTTAACTTTCAAATGCCTGAACAGCAAATGTAACTTTTCTTGTCTGTATAGTAAACACTGGCATTTTTATCTGTTTCAATAATCAAAGTGGTGCTTTCCGTGCCTTCTTGGTTGAAAACATTTGAACTGCTTCCTAAAGGTCCACAGTCTGGGCCAGCTCATGCTCTATTGAGATGGTTACAAGGCCGACCAGCCTCTCCTGTGTCATTGTGGAGCGTAGATGTGTTTTTATTAACTTCAGCTTGGAGAAGCTGCGTTCTCCGCTGGCAACTGTTACAGAAAGTGTTAGAAGTATGTGCAGAGCAACAAAAGCATTTGGAAAGAGGGTGGTCATCTTATTTGTGCATATATATTCCAGAACAGCCTTTGGAGTTGATCCTGATGAAATGTATCTTGAAAGGGCTTTCAGTTCATCACCTAAATCACTCACATCAATATCACACATGTCATCATGTGTCAACACTGTCTCTAGTGCCCTGCATTGCTGGTGTAGGTCTTCTTCAGGTATAGTGAGGAGTTTTGGAATATCATACAACATCCCAAATATACTGCTGTGTTCCTTTAGCTGCATGAAATGTTCTTCAACTGACTGTATTGCACAATCTAGAACCTGGTTAAAGAATTCAACTTTGAATTGTTGTTTGGGGTCTCATATGGGATTATCCCATGCCTCGTAATCAAAATGTCTTCTTTGGTGACTCTTGTATTCTTGAATGAGTGGGAAAATAGCTTCAGTGTGAAGTTTCTCTGCCAACTTCTGTGCACTCTTCAGAACGTTTGGAAATCCCTCATCTGACCAGTAAGACTGTAGGTATGACTTTGCTTTGTCCAGTTATTCCATTGCTCCAGATATATCAAGGTCAACACCTTGGAGTCTCTTGCTTACAACATTTATTTCAAACAGTATGTCATGCCACAACACTAAGCCACACAGAAATTTGAAGTTATCTATGTTTCTGGGGATTCCATTTCCCTCTGCCGCTGTTCTCCCATGAACAGTTCCTGTCATAGCATTATCCTCCATAATGGCAACTATGGCATCATCTATCTTCCCAATTTGGTGTTCGATAGGCTTTATCGCCTCCACTCAACTTTCCCATCATGTGGGACTCAGTGGTTTCAGTGTCAGAGAGGATGTTCCCAGATGTTGCTTCAAAATTTGCCATCAATGAGCTGATGCAGAGAAAAATACATACATGCTTTGAATTACACTAAAAAATTCAGCAGCCTCACTAGAAGCTGATGCTGCATTACTGACCACCAAGTTCACTGAATGAGAACTGCATGGGACAAAAAAAGCTCAAGGGTTTAACTCTCAGATCTGTGTCTGCACTCCTCTGTTCTTTCCTCTCATGTTGGCACCATTATCGTAGCCCTGACCTCTCATGTCAGCTCTCACAATTCCCATAACTTCCAGCTTTTTAAGAAGCACATTTGTCATACTAGCTCCTGTAGTATCATCAATGTCAATAAATTCTAGAAAATGCTCTCTGACAGTCGCCATTGCAGGGACATTTTCACTAGGTTCTGTTGTTGTTACAAAACGCACCATTAAAGTCATTTGTTCCGTATGGCTTATGTCAGGTGTGCAGTCCAGAATAACAGAGTAATATCTTGCTGACTTCAGATCTGCCACAATCTTCTGTTTGACTTTTGTTGCCAGTAACTGTGTGATCTCATTTTGAATTGTTTTTCCAAGGTAGTGGTGTGTGTACATTTCTTGAGTGGTGACTCTTCTTAGATGCTCCTGGAGTACAGCATCAAACTCAGCCATCAGCTCCACAATTTTAAGAAAGTTTCCACTGTTTGGCACATACGGCTGATCTGAAATGCCACGCAGTGCTAGGTTTTGGGTAGCAAGCATTCTCACAATGGCAATGAGCCTTTTCAGAACATTTCACCAGTAAAGAGACACTGATGCAATCTTCTCTTGATTCTGATCATCTATGGTGGCCTTTAACCTTAGTCTCATCTCAAGCTCTTTCCACCTATGGAATGCTCTCTGGTGATTTGCTGCCTTCTCATGGCATGCCACATTTCTAGCCAGATTTTTCCAGTCCTTTGTTCCTGTAGAACCCAATGTGGCTGAAACATTAGACTGAACGAGACTGGTTAGACTGATTTTGTTCAATATCTTCATTAATGATCTGGAGGATGTTGTGGATTGCACCCTCAGCAAGTTTGCAGATGACACTAAACTGGGAGAAGAGGTAGATATGCTGGAGGGTAGGGATAGGATACAGAGGGACCTAGACAAATTGGAGGATTGGGCCAAAAGAAATCTGATGAGGTTCAACAAGGACAAGTGCAGAGTCCTGCACTTAGGACGGAAGAATCCAATGCACCTCTACAGACTAGGGACCAAATGGCTAGGCAGCAGTTCTGCAGAAAAGGACCTAAGGGTTACAGTGGATGAGAAGCTGGATATGAGTCAACAGTGTGCCCTTGTTGCCAAGAAGACCAATGGCATTTTGGGATGTATAAGTAGGGGCATTGCCAGCAGATCGAGGGACGTGATCGTTCCCCTCTATTCGACTTTGGTGAGGCCTCATCTGGAGTACTGTGTCCAGTTTTGGGCCCCACACTACAAGAAGGATGTGAAAAAACTGGAAAGAGTCCAGCGGAGGGCAACAAAAATGATTAGGGGACTGGAGCACATGAGTTATGAGGAGAGGCTGAGGGAACTGGGGATGTTTAATCTATGGAAGAGAAGAATGAGGTGGGATTTGATAGCCGATTTCAACTACCTGAAAGGGGGTTCCAAAGAGGATGGCTCTAGACTGTTCTCAGTGGTAGCTGATGACAGAACAAGGAGTAATGGTCTCAAGTTGCAGTGGGGGAGATTTAGGTTGGATATTAGGAAAAACTTTTTTACTAGGAGGATGGTGAAACACTGGAATGCGTTACCCAGGGAGGTGGTTAGAATCTCCTTCCTTAGAAGTTTTTAAGGTCAGGCTTGACAAAGCCCTGGCTGGGATGATTTAATTGGGGATCAGTCCTGCTTTGAGCAGGGGGTTGGACTAGATGACCTCCTGAGGTCCCTTCCAACCCTGATATTCTATGATTCTATGATTCTAAGCTGCAGTAGCTGCCAGGTCACCTGCACTCTAATTGGAAGATCAGGCATCTCCTCACCACTCACATCCTCACTGGGGCCGGAAGGCTCAACGTGAACATTTGTGCCTGTATATCTCAGGAGAGCTCCTTCCTGCTTAGATAGAAAAGCTTCCTTTGCTTTCTTTCTTTTTCTGAATGCTGCCCCAGAGGCGTGTTTTCCTCTTTCACTCATGAGTGCTGTTCTGTGTCAGCTATAGTGGCTCTCAACACACAACTGAAGGGGACAAATACGCAGGCTGGTAAAAGGGCCTGAGTAAGGGAAGATATCAGCTTCTTAAGGGCCTAACTGGTTCCTACTACTTCAGTTGACTGCCTGTTCGCCTCAAGTGGATTCAGAGAAGCAGCAGGAAAGAAAGAAGCTCCCTGAGATGCTGGTGTTAATCAGTCCAGGCTCCTGGGGGTGCTAGAGAGGTATATAAGAGGCTCCTCCTCCTCCTCTCTCTCTCTGCAGCTCCTGCTGCTTTCTGTTATTCCCTCTCACCTTTTCTCCTGCCTGCCTGTTATGTCTCTTGTGCCCTCCTTCCTCCAGCACAGCACTCCACCATCTCTGTGCATCTAGAGCAGAGAGAATACATATGCACCAGCAGCAGACAGAATTTTCTACACTCTGGGTCCTAGTGGTGCCCCCCACACAGTCTGGCATCTCAGTTTGCCTCATGGTAAAGGCCAGCCCTGACAGATCCTGTACAATTGGCCTCAGAGAAGCAGGTGTCTATGAATGCTTCAGATACCTTCACATATTTGTCCAGTGATCTTGTAAACTGTGAACTCTTCCCTTGAGCTCGGTTAATACGTGCCTAGGTTGCATATAGGAACATAATGATGAGTAGTGATTAGTATCTTGGGAGAATTCATAATTATTTATATTGTAATTGTATTGTTTGATGGGTTCATATAAAAACAAACTACCTCATTCAGACTGAAGAAACTTTGTATCATAAAATGTATGAGTCATATTTATTTGTCTCTTGTACATATAACTCAGATGAACTACATGTGTATCAAATATGATTTGCATATGCTTAACACATATTATTATCCAGTAAGCTACATATGAAATGTGTGTGATCCACAATAAGGTCATCGGATCTGCAAACTCCATGTATATAAATATGTGATTAAAGTAACCCAAACCATACCTTTCATATATAAAAATATGAACATCAGCCTGTGAATCTTTTGTGAAACACATGGAAAAATGCAGCTCTTAATCTGCATGATAAGGGATTTTTGAAAAATTTCAGATAGCTGTTAAAATGTAATATGCTACTTTTGATTATTGGACAGAAACAATGGCTGAAGAACACACAGAGGACAACAGATAGGGGATGTTGTAAGCTACGATTGTACTCTCTCAATCTCAGGCTGACTGTGGCGTGGATTGTCCTCTGCAGTAGTTTACAGCAGCTTGAGTGGTGTTCTAATTTATACTGATTGCCAAGAAGTTATTTTAACAGTTGAGGACTACTGGAACAAAGCACCTCCCTTCCGTAGGCCGTGTTCCTTATCACAGCCACAGGTTGGGGGAGTGGTGTAGGAGCAGGTCTACTGGCTCTGCTTCACCAGAGAATCCCTCTTGTCATAAATATAAAGGGAAGGGTAAACCCCTTTGAAATCCCTCCTGGCCAGGGGAAAGCTCCTCTCACCTGTAAAGGGTTAAGAAGCTAAAGGTAACCTCGCTGGCACCTGACCAAAATGACCAATGAGAAGACAAGATACTTTCAAAAGCTGGGAGGAGGGAGAGAAACAAAGGGTCTGTGTCTGTCTGTAGTCCTTTTGGCCAGGGATAGACCAGGAATGGAGTCTTAGAACTTTTAGTAAGTAATCTAGCTAGGTATGTGTTAGATTATGATTTCTTTAAATGGCTGAGAAAAGAATTGTGCTGAATAGAATAACTATTTCTGTCTGTGTATCTTTTTTGTAACTTAAGGTTTTGCCTAGAGGGGTTCTCTATGTTTTTGAATCTAATTACCCTGTAAGATATCTACCATCCTGATTTTACAGGGGGGATTTCTTTATTTCTATTTACTTCTATTTTTTATTAAAAGTCTTCTTGTAAAAAACTGAATGTTTTTTCATTGTTCTCAGATCCAAAGGTTTGGGTTTGTGGTCACCTATGCAAATTGGTGAGGCTTTTTATCCAACATTTCCCAGGAAAGGGGGGGTGCAAGTGTTGGGAGGATTGTGCATTGTTCTTAAGATCCAAGGGTCTGGGTCTGTAGTCACCTAGGCAAATTGGTGAGGCTTTTTACCAAACCTTGTCCAGGAAGTGGGGTGCAGGGTTTTGGGAAGTATTTTGGGGGGAAAGACGCGTCCAAACAGCTCTTCCCCAGTAACCAGTATTAGTTTGGTGGTGGTAGCGGCCAGTCCAAGGACAACGGGTGGAATATTTTGTACCTTGGGGAAGTTTTGACCTAAGCTGGTAAAGATAAGCTTAGGAGGTTTTTCATGCAGGTCCCCACATCTGTACCCTAGAGTTCAGAGTGGGGGAGGAACCTTGACACCTCTGCTCTGGTCTGATTCTCCCACAGCTAACTGCAGCAGCTGTAATGTTGCTTTGTAAGGATGAATAGCACAAAGCAGTCCAAATGTGGGGGGAAATCTGGGCCAATATATCATATAATGAGGAAACATGTATCTCCTATACCACCAGTCATTAATGTAATGATGAAGATTTAGTAGTCTTGTAAACACGGTGGGTCAGATTCATGGTATGCTGTGGCTGCTTTTAATGATTCAACAATGCCAAACAGGTGTAAACCAGACTTTTAGTCAGTTAAACTAAAGATACAGCTACTTTGTATCACCCAAGCAGCATAAGCAGCCAGAACATATGAGGGAATGTGGCCCAGTATATTTTGGCATTGTGTTTTCTGGATCCAGTGTGGTATTCCATGCATATTACTGACTTAGGTCTATTTGCCCCCAATTAAAACTTAACATTTCTAAATGATCCTCAAAATGTTGATGTGCAGTAGGTATCATTATACACATTTTACAGAAAGATAAAATGAAGTACAAAGATTTTGCTACTAAGAAAGAAAGTAGAGAAGATGTACATATGGTGAAAGCAGGGGGAAAAATGATGCCCAAATGTAAATTTTTAAAAACACATGAACTCTGGGACTCCATGTCTTTGTTCCAAAAATTGTGGGTCCCAAAATATGTGGACCAAAATTTTAAAATTCGGGTTCTTTGGATTAGGTGTCTATATTTTCATTTGGGCACTTAAATAAATGTCCTGGTTTTCTGAGATGCTGGATATCCAGAGCTCCCATTAAAGTCAATGGGAAATGTCAGGGATTTTAAGTGCTTACATATGGATATAGGTGTCCAGTTTTAAGCATGCCAGTTTGAAAATTTTGGCTGTGGATTTTGCAATGAATTACTGTGTTCCTCCTATGCAGCAGGAGGTTTTGACCCAGGAAAGCATCTCTAATCAGGAAAGGCACATAAGCATTTGTTTAAATATGTGCTTAAGTCTCATTGATTTCAACAGACCTTAGGCAAATGCTTAAGTGCTTTCCTGAATAGAGGTGGATTTAAGAACAGGTTTAGAGGCTTTCCAAAATCAGGGCCTAATATAAGAATCTAATTTTTTAAAAGCAGTATACTAAATAGGTCCACTATATAACCCATCACATCCTTAAAAACAACAATAAAAGCAGCTGAACATCATCCTACATGCAAGAAAATTAAACTGAGAATAGAATCCAGGATTCTTGACTGAGTCCTGCACTCTAACTAGTAAATCACAAAAATACATATTGTTAATCCATTTTAATTTCCAGTGTATCCTATTTCTATTTCCAGGTTTGATATCCATTTTGCAGTTCCACATAGCACAAAGTTTGCACTACAAATGCCACATAATGAATAGAACATCTGGGCTCCTTGAAATATGGAGTCACCCGATAATTGCCAAGTAGTTATTAATCTACTCTTTTTTCTATTTACTTGCAAGAACTACAGTAAATAACAAAGCTATGCCCCCCAATTTTTTATTGGTAGGTGGTACTAATTAAAAAATAAAAATAAAATTTGACACTTAAATTACTGTAGGCCTCTGTGATGGGGTGTCTGCCCCACACAAGATTGGAAGGGGTTAAGATGGCCTGGGAGGCCAATTAACTTCACAGGCTACACCTGGAGGGGGAACCAGGGAGCAGGAACGTGATTGCAAGCAGGCTCAGCTGTAGAGTTGCCAATTTTCTAATCGCACAAAACCGAATGCCCTTGTTCGCCCCTGCCCCGCCCCTTCCCTGAGGCCTTGTCCCTGCCCTGTCCCTTCTCCAAAGCCCTGCCCTCCACTCACTCCATTCCCCGCTCCCTTCATCACTTGCTCTCCACCACACTCACTCACTTTCACCGGGCTGGGGCAGGGGGTTGGGGTGAAGGAGAGAGTGAGTGCTCTGGCTGGGGATGTGGGTTCCAGGGCGGGGCCAGAAATTAGGGGTTCAGGGTATGGGGGAAGAGGATTGAGGTGCGGGAGGGGGTGAGGGCTCTGGCTGGGGGTGAAATTTCTGTTTTTTGGTGTTTTTTCTTAATTAGAGAATTACATTAAAAAAAAGATTAAGGTTGCAAAGTCAAGCACTCAAAAGTTAGTGAGGGCTGAGAGAGTAAAAGCCCAGAACTGCTGGGTTCAGTGTCCCTGGACTGGGACCCGGAGTACTGGGCAGGCCAGAGTTCCCCTACCAGCCACTGGGGAAGAGGCACCATCAGGGCAGTGCCGGAGAAGACGGCCTGAGATGTTTTGCGTGGAAGGACTTTGAGTAAATCTCTATGTGAGAGGCTGTCCTGGGAAGCTCTCATTGCTAGTGGCGCCTCCCCCTGGCTGTCCTGGGGATTAGCTCTGCCAGGCATCACATCCCTATTTGATGGTGTCTTCACACATCCTATCTCACTCTGCGGCCCCTCTCACTCCAGGAACTGCAGCCTCCTCTTCGTGACACTCTTCCAGCCAGGTCACTACATGGTTTTCTGTTCTGAGTCATCAGTAGGGTTCAGATCTTTAGATCCACAGCACAGACTTTTACCACTTGAGCTAACATAGTAACTGGTAGCAGCACTAGAGTGTTATCCTCCATGTGGATTAGGCACATACTTTGCCAGTGCTTTCACAGTGGAGTAATGCCAGTGATTTGCTCAAAGCAGAATAATGTAGAAACTCAGGACTCCTAGGTTCAATACCTGGTTCTGTAGGGAAGCATGCTGTAGTGGTCACAGAACAGACCCTTATGTCCCTGGCCTGTCTCTGTTCCCCTCTGCTCCACCTTGGCTCCTGTCCCACACGCCTTTTGCTACTTCTCACCCTCTGGCTTCTGCAACACCCCTCTCTCCTTATCTTCCTCCCAATTTCTCACCCCTCTGCATTCCTCCTTCTCCTTACTGTCTTATAATGTAACTGGTCAGGCAACCTAAACTATAGGTGAGGCTACCAGTTCCATCTTTTAAAATAAACACACACTAATTAAGACAGCATACAATGGCTATGTAAAAGGTAGAAGGGGAATTCAAAAATGCTCAGAAGGAATTTATAGGATATAAGGCTGGTACTGAAACTAAATGCACAGGCAAGTCGGAATATTTTTAAACAATAAATATTTTTAAAAATGAGCATCTTCACCCAAAGAGCACAGTATAGTTCAGATCTGACCAGTAATGCCCTTTTTATTCACGTCCTAAACCACTCTTGAAGGCAGACTGCTGAGTTCTATGGTTTAATGATAAGGACAAACATCCTCTAGACTGAGATCAAGATGAATCAAGTCAACTCATTTAACTTGAGATTTGATTTGATTTCATCCTATAGTTTTGAAGGTGTAAGTTCACAAAGACTAGCAGGTATTCCTTCCTATTTGGGTGAACCTTAAGTTTAATGTTTCACTTCATATCTAAAAGTAAGAATACGTAAGACTGTACATATCAATTTGGAAAAAAAAAGATTGACAAATTAACAAAAATCTGTGATTAACAAAAATCCCTTCCTCACTGCCCAAGGCACACAAACATATTCCCAATTTAACCCATGATGCACTGGGACATAAGAATTTAAAATGCTGTCTTGTCAATATTTATAACCTACTTTTTAGAGTTCAATAAAAGGAAAGTCAGAAGAATTTATTGAATATATGGAGATGAATGCCATACCTTTCCTCAACTAAAACCTCCTTCAGCTGCTGGTGCGGCTTTGTGCCTTCCATTTCTCGGATGCTTACTGCATAGATCTTTGTTGTATAGTCAATAGCCTTTTCTCTTGCAACATCACTGTCATAACCTTAAATAATGTGAAAGATAAAATGACACCTGTGTAGTTTGTTTTCAGTTTTGTATTGGAGAAATAAGAAATAGAAAGATTTGCAACAACAGAAGCAGTCTAAGGTCCTGATCCTACAAAGACTTACACATAGTTAATTTTAAGCACTTACTTAACTTTAAGCACATGAGGAGTCCCATTGAACTCAATGGAATTCCTCACATGCTTAAAGTTAAGAATGTATGTGAGTCTTTGTGAGATCAGGGCTAAATTTAATATGTATTTTTCATATTCTGCTTTTACCTCCATCCTCTTCTGCATCTGTATCTGACTCCTCACTGTCAACCAGTTTACTCTCTTGGATGCCCACAAACTCCCTAGTCCAGATCATCAAAGCAGTATCTGCACCACCTACAGTCAGTAGCACAGAATCATTATGTAACCATCGAACGTTGGTTACATGGGCACTATGACCCACATACTTCTTGAACTTAGCACGTTGCCCCTGCAATATAAAGAATACATGTTATCACTTAAACTATTCATTTTTCACATTTTCCTACAGAAATCTTCCCCACTACCATTTCCAGCATGGCTTCTAATCTGATGAGTAAATACTATTTATTACCTTTACAGGATATGAAAAAAGCTTCACAAAACCAAAGTCATCTCCTGTAGCTAACAGTGAACCATCTTTTGTAAGAGTAGCTGCATTTACAACAGTGACATCACTATGCATGGGCCAGATTCCTTCACAAGTAGCACCAAGAACACATGTCCAGGTATCCCATTCAATCTTCTCTATCTGGAAACAAAAATTCCCAAAACAAAGTATCTTGACAAATGTCTAATACACTGCTTTAGTTGTTACATTTTTCTCTTGAACTATGATACTAACAAACAGATCAACTTGCATATGGGCTTGGCCAAAATGATTTTTTCTTTTTGTTAGCTTACAGTGTTTATTTCCAGCTGATTAATGCTAAATATGTCCTTTATTAAAACTGCTATACTACAAGGTAGAGTTCCTGGAATTTTACTTTTTTGCTATACATTTTTTATTCTCCAGGGAGAAATCATTGGTCATTGTCATTTGGATTTAAACTGTTTAGAGTTTTTCAGAGGTGATGAATATTGGCAGCTCTCATTAAGAGTTGCAGGTGTTCAGCATCCCTTAAAATGAGGCCACATATTTTTAAAAGTAGCTTCCTAAATTGCACTTAAATTGCCTGCACACAGATTAAATACAAAAGAAGTGATTGTTCATGCAAAGAGATTATGTGGAAAATTTGTCTGAAATGCACAAATATATATTTGCACATAAATCCTTCTTCTAAAAGAACAAATGGATGCACCTGCAGATACTGCAGGTGATGGAAAAGTTGGTGTTGTCTTTCCTGCACTTATGTAGTTTCATTCTGAGATTTATTGTGAGAATTTTAGTAAATCTGTACTTTTTAATCTATTTTTCAATTTATTTCAATGAGAGAGAAAAGTTAGTTCAATGCCAAGTACTTTTGAAAATCTCACCCACAATATTTACAATATGTGATCAGATCTGAATTAAGTGCTTATCTGAAATGGTTCTAATTTTGAAATACTAATGTTTGTTAAGTGCTTAGAGCAGGGATCGGCAACCTTTGGCATGTGGCCCGCCAGGGTAAGCCCCTTGGCGGGCCGGGACAGTTTGTTTACATGCCACGTTCACAGGTTTGGCTGATTGCAGCTCCCACTGGCCACGGTTCGCCGTTCCAGACCAACGAGGGCTGTGGGAAACGGCGGCCAGCACATCCCTTGGCCTGCGCTGCTTCCCGCAGCCCCCATTGGCCTGGAGCAGCGAACCACAGGCAGTGGGAGCTGCGATTGGCTGAACCTACTGACACAGCAGATAAACAAACCGGCCCGGCCCACCAGGGAGCTTACCCTGGCGGGCCACGTGCCAAAGGTTGCCGATCCCTGGCTTAGAGTAATGTAGCTGTTATGAAAGGTATGATACTGAGTGATTAAGCAGTTCTAATTATACCCATTATAAGGATTAACTTTTGTATATGTAACATTTGTATAATACTTACAAAGGTCTACTTCACAGGGCTGTTGTGAAGATTCACTAATGTCTGTGAAGCACTTTGTAAACTTGAAAGCGTGGTAGCATAGGGGAAGGTATATGAAGAAGACATACCATTTAAATAAGTAATACACTAATTTTCAGTAGTATCATATAACAACATTCACAATGTAAAACCTTCAAGTTAGTACTGAGTGAAGTATTCAGAAAATGTAATTAGTATGATCCATACCTCAGCAGCTCTTATAATATGTCTTTTTCCTCTTGGTGCTTCAAAAAATAGCTGTTCTTTGGCACCAGAATTGACTTGCAATAACTTTCCTGTATGTGAAATATGAGTTTATTATTTATTTCATACATGATTTGGAATATTATGAAGTGCCTTTTTTATTGAGTGATGAGGTGTTATGAAAAACTTGAATGCACATCCTGCATAGGTATTTGTGACAAAATGATAAGAATGACCTACAGAGCACTAATATAAATACAGTCCAATTCAGTTTCTAAAAATGGTTGTTTAGATACTACTCACAAACAGCAGAGTACGGGCCAAGTGACACATGGTGCTGAGTAGCCTCAGAGGTGCTTAGCACTTTGCTGGATCAAGTCCTAAATGTGAGACTTCGTATAACAACCTTGCAAAACTCTATTCACCCAATGTAAGTAATACTTTATTAGTGTTTTCATTATCATGGTAAATGAAGATGAACAGATGTACTTTTCATGATTATTTTACAGATGGTTGTACAGTGATTTAAAAAAAGTTATAAATCTCTCTCTCTCTCTATTAGAGCACTGCCCTATACAAATGTATAACAAACAATCCTTGAATACAAACATTACGAATGTGATCCAAATTGTATGCTAACTATTAGGCAGGCTTATGTGAAACTGAATGTACATTATTTCAGAGTGGTAGCCGTGTTAGTCTGTATCAGCAAAAACAACGAGGAGTCCTTGTGGCACCTTAGAGACTAACAAATTTATTTGAGCATAAGCTTTCATGGGCTAAAACCCACTTCATCAGATGTATGGAGAGAAAAATACAGTAAGCAGTATATATATTACACCACATGAAAAGATGGGAGTTGCCTTACCAAGTGGGGGGTCAATGCTAACGAGGCCAATTCAATTAAGGTGGAAGTGACCTTTTCTCAACAGTTGACAAGAAGGGGTGAATATCAACAGAGGGAAAATTACTTTTGTAGTGCTAATGAGGCCAATGCAATCAAGGTGGACGTCGCCCATTTCCAACAGTTGACAAGAAGGTGTAAGTATCAGCAGAGGGAAAATTACTTTCTGTAGTGACCCATCTATTCCCAGGCTTTATTCAGGCCTAATTTGATGGTGTCCAGTTTGCAAATTAATTCCAGTTCTGCAGTTTCCCATCAAAATCTGTTTTTGAAGTTTTTTTGAAGAATTGCCACTTTTAAGTCTCTTATTGAATTTCCAGGGAGATTGAAGTGCTCTCCTACTGGTTTTTGAATGTTACAATTCTTGATGTCTGATTTGTGTCCATTTATTCTTTTGCGTAGAGACTGTTTGGTTTGGCCAATGTACATGGCAGAGGGGCATTGCTGGCACAGGATGGCATATATCACATTGGTAGATGTGCAGCTGAACAAGCCTCTGATGGAATGGCTGATGTGATTAGGTCCTATAATGGTGTCTCTTGAATACATATGCAGACAGAGATGGCAACAGGATTTGTTGCAGGGATTGGTTCATTAATAAGCCATTGGGCAGGAAGGGGAGAAACAGAAAAAATAAACAGGCTGCCTTAAATTTGAGTTTTATGTTATAACTGAAACAGCAAGAAAGACAGATTTCTAAAATAAATCTATCGCTGAAAAGTTACAGGGGTCCTGTAGGCCACTATAAAATGACTTTGGAGCTTCCCTTGATTGGTAAAGAGCTGGGATGCTCAGGGTCTGAAAGGTTTCTTCACCCCTTCCATTGATGGAGGAAAAACAACATAAGGTAGCTGACCTCTGGCAGTGCTAGAAATCTGCCACCCTCCCCCATCTACTGTGCTAGAGCCTTCAAGCAGGAGCAAAACATTTTCTTACTCCTAGGCAGATACTGGGAATATATTTATCAGCTGCATGTGTGCTGCCTGGATATTCTGCCCACTTGTCATCAGGAACAACACCCTCCTGTATAAGTCTCAACCAGAAATTGAAGGCAGCACCCACAAATTTAAAATTTGGTCAAAAATTAAGTTATTTTTTAAAAATCCACTTGGGAATTTACTATGAAAGAGGTTTTCCAGTATCTAAATAGTGTAGTTTTATAAGGGAAGCAGTTATTAACTAAGAAACACTGGATCAGATCCTCAGCCAGTGTAAATAGTGTAGTTCTAATGGAGTCATGTTGATTTACTTCAACGGAGGATGTGGCCCATTATTCCAAGAGCCATGTTCAGTTCTGCTGGAGGCCCAGATGATGGCAGGACCCAAACAAGGAAAAATACAGTATGAGGCAATAGATGTTAAGGCCACAGGAGGTCATCTTGTCTGACCTCTTGCATAACTAGGGTCATAGAATGTCACTCATTATTTTTTGCCATGTAGGGATTATTCTATCTACTGGGGGGTGGGGGGGGAGTTATATTGCTGCCCATCACTGTAGTATCTGATCATCTATTTTATTCTTCTCTACTATGTTGAACAGTATGACCAAATAACCTGTGGATGAAGTAGACAATATCTTTTCGGAAGCCATGTTGCTTTCAAGACCATTACAAATACAAAGGGGAAGGAGGTAAATCAGCATGAGCTTCAGGGAAAAGGCAAAAGATGTAATGGAAATGAATGCTCGCCTACATCTTCTAGGTAGTAGTAGAAATAATGGGGAGTAAAATCAACAACAAAAAAGGAGCTAATGGTGTCCTTTCATATGTGTTCCTTCAAAATCTCAGCAGATAGATCATCTCCAAATAATTTTAAAGATACTTAAAGGGATTTCAGTGTCCCTATTCTTAAGACAGGCATTATCCGCTGTACATGTTGTAACACTAGGCCCTCTGGTGCCCACTGGCAAAGGGTTCACTGTTCTTTACAAGCAACTCCTGTCTCAGACCTGAGAAACTCACTACACCAAATACACCACTTTCACTGTATTTATCCATAAAGGATAATATATGAGGCTTGAAGTACTGAAAGCTTGCAACTTATCAATACTCATAATCATTGCGAGATGTGTGTACTGGTAATATTTAAAGAATATTGTATCTATATTGAAAATTATGCTTACAGTTATGGGGTAAAAGTGAGTCACCTGGGAATCATATGCCTCAGTGATGGCCCATTCAGGCAGGAGGGAGTTGCCACCCCTCCCTGGCTAGCTAATTATGTAATGTATTGTTCGATTGCCCACCTTTGCACCAACCCTTAAAAGTCAATGGAAAAATCTCAAAGATAAACTATAAAAACATCAAAACCACTTGAAAGTGAAAAGGAACAATATGACAGTAGGGGGGGGGGTTGTCCTGTGTCATAAATATAAAGGGAAGGGTAACCACCTTTCTGTATACAGTGCTATAAAATCCCTCCTGGCCAGAGGCAAAACCCTTTCACCTGTAAAGGGTTAAGAAGCTAAGGTAACCTAACTGGCACCTGACCAAAATGACCAATAAGGAGACAAGATACATTCAAAACTGGAGGGGGGGAACAAAGGGTCTGTCTGTCTGTGTGATGCTTCTGCTGGGAACAGATCAGGAATGCAGACTTACAACTCCTGTTAAGTTAGTAAGTAATCTAGCTAGAAATGCATTAGATTTACTTTTGTTTAATGGCTGGTAAAATAAGCTGTGCTGGATGGAATTTATATTCCTGTTTTTGTGTCTTTTTGTAACTTAAGGTTTTGCCTAGAGGGATTCTCTATATTTTGAATCTGATTATCCTGTAAGGTATTTACCATCCTGATTTTACGGAGGTGATTCTTTTACCTTTTCTTTAATAAAAATTCTTCTTTTAAGAACCCGATTGCTTTTTCAAGATCCAAGGGTTTGGGTCTGTGTT
The DNA here is from genome assembly GCF_965152235.1 of Eretmochelys imbricata. Taxonomy (NCBI): domain Eukaryota; kingdom Metazoa; phylum Chordata; order Testudines; family Cheloniidae; genus Eretmochelys; species Eretmochelys imbricata. The sequence goes on along the minus strand of NC_135574.1, from coordinate 185,869,410 downwards.
CACCTGTACAAATTGGTGAGGATTCTTATCAAGCCTTCCACAGGAAAGGGGGTGTAGGGCTTGGGGGGATATTTTGGGGGAAGACATCTCTGAGTGGGCTCTTTCCCTGTTCTTTGTTTAATACGCTTGGTGGTGGCAGCATACGGTTCAAGGACAAGGCAAAGTTTGTACCTTGGGGAAGTGTTTAACCTAAGCTGGTAAAAATAAGCTTAGGGGGTTTTTCATGCAGATCCCCACATCTGTACCCTAGAGTTCAGAGTGGGGAAGGAACCTTGACATGGTGGCAGAGCGGTGGGATCATTTTCAGATCATTTTGAACCGGAAGCACAGCAGGATTTTAAAAGGTTTTGTAAAAGGTGATTGCAGCTGTAGATTCTGTCTCTCTGCCTGGGGGACAGAGCAGCAGGCATAACAAAAGGATTTTTCTATAGGCTGAGAACAGCTATCAGGAAAAAAAGGTATCAGGTTACAGCACAGCAAAATTTTACAAGCCAGTTTTTTTGTTTTGTTTTCTTTCTAACTCTCGGGTGTAAAGTTAGTTAAAAACAGAGAGGTTAGTATGACAGACTGCACTGTTCAACAGAAGTTGTAATTAGCCAGCTTTGAGGCTGAGGAAAAACAAAAGGAACACGAAAGATGGGTATAACTCAGAAAGATGGAAATGGAGGCAAAAGAAAAAGAAATGGAGGCTGCCCACAGGAGACAAATGGAGGCAAAGGAAAAAGAAATGGAAGAGAAGGAAAAAGAAAGGAAGCATGCACTGGAGATGGAGAAGGCAAAGGCTCAGCAGAATGTACCGAATAACCCTAACAATCCTTCCCCAGCAATCCACAAATGGGAGCGACTATGTCCACAGTATGATGAATCCAGTGATATTGCTGAATATTTTCTCACCTTTGAGAGACTGTGCACACTCCATAAAATTCCTGAAGCTCACAAGATGACCACATTGGTCGCAAAATTGACTTTAAGAGCTTGGACATATTCAAGATGCCTATTGATGAGGCTTCTGACTATAATAAATTAAAGAATTTGATTTTAAAGCAATTTCAAGTTACACCTAAAACTTACAGAGTAAAGTGAGCTGTAGCTAATGAAAGCTTATGCTCAAATAAATTTGTTAGTCTCTGAGGTGCCACAAGTATTCCTTTTCTTTTTGTGGATACAGACTAACGCAGCTGCTACTCTGAAACCAGAGTAAAATTTAGAGCCCTTAAGAGAGGACCTGGATGAAGTAATGTGGCTTATATAAACCAGATAAAGGATCTGTTAGATCAATGGGTCAAAGGAAGGGGTGTAACTAGCTTTGAAGGAATGTGTGATTTGATGACTCAGGAGCAATTCCTGAATATGTCCAAGGAGGAAATAAAACAGTGTTTATGGGATAAGAAAATGGACTCAGCAGAAAGTCTTGCTTCTTATGCTGATCAATACAAGCAGTCCCAGACTGCCAGAGAGGCGGGGCAAACCAGAACAAAATGCGTGGAGGGAGGAGAGAAAAACAACCCTGGTTGCAATTGGAGCAGATACCAGAAGGGACACATTCAGACCACCCTCTACTACCGGGGGCAGCCCAAGGCCCCAGCTACACACCAAGGAACATTCCAGACACCTCTGCATCCCGCCACAATGTTCTCCAGCAACCCACCTTGCCCCAGTGACCCGTCAGCTGGACGATGTTTTAAATGTAATGAGCCGGGGCATGTAAAGGTCAACTGCCCCAAGAACTCCAACAGATTACAGTTCATTGCACCGGAATCACACCAGAGGTCCTCAGGCCCACATACCTCCCAGATACCTCAGAGCAGAGAGAAACAGTGAGTGTGGGTGGAAAGAAGGTCACAGTATGGAGGGACACTGGAGCACAAGTGTCGGCTATTCATGCTTCCTTAGTGGACCCCAATTTAATCGACCCAGAGGTCCAAGAGACGATTCAACCCTTCAAGTCAAACTCTTTTGACTTGCCTACAGCCAAGTTGCCTGTCCAGTACAAGGGCTGGTCAGGAACATGGACTTTTGCAGTCTATGATGATTATCCCATCCCCATGCTGTTGGGAGAAGACTTAGCCAATCATGTGAAGTTAGCCAAGAGCGTGGGAATGGTCACCCACAGCCAGGCTAAGCAAGCTGTCACACCTAGCTCTGTTCCGAAAACTTCTACCAGGACCCGGTCAGAGGTGATGGAACCAGACCCCATGCCAATGTCTGCAACAGCAGTAGCGGATCCAGTCACAGAGACCCAGACAAAGCCAGTCCCAGAACTGGAACCGGCGGAACAACCAGCACCAGAACCATTCCCAGCACTGAATCCAGTACTTGCAACCCCAACACCAGAGGGCCCCACTGAACCTGCACCGGTAGCAGCAGCAGATGACCCTAAACAAGAAGCTCAGCCAGAGCCTGAAACCCAACATAGTGCACCAGTGGACAGCGGTTCACAGTCAACAAAAACAGCCCCATCACCTGCATTGCTTCCAGAGAAACCAAGCCCAGGTCCACAATCCGAAGAGGAACTGATGTCTCCAGCATCAAGGGAACAGTTCCAGACCAAACAGGAAGCAGATGAAAGCCTCCAGAGAGCTTGGATGGTGGCATGGAGCAACCCACCACCTCTCAGCTCTTCTAATCGATCCAGGTTTGTTGTAGAAAGAGGACTTTTATACAAGAAAACTCTTTCTGGTGGACACCAGGAAGACTGGCATCCTCAGAGACAGTTGGTAGTTCCAAGTAAGTACCGAGTAAACCTATTAAGCTTAGCCCACAATAATCCTAGTGGCCATGCTGGGGTGAACAGAACCAAAGACCATTTGAGAAAGTTGTTCCACTGGGAGGGAATGGGCAAGGATGTTTCTACCTATGTCAGTCTTGTGAGGTGTGCCAAAGAGTGGGAAAACCCCAAGGCCAGGTCAAAGTCCCTCTCCAGCAACTCCCCACCATAGAATCATAGAATCATAGAATATCAGAGTTGGAAGGGACCTCTGGAGGTCATCTAGTCCAACCCCCTGCTCAAAGCAGGACCAATCCCCAAATAAATCATCCCAGCCAGGGCTTTGTCAAGCCTGACCTTAAAAACTTCTAAGGAAGGGGATTCCACCACCTCCCTAGGTAACACATTCCAGTGTTTCACCACCCTCCTAGTGAAAAAGTTTTTCCTAATATCCAACCTAAACCTCCCCCACTGCAACTTGAGACCATTACTCCTTGTCCTGTCATCTGCTATCACTGAGAATAGTCTAGATCCATCCTCTTTGGATCCACCTTTCAGGTAGTTGAAATCAGCTATCAAATCCCACCTCATTCTTCTCTTCCGTAGACTAAATAATCCCAGTTCCCTCAGACTCTCCTCATAACTCATGTGTTCCAGACCCCCAATCATTTTTGTTGCCCTTCGCTGGACTCTCTCCAATTTTTCCACATCCTTCTTGTAGTGTGGGGCCCAAAACTGGACACAGTACTCCAGACGAGGCCTCACCAATGTCGAATAGAGGGGAATGATCACGTCCCTCGATCTGCTGGCAATGCCTCTACTTATACAGCCCAAAATGCCATTGGCCTTCTTGGCAACAAGGGCACACTTTTGACTCATATCCAGCTTCTCGTCCACTGTAACCCCTAGGTCCTTCTCTGCAGAACTGCTGCCTAGCCATTCGGTCCCTAGTCTGTAGCGGTGCATAGGATTCTTCCATACTAAGTGCAGGACTCTGCACTTGTCCTTGTTGAACCTCATCAGATTACTTTTGGCCCAATCCTCCAATTTGTCTAGGTCCCTGTGTATCCTATCCCTACCCTCCAGCGTATCTACCTCTTCTCCCAGTTTAGTGTCATCCGCAAACTTGCTGTGGGTGCAAGCCACACCATCCTCCAGATCATTAATGAAGATATTGAACAAAACCAGCCCCAGGACCGACCCTTGGGGCTCTCCGCTAGATACCGGCTGCCAACTAGACATGGAGCCATTGATCACTACCCATTGAGCCCAACAATCTAGCCAACTTTCTACCCACCTTGTAGTGCATCCATCCAGCCCATACTTCTTTAACTTGCTGACAAGAATACTGTGGGAGACCGTGTCAAAAGCTTTGCTAAAGTCAAGGAATAACACGTCCACTGCTTTCCCTTCATCCACAGAACCAGTTATCTCATCATAGAAGGCAATTGGATTAGTCACGCATGACTTGCCCTTGGTGAATCCATGCTAACTGTTCCTGATCACTTTCCTCTCCTCTAAGTGCTTCAGAATTGATTCCTTGAGGACCTGCTCCATGATTTTTCCAGGGACTGAGGTGAGGCTGACTGGCCTGTAGTTCCCGGGATCCTCCTTCTTCCCTTTTTTAAAGATTGGCACTACATTAGCCGTTTTCCAGTCTTCCAGGACTTCCCCTGATCACCATGAGTTTTCAAAGATAATGGTCAATGGCTCTGCAATCACATCCGCCAATTCCTTTAGCACTCTCAGATGCAACGCATCCGGCCCCATAGACTTGTGCTTTTCTAAATAGTCCCAAACCACTTCTTTCTTCACAGAGGGCTTTCTTCATTGAGGTTCCATTTCAGCGAGTTCCAAGTGGGGAACCCTATGCTGCCACCACCAAGCGTGTTAAACAAAGAACAGGGAAAGAGTCTACTTGGAGACGTCTTCCCTCCAAGTGCCACACCCCCTTTCCTGGGGAAGACTTGATAAGAATCCTCACCAATTTGTACAGGTGAACACAGACCCAAACCCTTGGATCTTGAAAAAGCAATCGGGTTCTTAAAAGAAGAATTTTAATTAAAGAAAAGGTAAAAGAATCACCTCCGTAAAATCAGGATGGTAAATACCTTACAGGATAATCAGATTCAAAACATAGAGAATCCCTCTAGGCAAAACCTTAAGTTACAAAAAGACACAAAAACAGGAATATACATTCCTTTCAGCACAGCTATTTTACCAGCCATTAAACAAAAGGAAAAGTAACGCATTTCTCGCTTGACTACTTACTAACTTAAGGAGTTATGAAGAGCATTCCCGATCTGTTCCCGGCAAAAGCATCACACAGACAGACAGACCCTTTGTTCCCCCGCCTCCAGTTTTGAAAGTATCTTGTCTCCTTATTGGTCATTTTGGTCAGGTGCCAGCGAGGTTATCTTAGCTTGTTAACCCTTTACAGGTGAAAGGGTTTTGCCTCTGGCCAGGAGGGATTTTATAGTTCTGTGTACAGAAAGGTGGTTACCCTTCCCTTTATATTTATGACATGGGCTCTTTCCCTGTTTTTTGTTTAAAACACTTGGTAGTGGAGAAGGAATCTTGACACCCTGTCTGCGAATAAAGACAAAAGACTGATTCAGTAGATAACAGGGTGGAAAAAGACACGCTGGGTCCGTTCACTGAGGAGGTACCTTGATGCTTCATGGAAGACTGGTTTCTAGCTCCTTGGGGCTAGCAAGTGCTGCCAAAGATTGAACTTTGGGGTAAAAATGTGCTTGTCTACACTACAGAGTTTTGTCGACAAAAGTCAGCTTTCATCAACAAAACAGTGGAGTTGTACACACTACAATGCTCCTTCTGCCAACAAAACTCTTCTGCTTCACTGTCAAAATAAAACCACTTCCATGAGAAGCATAGAGCTTTTTGCAGCAAAGTTATATTGACAAAGTGTCAGTGTAGACACTGTGCTTGGTTATGTCGCTGTAAGTGGCCTCCAGGACGCAATCAGCTCTGGTCAGCAGTTCAAACTTCACTGTTCTGCAGCCAGGTACACAGGTATTCGTCGCTCCCCATTTAAAGGCCTGGGAATTTTTGAAATTCCACTTCCTGTTTGCTCAGCATGGACAGCTCACATTGCATCTTCTTAGCTGACCATGGAGGCTCCATGCAGCAAATACTCTCCTTTTTGGAGCACACCTAAGTTGTTGGATCTGCTGGTACTGTGGGGAGAGGAGGCTGTGCAATCCCAGCTCTGCTCCAGCCGTAGGAACTTTGATACCTACAGTCAAATTTCTTGTGGCATGTTGGATAAGGGTTACAAATGGGAGACACATCAGTGCTGTGTGACGATAAAGGGGCTGTGGCAGGCGTACCAGAAGGCAAGGGAGTCAAACTGTCACTCTGGTGCTGTGCCGAAGTCCTGCTGCTTCTATAAGGAGTTGAATGCTATCCTTGGTGGCAACCCCATCTCTACTGCCAGGAGACCTGGGGATAGTTTGGGGATGGGGAGGAGCTAGAGGCAGTGGACAGTGGATTCAATCCTGAGAACAAAGTGGTGGAAGAGGAGGTCAAGTTGGAGGACAAGATGGGAGAGGCGACTGGGTCGTCCAGTACTGTGGCAAGCCAGGACCTCTTCTTGACCCAGGAGGGTTCGAGCCAGTCCCAACACTCCATCTCTGGTGCACATGATGCAGGAAAGGGGAACTCTGGTAAGTTATCTTTTTGAGTTGATGCTGCTCAGTTATATGAGGTAGAGCTGTCCTTTGCTTTGTTATACACTAGAAGTGGGTTAAGGGATAGAAATGTACAAGTGTGGAAGTAACAAAGGGATAAAGGGGATCTGGATGCAGACATCTTAGTTTTCTTAAAAATAGAGTAAGAGTCAGGTTAACTCTAACTCTAATAAAGCGAGACTTTAAGGCAGGGCCTGGGTGAGTGAGAAGCGAGTGGGAAAATGGTAAGAGATGCTGTGTTGACCTTGTGTTAGATAAGAATGGAATGCAGACTGTAGCAGGAACTGCTGAGAAAAAGTAAGATATCAGGAAGGAATATGTATAAACAAGATGCAGCAGTTTATCATTATTATATGTAACAAAAGGTATAAATGCTTGCCTTGTTTATCATGCGGAGACCTGCCTAGGAAGGGGGAATCCCTCCCCCTTGCAACTGCTTGAGAATAAATTGTCTCTGACTCGTTGGAAACAACCTAAAAGTGAACACTGTGTTTTTCTTCCACAATTTGGTGCCGTGACTCGGATGGCAACGCCCGGCTGAGACAGCGTCAACTACTGCAGACCGTTCCCCTTCAAACCCCATGGCGCCACAATAGAGGTAAGAGACCTTTTGAAATCTCTATTGGGGGTTTCGGAGGAGGACTGCCCTTGGGGCCGCCTGTCACTTTGAGGCTTACGCCATGCAAACTTATTGATTAAGCAACAAGATCAGATGCAAAGCGATACTGAGGAACTGTTGCCACCCTCAATAAGGTTAGTTTGAAGTGGTACTGTGGATTTAGTTTTGCCACCCTCAATAAGGTTAGTTATATGCAGTACTGAGGAGTAGTCTTGCCGCCCTCAATAAGGTTAATGCATAGGTGCTGAGTGGTTTTGGCCACCTCAAATAAGGGAAAGGTTGTATTAAGTCCAGACATAAAGAACTAAGGTTATTGTTAAATGAGATGCATCAGGATATGGGGAATGAATGTGTGTGTATGAATGAATGAATGAAGGGGGGTATGAACTGCTGATCAAGTCCAGGACTTAAGCTGACTCCAGCCGCCCCAGGGCTACCCCATGTGGGAGTTCTGAAAGCAATGGGGGGGGGGGGTCAGCTGAACCTTGTGACCCAGTGGAGATTCTTTCCTTACTAATGAGCTGCTGACCAGGTCCAGACTTAAGCCGCTAGTCGGTGGAAACCGTGACCCAGTGGACCCTTTCTTGGGGTGTGTGAGTGAAAATCTTCCCTAATTTATGAGCCGCTGAAAGGACAGGGGTCCCATATGAGCTGTTGAGTGGACAGGATACTCCCCTGTGTGACTGCAAAATGGGTGGGGGACAGTCTAAGAATTCCTCCGCACCACTGAAGGGTGCTCCTGCGTACTACATGTATGTGCATTATGGTCCTAGGACCTGCAGGTATTTAGAAAATAGAAGTTTTTACATGCGTGATAATCCATCTAAACAATTCCCACTAGAAGGTACCTTCGATCTAGATAAAATTATATATCTCAGAGGAACCCTTAAATCCCCCCAAATCCCTGATATACAGTGGGAACAAGTTGTTTATTGGTGGGAGGAAGCTACAAAGAGACTTCATGAGTCTCGAGTGTGGAGTCTGAAGGACTCCCAGGAAAAATTAAAAACTCAAGTACAGGATTTGAAAACTAAATGTAAAGAATCCGGATGCCTCCCTGCCCGAGCTACTCCCTCAGCTCCTTTATATCCCCAATTAGTCAAGACTGAGAGTGAGGATGAAGCCGTTGAGGACACTGTGGATCTTTTCAGCAGTGCTCCATGGCATCAGCCATTGCCTCCTCCCTCCCCTCCACAAGTTGCGCCTTCTAATGATCTCCATGAGGCAGCACAAACCTCACTGCCACATGTATCGACTACACAAATTGTTCTTTCTCCTGGAGGGGGCCTTCCTCTTCGCCGACCTATCAGCAGCCGAGGATTTGTTCCGATCCCTTTAGCAGCTCACCTGACTCTGATTTTTCTAGCCCATTTTCCCACCACACTAGGAGCCAGATATTAGTGTTTCAGGTTCCCTTAAGACAATTGCCGGGTGATGGAAATAATTTGGTTACAGTTCATGCCCCTGGGACGCCAGGGGACCTTAGAAATTTAGTAAAGGAATTTCCTAATGTTAGAGAGGAGCCAGAAAAGTTTAGAGAGGAGCTCCGGACAGTGATTCAGTGTTACAATCCATCATGGGCAGATGTTAACCAACTCTTGCGAGTAGTTCTGCCAGCCAGGGTTAAACAACGACTAGTTGCTCAGGCCCAATGGCCCGGTGCTGACCCCAGAATTGGAGATGCCCTGACTGAGGCTAGGAATCTCCTCTTGAATGCCATTCCGGAGGTCTGCCCTAGGAAAACGGATTGGACAAAGATCAATAACTGTAAACAGAACAAAGGCGAATCCCCCGCCGATTATCTAGATAGACTAACTAAGGTATTTGAACAACATTCGGGAATTGCCCAGCCTGATACCAATGCCAGAGAGGCAGTGGGGGCTGCCTTTGTTCAAGGACTCTTACCAAGGGTTCAGCAGCAGTTAAGGGTTATCTGCATTGGTTGGCAAACTAAACTTCTTTCTGAATTGGTGACAGTTGCTAACCATTGTTCAGCTTGCATAGAGCAGAAAAAATAAAGTTCTGAAACAAAACTCTTGGCCTTGCAGTTGCAAATTTATCAGTATAGAGGCCATGGGGTAATGAGGGGCAGACAAGGACGAGTTCGGGGGAGAGGTCCCTCATATCCTGCCCCAGCAAGGAACACTGCATGCCACTTTTGTGGCCAGGAGGGACACTGGAGAAATGAATGCCTGAACCGACAGCCTCAAAATCCTCCATCCCCTTTCCCAAACCCTGAAGCACCTGTTTTTTCCCCACAAACCAACTCTTATTAGGACAGCTTGAGGGAACGTAACTGCATCATGAATCCTTTAATTCCTACTAATCAAGAAGGCCCATATGTAAATTGTGAAATTGCAGGCCAATCTGTTGCTCATCTTGTGGACACTGGAGCTAGCAGATCGGCCTTAAGATCTTTAGAGTTTCCCTCTGTTCCCTTGTCATCCTTGTCTATTAATGCCATTGGTATTTCAAACCAATCTGTTCCACATCCTGTCACAAAACCCCTTTCTGTTGCCCTGGGACCCCTTTCTGGTCAACATGCCTTTTTACTCAGCCCATCCTTTCCTGTTAATTTGTTGGGATGGGATCTTTTGTGTAAATTAGGCTGTACTATCTATTGTACACCAGATGGCATATTCTTACAAGTTCCTGATGAGAATACCAATCTGGTGCCGGCTACACTGCACACAACAGTGCCAGCCAGACCACATGCAGCTCTCAGCCCTGATCTTGTTCACTTGTTGTCACAAGTGTCCTCTTATTTTTGGTCTTGGCATGCAAATGAAGTGGGGCAGATTCGAACAGCCGAACCAGTTAAGATTTTTGTTGATCCTTCTCAATCACTTCCACGGGTACCACAATATCTACTGCACCCTGAAACAGAGGAGGGAATAGCTCCAGTAATGGATTCCTTGTTACAGCAGGGTATTATTGTTCCTACTACTAGTTCTTGTAATACACCTATTTTCCCCATAAAGAAACCAGGAAAAAACACCTATCTGTTTGTTCAAGATCTACGCGGGGTTAATGCTGCTGTCTTGCCATTCTTTCCAGTGGTTCCTAACCAAACTACTATTCTTTCTTGCATTCCCCCTACAGCCACTCACTTTACTGTTGTGGACCTTTGCTCAGCTTTCTTTTCCATTCTCATTCATCCTGATAGCCAATATTTGTTTGCCTTTACCTATAAAGGGTGCCAGTATACCTGGGCTCACTTACCCCAAGGGTATACCGAATCTCCATCCCTGTTTTCCCAGAGCCTGAAGAAGGATCTGGACAATGTGGTCTTTCCAGGAAAATCTGTACTCATACAATATGTGGATGATCTTTTGTTGGCATCCCCTTTCTTTGAATCCTGTAAAACTGATTCTTTAGTTCTTCTGACAGCTCTTGCTGCCAAGGGTCACAAGGCATCTCAGGAAAAACTCCAGTTGTGCCAACCCAGAGTTCATTACCTTGGTCATGATATTTTGCATTTTACACCCTGATCACCTTTGGCATTCCCTGGACGGCTGCCTGGTTGCACCTGAGGTGCTCTTGCCCTATTTTGCTCGCATGTACCACGGAGCAGCGCACGTAAGCAAAGGGGGGGATGGTTGCTGCAGTTAAACGGGACTGGTGTGGGCTGGGTTTTTCTTCTATTGCACACCACTACTGTAAACAATGTATGATTTGCCAGCAGCACAATGTTGGTAAAGCTGTTAAAGTTAGGCAGGCAGCACATCCCCCTCCATGGGGACCTTTTGTAAATATTCAGATTGATTTTATTCAAATGCCTAAATGTTGTAATTATGAGTATGTGTTAGTTTTAGTTGATGTTTTTTCAAGCTGAGTTAAGGCCTTCCCTTGCAGAAGGGCAGATGCCAAGACTGTTGTGAAACTTTTGCTCAAGGATTTTGTACCATGATTTGGCATACCTGTGAGTATTAACAGTGATCGTGGAACTCATTTCACTGGACAGATTGTAAAAGAATTATGTGCAGCTTTGTAGATCCAACATAACCTCCATTGCCCCCACCACTCGCAGTCTGCCGGGACAGTGGAACGTCAAAATGGGATTTTGAAAAATAAACTAGCCAAGATCTGTGCTGAGATGAACTTAAAGTGGCCAGATGCCCTCCCATTAGCATTGATGAATATGAGGGCCACTCCCAATCGAAAGACTGGACTCAGTCCTCATGAGATTCTGATAGGATGCCCGATGCGGCTTCCAGCAGCACCTCCGCTGACCCTCGCCCAGATGGACATTCATTTCATGGATGACACAATGCTTAATTATTGTCAGGCACTAATGAAATGTGTTAGGTCTCTTTATACACAGGTGAAAGAAGCACTACCCAAGGATCCTGAGCAACCCTACCACTCGCTGGAACCAGGAGATTGGGTCTACATAAAGGTCTATCAGCGAAAGACCGCCCTGACCCCACACTGGAAAGGCCCTTACCAAGTCCTGTTAACTACCAACACCGCTGTTGGACTGATTGCCTGGGCCCACACTTCTCACTGCAAAAGGGCCCCTCCACCTTGAGATGACTCTCTGTCTGATGATCAGTCTATTTCTCCTTCTGGTGCTGCTGTTCCTTTTGGACAGCAGGAGAAAAGGACAAGGTGAAGTTCTAGTAACCTCTCCCTTGTCCACTGACAGAACTACCATGCATTTGGATTTTGCTAGAAGAACCAAATCATTTCAGGGTGATGTGCTAGTAACCTCTACCCTGCATAATGCTAAACCACGACTGTTCCAAGAGAGAAGAAGGAACACTCGCTCTGCTGAAACCACCACGGTCCAGGAATTCCTGACGACAAAGGACATTAAAAATTGGCCCTGGTGGAGGAAATGGAGTATTGTATATTGGCAGAGAGGGAACTCCCGGGACCATTCTTGGGAATGTGGAGTTGAGTGGTGGTTTGGATTTCTTTCAGGGTCTGGGCTTTGTGCTTATGGACAAGTACCATCAGAATGTACTGCCCTCCCTAATTGGCTTCCCGATGACGAATACCAAAGACGCCTTGCTGCCATGAATATTACCCTGACCATCTCCTCCACCTTTGCCACCACCCCTGTAATTTACCCAAATACAGACAATACTGTATATTCTAATGAAACCCAATGGCCAAGACCTTCATATCTTAGTGATTTACTGAAATTTTGTTCAGAAACTTATTTTTTAAAGTTCAGAATATGTCATATGAGCGAACAATTGAGTGGAAAACAAATGGGTCGGTGGAAATAGAAATATATATCACTACAAATGAGCCCCAAGAATCGGAAATTAAGATTAATGGGTTCTATAGTGAGGTAGATATGATGGCCATTCCTGGAGTCTGCAGTATGTTAGATGAAAGAGGCCCTTATTGTTATTTGGTCACCCAATTAGTGAATAATCAAACATATACCCGAAGAGTCTGTTCTGCCACTGGAAATTTTACCTGCATTGAAATAATCCCAGTAACTGATAATTTAACCTGCACCATATTGCAATATACCCCTTCCTCTGCTATTAATGCTAATGTCTCTCGGAAATATATGAAAGTGTTTAGCCAACAGATGTGGTATGGTACTTCACTAAAGAGAGATGTGTTAGGATATCAATGGACTTTGATTAATACTACACTAGGGACTATAAAATTCACGCTGCCCTTATCCAGTTTTCAGGTCACCTCTACATATCCTAATGGCTCGAAAGGGGCTGCCATTAGGTTAGCACAGCAAAGGGCCTGGGTTTCCTCTAGAAAGAAGAGGGACTTGGCGGGACACCTATAGGATGGTGCCTATAGTGCAGCTGCAATTTTGGAATATTTATAAAGGCCAACAACATGAAGAGAAATTAGGACAGTTGGAAAAAGCCACAAGTCTTATTACTGGAGCACAGTTAACCCAGGTACAGGCTGGAGTTGGTGAATTACAAGTTATCTCCGCCCTTAGTTCAATGACCCAGAAACTTCTGATGACGATGGTACTAAATATCACTGAGGCTGGGAAGGCATTGCAGTGGGATCTGGCTCGTTCAGAAATTCAGGATTTCCTGAATGACCAGCTCATGGCCATTCAGAGTGATCTGGAGCATCAGGCTTGGCCCACTGCCCTTACAGATACTTCAGGAGTATCATCTGATCTGTGGCCATGGAGACGTACTTGGAGATTTTCTGAGTGGAAGTGCAGACATTCGCAGTGCTCCTTCCAAGCATACAGACTGATTGAAGGGATGTGGGTCCCCACATACCGAATCCTGCCGGGTTCGTGGGGACGATGCATGTGGGATTGGATAATTCACTGAGACATTTGGGAAATTAAACTACCTGATATGCCTAACCGATTTATAGTCAGTGCTCCTGGAATAACACCCAACATTTGGATAGGGATAGGGAGTCAATGGACACTCTGGCCTTTAGAACCCCCACAGCTTCAGTGTGTATGAAAACTGAAGCCAGGGGAAGTTGTCACTGTTCATGACAACGTTTGTTGGGAGGGTATGGGACAAGGAACTACCCTGACAGAGTAATGACAGTTGTGTGTATATTAAGGCCACCACTTTGCAAGACATACATTTTAATCTCACCACTGCTGCAGGCAATCATATTATTTATTGGCCTGCGGATAGAATCCTACAATCAGCCCTTAGGTTTCAGATACCCTTTAATTGGACTGCCTTAGTACCTGACCAGTTCCAAAATTTGCTTTCACTCCTACCAGAGGTCCGGCAAATCTCTGAATTACAAGGTCAAATTCATATGCTTCAAAATATATATCAAATTGAAAAATATGCCTTCCATACTGCCTATAGAGTGTCTACATTATATACTAATTATGATGCATTGTGCTATGTAACTAGGCCTATAAAACAACCCCATCATATTATTACAATGGGAATGTTAATGCTTTCATTGCTGTTGTTCAATTCAGGATTATGTTATTGTTGTTGTAAAGGACGTAATAATAATAACACCTTCCATGTTCATACTAACCATGCATTGTCATTGCATCCAACCAAAGCCCATGAGGCTGAACCATTTGATCTAGAATGAGAAATACAAGGTTTGATGAAATGGAGGTTTAAGACTGATAGTTGTGCTAGAAGCACAAAAAGGGGGAGTGTGGAAGTAAAAAAAGGATAAAAGGGATTTGGACGCAGACATCTTAGTTTTCTTAGGAATAGAGTAAGAGTCAGGCTAACTCTAACTCTAATAATGTGAGACTTTAAGGCAGGGCCTTGGTGAGTGGGAAGCGAGCGGAAAAACTCTAAGAGGTGCTGTTTTGACCTTGTGTTAGATAAGAATGGAATGCAGACTGTAGCAGGAACTGCTGAGAAAAAGTAAGATATCAGGAATAAATATGTATAAACAAGACGCAGCAGTTGATCATTATTGTATGTAACAAAAGGCATAAATGCTTGCCCTAATTGTTTATCATGCGGAGACCTGCCTAGGAAGGGGGAATCCCTGTCTGTGCGCACTCTCCCCCTTGGAACTGCTTGAGAATAAATTGTCTCTGACTTGTTGCAAACAACCTAAGAGTGAAGACTGTGTTTTTCTTCCACACAAGATTAGCTGTGTTTGTGTGTGCTGGACATTCCCCTGTGCAGCTACACAATGGGATGGAACAGTGTGCTAATGCACACTGAGAGTTCACTGGAATCCTCCAGAGAATTCTCTAGGAAACTTTCCTGGAGATACTCATCAATCCTCTGCCAAAAGTTCCTTGGCAGAGCTGCTTTGTTCCTTCCTCCATTGTAGGAAACGTAGGATTGCCGGCATCAATCAGCAATCACTTGTGCAGGGACCAAAGTGGCACACAGTGAGCAGCACAAGGACCTGGTCTGAAGCTGCATGCATACAGGATATGCACCCTTGAATCCTTGCTTACCCTCAGGAGTAAGACATTGGCTTCAATGACATGTGCAAAATGGTAGCAGAATTTACAATATTGCCCCTCGTTGCCTGCAGTGATCCCTTAAAAAACCACCTAGACCAGCAGTTCCCAAACTTTTTCACTTGCACCCCCCCCCTTACCTGGTCTGAGCCCTGCCCAGGAGCTGGGGTGGGAGGCGAGTGGGTGAATGGGGCAGGACAGGGGAGGGGGAGCTGCACTCTGGGGGTGGAGAGGTGAGGGGGCAGGACAGGGGAGTGGGAGCCACACATGGGGCAGGACAGGGGAGCTGCCTGTACCTCTCTTGCTAGAGCCATCTCTGAGTGCTCCTCCAGGCTCCAGCAGCAGCTGCTGCTCTTCCCACCCCCCCAGTGGCAGAGGCCAGTTACTGCAGGTAACCAGACTTTTAGTATCTGGAAAGCTGGGACTGGGGCTGAAGCAGAACTATGGGCAGAGTGGCGCTCTCTCCCTGTCTCCTGGGGGGGCTGGCCCAGGCCCACCACACCCCGCGGATGTTCCTCTGCACCCCCCTATAGAGGCGCGCCCAACAGTGTGTGGACCACTGACCTAGACCCTTTGCCCCATCTTGAATGCCCCTTTCCTGGGTGAACTCACCATGTTTAGGGCATTCACTGAGCTGTGTGCTTGCCAGGGACACTGAGAAACTAATTCAAATTTGAAAAGAGGTACATTTTACTGTTATGATTTGATGCTTTATGTGCATTAACAATCATGCTTCTGTTTATTGTTTCTTATGCTTCTGAATATGTGGTCTTCTGGGGAACCCCCTACACACAAGTGCAGCGCCTCCACCAGATAAGGAAGTGACCAAGGAGGAGCAAGGAGGACATATTTCAAGAGGTGCTCCAATCCTCAGATGCCAAAAAACAAGAACGCAGGGTGTGGAGAGAGACTGTAAACGAAAATTAGAAAGCCAAAGGCAGAACAGTAAGGAAAGCCAGGAGAAAATTTTAGCCAGGAGCAGATGATAAAAGTGATGGAAGAGCAAATAGAGGTGTTGAAATCCCTAATCACACTGTAAGCAGAATACATCCGTGCTCAGCCCCTCTGCAGCTGAAACAGAACTGCTTGCCATGCCCTCCCTAAACTCCTCCCACCCATTCCTTGCATCTTCCTGGCAGTCTCAGTACCCCATTCACTCCACCCCTTCAGACAGCTTCCAAAATGATACCTGGAGTTACACACAGCTATGGGAGCCTACATCAGGACACTGTCCTTCACTGTTATCTGACTTTCCACCAAGCGTTTTCTGTATGTTGTTAATTGTTTTTTAATAAAAACATACTCGCTGAAAAATAATCAATCTTTATTTGTCTCCTATATATGGAGCTTGCTGCTGAAATTAATACACAGTGGCAACTGGAACATTTGCAGATTACAAATCATGGTCAGGAATCATCAAAATTTTCATGAAAGGCAGCAAGTTAACAAAGCATGGCAGAGTGCTGTATACAAAGACTTACATTACTTGTACTCATTGTCAAAATGGTGCCTCAAAGCCTCCTTGATTCAAATAGCCTCCCGTTGTGCCCCTTTAATAGCCGTGGTATCTAGCTGCTCAAAATTAGCTGCCAGGCAATGTGCCTCCATGCGCCACCCTGGGGGAAACTTTTTACCCTTAGTTTCACAATATTATGGAGCTCATAGCAGACGGCTATGACCATGGGAATATTTTCCTCATTTAGGTCTAACCTGCCTAAAAGGCAGCACCAGCATGCTTTTAATCTGCCAAAGACACATTCTAGGATCATTCTGCACCTGTTCAGCCTATTGTTGAAGCACTCCTTGCTGCTGTCCAGGTTTTCCATGTAAGGCTTCATGAGCCATGGGAGTAAGAGGTACGCTGGGTCACCCAGGATCACTATGGGCATTTTAACATCCCCCATTGGAATCTTCTGGACTGGAAAGAAAGTCCCTGCTTGCAGCTTTCTGTACAGGCCAGTGTTCCTGAAGATGTGTGCGTCATGCACCTTTCCCTGACCACCCTGCGTTCATGTCAATGAAATGACCATGGGGATCCACACGTGCCTGCAATACCATAGATAAGTACCCCTTTCTATAGATGTACTATGTTCCAAGATGGTCCATGGCCAAATTTGGGATATGCTAGGCAATTATCACTCTACCGCAGTTAGGGATTCCCATTGTTGTAAAGCCATCCAGTATTTTACGTACATTGCCAAGAGTCACAGTCCTTCATAGCAGAATAAGATTAATGGTCCTGCACATGTGCATTAATGCAACCTCAACGTTGGACTTCCAGACTCCAAATCGATATGTGACTGACTGGTAGCAGTCTGGAGTTGCCAGCTTCCACACAGCTATCACCACGCACTTCTCCACCGAGAGGGCTGCTCTCATTTTGGTGTCCTTGCACCACAGTGGTGGGGCAAGTTCCACAAACAGTTCCAGGAAGCCTTTCCACATCTGAAAGTTCTGCAGTTACTGCTTGTCATCCCAGACCTGTATAATAATGTGATCCCACTACTCAGTGCTTGTTTCCTGAACCCAAAAATGATGGTCCTCCATGTGCAGCTGCTCTGTGAATCATAGAATTACAGAATCATAGAATATAAGGGTTGGAAGAGACCTCAGGAGGTCATCTAGTCCAATCCCCTGCTCAAAACAGGACCAACACCAACTAAACCATCCCAGCCAGGGCTTTGTCAACCCGGGCCTTAAAAACCTCTAATGAAGGAGATTCCACCACCTCCCTAGGTAACCCATTCCACTGCTTCACCACCCTCCTAGTGAAATAGTGTTTCCTAATATCCAACCTAGACCTCTCCCACTGAAACTTGAGACCATTGCTTCTTGTTCTGTCATCTGCCGCCATTGACAACAGCCTAGCTCCATCCTCTTTGGAACCCCCCTTCAGGTAATTGAAGGCTGCTGTCAAATCTTCTCTTCTGCAGATTAAATAACCCCAGTTCCTTCAGCCTCTCCTCGTAAGTTATGTGCCCCAGCCCCCTAATAATTTCTGTTGCCCTCTGCTGGACTCTCTCCATTTGTCCACATCCCTTCTGTAGTGGGGGGACCAAAACTGGACGCAATACTTCAGGTGTGGCCTCACCAGTGCCAAACAGAGGGGAATAATCACTTCCCTCAATCTGCTGGCAATGCTCCTACTAATACAGTCCAATATGGTGTTGGCCTTCTTGGCAACAAGCACACACTGCTGACTTATATCCAGCTTCTTGTCCACTGTAATCCCCAGATTCTTTTCTGCAGAACTACTGCTTAGCCAGTCGGTCCCCAGCCTGTAACGGTGCATGAGTTTCTTCCTTCCTAAGTGCAGGACTCTGCACTTGTCCTTGTTGAACCTCATCAGATTTCTTTTGGCCCAATTCTCCAATTTGTTTAGGTCACTCTGGACCCTATCCCTACCCTCCAGCGTATCTACTTCTCCCCCAGCTTAGTGTCATCTGTGAAGTTGCTGAGGGCACACTTCATCCCATCATCCAGATCATTAATAAAGATGTTGAACAAAATAGGCCACAGGACCGACCCCTGGGGCATGCCACTTGATACCAGCTGCCAACTAGACATCGAACTGTTGATCACTACCCATTGAGCCTGACAATCTAGCCATCTTTCTATCCACCTAATAGTCCATTCATCCAATCCATACTTCTTTAACTTGCTGGCAAGAATACTCTGGGAGACAATATCAAAAGCTTTGCTAAAGTCAAGATATATCACATACACTGCTTTCCCCATATCCACAGAGCCAGTTATCTCATCATAGAAGGCAATCAGGTTGGTCAGGCATGACTTGCCCTTGGTGAACCCATGTTGAATGTTCCTGATCACCTTCCTCTCCTCCAAGTGCTTCAAAATGGCCAAACTAATCTGGTGGTGTTTCTTTCCATGGCACACAGCAGGTCAGGCATCTTGAATTCCTGTTCAGATTGGGTGCTCATGATATACTGTATGAGCAGCCGCAATATGTTTATAACAGTGACCACAACAATAGAGAGCAGTGTAGGATCCATCCTTTCAGACAGAGATGGTGGGCACACAGTAAACAGGGGCCAATGAAAAATGTCATGACATGCAGTTGGAAGCCCATGGAATGATGGGAAGGAAAAACTGCATCATGGGATGTTGAGCCTGCACCCATGATGCACTGCAATCCATTCCACCCTCCCACAACTCCTAGTTGCAGAAGGTAGCGAGTAGCACAGTTGGATAGCCACCCAGAGTGCACTGCTCTCTCTGTTGATGCTAAAGCACCAACTGTGAATGTGCTCTGCTGACAGAAGGAGCATTAGGTGAACATGCACAAATTATGTAATTATACTGGTTTTTGATCATAGGCGTAACTTGCATCGACAAAACTCTGTGGTGTAGACAAAGCCTTAAATAGGAAAAGTAATTATTGACAAGTGTAGGCCCTAGTTCACATTTTATGATTTTGTTTTGTATGTAACCATTTGTTTCCATCATTCACACTTGTTTTTATTTGAATCTCTAGTCTTACTTAAATAAATTTCCTTTTGTTTTACTATAATTGATCCCAAGTGCTGTGTGATACAGAAGTGGTGGGCTGAGGTAAAACTGGGGTACACTGTTTCTTTGGAAACAGAGGACCTGGCATTTCTGTGAGCATCCAGTGATCAGAGAGTGCTTGAGTGGCTGACAGACTGGTTGGGCGGACAAGGAGGACTCACTGCACTGGGTGCCCCGAGAAGTGTCATACATGTATCATATCCCACAACTTGATGTACAGGTATTGTAAAACAAGTTGTTATTGTTTGTATCACCATAGTGCCAAGGAGCCCTCGTTATTGACTATGACCCCATTGTTCTAGATGCAGTACAACGAGAGAACAAAAAGATGGTCCCTGCTCCAAAGAGCTTAACTAGTTAAGAGTGACATTATGTTCTAATAAATGTTCTAATAAAAATGCATAGAGCCTGACCCACAGTACAGTCTGATGAAGAGAAATTAAAATATATAAGCTGCATATCACTTCTATTCCTCTGTTGACTACACCCTCCCTTCCAAACTGCAAAGTGGGATTTTGGTGTAAGTACAACATTCCACTTCTTCACTAGAATCATACCTATTGTGACAGGGTCGGGCCAGATGGCTACAGGAGAGTAATTTTTTTTTTTTTTTTGAAGCAGAAAAGAATTTTATTTGTGTAACACTTACAAAGAATCACCAAAGAGGATAAAGCAAAACTATGCAACAAAACAAAAGCAAACAGAAGGTATGACATAGCAGCCTTCAGGAGGGAGAAGTGTTCAGGCTAGCCTGGGCCCAGAGTGGGGGGGCTTCCTCGACATTCGTGGTCTTCCACCCTCCTGAGTTACCTGGTGGCCTAGAGCAGGGGGGTTTCCTCGACACTCGTGGTCTTCCACCCCCTCGAGTTACCTAGTGCTACGCCCAGTGTCACCGATTATTCCTCTCCTGAGAGTGCCCAAGAAGATGGCACGGCTGCGGGGTGGGCGGTTTGGGGGTGGGGCAGGGTGTACACCCACATGTTATAGGACCCCTCCTAGGTGACAGTGATGATGGTATCCACAGCGGCAACGGCTGAGGCTGGGGTCTCTCGCTCTTCCCCTCAATCAAAGGGTCAGACGGAGGGAACCGGACGGGGTCACCAAGCAGAGAACCTTGGACAGCGCCCACCGTTCCTCGAAGGCGTCAAGGGAGTCGGTGGACGCCGCCCAGAGGAACTCCACCCGGATACATGATTGTACTGAGGATCGGAAAATGGCCCTACAATCGCAGGACGTTTCATTAGCCAACCTCCCCTCTCTGGTTTTATAAATGGCTGTTTTAGCTAGGGCTAGGAGGAGGTTAACCAGGAGATCTCGCGATTTTGTGGGGCCATGGATGGGGAGTGTGTAGATAAAAAGGTGAGGGGAAAAGTGGAGCCAAAAGCGTAATAAAATATTCGTGAGGAGCCGGAAAAGGGGCTGCAATCTGGCACACTCTAAATATACGTGCACCAGGGTTTCCCTCACATTGCAAAAAGGGCAAGTATCCGGGATGGGGGTGAAACGCGTCAAAAACACGCCCGTGCTCACAGCTCCGTGAAGGAGCCGCCAACTAATGTCCCCAACGGGCCTCGGGACCAAGGTGGAATACAGGCTGCCCCACCGAGGTTGCTCACCCTCCAAAGGTGGCAGGAGGTCCCGCACTTTGTATCAGGGCGGGACACCAGGGTGTGGGCGTGAAGGGTGTGAAGCGTGAGTGTGTATAAATATTTCCGTGGCGCGATTTGGAAGCTGACCGGCTGCAATTCATGCAGCTGGCTTGCAGTGAAAGGGTGAGGGGTTTGTTGGGATCTACGGGGTAGGGGCCCAATTGAAAGGTCCGGCGGGCCTGGGGTAGAGGGTGGGCGGGGTGCGCCCTCGTGCAGGGCTCGGTTGAGATAAGCCCAAGCAGCAGGCGTCAAGGAGGCCTTCACCTCCTGAAGTATGCGCCGGTGGGTACAAGGTCTGGAGAGCCCCATGCACCGAGCGAGCATCAGGGGATCCAGCCAGTCTCCCTGGTCGTAGTCCAAGAGGTCTCCGACTCTCGTGACTTCCGCCAGGACCAAACTCTGGCGCACCGAGCGGGACTCCGCCACCTGCACACGGAGCTGGGGGTTGTGTAGCAGGGGCTCCGTGAGGAGATCTGCTCCCACGGTGGCCGCCACAGACCTGGTCGTTGAGAACAGTTTCCAGGTCCGGAGGAGGTCCTGGTAGAAGATCGGCAGCCCGGAGAGGTCTCGCGGAAAACCTCTCAGACAGAGATAAAAGAGCTGCCGATCGTATTGGAGCCCTTGGAAGCGGCGCAGGAAGGCGTGTGCCAATATGCTCCACGTCGAACTACCTGCACTATAAAGGAGCCTCTGCAGGGCCTGGAGGCGGAAGACACGGACCTGAGTGTGCAGACACTTCAGGCCCTTCCCTCCTTCCTTCAGGGGTAGATGAAGAACCCCAACAGGGTCCCAGTGCAGTCCTGACCAAAAGAACTCTAGAATCGTCGTGCGGAGGTTGGTCAGGAAACCTGGGGCCAGAACCAGGGTGTTGAGCCGGTACCAGAGCGTGGACAGGACTAGTTGGTTAAGCACCAGTGCTCTCCCTTGGAGGGAGAGACATTGGAGTAGCCTCGTCCATTTCCGGAGCCGCTCTATCACCCCGCCCTCTAAATTTTGCCAGTTCTCCGGTGGGGAAGGGTGCGTGGCAGAAAGGTAAACGCCTAGGTAGAGCAGTGGACCCGCACTCCACCGGATGGTCTGAAGCGCGGGTGGGAGGGAGCTCACCTGCCGCCAGTCCCCCATCGCCAAGCCAGAGCTCTTGACCCAGTTGACTCGGGCGGAGGAGGCTGCCGAGTAGATGGCCTGGCAAGCCTCCACCCGCGCCAAGTCGCCCGGGTCCTGGACCATGAGGAGCACGTCATCGGCGTACGCCGACAGGACCAGCCACAGCTCCGGCTCCCGCAGCACCAACCCTGTCAACCTCCTGCGGAGGAGACAGAGGAAAGTCTCAATCGCCAGAGCGTACAGCTGGCCCGAGAGGGGGCACCTCTGCCGCACTCCTCGCCCAAAGCTGACAGGCTCGGTCAGGGTCCAGTTGAGCCTAACCAAACACTCCGCGGAGGCATACAGCACCCGGAGAAAGCTCACAAACTGAGGTCCGAATCCAAACGCCTGCAGAGTGCTCAGGAGGTACTCATGGTCTACTCTATCGAACGCCTTCTCCTGATCAAGAGACAGGAGGGCGAACGACAGACCTTCTCTACGCCCGAGTTCCAAAAGGTCTCAGACTAGAAATAGGTTGTCAAAAATGCTACGACCCGGGACAGTATAGGTCTGGTCTGGGTGGATCACGTCCGCCATCACGGACCCTAGCCGCAGCGAGATTGCTTTCACTACGATTTTGTAGTCCATGCTAAGGAGTGAGACGGGACGCCAGTTTCGTAAATTGCGGAGGTCCCCCTTCTTCGGCAACAAGGTGAGCACTGCTCGCCTGCACGAAAGAGGGAGGACCCCGCCCTGCAAAGACTCAGCCCAGACAGTGGCTAGGTCTGGGCCAAGGACGTGCGGTAGAACTCCACGGTCAGCCCGTCCATGCCCGGAGATTTATTGGTGGGCATGTGACAAAGGGCTTCTGAGAACTCGGCCAGGGTGAGAGGCAGCTCTAGCCGATTTCGGTCGCCCACGCTGACCGTGGGGAGTTCCTCCCAGAGCACCCTGCAAGCGCCAGGATCGGTCGGATCCGGGGAGAAAAAGCTTGTGTAGAAGTCACGGGCCCTCCCACATATCTCCACCGGATCCATGAGGGGGGCGCCATCTTCTGCTAGAAGGCAGGTGACGTGTTTCTTGGCCCCCCTCGTTTTCTCCAGGGCGTAGAAGAAACGGGAGCCGCGGCCCATCTCCTGAAGGAGGCGGATGCGGGATCCAACAAAGGCACCTCAGGCCCGATGGTCCTCGAGGGCCCGGAGCTCCTCCTACTTCTCCCGGCACGCTCCGCAGAGGAACAGGTCCTCGGGGCTGGTGGCCAGATGCCTCTCCATCTCTAAGACCTCCTGTTCCAACTGCTCTATTGCTGCATTCCTCCATCAGCTGGTGCCCCGGGTGTAGTCACGGCAGAAGAGCTTGGCGCGCACCTTCCCTAGATCCCACCATCGCCGCGCCGAGGGAAAGGCACGCCGCTGCTCTCGCCAGGCCAGCCAAAACTCCCGGAAGGACGTCACGAAGCCCTCATCCTCCAACAGGCTGTTGTTAAAGTGCCAATAGGCCAGCCCCAGCCTCTCTGCACGGAGGGAGGCTGTTATGGTGGCTAAATGATGGTCGGAAAATGGGGCCGGCCGAATGTTGGAGGAGTGGGCCTGTGAAAGATGGAAACGGGATAAATAAATACGATCCAAATGAGAGTGGTGTGACCGATGGGCCTCTACCCGGACAAAGGTGAACGTGGAAGTGTCATCTGGGTGGTGGTCACGCCAGACGTCTACTAGGGAGTGATATTCGACTATTTCTCGGAGAATGTTCGCAGCGGCCGGGCTCAGCTCGGCCCCTGAGCGGTCCCATTCCTCGAGGGTGGTGTTAAATTCCCCTCCCAGGACTAGGCTCTCGTGAGAATCTAGGGTGCTGAGGAAGTCGGACACCCGCTGATAGAATTGTGGCCGTTTCGGGCTCGTTGTCGGGGCATAGATATCAACAAAGTTGACCACGAGCCCCTCCATACGGACTTGGAGATGCAGCAGGTGGCCCGGCACGGCCTCAGTGACCCCTAGCACCTCGGGCCATAGGTTGGGGGAGAACAGGGTCGCCACTCCAGCTTGCCGAATCGTGAAGTGGCTAAAGTAGACCCCGTCCCCCCACTCCAGCCGCCAGCTGTCCTCGGCAGTCAGATCTGTATGGGTCTCCTGCAGGAAAACTACAGAGTACCCCCCTTCCCGAAGGTAAGAGAGCACATGGGACCTGCAGAGAGCCATCCTACAGCCCCTGGTGTTCAAAGTTGCGATAATGAGAGGCGTCATGCGGAGGGCTGGGGGGTGGGGGTTCCTTATTGGCGGAGGTGTTCACGGCCCCCGGCGGGTCGCGCAACAATCCGTGACCCATCCCGTAAGTGAGTAAATCATCATGGAAGCCGCGGGCCCACCCGTAGGCCGCGGCACCGTGCCTTCCTTTCCCTCTACCCTCCTTTATAAGGGCCCTTGTGGCCTGGGGGAGTTGATCAAAGTCCCCCCATAGCTGGAGAGCCAGCTGTACCCTGTTGCGGGAGCCACGGATGTTTTCTAAAAACTCCCGCAATGCTTTTCGCAGCTAATGGGGGGGTGGGGTTGCGATTTCCAGGTTATTCCCTGGTGGGGCTCTTGGTGCAGCCTCGTGGTCCGCTGAGGCAGGCAGGCAGGGTGTGGACCACTGATGGGGCATCTGACAGGCTAAAGTTATTAGGTCCATCTCACGCCTTGGGGTAGAAGGGGATGGCGGAGGGAAAACTGCAGTTCCTAATGGGTCGGGGCAGGAAAACGCAAAGGCTGCTCCCTGGGGGGAATCCGCAAAAAACGGGAAAGAAATAACCCCAGGGGCGGCAATAGCATTGCAGGAGGAAGTGGATTGGGCAGGGACGGGGTGTGGGCAGGGGCAGAGGCAAGGCTCTGGGCTTCGGGAGGCAAGCAGTTGAGAGGTGGTGCCTCCTGAGCAGATTCGAGGGTTGAGGGATGAGGGAGGGGGCTCCCAGTGATGCTAGGCGCAGGCTCTGTGGTGGATTTGGCAGCCATGGCATCAGGTAGTGGACCACCTTCTGTAGGGTGCCCGCCCGGGAAGGCGGTTAGGGGGAGTGAGCATGGGGAAAGGGGGACTGGGGTGAGGTTGCCCAGATTGAGGCCAGCCGGCAGTAGGTCATCCTCCCCCTGGGTGATCGGGGTCAAACCTAGGGCCTCGATCTCCTCATACATGGAGGAGAGGTCGTCTTCTGCCACCCCAGGGGTCTCTCCTCTGGCGCCAGCCTCGACAGTCACTTCGGGGTTCGCGGGGGGTTCGGGTGGTATCCAGGCAGAAGGGGCTTCCTCAGGGGTCTCGGAGGGGAGGGTCTCCCGTGGAGGGGAGATCCTACCTTCCAATGCTATTCTGTCTTCCCCTCCCAACACCGGCAGATGGATCTCACTCGTGGGCATAGCGGAAGGCTCAGTATCAGTGCCTCCCTTCCTGGTCTTCTGGGGGGCCTCCGCATCGGAAGGGTGCAGCGGAGCTCGAGGCTTCCGCTTGCCTCGCTTCCCCTAGACTAGGGTCCAGCCCTACATAGCATCGTCTGGGGGTTGGTTAGCAGGGGTCGTGTCGGGGGGCAGAGGCGATTGTTCAGGGGTTCGGGGGGGTAACGGTGAGGCAGCATGAGGGGCGGAGGGTTCTCGTTGGGGCAGGCCCTCTCCTATACCCAGTAATATCTTTGCTGCACCCTCCTCCATAGGCTCTGCCGGATTGTTAATAGCAAGGGTGGGACTCCCTTGCTCGTCTGGGCGTTGTAGGGGAGGTGTCTCTTGGGCCCGGATGGGAGCAGCGGTGGATCGAGCAGGAGGAGAGGTGGTTTCAGGTGCTGGGCGGCCAGGGGCGTTGGCAACAATGGAGCCGATGTCCTGCCAGGTCTCGGCGGTCTCGGGTGCCCCTCCCCGCTGGGCCAAAGGGCAGTCTCTTCGGACATGCCCTGCTGATCGGCAGAGGTAGCACCGGGCCTCTCCCGTGGAGTAAAAGACCCAATAGCGGGCTCCCTGGTAGGGGACTAGGAAGGACCCCTCGAGCGCCTCTCTGTCACGCGCCGCCGCCAGCGGTAGAAGCTGCACTTGCCAGCGGAAAGAGAGGACGTGACAGAGGGTGAGGTCCTTGCAGCCCAACGGGAGAGGGCTGATGACAGAAACGAGTTTCCCCAGGGTGGAGAGAGCGGGTAACAGGGCAGCATTGGGTAGAAAGGGAGGGACAGAGGTGAGGACTAGGAAAACGCCCAGGTCCTCTAGCGGCTCCAGGGGGACAAACACCCCCCCCACCGCCAGGCCCTTCTCCACCGCCTCCTGGGCGGCAGCCTCCGATGCTAAGAAAAAGACAACCTTCCCGTATATTTTGGAGGCCACCACAATAGCCGTGGGTCCTACCACCCTCGCCAACGCCTGCACATATGTCTCCAGGAGGGGCGAGGCGGGCACCAGGAGGCAACGGATGCCGTGCTTCCTGGTCATGGTGGGAAAGGGGCCCCGGCCACTATTGATGGTAGCGGAGGCGGTGGGTGGGCGAGATGACGAGGCGGCAGGTGTGCGGGGGGTTACCACCGCCCGGGCATACGTCCTGGGGGCCGGGGGAGGGACGCTCGCAGAGCTGGTGGAGGGAACAGCAGGGAGGGACGCCATGGTCGATAACGAGGCCACAGTGGTGGGGGCAGCCGCTGCCATGGAGGTCCTGGTGGTTTTAACGGGGCCCTTTCCTTTCTTCACACCCTGGCCTTTCTGGCCAACTGGGGGGGTTTTCCTAGAATCTGGGGGGGCGGTGGGCGTAGCAGTGGCAGTAGTCACCCCGGTGCTTCCTGCTGCCAATGCCCCAGCGGGGGCGGTGGCAGGTGTTTTGGCAGCAGTGGGGGGGGGGCTTGGGGGTTGGGCAGGGGGGTAGGTGGGGGAGGGGCAACTGAGGTTGTTAGTGGGGCCTCACTCCTCTCATTCCCCGTCATTGTGAGCAGGGAGAGACGGGGAGACACCAGAAGGAGGAGGGGGGAGGGGGAAGCAGATTAACCACTCCTCCCTACTGGGCTGCAGGTGGGAGGGTGGGGGTGCCAAATGGGTCGGACTGGACAGGGGAGGAAACAGGAGTTGGGGTCCGGTAATAGGGGCAAACTGTGGGGTAAAAAGTCTGGGGGGGGGGACGTGGACAGACGTGTGTTTGTCCAAAGAGTCTCGTTTGGTCGGCTGTTGTTTCCGGTCCAGACAGTGGAATTCAGGGAAAGCAGCTGAATCCAGAGGTAGATGGCAAATTGCCAGCAGGGACGGACGGCGGGGGGGCCATGACGGTTGTAATAATGTTGGGGGGGCACCGATAGATCGGGGGGCGGCTCCATGCTACACCTCCTGTGCCCCTACAAACGCAGTTAAAACACAGTCAAACTCCCCCCACACGAGAGTACAATTCAAAAGTTACTCAGTCTTACGGCCCCCTCCACGGTGGTTTGTACCTTCCCTGGGTGATTTTTTCTGTTGGCTATCTTCTCTTCCAGCTTTGTAATGAGGCTTTCAGCAGGCCAGGAATGTTGCAGAAATAAGAAGAATCTTCTTAGCTCTGTACGGGTTCAGAAATAACAGCAAAACGGCTGGATCTGGGGGCTTCCACCCCCCTCCTCCGGGGAGCGGGTCGGCAGTCCTCTCCCCCACCCCGGGGGTTTCAACTAAAGCAGTAGCAGCGTCCGAGGGCAGGCATGAGGGGGGCTGGCAGCAAGCTGGCAACCGACCAGCACTTGAACGGCAGCAGAAAAACAGCAAAAAAAAACAAAACAAAGAAAAAGCGTCTGGCCCGGTTGGGGGGGGGAACTGAAGCAGGGTCAAAAAGTAAGAAAAATCCAGGTCAGGGGGCTTTAGGAAAGAATAGAAAGCAGATAGCTGGGGAGCAAGCGAGGGACGTTCCGTTTCCCAACAGGGAAGGTTCCAGAACAATCAGGAACCTTCTGGAGACAATTAAGATAGGCTGATTAGAACACCTGCAGCCAATCAAGAAGCTGCTAGACTCAATTAAGGCAGGCTAATCAGGGCACCTGGGTTTTAAAAAGGAGCTCACTTCAGTTTGTGGTGTGCGTGTGAGGAGTTGGAAGCAAGAGGCACTAGGAGCTGAGAGTGAGAACGCGGAGTATTGGAGGACTGAGGTGTACAAGCATTATCAGACACCAGGAGGAAGGTCCTATGGTGAGGATAAAGACGGTGTTGGGAGGAGGCCATGGGGAAGTAGCCCAGGGAGTTGTAGCTGTCGCATAGCTGTTCCAGGAGGCACTCTAGACAGCCGCATTCCACAGGGCCCTGGGCTGGAACCCGGAGTAGAGGACGGGCCCGGGTTCCCCCCAAATCCTCCCAACTCCTGGTCAGACACAGGAGGAGTCGACCTGGACTGTGGGTTCAGAAAAACGGCCAAGCTGAGGGCTGCCGTGAAGCTCCAAGGCGAGCAAATCCGCCAATAAGCACAAGACCCACCAAGGTAGAGCAGGAACTTTGTCACACTATGAAAAGGACTCACACACACTTTTTTTTTTCACTTCCCCTTATGTCAGACATATCCCTCAAAGTGGGAAAATGTTCAGTAGTTGTTGCTCTTGACAGAGAATTGGTGTGACATAACTGGTATGCTGGATAACTTGCAAACTTGTACATGTTCTTTAATATTAAAATAAGATCAAAGAGAAGCTTATTGTAATGCTTTTGTTTCACTCTCATCCCTGAGCCTCAAGTACTGAGGAGGGTGTCTGGTACTGTAC
This sequence comes from Eretmochelys imbricata, assembly GCF_965152235.1. Taxonomy (NCBI): domain Eukaryota; kingdom Metazoa; phylum Chordata; order Testudines; family Cheloniidae; genus Eretmochelys; species Eretmochelys imbricata. The sequence goes on along the minus strand of NC_135574.1, from coordinate 185,840,542 downwards.
AAAGCACATGTATAAAAGAGTCAGAAAGTGAAATATTTTAAAGTAAATCGATCCAGTTAGCAGACTGGAGAAGTTAGAAAGAGGAAGAGGTAGCTCAAGAACTAATAACTGTTTGGAATTGACTTAATTGAAGGGATTCTAATATTTAAGGATTGAAGAGCTGATCATGAAAGCAGGTTTAAAACTGGAGAGTATATTGGCATCTACCATGCTTATATGATAGTGTCATAATTCAGAACCTGAATGCTTATATGATAAGATCAGAAGTCCCTCACTTTCAGACTGCATCAGCCTCATCCAATCAAATCAGAAGTAACAATAGCAGGCTTCTAAAAGAGGGGTATCCAGCCCTCCTTGATCAGGAGCTGTCATAAATATAAAGGGAAGGGTAACCACCTTTCTGTATACAGTGCTATAAAATCCCTCCTGGCCAGAGGCAACATCCTGTTACCTGTGAAGGGTTAAGAAGCTCAGCTAACCTGGCTGGCACCTGACCCAAATGACCAATAAGGGGACAAGATACTTTCAAATCTTGGGGAAAGGAAGGCTTTTGTTTTGTGCTCTTTGTTTACGTGTTTGTTCTCTCTTGGGACTGAGAGAGGCCAGACAGAAATCCATCTTCTCCAACCCATCCTAATCCAAATCTCCAATATTGCAACCAGTATAAGTAAGCCTGGCAAGGCGGATTTGTTTATCTTTTGTTTTATGTGAATTTTCCCTGTGTTAAGAGGGAGGTTTATTCCTGTTTTCTGTAACTTTAAGGTTTTGCCCAGAGGGGGAATCTCTGTGTTTTGAATCTGAATATCCTGTAAAGTATTTTCCATCCTGATTTTACAGAGATGATTTTTACCTTTCTTTTTTTTTAAATAAAATCCTTCTTTTAAGAACCTGACTGATTTTCCCATTGTTCCAAGATCCAGGGGTTTGGGTCTTTGACGATTTTTTAACAAATTGCTTAGGATATTATTCTCAAGCCTCCCCAGGAAAGGTGGTGTGTAGGACTTGGGGGGATATTTTGGGGAAAGACATCTCCAAGTGGGCTCTTTCCCTGTTCTTTGTTTAAAACGCTTGGTGGCAGCAGCATACTGTTCAAGGAGAAGGCAAAGTTTGTACCTTGGGGAAGTTGTTAACCTAAGCTAGTAAGAATAAGCTTAGGGGGTCTTCCATGTGGGTCCCCATATCTGTACCCTAGAGTTCAGAGTGGGGAAGGAACCCTGACAGGAGCACAGGTCAGTTTGATGCCAGGTAAGAGAGAGAGAGAAAAGGGCAAAAAACTTCCTAAAAAATTAGAGGACTAAATAAACAATAATCATACTTAAGTCTTTTTAAACTGGTAGGTCAGCACATTCTCCTGGATGACTGTGATCAAATTATTTAATGTACTACTCCTTTTGTTGGTGTAACCCTTCTGCCCGTCAGAGTTGGCAGCAACAAGGGCCGGGTTCAATATCTAAGGGATCCATTCCAATAACACAATGCAAACCGGCTCGAGCCCCCACCCAGTGACCTGGGACAAATATATACCACCACCGCTGGGCGCCTCCAAGAGGCAATACTTCCCCTCTCGCAAGCACATAGTCTGAGTGTAGCAAAAAGCCTTTTAATAACAGAGAGAAACAATGTGGCATTATGTTGGGGAAACACCACCAACAGGATTCATAACACAACCCATGAGCAAAAAAAACCCACCCCAAGCACATTGGGGCATGCCCCTTTCCCTTTGGTTCTTGAGTCCAGCAACCCCAAATCACCCAAAGTCCCAAAAGTCCAATGACCCAAAAGTCTCTGTCCCTGGTCAGGGCAGCCCCAGAGTTCGAAAGTTTATCTGAGGAGGTTTACCTCCTAACCTGGGTGGAGATGGGACGGGGGTAAGAGGCACCTTACATGATCTGAAGCTGACCGCCCCACAGCTCCATAGGCCTTCGCTCCGCTCCGCCAGCCGCCCCACGAACTCCTTCGCTCCATGGCCCACAAGCAGCTCCCGCCATCCCACGAACTGCTCCACTAGCCGGTCCACAAACTGCTCCGCATCCCACCAGCAGCTCCCACCATCCTACGAACTGCTCCACCAGCCTGTCCACAAGGCACTCCAGCCATCCCGCGAACTGCTCCACAATATATCTTCAGGCTCCCCCACTACTTAACACAACGCTCAGTGATTTCAGCTCTTAGTCAGTTCAGCTTTTTGGTGAATTCAGCTTGTAGTAGGGGAGCCTCAGTGCTGGTGCACTGTTAGCCCAAAGTGAGCTCAGCAGCCTGTAACCAGACTTCTAATGAAATCAAAATTAGCTCTGATATTCCACAGTGGAGAGACGAGAAAGTGCAATTAGCATGTAAGGCCCTCACCAAGGGGCCCATGCCACCAAGTATTAATACTTGTCCCCAGCCTCTCTCAATTCACAGAGTTTTGGAACTCATGACCCTTGCCTAGCGAGTGCCACTTAGTTGATGGTGAGTCCCTCCATCATAACAAAAGGCTAAGTACAGTTCCAAGCACAGTTCCCATAATCAGGGTAATAACAATTTATTCTTCCTGCCCCAATAACAGAGACACTGGGGATCCCACAGCAGCCAAAGTGACCATTTGGGCAGCTATGGCCTCATTCTAGGCGGGGTGGGTGTGCCTATGCAAATGAGATGGCCCCTGAAGTTCTTTTCCACAACTTGCCACACCTCACCACCAGATGTCAGGGTGGAGCTCATCCTGACACTGCTTACATCGGAAATTTCCCCCAGTCAGAAATCCCCATAGACAGGAATGCATACCAGTCTTTGCTTCCTTACTTATTCAAAACTTGGGGGTTTTTTTTAAACCTTTCAGAAAGTTAGAGCTGTACAGTATTATGAAACATGACGCTCGATTACCAGAAGACTGTTCAACAGATAGAGTTGAAAAAGGTTATGTTTAACCAGCTTTGGACTGTGCAACTGCATGTAGCTAAAATTCATAAAGTTTGCCATTGTGAAATATTAAAATATTTCAGTATAATAGGCAAACATTTTTGTAATTACTTGTTAAATACAGCAAATCCTCATTATAATTTCACACAAGGAGATGGAACTAAAAGTGGCATATCCATGGAAAATTATATCTACATTTGAAAAAGACTAAGAAAATGAGGCTACTTGTATCACAATATGGTTTGATTATGGTAATGCTCTCTGACTGGCTTCATCACAATAAATGCCACGTAGTGCTCAGTGAACAGAAGAAGAAAGGAAATAAGTCATGAGAGGTGGAATAGATACGTGTTATGTGTTGCTAGCATGCAACCACAGAGCATCAGGTAAAGAAAAAGAGCAACATTACATTCATGAGTGACATTGTAGTTAGATGTTCTAAGTACCACAATCTTCAGCACAGATGTTGTATGTAAGTATGCATTCCATCAATAAAAATGAATTGCAGTTGGGATGTGTGATGTTTAAGAGCATTTTTGGTGGAACAAAGGGATATTATGAGGCAGTTTTTCTATAGCATAACTGGAACAGGCACACATTTGACATTTACTTTTACTGTAATTACAGGCATTTCAATTCACATATTTGGTCAAAGATTTTACCTCTTGAGTCCCAGTCAATGTGTGTGATATAGCTAGATGCACCTTTGCAGATGCCAACTCTTTTGCTGGTAAGCACATTGTAAATATCTACAAAATTATCATGGGAAGCCACTGCCAGATATTTTCCTGAGTCTGTAAAAGAAAGACATCCAAGTTAACTAAAGTATTTGTGAATATTCTTGATATTATTATTATTAATTAATATTATTATTATTACTTATTTCTATTGCAGTAGTACTCAAACACCTCAGTCTGGATTAGGGGCCCATTGTGCTAGACTCTGTACAAACATATCAGAATGAAAAGTATCTAACAGCCATGGTTCACATGTAAAATAAATTTGCACTCTTAACATTCCATTTTAGGTTTTTCATTGAAAACAAAAACAAAAAACAACAAACAACTTATTTTATCCTTTGACTGCACCTCGTGAAAATTTGATATCAGAGATCATTTCCTTTCTGTGGTGGAAAGAGACCATATCTTCAACAGTATCAGCATTCACTACCAGAAAACTCCCATCATTCAACCCTACAGCCAAGGCTTTCCCATCAGGAGAAAAGGCACAGCATCTTCCACCTGGAAAAGAAATTCAGAACAAACACCTTACTGTTTATAATTTTGGACTGAGGAAACCAGCAATAATCTGCAGCTAGAAGGTCTCCCCACAGAAAAAGTCTATAAATTAATCATTTTTTAGGATATGTTTACACGCAATCAGAGGTGTGATTGCAGATCATGTTGGCATACTGACACTACCTTTAATCTAGCTAGTACAGCTAAACAGAGCTGTGAAGACATGGTGGCACAGACCACGGCACAGGCTGTACATTCATACACACTCATGTTAATAGCCTATGCTGGAATCCATGCTGCCACATCTTCACTACTATTTGTAGTTGTGCTAGGTAGATTAAAGTTACCATGGGTATGTCTAGGTGAACTGCAATCACACCTCTGTCGAGGGCTGTCCCTAGACATTGTGGTGCGGGGTGGGGGCTGGCCCCAGGTCTCCGTGGGAACGGGGGGGGGGGGTCCCCCAAGGTCTAGGGGGGGCAGGGCAAGAGCAGGCTTGGGGAGCAGGGGGGGAACTGCCCCCCAGCACAAGCTGGTGGAGCGGAGTGGGTTGGGGCCAGCTCACTCCACTTCCGGCCAACCGGTGATTGCAGGGCGGACCTGACCCCACACTCAAGGGGTGGCGGGAAGTAGAGTGACCCAGCCCCAGCCAGCTTTGCTCTGCTTTCCTGGCTCCCAGGCTTGGGACTTGGGGGGCAGGGGGAAACCACCCCCAGGCACTCACCGGCAGCATGGCTGGGAGCCGGCAGAGCAAAGCTGGCTGGGGCCGGGTCGCTTCACTTCCTGCCGCCCCATGAGTGCAGGGCACGCCCGACCCCTCCTGCAGTCCCTCAGGAAGTAGTTCAGGGGAAGGAATGAAGTGGGGGCAGGGCTGAGGTGGAGCAGGGGTGGGAAGAGGTGGAGCGGGAGCAGAGCAGGGACGGGGGCAGCTTTCCTGGCCAGCTCAGGGGGATCATACCCTCCTAACCTTAGTGAGACAGCCTAACTTCATAACTGTTATTTGTTAAAACAAAAATATCATGAAAGTAGAACTACAAACTGCTTTCCTGGATTTCCATGGGAATTCACTCTGTATTTTAAATCTTCAAACTGACAAAGGATAAAGCGGCCACAGAAATATCAGTCTTGGAAGGGGGTTACATTATCTAAAAGCATGAATAACACAGTCTAGTTATGCTATAAATACAGCCAAAACAAGAAGAACTAGGATTAACATAAAAATGGAAATCCAGAATGAAAATCCAAGGAGCCATTCTGACTCACCTGACCATGCAAATCTTTCAGAGACACTGTGCCCCACATATGAAAACTCCTTTGGTTTATGACCTTGTGATGGTTCCACTTTGGTGGGGCAAAACCATATGCCTAGAACCTCCCACTATCAACTTTTCTCCCAGTATTAATTCTGACCACAATGTCCTATACAGCAGATCTGATTCACCCTCAGTTTGCCTCACTAAAGCATACTGATAGTGACTCTACTTTCTCTCAGCCAATTAGAGCTCCTGCACTTCTGGTCTGTCACTAAAAATCAAGCCTTTAGTTTTAAATAAAATAAAAATTCCTAAAGGAATCTACAAATGAAATAGAAGTTGGAATTTTCAGGAGGCACCCCTTCAACAGTTACTCACTGCTCTATGTAGTCCATAATTGACCAGCTGCCCAGAAGTTGAAGTGGGGGAATAAAATATAAAGTTCACATGGCCACTGGATCCTGATCCTGACTACTTTTTATCACATGGAAAATCATCTTGTCTGTAACTTGGTAAGAAAACTTTTTAAAGCAGAACAATAAACACACAATTTGTGGGCTTTAAAATGTCCTTAGGGAGGGAGAATGATTTTATGGTTAAAACATAGGACTTGTAGAGTCAGGGGAAATGGGTTCTTTTCCCTTGTTTGCCACATACCTGCTTTATGTCAGGGACATCACCCCTTCTGTGTCCCAGATTCTCTATATGCTCCTATTCCCTATCAACCTAGTAGGGATATTAAAGACTTAATTCATTTATCTCTGCAGAGTGCATTGAGAGACATGGATGGAAGGCACTATAGAAATGCAGTGCAGTATTATTACTCTTGCAGTATTTACAGTCAAAGGAAAAAATTACCTTTTTTGAGTTTCCTCACTGCTAACATGCGGTGTTGTGAGGAAAGCTCCCAGATTCTCAGTGTTTTATCATCACTCACCGTTGCACAGATAGGCAAGAGAGGGTGAGCTGCCAAACCCCACACTTCTCCTTCCATATGCCCCTAAGGAAAGTCATAGAAGTTAAGGATGGATAACACCTTTTAATGTCTGTAGGCCATCCCCGTGCTAGTGCATTTTCTACTGCTGTCTAATCTTTTAAATGTCTCAGATAACAGGGCTTCCACCACCTCCTTCAGAAGATGTTTCTCATTCTAAGGAAGGATATGTCTACACTTCAAGATGGAGATATAAATTCCCAGCACAAGGAGACACACATACACACTGATGAAGCTAGTGGGCTAAAAATGTAGCCATGGCAACTTGAGGGACAAGCTGCCCCAAATACATTCTCAGTGTCTCTGATGGGCATGCATTCTGGGTGGCTAGGCCCTCTCGCTGCTCCAGCTGCTGTGACTACACTATTTTTATTGCACTAGCTCAATCAGAATAGTACAAATATGTGTCCTCAAGCAGGGAATCATCCCCCACTCCCCAGCTCCAACCCAATCATAGAATCATAGAATATCAGGGTTGGAAGGGACCTCAGAAGATCATCTAGTCCAACCCCCTGCTCCAAGCAGGATCAATCCCCAACTAAATCATCCCAGCCAGGGCTTTGCCAAGCCTGACCTTAAAAATCTCTAAGAAAGGAGATTCCACCACCTCCCTAGGTAACCCATTCCAGTGCTTCACCACCCTCCTAGTGAAAAAGTTTTTCCTAATATCCAATCTAAACCTCCCCCACTGAAACTTGAGACCATTACTCCTTGTTCTGTCATCTGCTATGACTGAGAACAGTCTAGATCTATCCTCTTTGGAACCCCCTTTCAGGTAGTTGAAAGCAGCTATCAAATCCCTCCTCATTCTTCTCTTCCGTAGACTAAACAATCCCAGTTCCCTCAGACTCTCCTCATAACTCATGTGTTCCAGATCCCCAATCATTTTTGTTGCCCTTCGCTGGACTCTCTCCATTTTTCCACATCCTTCTTGTAGTGTGGGGCCCAAAACTCGACACCGTAGTCCAGATGAGGCCTCACCAATGTCAAATAGAGGGGAACGATGACGTCCCTCGATCTGCTGGCAATGCCCCTACTTATACAGCCCAAAACGCCATTGGTATTCTTGGCAACAAGGGCAGACTGTTGACTCATATCCAGCTTCTCATCCACTGTAACCCCTAGGTCCTTTTCTGCAGAACTGCTGCCTAGCCATTTGGTCCCTAGTCTGTAGCGGTGCATGGGATTCTTCTGTCCTAAGTGCAGGACTCTGCACTTATCCTTGTTGAACCTCATCAGATTTCTTTTGGCCCAATCCTCTAATTTGTCTAGGGCCCTCTGTATCCTATCCCTACCCTCCAGCGTATCTACCTCTCCTCCTAGTTTAGTGTCACCTGCAAACTTGCTGACAGTGCAATCCACGCCATCCTCCAGATCATTAATGAAGATATTGAACAAAACCAGCCCCAGGACCGACCCTTGGCACACTTCGCTTGATACCAGCTGCCAACTAGACATGGAGCCATTGATCACTACCCACTGAGCCCGACGATCTAGTCAGCTTTCTATCCACCTTATCGACCATTCATCCAGCCCATACTTCTTTAACTTGCTGGCAAGAAAACTGTGGGAGACCCTATCCAAAGCTCTGCTAAAGTCAAGGAATAACACAACCACTGCTTTCCCTTCATCCACAGAGCCAGTTATCTTGTCATAAAAGGCAATTAGATTAGTCAGGCATGACTTGCCCTTGGTGAATCCATGCTGACTGTTCCTGATCACTTTCCTCTCCTCTAAGTGCTTCAGAATTGATTCCTTGAGGACTTGCTCCATGACTTGTCCAGGGACTGAGGTGAGGCTGACTGGCCTACAGTTTCCCGGATCCTCCTTCTTCCCTTTTTTTAAAGATGGGCACTACATTAACCTTTTTCCAGTCATCCGGGACTTCCCCCGATTGCCATGAGTTTTCAAAGATAATGGCCAATGGCTCTGCAATCACATCCGCCAACTCCTTTAGCACTCTCGGATGCAGCGCATCCGGCTCCATGGACTTGTGCTCATCCAGCTTTTCTAAATAGTCCCGAACCACTTCTTTTTCCACAGAGGGCTGGTCATCTCCTCCCCATACTGTGCTGCCCAGTGCAGTAGTCTGGGAGCTGACCTTGTTCGTGAAGACAGAGGCAAAAAAGGTACTGAGTACATTAGCTTTTCCCACATCCTCTGTCACTAGGTTGCCTCCCTCGTTCAGTAAGGGGTCCACACTTTCCTTGACTTTCTTCTTGTTGCTAACATACCTGAAGAAACCCTTCTTGTTACTCTTAACATCTCTTGCTAGCTGCAACTCTAAGTGTGATTTGGCCTTACTGGTTTCACTCCTGCATGCCTGAGCAATATTTTTATACTCCTCCCTGGTCATTTGTCCAATCTTCCACTTCCTGTAAGCTTCTTTTTTGTGTTTAAGATCAGCAAGGATTTCACTGTTAAGCCAAGCTGGTCACCTGCCATATTTACTATTCTTTCTACACATCGGGATGGTTTGTCCCTGTAACCTCAATAAGGATTCTCTAAAATACAGCCAGCTCTCCTGGACTCCTTTCCCCCTCATGTTATTTTCCCAGGGGATCCTGCCCATCAGGTCCCTGAGGGAGTCAAAGTCTGTTTTTCTGAAGTCAAGAGTCCGTATTCTGCTGCTCTCCTTTCTTCCTTGTGTCAGGATCCTGTACTTGACCATCTCATGGTCACTGCCTCCCAGGTTCCCCTTTTGCTTCCTCTACTAATTCTTCCCAGTTTGTGAGTAGCACGTCGAGAAGAGCTCTGCCCCTAGTTGGTTCCTCCAGCACTTGGACTAGGAAATTGTCCCCTACACTTTCCAAAAACTTCCTGGATTGTCTGTGCACTGCTGTATTGCTCTGCCAGCAGATATCAGGGTGTTTGAAGTCTCCCATGAGAACCAGGGCCTGCGATCTAGTAACTTCCGTTAGTGCCGGAAGAAAGCCTCATCCACCTCATCCCCCTGGTCCGGTGGTCTATAGCAGACTCCCACTATGACATCACCCTTGTTGCTCACACTTCTAAACTTAATCCAGAGACTCTCAGGTTTTTCTGCAGTTTCATACTGGAGCTCTGAGCAGTCATACTGCTCTCTTACATACAATGCAACTCCCCCACCTTTTCTGCCCTGCCTGTCCTTTCTGAACAGTTTATATCCATCTGACAATACTCCAGTCATGTGAGTTACCCCACCAAGTCTGTTATTCCAATCACATCTTAATTCCTTGACTGTGCCAGGACTTCCAGTTCTCCCTGCTTGTGTAGACATACCCTAAGAGAACTTACTGTCAGGTCCCACCCCGATAATCAGCCTAAATGTACATTTGGGGGGTGAGATAGCTCAGTAGTTTGAGCATTGGCCTGCTAAACCCAGGGTTGTGAGTTCAATCCTTGAGGGGGCTGTTGATCTGGGGCAAAAAATGGGGATTGGTCCTGCTTTGAGCAGGGGGTTGGAGTAGATGATCTCCTGAGGTCCCTTCCAACCTTGATATTCTGTGATTCTGTGACTTCTTTCATTTAATCTCATCACTACTAGGTGTAAACCTTGTACAATCCTAAACAAATTCTCTCTCTTCCACCCTTCGATACTTGTACAGGAGACAGTTATATCCATTTTAGGGTGCTATCCTGAGATCCTAACACAGGCAACTTTCTCAATGAAGTTTATGGAAGTTAAGCCTTTTGCAGGATTCTGATCTGGTATTAGTCATTGTTTCATTCTTTTAATTTTTTCTCATAAGTCAATCTTTATATGCCTTTAATAATTTTTGTTGCTCTTCTCTGGATTTCCTCCAGTTTGGATACAGTTATCCAGTACTAGATGCTGCTCAAGTTACAGGCCTGAATGACAGGCAGGATGGTGGTGATGTCCACAGTGATCAAGAAAGGAGATGGGGGAGAGGATTTGGAGGTGAACAGATTAAGAGCTCTGTTTGACCTATGTCAAATATCAGAAAGAGAAGCCAAAATTTTAATTTGGCTAAAAGGAGACAGGTCTATAGTAAAGAGCACTCCATGCTACCTCCCTCTTTCTCGTACCTTTTCAGTGATTTTTCTCACATGCATAAACAGAGGAATCTTGAGTATGAGTTGACAGATTATTTTACCTCTATATTTGGAGCTGATGTGACCACTGCTGGTATACTGTGCCCGCAATTCAACAAGGATGTTGATAAATTGGAGAGAGTTCAGAGAAGAGCCACAAGAATGATTAAAGGATACGACAACATGCCTTAATGTGATAGACCCAAAGAGCTCAATCTATTTGGCTTAACAAAGAGAAGATTAAGGGGTAATTTGATTATAGTTTGTAAGTATTGTGATACAGGAGGGCCAGGAATTTTCTGTAGTATCTGGCTGGTGAATCTTGCCCATATGCTCAGGGTTTAGCTGATCGTCATATTTGGGATCAGGAAGGAATTTTCCTCCAGGGCAGATTGGAAGAGGCCCTGGAGGTTTTTCGCCTTCCTCTGTAGCATGAGGCACAGATCACTTGCTGGAGGATTCTCTGCTCCTTGAAGTCTTTAAACCACGATTTGAGGACTTCAATAGCTCAGACATAGGTGAGAGGTTTTTTGCAGGAGTGGGTGGGTGAGATTCTGTGGCCTGCGTTGTGCAGGAGGTCAGACTAGATGATCATAATGGTCCCTTCTGACCTTAGTATCTATGAATCTATGAATCTACTGGATCCTCCCCCTTCGAGTTACTGTATGGACGCCACCCACGTGGCATATTAGACATCATGAAGGAGGAATGGGAGGAACAATCCAACCCAGGGAAGAACGTCATTGTACACATAGCCCAGATGAGAGAACGAATAGCCCAAGTGACCCCCACAGTACGAAAGCATTTGGAAAAAGCACAAGTACTACAATCGTCAGGCAAAAACACAGACATTTCAACCAGGAGAACGGGTGCTGGTGCTGGTACCAACAACAGAAATAAGCTCCTGGCCAGTTGGCATGGACCCTATGAGATCGTGGAAGCCATTGGGGAGGTGAATTATAAGGTGAAGCAGGCAGACTGCCGAAGGCCAGAGCAGATATACCACGTCAACTTACTGAAACCCTGGCTTGATCAGGAGACGTGCCTGGCCGTCCTGCCGGTTCCATCCCAGGCGGATGGTCCACAAGGGCAGGTAAAGATATCCCCCGAATTAGCCCCAGAACAATGAACAGAGGTAGTCGACATGATCCAGTGGAACCAAGACGTGTTCTCCACACAACTAGGCCGTACAACGCTGATCCAACACCATATCGTCACCTGTCCCGGAGCAAGGGTGACGATAAAACCATATCGCATACCAGAGGCAAAAAGAGAAGAAATTAGGGCAGAAGTAAAGAAGATGCTGGAATTTGGGGTGATTGAGGAATCACACAGCCAGTGGTCCAGCCCTATTGTCTTGGTCCCCAAGCCTGATGGCAGCCTGAGGTTTTGTAATGACTTCCGGAAGTTAAATGAGGTATTCCAATTCGATGACTACCCAATATCATGTATTGATGAGCTGGTGGATCAGTTAGGCAAGGCCCAATACTTGACCACCTTGGATTTGACAAAAGGCTACTGGCAGATCCCCCTGGCTGAGGACGCCAAGGAAAAAACCGCTTTCTCTACACCCGATGGCCTTTTCCAATACCCTGTCCTCCTTTTTGGGCTCCATGGGGCCCCTGTGACTTTCCAATAATTGATGGATAGATTACTTCGACCCCATGGCAAGTATGCTGCCGCCTATTTAGATGATGTGGTAATCCATAGCCCTGACTGGGAGACGCACCTGGGGAAAGTGGAAGCGGTACTGGATGCTCTTAGACAGGCTGGCCTCACCGCTAACCCATCCAAATGTGCAATAGGGTTAGCCAAGGCCAGATATCGCGGGTATGTAGTCGGAAGGGGCCTGGTGAAGCCCCAATGGAACAAAGTGAAGACAATACAGGAATGGCCCCGCCCGATGCGCAAGAAGCAAGTCAGAGCATTCTTAGGGATAGTGGGGTACTATTGCCAGTTCATCTCTCACTTCGCCACAAGGGCAGCACCTCTGACGGACCTGATAAGAGCTCGGGGCCCAGAGATAGTTAAGTGGACCAAAGCGGCAGAAGAAGCTTTCACAGACCTAAGGACGGCCCTCTGCAGCCATCCAGTGCTCATAGCCCCAGATTTCAAAAAGGAGTTCATCCTACAAACAGACGCCTTGGAGGTAGGACAGATGGTGGGGGATGAGAAGCACCCAATCCTTTAACTTAGCCGAAAGCTCCTGCCCAGAGAGCAATGGTACGCCATAGTAGAAAAAGAATGCTTAGCGGTTAAATGGGCCATGGAGATTCTCTGGTACTACCTACTTGGGCGGCAGTTCACCCTTCTGACAGACCACACCCCACTCCACTGGATGCACACAAACAAGGAGAGGAATGCATGAGTGACTAGATGGTTTCTATCCCTACAACATTTCCACTTCCGGATACAGCATAGAGCCAGAAGCCGACATGGCAATACGGACAGCCTGACACGACAACACTGTTTCTCGTCCCAAGTAGCCCAACCCCACAGTGTTGAGCGGGGTGGGGGTGGGGAGGGATATGTGATACAGGAGGGCCAGGGAGCAGTGGTAGAGGGGAAATATATAAACCCTAGGTTAATTAAGGTGTGGTTCCCTGTAGACTAGGGAGGGTTGCTAAAGGTTAATTGGAGCACCTGTAGTCAATTAAGCCCTGTCAGGAACCTAATAAAACCCCCTGCTTCAGGCAGTCAGGGGAGGAGGAGGAAGGAGAAAGTACTGGAGCTTGGAGGTGTGTTGTAAGATTTGAAAAACCAGAGAACCGAAGTAAGGGAGACCCTGCCTCAACAGGGGAGGGAGACTTCCTCCCCCAACATCTAAGGACTGAAGGTTCCCCACCCAAGGCGGAAGAGGGTAAGAACCCGCAGGGATTGAGAGGGGCTGGAGCTCAGAGTGAGGAGCAAATCCAGATCCTTCCCCCGCTTCCCTTCCCTACCACCTTCCCGGGCTACTATTGGGGACCTCAGCATCCCAAGAGCAGGGGCAAGGGTGGCATCTTAGCCCCCTGCCAAGAAAAGCGCAGGACCCACCATACTAACATCAGCCAACTTGCCACAGTATATATATGTAAATCAAATCTTTAATATTCTCTCCTCTGTCTAATAGAGAAAGGTATAACATGATCTAGTGGCTGGAAGTTGAAGCTAGACAAATTCAGATTGGAAATAAGGTGTACATTTTTAACAGTGACTATTACCATTAACCATTTGGAATTACTTATCAATGGTCATGGTGGATTATCCATCACTGACCCTTTTTAAATCAAGATTGGATGTATTTCTAAAAGAATTATTTTGGGGAAGTCCCATGGCCTGTGTTATGCAGGAGGTCAAACTAGATGATCACAGTGGTCCCTTATAATCTATGAGTCTACTGAAGTACAAGGTCAGCTCATTTCTTATTACTGTGAATTATTCCAGTTTAGCTATTTGCATTTTGTAGACATGAAAAAACTCCACTAAAACAACAAAAGTTTACTGGTTCATCAGGCCATCATGATCACATCTTACATATTTTCTATTTGTACTTCAGTTGATATAACAGTAATTTTGTATGGATGACAAATTATAAAAATTATTTCCATATCACTTTATTATGCTAGATGCAGGCACCACATATATATTTTTTTTATCAGCAGAACTCACCACAGAAATCAGATTATTTTCATACAGTTTCAGTATCACACCGCATTAGCATTTGTCAGAGCAGAAATATATGAGAAAATTATAATTTCAAATGTTCTGGTTAAAACTCAAGTACAAAATACATCTGCTCATACCCCATATTGTTATGGCTATCACACAAGTAGCAGAAACTGCAAGATTGCTTTACATGCCTGGAACTAATTCCATACAACAGTAATATAGATAAGAAATAATGTTTTGTAAAAACACTAGAAATTTTAGATATATCTATGATTTAATAAAATAGAATGTAAATAAAACAAAAGAAACATTTTTGACTACTTTAACTGAAGTTTTATTTTTAAAAAGTGGCTCAAACTCCCAAAAAGTGGATCAAATTACAATAAACTCCATACTAGACTTTAAAAAAAAACACCCAAAACATACAAAAGGAGATCTTAAACAATTTTCACTATAAAAAGAGTGCTATCCTGCAAAGTTGGTACAGTTATTAAAACAAAACAACATCAGAGATCTCAAGGGGCACATATACCAGAAATTTGTTAAATATTTTGCTAAATCCATAGATGTTATAAATCACACAAATAGCTGTCTCTCCACTTCTCAGGAAAGATGTAATAGCAGATTACTGTAGTGAGCTGTCAGTTTACTAAAACTTAACATTTATTACAAAATAAAATATAGAATATTTACTAGTATGCTATATGATTTTAGCATAAATAAACTGAACCACAACTGTCAAAATAAAATGAACAAATTACATTTTGTGTTGCAAAAGCCCTCCTTTTTAGTTTTTATTGTTTTATATATATATATATATATATATTTCCATAGGTCCTAATCCAGCTCCCACTAAAGTAAATGAAAAGACTCAATAGTACTCAATGTTAATGGGCTCTTACTTGTTTTTTCCCCCTCAAAAATTAGAAATTCACAACAGGTCTCCAACTCATCAGTATGAATCAGCAAGGTCCTACTGTACACTAGTTTCTGAATGAACAGTGACAGGGAGGGATGGCGAATAACTGAACAAGAGTATTAAAGAAAACAAAAAGAGAGCAATTGGGGAAATCTTAGGAATTCTTGCACTCTTATAAACTTTTTGATGAAGAATATTAGTATTGTACCTGAACAAGCAGAGTCATGGGGCCACTTTTATCAATTTCAAGTATCTCTCCATTTCTGGTCCCCACTAGTATATGCCCATGTCCTAAGGTGATGGCACGAATGGAGGGATTATCTTCCAAAAGTAAACCTGAAAGATTAAAAAATGTGATTTAAACTTCTTATTTGCAAAATCAAAGAAAGGTCTCGGTTAGTATTGTACCTTACATTATCTACGAGCAGAATCTATTTAGGATAGTCACAACATAATATGTAAGATATACTTGTTTGGCAAGCAGTTCACTGACCTGTGGATTTATGTAATAGTTTGGAATGGGGGTGGGGTTGAGAAAGATACTATGTCTGAAATACCATAATTCACAGGGTTCTTTAAATTTACAGAGAATCTGCTTCTACTCAGAAATCTGGCCATTTGGAAGGGGCACTTGAAAAGCTAGTTATTTAACATGGAGAAGGAGAATGCATTTTGAAATAGTTGGAAAAACAAGTTGGTGACACTTTTTTTTTAAAGGCTGTTACTTATCCAAAACTAATGCCAAATGTCAGGAGAATGAGGGAAGAATTTAATTGGCCAACTGGTTGTTTTGGTAAGATTTTGACACTTTTTCATGCCATTTTACCAACCCTCATGCATATATCCTTTATCAATATATTCTGAAAAATAATACCTTTAGAGCTAGAGGATAATGCTGCTCTTTTAATAGCATATGTCTTCAGGCACCTCTCAAACATATCATCCCAGAGTGCCACAACTCCATCTTTTCCACCTGTTACAAAACCCTGCACAAACACAGTTTGAAAAATGTATTTAAATACCAATGTTCTACATTAAAATGTTAATTCATAAAATATGTCCATATTGATCAAGTTACAGTACAACTTCTTCTTTGTCTGTTTTGCATAGGAGTCTCACCCAAAATCTGTAGTCAAATTACAGATGTCCTGCACATAGGTATTAAAGGAGCAGAGAGCACCTTCCTTAGAGCCCAGTCCTACAAACATTTACAATTATAATTCCTAGGATCAAACTGTTTACTCAGATAAGCATATGCAACTCCCACAGACTTCAAGTTGTCGGTTAATATCTGGGGGCACAATTTAGCCCCCAGCCTTAACTATACTTTAAAAAAATATGTTTATGTGGTAGAAATTAAAATATAATTTGCCACATTTTCATGTAAGGATTTACTAATGACACTACAAAAAAGAATAAATAGTTTTGCCAGTTATTCAAAGTATCTTGAAAACAATGTCATCCTTGCATGTTGGAAGTTTTTCTTGTCTCTGTGATATTCTAATGAAAAAGGCATTAGTGCGATCATGGAGGCTCCCAATGCATGAACAGCTTCATCATAAAAACAGGTTTTGTGGCAGTGATGGAGTATTAAAAATATTCTTTGTTACGCTGCATGCCTCCAAAGACATGGAAATGAAAGAAATGTGTACATAGTGAATGTGGATTCTGTATATTTCAGAGTTCCAGTATTTTGGCTCAGCTTAGAACGTTACTGATCATAGATCAATACATTAAATATTGGCAAAGAAGCATATCACCACAAAACATTGAAGCTCATTATTGTCAATTACATTTTGTGTTTTAGCCACATTCCATTTTATCTATGGAAATCTGTTTTGCTGATACAGAAGCCATGTTTTTTAAAGCACATCCATTGTTTTCACTAACAAAACACAATGTACTGATGTACTTCTGTACAAAACCACAGGTGTCTTTTTTAGAATATACCCTTCCTGTCTATGCACTTTCAAAATCCTCAATTGTTATGAAAATAATGAACAGAAAACAGACTACATGAGAAGATGAATACCTTATCCAATGCATGCATAGCAAATACTGGTCCATCATGGGCTTTCACTGTCTTAAGCAACAGAATATCTTTCCAGATGTAAATGTCTCCAGTAGCAGCTCCAGAGAAAACCAGATCTTCTATTCGCCCATAAGAAATATTCATCATAGTTTCCAGTTTCCCAATATTTCCAAAGGTCCCTCGTTTGGATGTAAAACCTCCTCCTGTAATGTGAACAACATTAAATCTCACTACATTTTCCATTTGTATCCTCAGTGCTCTGAAGGACAAAAATTCTGTCCCCAAAACTTGCTGTGAATGTGAAATACTAAGCAGGCAATAATAACGTTGGGCTTTCAATGCACAGCAAGACAGTAGAATGTGGGAAATTCATGTAGTGCTACTATACCCCCGCAACTGTGTGCAGAGTTTTCTTCTATCTTGGGCAGAGATCAGACAGAGAAAGTAAGGGCCTGGTTGGTGAATTAATTGCTCCACAAATCCACCTGCCAAATCTCCTTTTCCCCTGTGGAGGTGGGCACGGTAATGCAGAAGCTATGTATAGTATGAAGGTTGTAGAAGTGGGCATGGAGCAGTTCTGCAGACTGAGTGGAAGGATTCTGTCCTCACTTGACTGCCAGAGAAAGTGTGCCAAAACCATAGTGTGCCAAAACCATTTCCTTGGTACAAAGGTGACAGCTTGGGCCTAAGAGCACAAAGAATGAATGATCCTAGACAAAAATATAAATACAATATGTACTAGGATAATAAGGAAATAATATAGAATTTGATTAATTTGCTTCAGTTTACACATATAGGCCCAGATTCAGATACTTTTACAATGAGGAGTAGCTTATTCTACAATAAATCTCATTTATTCCAATGAGTCTATCCATGGAGAAAGGTGCTATTTAATGTGAATACATATACCAGACTTTGTCCAGTAATACTGCATGTGCTTTTATTTAATTACAGTAATAACGAAATATAATAAAATCTTGTCTTCTTTAATCTGTTGGTACCTGAGCCATTTTGGCTTTATAAACCAGCATGGCCTCTTGTAAACTATGTCATTCTGAGTTAGCTTCAGTTCTAGTTTTAGCTATCCTTATGCTGCCTGTCTTTATTGATCTTAACAGAGCCAAGGCTTAATCCAAAATTACTTTACACAGTACTTCATGAGTATGAGAGTAATAGCCCTGGAGAGCAGGTTAGCCAAAATCCTTACTCAAAAATCAAGTCTACATGTTTGCTCTCTCTCCTAACTTTGATAGGACAGTCAAGAAGAATGGTCACTACCAGTCTGCAAGACTTGCTTAATAGTTTGAAGAGTATAAAAAATGTTCTTACTGAATGTAACCTGGTAAAAATCCTGTGTGTGTTTCATACATAGTCATGATACTGTGTTACTATGAATGACAATATCATGACATGGCGATAGAAATTTTTTGGCCCATAGGATAAATGTAAACCATGATAACTTATGCAAAATAATTGGTCTCCATTTTTTTCCAGACAGTAGGTGTTTTGAGAACACTCACAAACCCAGCTGTTCAATCTGGCAACTTGAGTCAAGGCTGCTATGTCTTTCTGATTTTTCTAAAGAAATTTCTATCTGGAAACCATGAGGATTACAGAAGTGTTACAATGGTAGCTGGAATTCAAACACTACCATTTTTAGCAGTCCAGCTTGAGGTCATTAAGACTCATAACTACCAGCTGGCTTCCCTATAGGAAAGGTCACACCTCTTGTCTCTGCATCTGGCCAAGTGGTTCAGCCAAGTCACAGGAATGCATCTTTTCTGAGAGCCAAAGAAGCATGCTCAGTGGAGTCTCTTTAGCATTATTATTAGAGTTAATATGGCTATTAGTTGGAGATGTCTTCCAAAGAAAAGGGCAGGAACATGGTGTCATTTACAGATCCAGAAGTAGGTTCTGCAATTTTATTGTATTTTGATTACTAGAAACTTCAGATAGACTGAGACTCCTGATATACAAATGCATTAAAATATTAACCCAGTACAGTACCTGCTTGTTGCCAAAATTTGATATGTTTCATCCCAACTGTGACTAGTTTGTCTACATGATGTGGATTACACTTCACTACAAATATTTTTTCTTTTTGGCCCCTGCAATAAACAAACACATGATAAAAAAAAGACTGAACATATTTCAATAAATAATTTTATACATTTTTGAATGTTTTACAACTTTCTGCAAACCAACTTCAAACGAGTAACATTTTGGATAAAAAGGTTACTTACCCATATGGTACCTCATGTTCTTCAAGATGTGTAGTTTGAATATATATTCCACAGCTGGTGAGTGCACATTTAGTGAGAATGAATCAGAGAATTTTCTAGTCAGCAGTATCCACTGGGATGGTGCATGCAACCTTCCTCTCCTCATGCATTCCAGCAAACTTGAAGTCACCCCACCACACCTAGTTCCTTCACTACTGGGAGAGCCCATGACATCAGACTGATGGAGACATCCATAAGATGACTTTCAGTAACCTCTCTGTCATGAGTGGGAGAAGACTGAGGACTGGTCAGTTGGTGGGTAGATAGTTAAAACAGCTGCCAGATGAACCCACAGCAAGCTTTGCAAGAGCCCAGAGTGTTTCAGGTGCCACAGGTACTGTTGCAGGGTTGTCTATCCAATCAGCAGGCCTCATAATCAGGCCCTGCTGCTTTAGAGTCTCTTTCAGTTCAATGTGTTAGGGACCCCCTGAACAGGATTCAGCTTGGTCAGTTTTCTTAAGAACATAAGCATGGCCACACTGGGTCAGACCAATGGTCCATCTAGCCCAGTATCCTGTCTTCTGAGAGTGGTGAATGCCAGGTGCTTCAGAGGGAGTGAACAGAACAGGTAATCATCAAATGATCCATCTCCTGTGCCCATTCCTAGTATCTGGCCAACAGAGTGTGACGGTGCACTCCATATGATGTTATGAAAATGTGCTAATGAGCGTGAATATAATGTAACTGGAATATGCTTCATGCAAAAGGTCTCTTGTAGGGTATCATTACAAAGCTTATAACCTACTCAGTGTGTTCATCCTATTTGTATAAATGTATCATTCTTGTATCTGAAACTAGAAATATGAAATATAACTCTGAGGTCCTATTGTAATTATGCAAAGTCAGAGCCATTAATGGTGGCTTGGAATCTTGATGGCTCCCATTAACCAGGACAATTGGTTGTAGATGGCTCTGTTTATTTGTAAAACTTCCTGTACACCTGTGTGCTGGCAAGTGCGTGATGAAGTCTTACAGTGACATGTGATCATGTCACCTGAACTGGAATCCATCTTTAACCTGGTGCTTTTCCATTTAGAAGGTGGGGTTTGAACCCAGAGAGGGACAAAGGATTCCTGCCTTGTGCGAAAGGTATATAAGGGGGTGGAACAGAACAAAGGGGGCTGCAGTCATGAGAAATCCCCTAGCTACCACCTGAGCTGGAACAAGGACTGTACCAAGGGAAAGGATTGGGCCCAGACTACAAAGGCATCCAGTCTGTGAAAGAAGCTTATTGGAACATCTCTGAGGGTGAGATTTACCTGCATTTAGTTTTTTACTGTATTAGGCTTACACTTGTGTGTTTTATTTTATTTTGCTTGGTAATTCACTTTGTTCTGTCTGTTATTACTTGGAACTACTTAAATCCTACTTTTTATATTTAATAAAATCACTTTTTACTTATTAATTAACCCAGAGTAAGCATTAATACCTGGGGAGGAGGGGGGAAACAGCTGTGCATATCTCTCTATTAGTGTTATAGAGGGTGAACAATTTATGAGTTTACAGATTCATTTCGGGTTTGGACCCCATTGGGAGCTGGATATCTGAGTTCTGGAGACAGGAGCACTTCTAAAGGTACTGAAATCCCAAGCTGGCAGGGAAAACAGGCTCAGAGATATGATAATCTAATCTGACCTCCTCCATAACACAAGCCAAAGAATGTCACCCAATAATTTCTGCATCAAATCCACAACGTGTTTGAACTACATACAGCATGTCTTTCAGAAAGATAGCCAGTCTTGAATTAAGGTCTACATGACTGAGAATCCTCCACATCCCTGAATAAGTTGTGCCAATGTTTAATTAACCTTGCTTTAAAAAGTTGGCACCTCAGTAATCTGAATTTGGCTAGCTTTAACTTCCCATCATTGGGTCTCATTATGCATTTTTCTGCCAGAATGAGGGTTGGTAGAATGTAGCTGTAACAGGGTGACTTGCCTTTGGACTGAGGGCCAAGCCAACCCTGATTACAGAATGAGCCCCACCTGCAGGGAATGAGACAGTTTCTGACAAAGAGCAGAAGGTGGCTGCAGTAAAGAAGGAAGATTAGGAGACTGTAGAGAGTGAGAAAGGCTCCTGCATAGAAGATCCTACATAGAAGACCCTGAGTCCAGAGGAATTGCTCCAGCTAGGAAGGGTTGAGCATAGCCTGCTAAGGCAAGAAGGACTCTGACCAGAGTGGGGGCGTTTGGGCTGTATCAGACTGGAGGAAAGACTTTGTTTTTAACTTTGAACTTTAAGTTACTAAATCAGATCCTAAGGAGAGCTGTAATGACTGGACTGGGAAAACCCTGCATGGAGTTTATTTGGGGATGCAAGAAGGGAGGTGAGGCACTGTATGAAGGGCTGCCCTAGGACCATGAGGAGGTGCTATGAGGCAGTCACTCCTCTACAGTATCCTACAATATGGGAAACAGACTATAGCAAAGTGGTAAATAAGTCAGAAAGTGTAGGTGGAACAATTGACTTTGAGTCTAGTTAAGGCTTAGAGCAAGGAAATAGGCAACAAAAGTCAATTCAATTAGGCAGAGATGTAAAGGATGTATAAACAGACAGATAAGTAGGAATTTTAAAATATTTAAATAAATGTGGCAAGGTGGACTAGGAAATGTGAGATAAGATGATACAAAGTAAAAGAATAATTAGAAGGACAAAAACTAAAATTATATTTCAGAGGATAGTTTAACTAGCAGCAGATAAGTCTTCAAGCCAGTTCTCAGGCAATTACAGTTACAGTTGTTTGAGTTCTGGGATCTTCTATGTTCAGTTTTGGACCTGTGCAAAAAAAGTAATGCTAGATGGGCACTAATGCTAATTTCTAAATTCAATGTGTTGTCAATCATCAAGGGTAGAAACTGATACTTTATATTATTAGTATTTTAAAATGGGGATTCTCAGCTTTCTAGAATGACCATGTAATTTGTTCTAGATAGGTCCAAAATATCAGACCTTAAAAAAAGTCATATAATTCTGATGACCCTCTTGATTTTAACAACCATTCTCTGGTGAACCATTAGAGACAGAAACAATTTCTGTATACCCCGGTGAGTAACTTGGCATCCCAACTTTCATATGGTATGGAACGCATTTCTCAAACCTTTTCAGGTGGGCTACCCCTTATTCAAAGTAAAAAAAATGTCATGAACCCTTTACATTTGCTATATAAGTAAGAGTAAAAGATGTATTAAAGAAATAATTTGTGTATTATGAGAAGCTGACAGAGAATACTTCCTTGAAGAGTGTAGGGAGGGAGAGAGGGAGCAAGATTTTCTCTCTTTCTTTAAAAGCGGCAAAGAGTCCTGTGGCATCTTATAGACTAACAGATGTATTGGAGCATAAGCTTTCGTTGGTGAATGCCCACTTCGTCAGACTCTCTTTCTTTAGTTTGTTATAAATTTTTAACATTCTTGTCTGAATCTTGCTACGAACAAAACTATTTTAATAAAAAGAAACAATTGCTATTCCATATTTTAAAATAAAAAAATCTATCAGAAATATGACCTGCAGACCAATTCTATTCATACTATCTGTTTCAAGCAAAAGTTTCTTAACCACTGCTGTTAGCAGCTAAGCTTCCTGTTAGTGACTCAAAGGGACAAATACTGCAGAAACTGCTGATTCAGCAGGGAGACAGGTGACCTGGCAGTACCAATAGGCCTGGAAAAATCTGTTTATATTAGAGGACCCACCTCCCCTTATTTGATATAAAGCAGTATATGTACATCGAGAGGGAATCTTCAATACAGAATACTATCCATCATATAAGGAAAAATACACAATTTTTGACTTAAATGATTTTGACAATCCTGGGTCAAGGGATGAAAGAATGTAAAAAAAAGTTACATGAGCCCTATAAAGGGTTATTCTTTTTTATTAAGATTCCAATGCAGCAATCTTCCCAGAAAGGATAGGGAGTTCCCGGTAGAAACAGTTTACAGAATTTTCCAATTTTAAACTATATATCCTAATGTTTTTTACCTAGATATATTCTTCTGAAACATTACTCTGTTTTCAGAGAGATGTGATATTTTTTATTCCAAACAATATCTTAAAATTTTTAGTTAATATTATACAGAACAATGTAAAATGGTGACCGGAATAGGCAGTGATCATCGCAGTGCATGTTTGCACTTGGAAATATTCTTACCTTGTTGTGGCTATCTTTTCTCCTTTTTTCCAATCCCAAAATACAATGGTGTGATTATCATCTAACCCAATAGATGCCAAAAACTTCCCATCAGCTGTACAAAAATAATATACAATATCAAAGGTGATATTTCATTAACAGCTTGTACAACACAACTAATATACTGCAAATTGAATTTCAAAGCAGTCATAACAAAATGGAATGTTTTACGGTGGGCAACAAATACATAGTCAAGTACAAGTACTTTTACAGTTCTTGATCCTCTGACTTGAAACAAAAGGCCTTGAACGCAGCAGAATGGTACAGTTGTATTGTGCCGGGTTGAGGTTAGGATTTGAGAAATGTGCAAGGGTCTATACAGCTATATGGAGAAACCATTCACTCTACCACGGAGAGTAGGTTTAAGAGCACACAGCTGCAAGTCTTGTGTGTAACTATTCGATCCATTAGCCAATTGACCACCATGAAAAGGGATATAGGAGGAAAGAATGGTTACTTACCCTGTAGTAACTGTGGTTCTTCAAGAGGTGTTGTCCATACAGATTCCACTCTCTCATTCATGTGAGATCAGATTATTTTTGAATAGCAATTCCACGGGGGCCATGCCTGAACCTGCATAACCTCACAACCACCACAGCTGAGGGTATAAAGGAGCTTCAACTGCAATTCACTTCCTTCACCAGTAAGAATCCCACATAGACAGGACTCTGAATTAGTCCTTAGGGAAGAAGAGTAGGCCATGGAATTTTTATGGGTCAACATAGAATCATAGAATATCAGGGTTGGAAGGGACCTCAGGAGGTCATCTAGTTCAACCCCCTGCTCAAAGCAGGTCTAATCCCCAACTAAATCATCCCAGACAGGGCTTTGTCAAGCCTGACCTTAAAAACTTCTAAGGAAGGAGATTCCACCATCTCCCTAGGTAACCCATTCCAGTGCTTCACCACCCTCCTAGTGAAAAAGTTTTTCCTAATATCCAACCTAAACCTCCCCCCTGCAACTTGAGACCATTACTCCTTGTTCTGTCATCTGCTACCACTGAGAACAGTCTAGATCCATCCTCTTTGGAACCCCCTTTCAGGTAGCTGAAAGCAGCTATCAAATCCCACCTCATTCTTCTCTTCCGCAGATTAAATAATCCCAGTTCCCTCAGCCTCTCCTCATCAATCATGTGCTCCAGCCCCCTAATCATTTTTGTTGCCCTCTGTTGGACTCTTTCCAATTTTTCCACATCCATGGAGTGTGGGGCCCAAAACTGGACACAGTACTCCAGATGAGGCCTCACCAATGCCGAATAGAAGGGAATGATCATGTCCCTCGATCTGCTTACAATGTTCCTACTTATACAGCCCAAAATGCTGTTAGCCTTCTTGGTAACAAGGGCACACTATTGTCTCATATCCAGCTTCTCGTCCACTGTAACCCCTAGGTCCTTTTCTGCAGAACTGCTGCCTAGCCACTCGGTCCCTAGTCTGTAGCAGTGCATGGGATTCTTTCATCCTAAGTGCAGGACTCTGCATTTGTCCTTGTTGAACGTCATCAGATTTCTTTTGGTCCAATCCTCTAATTTGTCTAGGTTCCTCTGTATCTTATCCCTACCCTCCAGGATACCTACCACTCCTCCCAGTTTAGTGTAGTCTGCAAACACTTGCTGAAGGTGCAATCCACGCCATCTTCCAGATCATTAATGAAGATATTGAACAAAACCCTGCCCCAGGACCGACCCTTGGGGCACTCCACTTGATACCGGCTATCAACTAGACATGGAGCCATTGATCATTACCCGTTAAGCCCGACGATCTAGGCAGCTTTCTATCCACCTTATAATCCATTCATCCAGCCCATACTTCTTTAACTTGCTGGCAAGAATACTGTGGGAGACCATGTCAAAAGTTTTGCTAAAGTCAAGGAATAACATCCACGGCTTTCCCCTCATCCACAGAGCCAGTTATCTCATCATAGAAGGCAATTAAGTTAGTCAGGCATGACTTGCCCTTGGTGAATCCATGCTGACTGTTCCTGATGACTTTCCTCTCCTCTAAGTGCTTCAAAATTGATTCCTCGAGGACCTGCTCCATGATTTTTCCAGGGACTGTGGTGAGACTCACTGGCTTGTAGTTCCCCAGATCCTCCTTCTTCCCTTTTTTAAAGATGGGCACTACATTCACCTTTTTCCAGTCGTCAGGGACCTCTCCTGATTGCCGTGAGTTTTCAAAGATAACGGCCAATGGCTCTGCAATCTGCCAACTCCTTTAGCACCCACTGATGCAGTGCATCTGGCCCCAAGGACTTGTGCTCATCCAGCTTTTTTAAATAGTCCGGAACCACTTCTTTCTCCACAGAGGGCTGGTCACTTCCTCCCCATACTGTGCTGCCCAGTGCAGTAGTCTGGGAGCTGACCTTGTTCATGAAGACAGAGGCAAAAAAAGCAAAAACATATCTCGAAGAACCACAGTTACTGTAAAGTAACCATTCTTTCTTTGAATGATTGCCCATACAGCTTCCACTCTTGGTGACTGGCAAGCAGTTATTTCAAGCCTCAAGGTGGAAAGAGGTGTCCTATTTAAAGAACGACTGCAGGATTGCATTATCAGAGTTGGCTATCCAATCTGGAAGTCTGTACCAGGGTATAATGGGAAGTAAATGTATTAACAGAATTACAGGTTTCACCCTACATATTTCAGATATTAGTATATTACCCAAGCAAGCGGCAGAGACTGCCTGAGCCTTAGTGGACTGGGTTCTAATGTAACTGGGAGGATACTTCTTATCCATCTGATAGCAATTCTTAATATGATCTGAAATCCATTTAGATAACCTCTGCATGGAAATAGGTTACCCAGTAACCCTTTTTATGAAAGCCACAAACAGTCTGGGAGAGGATCTAAATGACTTCCAAAGAAAAGGATAAAGCCTCACCAAGTCTACGGTATGAAGTTTTGTTTTGCCTGGGGTGGAATGAGGTTTTGGGGGAAAACTGGTAGGCAGATATATATGACTGAGGTGAAAATCCAAGCCTACCTTAAGAAGGAACTTCGGGTACAGCCTAAGGTTGACCTTGTCTTTATGAAATATGGTGTAAAGTGGGACTGCCATAAGGGACTGACTTTCTGCCACTCTACTAACTGAAGTAGTAGCCATCAGAAAGGCCATTTTTATTGACAGGTAGTAAAGAAAGCAGGTTGCCAAGAGTACAAAGGGGGTTGGGTCCCATTAACTGAATGACAACTAAGTTGAATTCACAGGAAGAGGGAAGCTACCCAATAGATGGGAAGACATGAGTGAGACCCTTAAAAAATCTCCCCATCAAGGGATGTGAAAATATAGTGTAACTCTGAACTGGAGGGTTATTTGCTGAGATCACTGTTAAATGTACCCTGATTGAACTAACGAAGTGTAGATTGCTTCAGGGTAAGTAAATAGTTCAAAAGAGTCAGGACTGAGGTTGTCAATGGCAAAAGCTGCTGCTGAACCACCATGATAGAAAATCTCCCCCATTTAGCCCTGTAGGTCATTCTGGTTGAAGGTTTTTCTGCTTTGTAACAAGATGTTTTTTAATTCAGATGAGCAGCTCTTTAATGAAGTCATTCAGCCACCACCTGGGTGGTCCTGCTGGAGCTGGGTGCAGGATCTGGCCTTAGTGGTGGGAAACTAAGTCAGAGAGAAGTCAGAAAGATAGATTCACCAGGATGGAGAACCAAAACTGCCAGGTCCATGCAGGGGCTACCATGATCACATGGCCTGCATTCTGTTGTAGTTTTCGAAGAACTCTGTGTATCATAGAAATCTGTGAGAAGGCACAGAATAGTCCTGGTGCCCATGAGAGA
This sequence comes from Eretmochelys imbricata, assembly GCF_965152235.1. Lineage (NCBI taxonomy): Eukaryota > Metazoa > Chordata > Testudines > Cheloniidae > Eretmochelys > Eretmochelys imbricata. The sequence goes on along the minus strand of NC_135574.1, from coordinate 185,813,263 downwards.
AGAAAAGCTTCTGTCAGCGAACCCAGGCTTGTGCCCCCTCTGGGCACAAATAGGGAAACCCACCTGAAGATGATGTCATGGAAGACTGAGTCGTTGAGGGACCATTTGTGATTCACTGAAAAATCCTTGCTGAATTGATCCACTAGTTGGTTTTGTAGCCCAAGTAGGTAGAGGGCTACTGGTGTAAAATGGTGACGTATGCACCAGTTCCAAAGTTGTGTTGTCTCTTGACACATTGTGTGTTGGGGGAGAGAGGGAGAAATGTGTCCCCTCCCTGACCATGTTTGTCAATATAGTACATTGCAGTGATGTTGTCTGTCAGCATTTGAATGGTGAGGCCTTAGAGAAGGGGTAAAAAGGCTTTGCATGCCAACCATATGGCTCTGAGCTCCAGGACATTTATATGTAGCATGGCTTTCCATGGAGACCATAATAATTGAATCCTGACTTGTTCGAGGCAAGCTTCCCATGCTTCTGTGTAGGCATCCATCACCAAGGCCCAAGTAGGAAGAGGCACCAAGAAAGGAATTCCATTGCACAGCTGAAGTGGTTCTGTCCAGCAATTTAATGAGAATAGGACTTCTAGAGCAACTGTGACCAACAGGTTCATGCTGTGTCTGTTCGGTGGATAGGCTGATCTCAACTATCCTTGCAGAGGCTAAAGGCAAAGTATAGCATGCTGTGTAACAAAGGCACAAGATGCCATGTGTCACATGACTTTGAGGCACATCTCATTGGTGTTCTGGGAAATGTCCAAAATGCTCTGGCCTATCATCATTTGGAATTTAATACGGCACCAATGAACTGCACGGTCTGAGTCAGGGTCAAAATGGACTTTTCCTTGTTGACTTTTAGCCCCAGTGAGGTAAACAGATGGAGGATCTAATCCTAGTCAGTCCTAAGGTCAATTTTGTTCAACATCTTCATTAATGATCTGGATGATGGGATGGATTGCACCCTCAGCAAGTTCGCGGATGACACTAAGCTGGGGGGTACTCTATCCAGATACGCTGGAGGCTAGGGATAGGGTCCAGAGTGACCTAGACTAATTGAAGAATTGGGCCAAAAGAAATCTGATGAGGTTCAACAAGGACAAGTGCAGAGTTCTGCACTTAGGATGGAAGAATCCCATGCAGTGCTACAGGCTGGGGACCAACTGGCTACACGGCAGTTCTGCAGAAAAGGACCTGGGGATTACAATGCATGAGAAGCTGGATATGAGTCAACAGTGTGCCCTTGTTGCCAAGAAAGCTAATGGTATACTGGGCTGCATTAGTAGGAGCATTGCCAGCAGATCAAGGGAAGTGATTTATTCCCCTCTATTCGGCACTGGTGAGACCACATCTGGAGCACTGCACCCAGTTTTGGGCCCTCCACTACAGAAAAGATGTGGACAAATTGGAGAGAGTCCAGCAGAGGGTAACAAAAATTATTAGGGGGCTGCGGCACATGACTTATGAGGAGAGGCTAAGGAAACCGGGCTTATTTAGTCTACAGAAAATAAGAGTGAGGGGGGATTTGACAGCAGCCTTCAACTACTTGAAGGGGGGTTCCAAAGAGGATGGAGCTCGGCTGTTCTTATTGGTGGCAGATGACAGAACAGAACAGATGACAGAACAAGGAGCAATGGTCTCAAGTTGCAGTGGGGGAGGTCTAGGTTGGATATTAGGAAAAACTATTTCACTAGGAGGGTGGTGAAGCACTAGAATGGGTTACCTAGGGAGGTGGTGGAATCTCCATTCTTACTGGTTTTTAAGGCCCGGCTTGACAAAGCCCTACCTGGGATGATTTAGTTGGTGTTGGTCCTTATTTGAGCAGGGAGTTGGACTAGATGACTTCCTGAGGACTCTTCCAACCCTAATCTTCTATGATTCTAATAAATCTAGTCGGTTTCCTGCTGTAGGGATTTTCCCTGAACCACCAAGTCATCTACATAAGGATAAACCTGTATTCCTCACCTACAAAGATGTGCAGACAGGACTTCAGTGAAGACCTGAGAAGCTCCTGAGAACCCAAAAGACAGGACTCTGTATTGGTATTGAGATGCTCCTACCAGGAATCTCAGGTATTTTCTGTGAGCTGGGAAGATGGAGGTATGAAAGTAAGCATCTTGAAGGTTGAGAGCTATGAATCAGTCCAGAGGATCCAGGGAAGGTATTACGGAAGCTAGCTGATGACGCAGAATTAGAAATGATGAATAAACATGTTGAGACCGCAAAGATTGAGGATGGGTTTCCAACCCCCTTTCTTGTTTGGAAGTAGGAAGTAATGGGAATGAAAGCCCTTTCCTGTGAATTCTAAGGACACTTCTTCCATTGCTCTGAGTTGAAGCAGGGAGTCTACTCCCTATTTCAACGGTCTCTCATGAGACTTCACTGGATGTGAAGGCATGCAGAGCACAGCCATTGAAACAACAGGCACTGCTATTCAAAAATAATCCAATCTCAAATGCATGGGGGCATGAGCACTGAGAGTGGAATCTGGGTGGACAATCACTTGAAGAAGAACATAGGTTTATGCAGCAGCGATTGTGAAACAGCTCAACTGCTGCTCTCTAAACATGGGTAAGAATTAATTCTCCCACTGTACTTGAAGAACTCCTAAGCACACATCTGGTTATCAAGCTGTATGCTAAGAATAGGATTTGTTTCCAAGTGAAGTATTGACTAGCAATAAAGAAATGTTTCTTTGTAAAAATTCTTTATTAATATCCCTGCTTTACATGCGGAACAGAACTCCACTTTAACTAACAAGTTGCAATTGGCATCGGAATAATTTGAGACTATGAATTTGTAGGCAGAATTTTCAGAGCAGGACACAATGAAGGATTCTGAAAAAATGTGTGTACCTGTTGTACTATATGCGAAAGGAAACAGACTTTTGTGCTGAAAAATCCAGTAACTGTTTGCAAAACAACATATCATTCCCAGTAACTCAGTTTTGTGGAACTAAGTACCTAAATACTGGGAGAGCTCCCACATCCATTATAACATTCTATTGTTCTGGATATTATTATATGTTTATGGTAGCACCCATAATATGCGAGGCATTTTCCGGACACATAAGAAGGGGTGATGCCTGCCTTGAAGAGTTCTTTGATGGACAAACAGCAAAGTAAACATACTTCAAGGAAGGGGAACTATAAAATGGATTTTCTATACAAATCAACTAGATTAATTATGGGTTACAACAGAAATAGGTGTTTAAGAAGGACTTAAATGTGAACAGGTTGAGGCCTGGAGGATGAGCTCAGGAAGGCTGGACCATGCATAGCAGACCTTGTGGGAGAAGGCACATAGGTGATTGTTAGAGCAACTAACTAATAGATAGATGAATGTGAGAACGGGAGCAGAGTAGAGGGCACTGCATATCTTGACAACGGGAAACCAATTGTCAAGGATCTCACACCTGTGTGGTTGTCAGCCATCACCTTAAGCCTCTCCCCTGCAAGCTGTATCTTACATGTACAGTCCATGTCTAGACTAGAAAAACAAGTTGTGTTTTAATATGTGTTAGCTATCATGTCTACGATATAAAGTACTTGTATGACCTCATTACAATAGTATCTGAGGACTTCACAGTCTTTTAAAATGTAGGTTTCAGAGTAGCAGCCATGTTAGTCTGTATTCACAAAAAGAAAAGGAGTACTAGTGGCATCTTAGAGACTAACCAATTTATTTGAGCATAAGCTTTTGTGAGCTACAGCTCATTTCATCAGATGCATCGAAAGCTTATGCTCAAATAAATTGGTTAGTCTCTAAGGTGCCACTAGTACTCCTTTTCTTTTTAAAATGTATTTTTACCTCACAGCATCCATGTGAGGTAAGGTGTGTTAAGGTTCCTTGCTTAGCCTGGCTGCGGGTGACCATTCCCACCCTCTTGGCTAGTTTCACATGATTGGCCAAGTCTTTCCCCAACAGCATGGGGATGGGATAATCAACATAGACTGCAAAAGTCCACATTCCTGATCAGCCCTTGTACTGGACAGGCAACTTGGCTGTGGGCAAGTCAAAAGAGTTTGACTTGAAGGGTTGAATCATCACTTGGACCTCTGGGTTGATTAAATTGGGGTCCACTAAGGAAGCATGGATGGCTGACACTTGTGCTCCAGTGTCCCTCCATGCTGTAACCTTTTTCCTGCCCACACTTAGAGTTTTCCTCTGCTTTGAGGGTATCTGGGAGGCATCTGGGCCTCAGGGCCATTTGGTGGGACCCTGGTGTAATGAACTGTAATCTGTTGGGGTTTTGGGGGCAGTTGGCCTTTACATGCCCCAGCTTGTTACATTTAAAACATCGTCCAGCTGACGGGCCACTGGGGCAAGGTGGGTTGCTGGAGAATGGTGTGGTGGGACGATAAGGTGTCTGGAGTGTTCCTTGGGGTGTAGTTGGGGCCTTGGGCTGCCCCCGGTAGTAGGGTGTAGTTTGAGGGTGTTCCTTCTGGTATCCATTCAAACTGCGACCAGGGTTGTTCCTCTCTCCTCCCTCCACCTGTTTTGTTTTGTTTTGCCCTGCCTCTTTGGCAGTCTGGGACTGCTCGTATTGATCAGCATAAGAAGCAAGACTTCCTGCTGAGTCTATTTTCTTATCCCATAAACACTGTTTTATATCATCCTTGGACATATTCAGAAATTGCTCCTGTATCATTAAATTCCACATTTCTCCAAAGCTAGTTACATCCCGTTCTTTGAGCCATTTACCAAACAGATTTGTTATTTGGTTTACATAAGCCACATTACTTAGTCCAGATCCTCTTTTAAGGGCTTTAAATTTTACTCTGTAAGTTTTAGGTGTAACTTGAAATTGTTTTAAAATCAAATTCTTTAATTTATTATAGTCAGAAGCCTCATCAATAGGCATCTTGAATATGTCCAGAGCTTTTTCAGTCAATTTTGCGATGAATGTGGTCATCTTGTGAGCTTCAGGAATTTTATGGAGTGTGCACAGTCTCTCAAAGGTGAGAAAATATTCAGCAATATCACTGGATTCATCATACTGTGGACATAGTCGCTCCCATTTGTGGATTGCTGGGGAAGGATTGTTAGGGTTATTCGGTACATTCTGCTGAGCCTTTGCCTTCTCCATCTCCAGTGCATGCTTCCTCTCTTTTTCCTTCTCTTCCGTTTCTTTTTCCTTTGCTTCCATTTGTCTCCTGTGAGCAGCCTCCATTTCTTTTTCTTTTGCCTCCATCTTTCTGAGTTATACCCGTCTTTCACGTTTCTTTTGTTTTTCCTCAGCCTCAAAGCTGGCTAATTACAACTTCTGTTGAGCAGTGCAGTCTGTCATCCTAACCTCTCTGTTTTTAACTAACTTTACACCCGAGAGTTAGAAAGAAAACAAAACAAAACAAAAAAACTGGCTTGTAAAATTTTGCTGTGCTATAACCTGATACCTTTTTTTCCTGATAGCTGTTCTCAGCCTACAGAAAAATCCTTTTGTTATGCCTGCTGCTCTGTCCCCCAGGCAGAGAGACAGAATCTACAGCTGCAATCACCTTTTACAAAACCTTTTAAAATCCTGTTGTGCTTCCGGTTCAAAATGATCTGAAAATGATCCCACCGCTCTGCCACCATGTCAAGGTTCCTTCCCCACTCTGAACTCTGGGGTACAGATGTGGGGACCCGCATGAAAGACCCCCTAAGCTTATTTCTACCAGCTTAGGTTAAAAACTTCCCCAAGGCACAAATCCTTTCCATGTCCTTGAGTGGTATTGCCACCACTACCAAGTGATTTAGACAAAGATTCAGGAAAAGGTCCCCTTGGAGTCCCTATTGCCCCAAAATATCCCCCCAAACCTCTTCAGCCGCTTTCCTGGGGAGGTTTGAGAATAATATCCTCACCAATTGGTACAATGTGAGCACAAACCAAACCCCTTGGTTTTAAGGGCACTGAAAATCAATCAGGTTCTTAAAAGAAGAACTTTATTTTAAAAAAAAAGTAAAAGAATCACATCTGCAAAAATCAGGATGGAAGGTACTTTTTACAGTGTAATAAAAAGATTTAAAACACAGAGGATTCCCCTCTAGGCTCAACTTCAAAGTTACAAAGACAGGAATAAACCTCCCTCTTAGCATAAGGAAAATTCACAAGCTAAAAACAAAAGATGATCTAATGCATTTCCTTGCTATTACTTACAATTTCTGCAATTTTAGATGTATCATTTCAGGATCTTTTTAGGAGCTGGTTTACCTGCTTGGTCTCGCTCTCTCTCTCTGTCCCGAGAGGGAACAAACAACGAGAGTACAAACAAAACGTTCCCGCCTCCAGATTTGAAAGTATTTCCCCATTGGTCCTTCTGGTCAGGTGCCAACTAGGTTAATTGAACCGATTAACCCCTTACAGATAAGTGATTCTGTACCTCTGGCCAGAGCTGTCAAATGGAAGAATAGTACCGCCCTGTCATAATTATAAAGGGAACTTTCTCTATACAGTGCTATAAAATCCCTCCCGGACACAGGCAAAATCCTTTCACCTCTAAAGGGTTAAAAAGCTAAGGTAACCCCGCTGGCACCTGACCCAAAATGGCCAATAAGGAGACAAGATTCTTCCAAATCTGGAGGGGGGGACAAAGGGTTTTGTCTGTCTGTGTAATACCTTTGCCGGAAACAAATCAAGAATGCAAGCCTTCCAACTCCTGTAAAGTTAGTAATTAATCTAGCTAGAAAATGCATTAGATTTTCTTTTGTGTTTTGGCTTGTAAAATTCCCTGTGCTGGAGGGAATGTGTATTCCTGTTTTTGTGTCTTTTTGTAACTTAAGGTTTTGCCTAGAGGGATTCTCTATGTTTTAAATCTAATTACCCCGTAAAGTATTTACCATCCTAATTTTCCAGAGGTGATTCTTTTACCTTTTCTTTAAATAAAATTCTTCTTTTAAAGAACCTGATTGATTTTTTATTGTTCTTAAAATCCAAGGGTTTGGGTCTGTGTTCACCTGTACCAATTGGTGAGGATATTATTATCAAGCCTTCCCCAGGAAAGGGGGTGTAGGACTGTCATAAATATAAAGGGAAGGGTAAACACCTTTAAATCCCTCCTGGCCAGAGACAAAAACCCTTTCACCTGTAAAGGGTTAAGAAGCTAAGACAACCTCGCTGGCACCTAACCAAAATGACCAATGAGGAGACAAGATACTTTCAAAGCTGGAGGGAGTGGGGGGACAAAGGGTTCTCTCTGTCTGTGTGTGTGTTGCTTTTGCCGGACCAGAGCAGGAATGCAGGTCAGAACTCCTGTAAAGGATTAATCTAGTTGTTATCATAGTTGAATCTATGCTAGATTAATCTAGCATATCTAGTTAGATATGCGTTAGAGTCTGTTTTGTTTAAATGGCTGATAAAATAAGTTGTGCTGAATGGAATGTATATTCCTGTTTTTGTGTCTTTTTGTAACTTAAGGTTTTGCATAGAGGGATTCTCTATGTTTTGAATCTGATTACCCTGAAAGGTATTTACCATCCTGATTTTACAGAGGTGATTCCTTTACTTTTTCTTGAATTAAAATTCTTCTTTTAAGAACCTGATTGCTTTTTCATTGTTCTTAAGATCCAAGGGTTTGGGTCTCTGTTCACCTATGCAAATTGGGAGGATCTTTATTAAGCCTTCCCCAGGAAAGAGGATGTAGGGCTTGGGGGGATTTTTTGGGGAAAGATGTTTCCAAGTGGGTTCTTTCCCTGTTATATTTGTTAGACGTGTTGTGGTGGCAGCAATAAAGTCCCGGGACAAAAGGAAAAATAGTTTGTACCTTGGGGAAGTTTTAACCTAAGCTGGTAAAAATAAGCTTAGGGGGTCTTTCATGCAGGTCCCCACATCTGTATCTTGACTTTAGCAAAGCTTGTGTCTTGACTTTAGCAAAGCTTTTGACACATTCTCCCACAGTATTCTTGCCAGCAAGTTAAGGAAATATGGGCTGGATGAATGCACTATAAGGTGGGTAGAAAGTTGGCTAGATTGTCGGGCTCAACAGGTAATGATCAATGGCTCCATGTCTAGTTGGCAGCCGGTGTCAAGTGGAGTGCCCCAGGGGTCGGTCCTGGTTTTGTTCAATATCTTCATAAATGATCTGGAGGATGGTGTGGATTGCACTCTCAGCAAATTTGCGGATGATACTAAACTGGGAGGAGTGGTAGATACGCTGGAGGGCAGGGATAGGATACAGAGGGACCTAGACAAATTGGTGGATTGGGCCAAAAGAAATCTGATGAGGTTCAACAAGGATAAGTGCAGGGTCCTGCATTTAGGATGGAAGAACCCACTGCACAGCTACAGACTAGGGACTGAATGGCTAGGCAGCAGTTCTGCGGAAAAGGACTTAGGGGTGACAGTGGACGAGAAGCTGGATATGAGCCAACAGTGTGCCCTTGTTGCCAAGAAGGCCAATGGCATTTTGGGATGTATAAGTAGGGGCATTGCCAGCAGATCGAGGGACGTCATCGTCCCCCTCTATTCGACATTGGTGAGGCCTCATCTGGAGTTCTGTGTCCAGTTTTGGGCCCCACACTACAAGAAGGATGTGGATAAATTGGAGAGAGTCTAGCGAAGGGCAACAAAAATGATTAGGGGTCTGGAACACATGAGTTATGAGGAGAGGCTGAGGGAACTGGGATTGTTTAGTCTGCAGAAGAGAAGAATGAGGGGGGATTTGATAGCTGCTTTCAACTACCTGAGAGGTAGTTCCAGAGAGGATGGTTCTAGACTATTCTCAGTGGTGGAAGAGGACAGGACAAGGAGTAATGGTCTCAAGTTGCAGTGGGGGAGGTTTAGGTTGGATATTAGGAAAAACTTTTTCACTAGGAGAGTGGTGAAACACTGGAATGCGTTGCCTAGGGAGGTGGTGGAATCTCCTTCCTTAGAAGTTTTTAAGGTCAGGCTTGACAAAGCCCTGGCTGGGATGATTTAATTGGGGATGGGTCCTGCTTTTCAGCAGGGGGTTGGACTAGATGACCTCCTGAGGTCCCTTCCAACCCTGATATTCTATGTTTCTATGATTCTATGATTCTATGATCTGTACCCTCAGATTCTACAGGCAGGAAGTGTGATGCTATATGGAATATGGGATACCATTTACATTATTAATACCACCAATATTATAAAATTGCAAGGAATCTGACCAGATATGGCATGTAAGGTATTTGTGAAAATGTTATAAGTATGATAATATTGTTTATATGCTTGTATCTCCTTTGTATTATGAGTTATAGATATGGAGGGTATATCTGTATTTCCAAACTTGTACTGTGTTTCTGGGTGACACTCCCAGACAGAATGGCATCATAGAAGATTACGGTTGGAAGATACCTCAGGAGGTCATCTAGTCCAACCCCCTGCTCCAAGCAGGACCAACACCAACTAAATCATCCCAGCCACGGCTTTGTCAACCTAGGGCTTAAAAACCCCTAAGGATGGAGATTCCACCACCTCCCTAGGTAACCCATTCCACTATTTCACCACCCTACTAATGAAATAGTGTTTCCTAATATCCAACCTAAACCTCCCCCACTGCAACTTGAGACCATTGCTCCTTGTTCTGTCATCTGCCACTACTCAGAACAACGAAGGTCCGTCCTCTTTGGAACGCCCCTTCAGGTAGTTGAAGGCTGCTATCAAATCCCCCCTCACTCTTCTCTTCTGCAGACTAAACAAGCCCAGTTCCCGCAGTCTCTCCTCGTAAGTCATGTGCCCCAGTCCCCTGCTTGATGTCCATTAAGGGACATCAACTGTACAATGAATCCATTGAAAGGGCCAGGGACTACAACTTTTGACTCAGCAAGGCATGCAGGGGCATGCCTGTGGAAAGAACTATAAGGCCCTTTAATGCCATGTGCTATGAGTTTGTGTTTGGAACAAAGGAAGTACCAGACATATGGCAAAAGGACTATAAAGGGCAGCTGCATCATCTCCATTTTGTCTTCTATCCTGCTTCTTGTCTTCATTCCTGCTTCTTACGTCTGGAGGAATTTTGCTACAACTGAAGCCCTGAACAAGCCAGCAAACTCACCAATACTGCTAAGAACCTGATAAATGGACTTTGAATATTTGTATGTATGTGACTGCTTTACCATTTAACAGCTCTCTTCTTGTTCTTTCTTTCTTCTTTATAATAAACGAGGGATTGACAACCTTTGAGAAGTGGCATGCCAAGTCTTCATTAATTTAAGGTTTCGCATGCCAGTAATAAATTTACATTTACAGGGGCCCCCTGATGGAACCCCAGACTGCCAGTGGGCTGAGCAGGGCCGGCGGCCAGGACCCCAGCTAGCAGGGGCCAGGCCCCTGGAACCCCAGACCAGCAGCGAGGTGAGTGGGGCAGGCGGCTGGTATCCCAGCCAGCAGCAGGCTGAGCAGGGCCGATGGCCAGGACCCAATCTGGCAAGGGGCAGGCAGCCGGAACCCCAGACTTGTCAGAGGGCTGAGCGGGGCAGGCGGCCAAGACCCCGGCTGGCAAGGGGCCGGTGGCCGGAACTCCAGACCATCAGCGGGCTCAGGGTGGCTGGCAGACAGAACTGCAGACCATTGGTGGGCTGAGCGCCTCAGCCCGCCGCCGGTCTGGGGTTCCGTCCACTAGCTCCTGCCAGCCAGCATCCCAGCCGCCAGCCCCGCTCAGCCTGCTACCAGCCTGGGATTCTGTTCACCCAGGCAGGAAGCAGGCTGAGTGGGGCCAGCAGCCGGGACCCCGGCTGGCAGCAGCATGCCAGTAAAAATCGGCTCATGTGCCGCCTTTGGTACACATGCCAAAGGTTGCCGACCCCTGTAATAAACCTTTAGTTTTAGACACTAAAGGATTGGCTGGCGGCATGGTATTTTGGGTAAGATCCAACCTAATATTGACCTGGTAATGTGGCTGTCCATTTGGGGTCTGAAGAACATTGTGTATAGTGAGCCGAGTTTTAAAATAACTTCTTACTGTACTGGATCTAGGTGCTGAATAGGAGCCAGAGAACTGGAATGCAATAATGGGGCTGTGTGATTCCTTTTTTTTTTTTTTTTTTTTGCTTTTTGATAACCAGTGTGGGGTTCAGAAGAACAGTTTGGGACTGGTTGGGGAGTTTAACTTCAGTGTTACCCACCATTCTTAGGAGTATCTGCTCTCCTTTGGCATTTCCTTGGGAGTATCTGCCCTGATTTGGGAATATCTGCCCTGACCTTGGCATTTCCAGTTTGGGCTACCCCAGGCACCCTGGGTTATGGAAGGGACCACTATGGTCATCTAGTCTGACTCCTTAATACACAGGCCATAGAACTTAAATGACTTCCACAGGGCTACTCAAATGTTTAAAGTTAAGTAGGTGCTTAAATGCTTTGCTGGACTGTAGTCAGAGTGCTCAGTATCTAGCAGGATTGAGCCATAGGAGAAGCAAGGTAAAAAAGGAAATGCAATGGGGACTTAAGGAAGTAGAGAGAGGAACTGTATTGGGAGTGGAATGGAACTAAAAGGGAGGAGGAAGAGTAATTAAGAGGCAGGAAGTAAAGAAGTGGGAAAAGGAGGACAATTGTGATTGCAAAGAAATAAAAGAGAAGGAAACAAGAAATAAAAGGAGATAAAAAGGAAAAAGACGGCAAGAATATAATCTTGCTTTGGTACTGGTAGTGATAAAGGAAGCTAACAATGGAAGGTCAAAGGGTTAATATGTTTTGCTTCTTTAAGAAAAAGATCTGTTTACATACTTCTTAGAAAAATACAATGTTCAAGGGTAAAAAGTGCTAAAAAGCAATACATTTGACATAGAAAAAAGATATGAAAACTTTTCATTAAGAAAACAATCTCACCTAGATTTAAACTCTATACATTTGAAATATAAGGCAGAACTTTATCCACTAAATTACATATAATCTGGTTAATATATATGGGAAATTACAGGTGTTAAATTTGCCACCCAGGGCACACATAACGTTGCATGAATGCAATAACACCAAGTATCATACTAATGCAACTTGAAACTAATTTGGGTGTGTGGGGGAAAGCTACTACTACTACTACCACCACCACCACCACCACCGGACCCAACCCTGCAATGAGATGTATGTAGGTACACCTCGTGTGTTCATGCAGAACGCCAATGACGTCAACTGAAGTCAGTGGGATTACTCATATGCTTAAAGTTAAGCATGTGTGTTTGCATGATCAGGGCCTAAGGTACTGCCATGACAATACCAAAGACTGTATTTTTTTGTATTTTTGTACAGACCTATCACTAACAGACAGGTGCCCAGTTCATGCTTTGTGCTTATAAAAGGACATATATAGTCTTACATAAAAAGTAAACTAAAACTAAAATGCAGGTGAAATATTTACTTTATGTTGAAGAAGTAAAACACATTTCAATTCTGTTTGTATATTCATTAACATTTGTAATAATGTAGATATTGATATAAACTAGGTAACACAATCACTGAAAGTTATGACCCTTACATTAATTTTAAAATAAGTCAGTTTTTCCTTCCACCTAATTCTTATTAGATTTGTTACATTCATGAAATAGTATGATTAGACTCTCTAAAGCTGATAATAAAGCACCTTCAAATTCTCATTAATGTTAAATTCCTGTTCACATTAACAAAGATGGTTTAGTGGATAGTGAATCTATTATATTTCAAGGATACTGAGAGTACAAATCCTGTATTTTTTTAAACCCCTTTTGTTTTCTCTTAGGCCATGTATAAAGTAGAAAAACAGGTTGTATTTAAGAATATGTTTCTAAACACTATGATAGATGGGAAATCCTCTGGTTGACCAGGACCAGCTAACACATTTTTAAAGGTGTTCAGCTCTGTCTATACTACTGTCAAGGTTCCTTCCCCAAGGTTCCTTCTGAACTCTAGGGTACAGATGTGGGGACCTGCATGAAAGACCCCCTAAGCTTATTCTTACCAGCTTAGGTTAAAACTTCCCCAAGGCACAGATTTCTTTCTTGCCTTGGGAACCAGCTTAGGTTAAAAACTTGGTACGCTGCCACCACCAAGCGATTTAAACAAAGAACAAGGAAAGAGACCACTTGGAGACGTCTTCCCCGAAAATATCCCCCCAAGCCCTACACCCCCTTTCCTGGGGAAGGCTAGAGAATAATATCCTCACCAATTGGTACAGGTGAACACAGACCCAAACCCTTGGATCTTAAGAACAATGAAAAATCAATCAGGTTCTTAAAAGTCAGAACTTTATTAGAAGAACAAAAAAAGTTAAGAGAACAACTCTAAGATCAGAATGGAAGATAATCTTACAGGCAGTCAGATTCAAAACATAGAGAATCCCTCTAGGCAAAACCTTAAGTTACAAAAAGACACATTTCCTCCTCCAGCACAGTGAATTTACAAGCCAAAAAAACAAAGAAAACCTAACGCATTTTCTAGCTAGATTACTTACTAACTTTACAGGAGTTGGAAGGCTTGTATCCTTGATCTGTTCCCGGCAAAGGTATCACACAGACAGACCAAAACCTTTTCTCCCCCTCCAGATTTGAAAGTATCTTGTCCCTTCATTGGTCATTTTGGGTCAGGTGCCAGCAAGGTTACCTTAGCTTCTTAATCCTTTACAGTTGAAAGGATTTTGCCTCTGGCCAGGAGGGATTTTATAGCACTGTGTACAGAAAGGTGGTTACCCTTCCCTTTATGTTTATGACAACTATGGTTTAAAACACACTGTTTAAGGTGCTAACCAATCCATTTTAAAACTCAACCTATTTTCCTTGTCTAGGCATGACCTTAGTGCCAAACACATTGATAAAGATCATTACATGCTGAAAATGTAGCAATAAAAATGTTTAAGCACTTTATGTTGAAGAAGCTAACATATATAAGATTAAGTCTATTTTCAAAAAATTTTGCATCAGAGAAGGTTGGTAAACTTTAGGTATAAGAATTCTAGGCATGCTTGTCACATGAAAATTAAGGGTCCAAACTGGCAGTCCTTGTAGAACATAAGAATGGCCATACTAGGGCAGATCAATCCATCTAGCCCAGTATCCTGTCTTCCAACAGTGGCTGGTGCCAGATGCTTCAGTGAGAGTGAACAGAACAGAGAAATGTATTGAGTTATCCATTCCCTGTTGTCCAGTCCCAGATTCTAGCAATCAGAAGTTTAGGGACACCCAGAGCACGGGGATGCATCCCTGACCATCTTGGCTAATGGCCATTGATGGACCTACCTCATGAACTTATTAATTCTTTGTTGAATTGAGTTATACTTTTGGCCTTTACAGCATCCTCTGGCAATGAGTTAGAGGTTGAATGTGCATCACGTGAAGTAATACTTCCTTTTGTTTGTTGTAAACCTGCTGCCTATGAATTTCGTTGGATGACCCCTGGTTTGTGTTTTTGGTGAAGGAGTAAATAACACTTCCCTATTCACTTTCTCCAAATCATTTGTGATTTTATAGACCTCTATCATATCCCTCTTTAGTCATTTCTCTTCTAAAATGAGAAGTCTTTTTAATTTCTCCTCACATGGAAGCCGTTCCATATTCTTAATCATTTTTGTTGCCCATCTCTGTGTCTTTTCTAAGTCTAATATATGTTTTTGAGATGGGGTGACCAGAACTGCATGCACTAGTCATGGTGTGAGCATATCATGGATTTATATAGTGGCATTATGATATTTTCCATCTTATTATCTATCCCTTTCCTAAAGGCTCTTACATTGCTAGCTGTTTTGACTGCCACTGCACATTAAGCAGACATTTTCAGAGAACTATCCACGATGACTCTAAGATCTCTTTCCTAAGTGATAACAGCTAGTTTAGATCCCTTAGTGACAAATTATTCAACACCCAAAAGGCTGCTCCTGGCAGTAAAATCACTAGATTTTAACCAAACCCTACAGTTAACGTTCCTGATAAAGATCCAAAACTTGAAGGGTAGGTGTTTGTAGTCTAGTTTGAATCCAGGTGCATCCCAAATCACCCCCAGAACAGCCAAAGTTTGCAGAAAATTTTCAAGGACAGATGATCTGATCTTGCAAGATTTCCTTAATTTTGGAGTAGTTTACAAGTTACTAACACTGTTGAATGCAAACCTGAACCTAGAAGAACTTTTCCCTAGGGCTAGCTCTGAATACCAACACCTCTATCCATTACTATTTTTAAAAGCATTATAATTAGACTATGTTTCATCATACATATTTAATTAGGGTTGAAAATTTGGGAATATTCAGTGCAACATTTTATTTAGTTTCCAATTTCTGCTTTTTAGTTAGAGTGAGGCAAAAAACTGTTGTTTAATTTTGTAATTTTTGAGGAACCGTTCTGCTGTTTAGGGGTAAACTTCAAGAGGAGGTTTAAAGTTGCCACATACCATGCAATATACTATACAGCACCGCAATTGTTGTTGATCATTGCACACACAAAGACAGGACAACCCAGTTGCAGAGACTGAGTCACAGAATGCAGCCATGCAAAATTACAACAGCACCAATACTGCGTTCACTTAACTTACTTTGTTAGATAAATAACTCATTCAAAAACCTCAGTCAACAATGAAATATCACAACTCTGAGAGAAAGGATTTCATATTAAAAATGGATAAAATTTTAAAAACTTTTACTTATGGCTGGTACCTTATGGTATTATTATGTATTAAACCCTCCATAATTTTAAAAACAGAGATTTTATTAACATTTAAAAATTCCAACCAGTGCATGAACAAGTGTTTACAATTTTCCAATACATTGGTGGTTAACATATAGTAGCATCACAAAGTCACTCTTATGTGTTGACATGATACAGCACAACTAGAGATAGGCCCAAGCTGAAAAATGGGATCCAGTTCTAAATTTTTCCTAACCTTATTGGGTATTTGAATCCAGAATTTTGGTTGAAAATCTGGATACTTACAGTGACAGTAACTGGAGTTCTTTGAAATGTATAGTTCCTATGTATATTCCACTTGAGATGTGCATGCACTCCATGTGCCTCCGAGATCAGAAGATTTTTCATTGGTAGCATCCTTTGGTCTGTACCTTAGCCTTTCTCCTCCTCATATTCCAAACTGAGGGCATAGACCTCTCCAGTTCCTTCTCTATTGTGAATAACCTTAGAATAAGGATCAGAAGCAGGGGAGAAGGAGGGTAGGTAATGGAATACACATTAGGGACCATACATATCAAAGAACTCCAGTTACTGTACCAGGGAAGTAACCAGACTTTGTTAAGTGATGGTCCCTACATGTATTCCACATGAGGTGACTCACAAATAGTATTCATTGAGGAGGAAGGTATGAGAAACCCTGCTGTTCCAGATAGCAGGAGTGCTCTGCCAAGGGATACACCTGCCATAGAATCATAGAATATCAGGGTTGGAAGGGACCCCTGAAGGTCATCTAGTCCAACCCCCTGCTCGAAGCAGGACCAATTCCCAGTTAAATCATCCCAGCCAGGGCTTTGTCAAGCCTGACCTTAAAAACTTCCAAGGAAGGAGATTCCACCACCTCCCTAGGCAACGCATTCCAGTGTTTCACCACCCTCTTAGTGAAAAAGTTTTTCCTAATATCCAATCTAAACCTCCCCCACTGCAACTTGAGACCATTACTCCTCGTTCTGTCATCTGCTACCATTGAGAACAGTCTAGAGCCATCCTCTTTGGAACCCCCTTTCAGGTAGTTGAAAGCAGCTATCAAATCCCCCCTCATTCTTCTCTTCTGCAGGCTAAACAATCCCAGCTCCCTCAGCCTCTCCTCATAAGTCATGTGTTCTAGACCCCTAATCATTTTTGTTGCCCTTCGCTGGACTCTCTCCAATTTATCCACATCCTTCTTGTAGTGTGGGGCCCAAAACTGGACACAGTACTCCAGATGAGGCCTCACCAATGTCGAATAGAGGGGGACGATCACGTCCCTCGATCTGCTCGCTATGCCCCTACTTATACATCCCAAAATGCCATTGGCCTTCTTGGCAACAAGGGCACACTGCTGACTCATATCCAGCTTCTCGTCCACTGTCACCCCGAGGTCCTTTTCCGCAGAACTGCTGCCTAGCCATTCGGTCCCTAGTCTGTAGCGGTGCATTGGATTCTTCCGTCCTAAGTGCAGGACCCTGCACTTATCCTTATTGAACCTCATCAGATTTCTTTTGGCCCACTTGTACCACGGTGCAATGTCCCACAAATGTATGCACAGAGTTTCAAGTTGCCACTCTATAGCTCTCCAGAAGAGAGGCATCATGAAATGAAGCTACCAGCCCAGCCTGAGCTCTGGTCAAGTGGGCTCTCACACCCTGTAGGGGCGGGGTCAGCATCAACACATGCAAAGCAGGATGCAGCCTGGTATTCATTTGGAACGTCTCTGTGCAGAGATAGCTGAAAGTATGAGAGGGGACGCAAAGGAAACAAGCAGTTTAGGAGATTTCCTGAAGGGTTTCGTCCTTTGCAGGTCAAATGCCAAGACTTGACAGACATCTGGAGAGCAGAGCCTCCTTTCTTCTCTAGTGGCATGGGGCTTTGGATAGAAGATAGGAAAGTGGATGATCTGATTCAGATAGAATTCTGAGATTACTTTAGCAATAAATTTAGGATGTAACCTAAAGAAAACCTTATTCTTATGGAAGACCATAGAAGGAGGATCCCTGATAAAGGCCCCTAGCTCGCCCATGCTTTCTTCTAGCTGAGGTGATTGGAACCAGGAAGGAAACCTTCATAGATAGATGAGCAAAGGGCCACAGGGTCAAATGGACAATCTGTTAATGCTGAGGTCCCATATCAGGGTAGTCTTCAGCACTGGAGGAAGAGTTCTGACTAGTTCCTTCAGAAACCATACTCTGGTGGAATAGGTGAAGAGCGAATGTCTGTCAACCAGAGGGTGAAAGGTGCTAATAGCTGCCAAGTGCACTCGCAAAGCACTGGTAGTCTAGATGTTTTTAGAAAGAGGAGGTAGTCCAGAACAGTAGGGATCTCAGCAACCTCTGGGGGGGGTACCTGATAACACTGGCACCAGGTAGAACAACACTGTTGACTCATACCCAGCTTCTCGTCCACCGTAACCCCTAGGTCCTCTTCTGCAGAACTGCTGCCTAGCCATTCGGTCCCTAGTCTGCAGCAGTGCATGGGATTCTTCCATCCTAAATGCAAGACTCTGCATTTGTCCTTGTTGAACGTCATCAGATTTCTTTTGGCCCAATCCTCTAATTTGTCTAGGGCCCTCTGTATCCTATCCCTACCCTCCAGCATATCTGCCTCTCCTCCCAATTTAGTGTCATCTACAAACTTGCTGAGGGTGCAGTCCATGCCATCCTCCAGATCATTAAAGAAGATATTGAACAAAACCGGCCCAAGGACCAACCCCTGGGGCACTCCACTTGACACCGGCTGCCAACTAGACATGGAGCCATTGATCACTATCCGTTGAGCCCAACAATCTAGCCAATTTTCTATCCACCTTATAATCCATTCATCCAGCCCATACTTCTTTAACTTGCTGGCAAGAATACTGTGGGAGACCCTATCAAAAGCTTTGCTGAAGTCAAGGAATAACACGTCCACTGCTTTCCCCTCATCCACAGAGCCAGTTATCTGGTCATAAAAGGCAATTAGATTAGTCAAGCATGACTTGCCCTTGGTGAATCCATGCTGAGTGTTCCTGATCACTTTCCTCTCCTCTAAGTGCTTCAGAATTGATTCCTTGAGGACCTGCTCCATGATTTTTCCAGGGACTGAGGTGAGGCTGACTGGCCTGTAGTTCCCAGGATCCTCCTTCTTCCCTTTAAGATGGGCACTACATTACCCTTTTTCCAGTCATCTGGGACCTCCCCCGATCACCATGGGTTTTCAAAGATAATGGCCAATGGCTCTGCAATCACATCCGCTGACTCCTTTACCACCCTCAGATGCAGCGCATCTGGCCCCATGGACTTGTGCTCGTCTAGCTTTTCTAAATAATCCCGAACCACTTCTTTCTCCATAGAGGGCTGGTCGCCTCCTCCCCATACTGTGCTGCCCAGTGCAGTATTCTGGGAGCTGACCTTCTTCATGAAGACAGAAGCAAAAAAGCATGGAGTACATTAGCTTTTTCCACATCCTCTGTCATTAGGTTGCCTCCCTCATTCAGTAAGGGGCCCACATTTTCCTTGACTTTTTTCAAGGAAATCAGACAAGTGGCCATTCACTGGCATATCAGAGACTGCATGGACAGATAAATTTGCATTGTAGAAAGCACCAGCGGGGAAGAAACCAGCATGGAACCTTCTTCATTTGAGTTCATGGCCCATTCCTCACAGCAGGGGCACTGAACTTTGAGAATGATACATTTCTATAAAAGAGAGGGGCAAAGAACTCTAAGTTATACTTCACCCACGACTTACAAAGGAACCAAGCACTTTGTATTTTGTGGGAAATCCTGATCAATGGGGCGGACAGCAATCTTGCTGGAAGGACGTGTGGTAAGAAACTCATCTTGAACCAAGGCTGTAGTTTGGTTAAATTTTGGTTACTAGAAAGCATTTTTCACTTTTATTTACCTGTAACCATTTCTGATTTTATCCCTTATACTTCAACTCACTGAAAACCTCTCTCTTTCATTAAATACCCTTTTACTTCTATTCTGAATCAACCCAGGACTGTGTTTCACTTGAAGTCATATTAACTGCAGTTAAAGCAAGAAGGTGCTACGCTTTTGTCTTTTTAAAGGAGCGACAGAACTTATCACTCCTCTGAATGTTCCAGGAGGGGCTGGACATTTCATGGTACATGGTTTGGGGGAAATTCAGGGGTAGGTGTGTGTTGGGATCACTTGGATAGTAGTAACCAAAGCTGGTGGAGACCAGAGTGTGACTGTGGTGAAAAAAGCAGGCTGCTGGAGTCAGAGTTGCTGAACCAGGGCTACTCAACACACAGACACTCAGTGCATGTTGACTGGGAACATCCAGACATGAGGCTACAGAAGCAGAGCATTTAAGGCACTCAGGATTACAGAACAAGCAGTGACATAACCTCTCACTAATCTGAATTGCACCCCAGAATGTGATATGTGGAAATAAGCATCTTTACATCAAGAGCTGTAAACAGAATGATCACCCTGACCTCTATAAGTCCATGAGGGAACTATAAAGGTCAGGGTGATCACTCTGAACTTCAGGCTGTGGATGAAGACATCCAGCTGTTTCAAATCTACTATGGGCCTTCAGTCTCCTTTCTTCTTGGGGATGAGGAAGTATCTTGAGTATAATCCTTTTCCCTTGTACTGTTTCTATGGCTCCTGGAGGAAGCAGGGAGTCTACTTCCTGTCTGAGCATCCTTGCATGAGAACAGACCCTGAAGAACCTCAATCCACTCAGGAACACTCTGAGAAAAATCAGCAACCTGATCAGCTGAACCACTCACCCCTGCGGGATTACCTGTCTCAGGCTGTCTCAATTACAGATCCCAGGGACCCAAATAAGTGCAGTGCCAGGGATCATGGGGGTAACGAGGAAGGGAGGGTAACACTGATTCTGATAGTCCTTCCTGTGAGAGTGGGAAGGTGCTCATGAGTTCTTGGATCATCTGTTGGGGCTGACTGCCCACTTTGAAAAGGCTGGTGATGCTCTCCTGTTGATTCCAGATTTGTTGGGAGGAGTGTGAGGTCTTTGTATTGATGGGTGGTGCCCTCTGTACTGGTGGTCTTATTATACCTCAGCTAGTCATTGGTACCTGTGAGTGTTGAACAGATGGTGTGGGGACCTCCCTGGTTAGGACTGGATTAGATAGAATTGGCAATTCCAGGCCTGCACAGATAGTAAGATCCTCCAGGATAGCATATATGGCCCCTGTTGCTTAAGAGCGGACAGGGCTTCTGTTCCTTGGTGGCTCTGCATAAGTTCAGTCTCAGACCATGGGTGATAGAATGGAACTGAAGAGATGGTTGATCTGCACTGCCCCTTATGTCCTTGGTTCAGAACATGAGGAGAAGAGGGCAGGCACGGATTAATAGACACTGCTAGTGAAAAAAATCTTCCAGTTTCAGGCATGTGGAGCACATGTGTACCTCCAGTGGAATAAGCACAGGGACCATCACTCAAACAAGTACCTATTTTAGAAACAGAGCAGCCGCAAAATTTAGATTCAGATCCAAACTTTTTTGAAGTTCAGAGATGTTTAAATCAGATAATCACAAAAGTTCACAAGGAGCAATTAAGCCGATGTCTGAATATCAAACTGCTAATAGCTCTGCATCATGCATTGACAAGATATTGTTGAGAACAAAGGCTAAAAGGAAAACTGGATCCACTAAAATTTCAGGGCCCTTGGAAAATCTTTTATTATCAAGCTACCATCTCTTCCTCCTAGTCCAATACTCCTTAATGGACCTTTTCTCCCACTCCTGTCACCTTCCTGTTTATGGACACCAGTGTAGCTAACTCTTGCAATTTTATCACTAAGCTCACAATATTTGATGGTTTTCTTAAAGCCCTAGCTCCCAAAGTTATGCAAATACTTGAGGATCTGAGCTTTCATTTAAAAAAAAAAAAGAATGAAATTTCTAGCCCTCATGGTTGCAGAGAAAAGTTTGAAAATGTGACCCAAGAGCACCTTAAAGGTAAACCAGTAGTCAGTAGTTTTCTTTTAAAATGTTATGATTTTAATACTATCTGATGATTTTGGGGGGCCTGACTCATGTTTTTTGAACATGTGGGGGTTTGCAATACTGAGACAGTCTTTCTCCCACTCTTGAATCTTGCCTCTCAAAAAGTGAGGCAACCCAGACAATACAAGCCCATCTCAGAAGGAGATTAGAACAGCAACAGACAACGATGCTTTGTACTGTCCTCTGCCTCAGACACACTCCTGTATTTGGGCATCTCTAACCACAATTTAAGAATTGCATGCAAATTACAGCATGCAAATTACACTTCCATCTTGCTTACATGCTCCAGTGACTCTTTTGTCTACTTCAAAATAATTACACCATCCTGTAAACATCCAATAAATTGAATCTAATAGCTGTACTCTTATTATATGTAGAAAACTCACAGAAGTACATGATTTCATTGGGACTACATACATGAGTAAGGACATCTCGTCTATCTTCTCCTTGAATAGGCTGGCTTGCTATGGCAAGTGCATTCCAGGAGGCCACTGATATTTTGGCTGACTAGAGACCAGAGAGATGAGAAGGTTACTTACTGTAACCGGAGGTTCTTTGAGATGTGTGGTCCCTATCTGGATTCCAAATGCGGGCGCGCATATATACCATGCACCAGAGCAGGAACTGTTCAAAGCAGTATCCGTTGACCCGCACGTGTGTTGTGCATTGACCGCATGGCATGCCTGAGGCTTTAAGAGGCTGTGTAGGTCGACACCACTCTAGTTCCCTTGTACCCATAACGAATGGAGCCTGGAGCAGAGGAGAAAGAGGGAGGGATTGGAATCCAGATAGGGATCACACATCTCAAAGAACTTTCAGTTACAGTAAGTAACCTTCTCTTCTTTGAGTGCTGGTCCCTATGTGGATTCCAAATGCAGGAGAGTAGTGAACAGTGGTCAGCATGAGGCTGGCGTGAGAGCTCTCAAAAAGAACAAGTCTGTAAGACAGCATGACCGACTGCTGCATCCGCAGTTGTGGAGGGAGCAATGGCATAATGAGTGGAGAAGGTGTGGATGGAGGATCAAGTGGCAGCTCAACGTATCTCCTGCCAGGAAGGCTGATGTGGCAGCATATGCCCTTGTGGAATGGGCTGTGACTCCCAGTGGAAGAGGAGTGCCAGAGAGCTCATAGCAGGTCTCGATGCAGTGGGAGATCCACTTGGAGAGTCATTGTGAGGAGAGGGTGGAGGTGTGGCAGCGCTCTGCAATGGCAACAAAGAGACGGGGGGATGCACAGAAAGCACAAGTGGAGTAGAGATAAAAGGCTAGTGCCCTGCAGACATCAAGGGAGTGGAACGCATGCTCCATGGGTGAGGTATGGTGTTTGAGGTAGACGACCGGAACATATACACTTTGGTTGAAGTGGAAAGAGGAAGCCACCTTGGGTACAAACTTGGGGTGCAGACATAAGGAGACTTTGTCCTTGTGGAAGACCGTGAATGGTGGGTCTGCCATCATGGCCGCCAGTTCACTGACATGGTGTGCAGAGGTGATGGCTACCAAGAAGATTACTTTCTTGGAGAGGTAAGTGAGGGAGCAGGTAGCAAAGGGTTTGAAAGGTGGCTTGCTGAAAACAGAGAGGACCACATTGAGATAAGACAGTGCAGGCTTCTGCAAGAGGTGAAAGGCATCAAGGAGGCCCCAGAGGAATTGGGAGGTTGTTGGGTGAGTAAAGACGGAGAAGCCATCCCCAGGAGGAAGGAAGGCACTGAGCGCTGCTAGATGAACATGAATGGAGGAGTGAGTGAGGCCTGATTAGTGGAGATGAAGATAGTCGTTGTCTAGGAGGACAAGAATGGAAATGGAGTCTGGAGAGATGTGATGGTGGCATCCTGCATCAGGAGATCTAGGAGGGTGGGAAGAGGAATGGGGGGTGAGCGAAGAGTTGGAGAAGATTGGTGTACCAGTATTGGCGAGGCCAGGAGGAAGCCATGAGGATAACCATTGTGCAGTCCCTGCACACTTAGCATAGAACCTGGGGGAGAAGTGGAATGGGTTGGAAGGCGTAGAGGAGATCTGAAGTCCAGGGAATGAGAAGGGCATCACCTTGTGAGTCCGGGTCCAGGCCCCCTCAGGAGCAGAAGAGGGGAAGTTTGTGGACGTTGTGAAGAAGTCCCAAAGTGACATGCCCCACCGACAAAAGACAGATTGGAGAGGGGGTTTGCAGAGTTCCCACTCGTAGTTGGCATGGAAGGAGTGGACAAGTCTATCTGCCAGAGAGTTGCTGGTGCCCGGGAGGTGCACTGCATGTAGGATGATCTTGTGTCGGAGGCATCAAATATGGACAGCTTCCGGACAGAGAGAAGGGGACCCTGCACCGTCCTGTTTTTTGATGTATCTGACATCCGTCATCTTGTTTGACAGTACTTGGACATTGTGGGAGTGGAGGAAGGACAGAAAGGATTGACAGGCAAGATGGACCACCCATAGCTCCAGGACATTGATGTGCATCTCTGCATCTCTGACCAAAGGCCTTGTGCTGTGCAGTCATTTAGATAGGTGCCCCAGCCTACCAGCAAAACGTCCGTGGTGAGAGTGGTGCT
Organism: Eretmochelys imbricata; assembly: GCF_965152235.1. Classification (NCBI taxonomy): domain Eukaryota; kingdom Metazoa; phylum Chordata; order Testudines; family Cheloniidae; genus Eretmochelys; species Eretmochelys imbricata. The sequence continues at coordinate 185,789,190 of NC_135574.1, read as the reverse complement.
GGGCATCGGAGATGTAAACAGGAAGCCCACTAGAATTGTGGATGGGTTGCACCACCAAACAAGAGAAGTCAAGACAGGAGGAGGGAGGATGAGTGGTTTGTTTAGTCAGTCCAATTGTGGATCATAGACAGTACGGAGCCAGAGATGAAGGCAACGTATATGAAGGTGGGCATACAGTGTAACAGCAGTGCAGGCCACCATATGGCTCAGGAGGGAGGCACTGACAGATGTGTGTCTGTGGATGGTGCTGGAGTGTCGTAATAAGGGAAGTAAGGGTGGCAAAGTGGTCCTATGGAGGAAAAGCGTGGGCCGAGACAGAGTTCAGTCGTGCCCCTATGAAAGTGAGTGTGTGGGTAGAGTCGAGAATCGACTTGTCCTCGTTGATGCAGATACCGAAGCTGCTGAGGAGGGTACGGCAAGTCCGTATAGTGGCGAGGAGATGGGAGCAAGAGGGCGCCACAAGAAGCCAGTTGTCCAGGTAAGGGAAAAGGGAATGGCCCAGTCAGCACATGTGGGCTGCCACGACTGCGAAGACCTTTGTGAAGACACGGGGGTGTCAGCGATTCTGAAGCGGAGGACACAGAATTGATAATGGGCACTGCCCACTGTGAAATGGAGGAATTAGCGATGAGTGGGGTGGGTGTCTATGTGAAAGTATGCATCTTTCATATCAAGAGCCATGAACCAACCTCCATGGGGAAGGGAGGGGATAATGAGAGTGAGGGTGACCATCCTGAAATGAAACTTGTGAATAAATTTATTCAGGGAGTAGAGGTCCAGGATGGAGCAAAGACATCCTCCTTTTTTCGGAATGAGGAAAGAGGGGGAATAGAAGCTATGGCCATGGTAGCATTATGGGACAGGTTCTATGGCATCCTTTCAGAGGAGGGCAGTGGCATCTTCGTGGAGACCATCTTTGGAAGGTTGGCCACCAGGCAGGTGGCAAGGAGGGAAGGAATGGAATTCGATAATGAAAGCCCTGGTGGATGATGCCTCGCAAGTTCAGTTTTATAGCAGTGTAGTCTGGAAGAGCAGACTTGAAGTGTTGCTGACGGATGCATTCGGTGGCAGTGTGGACAACCAGAGAGTTAGGTGGTGGGTGGGTAAAAAGGAAATCAGCGCCCTTAGAGGGGATAAAGTATCGGCATTCCACTCACTTTTGGTGTGGGGGTTCAGGATGCTGGCATATGCCATAAAGCTTGGGCTGACTGTAAGATGGCACCATGTATTGGTAAGGCAGTACAAGACAGTCTGGAAGGTTGAAGGATGTCCAGGAATTGGTCCTGGGAGTCTTGAACATCCTCTACTGGGAGACTGAGTGCAGAAGCCATCAATTGTGCATGGTCATCTGGTGGTGAGAGGGAAGGTGGAATAAGGGCATCGTCCAGTGATGACAAAGTGCCTATAGGGACTGCTGGTTCTGATGGTGCCACTGAGGCCAGCAGTGCTGATGGAGTGGGAGCACCCAGGGGTTCCTCCTGAAACAGGAGACAGACCATGCGGGCGATGCATACTGAAATGGTGGTAGGGGTCCCATGAGGGCCAGTAAGGCCAGGAGTAGGGATCGCCATGCATTGGTAAAGGAACCACAGGTCGACTGCAGGATCATATCCCAGAGGATAGGACTGGTGTCATGGTTCCAGGCTGTAGGAGAAGGCCGGGGAAAGGGCCATGTCAACCCCCTGCCCCAGCCCAGAGCCTGCATCCAGCACCCAAACTCTGTCCCAGAGCCTGCACCCCTCCTGTACCCAAACTTCCTCCCAGAGCTGGCACCCCAAACCCTCTCCTGCACCCAAACTCCCTCCCAGAGCCTTAGGCAGGTGTATGTGGGGGCGGGGGCAGGACTTGGACCCATTCTGGGCACCACCAAATATTATACAAACCTGGCCGGTGCCGCACATGAGGGACCCGGTGAGGCGCTCACCATCGGTGATGGGCGCCGCTCTGGTGGTTCCGTCAGAGCTGGGTCTGGTTGCACATGTGGGCACATTGCCTCCTCCATTAGAAAATTATGGAGGCGAAGTTCATGAGCTGCTCGGGTCCGCAATGGAAATGAGCGGCAGATGGAGCAGCGAGAAACTATGTGGGCTTCACCCAGGCAGTACAGGCCATGAGTGTGTTCGTCACCCACCAAAAAGGGGTAAGGGCACGAGGCACAGTTCTTGAAACTCGCTTGTTGGGTCTGAGGAGGAGGAGAAGTCCCAGATAGGGGAAATTCAAGGGAGAACCTAACTACCTACTATGAATGAATGGACAACTATCTAACTAGAAAGAACTAGGTACAAAGGCAAATGCAGTACTCTTACCTCACTAAGACCACAGAGGAACAGAGGATTCTGACTCTGGAGTGGAGTCAACCCACACAGCCTCTTAAAGCCTCGGATGAGTCATGTGGTCAATGTACGATGCACATGTGAGTCAATGGAAACTACTATGAACAGTTCTGGCTCTGGTGAATGGCGCACATGCGCACCCGCAATTGGAATACGCACAGGGAGCAGCACTTGAATAATAATCCATTTTTAGGGAAAAAAAAAAAAAAAAAAAGGCCATGTACTTGATTCCCATACACAATCCCACTCTTATCAAACAGCCCATGTGAAATTGATCTTAATTATAAAAATGTCCTTTTATCTAAAAGATAAATTTCATTTTTAGACTAAATGACTAATTTTAATAATTCATTCTGATGTGTGTGGGTTGTTGCTTACCTGAAAAATCCAGTGCACATACTCCTCTTTGGTGCTGGCCTTTCAGCAACGATAAACATTTTAGTGTCTGTGTGTCCCACACATGAATAGCAGCATCTCTTCCAACCTAAATTAGAATGCTAATCTTAATAGCTTTTCCTAAATTACTATAACAATATTTAGCACTTTTGCATCTTCAAAATACTTTAGAAGCATTAACCTTTGCACTCATTAGATCTTATCTTCATGAAGAACTGCTCTCTCCAATTTCTCCATCTCTGACTTCCATTTCCCTGGTCACTACCACATCTCCCTTACTATCACCCACCTGCCCCTCAGCATTGCCCAGAAACCCCATCCTCCTGTGATTTCCTATCCATCAACACCGAGAACTTCTCTTTCATTCTCAGTGCCCTCTTCCTCACCTTCTCTTACGGTAGATATCCCACAACCATACAGACTTCTTCCACTAATTCACTTCTTTCAGTTTTGCCATCCTTTTAGCCACACAGGTCTACTTCTCCACCTTCACTCAATCCCACACCCACAACCCCAGCTGTCTTTTTTTTTACCTTCCTTTTCTGTCCCTTCCCCCCATCTCTGCACAGCCTTCAAAGGAAATGTTGAAAACCATCTGGCATAACCTTCTTCTCATCTCTCCTTTTTCACTGCATACTCTCCTGCTTTCCTCCTCCTCCAGTTTCTTCCAGTCTCCTGACCTCCCTCACCCCCTACTCTATTTCTTCCTTCCCCTCCCTGTATGAGCATGCTTTGGTCTCCCCCATCTTAAAATCAAACAAAAACCACCTCACTGTAGCTTCCTTTAAAATTATCACCCAATCTCTCTTCTCTTGTTCATTTCCAAATTCTTTCAATGCACCTTCTAGAACCACTGTCTGAAGTTCCTTCCCTCCCATTCCAGCCTAGATCCTCTCCAATCTGACTTCCAGCTTTACACTCCACAGAAGCCACACTTAACAAAGGGTCTATTGAGCACTTTGCATCCAAATAATATGGATACATCCTTGTCCTCCTTGACCTACTGGCTACTTTGATGCTGCTGGCCATGGTCTTTTAAAATTTCACCTTCCCTCAGCTTTTGTGACTATTCCTAGTTCTCTTCCTACCTCTTTAATAATTTCTTCAGCGTTTTGTTTGGTAGGTCCTCCTCATATGCCTGTAACTAATGTTGGAGGTTCAAGAGAGCTCCAGCCTTTACACTCTTCTTCCTCTGCATTCTGTCTCTGGATGATCTTATCCATAAACAAAACTTTGACTTCATATCCACTTCAGACTTGCCTTCATCTGCACAAACTTAAATCTCAGCCTGTCCTTCTGACATCTCTTTGTGGATGTCCAGCCATTCAATTTAAATGCAACATTCCCAAATCAGAGGTCTTATATTTTGTCCCAAAGCCTCTCCTCTCCCTCCTTTCCCCTCTGGGCATCATCTTTAATTCAACCCTCCTTTGAAATCCACACATCTAGGCTGCGTCTAAATCTCTCCACTTCGTGGTAAAGAATGTTTCTAAAATTTGACCTTTTCTCTCTCTACACGATCAAATTCTCATCTAGGCCCTTATCTTGCATCTTAACTGCTGCAACTTCCTCCTCCCTGGCCTTAACTGCTGCACCTTTGTTCCACTCAAGTCTATTCAAAATGCTGCTTCTAGGATTATCTTCCTGGTTCTGAGCACATCAGTCTTCTCTGAGTTTCTCCAATGCTTTCACTTATCTACACATCCAACATATGTTTCTTGTCTCTATCTATAAGCCTTTTCAGGACTTGGTCCCACGCTACATAGTTGATCTAGTAATTTATATCATGATGATGATGATGCCTGCTTTTCCTTCTCCAACATTCCCAGTCTTTACTGCCCACCAGTCAGCTTCTCCCTAGACACCTTTGAGCTTTCCCCCATTACCACTCCTTATGAATAAGTAAAACTCACTTTTATAATCCATATAGTTCGATTTCATCTTTCTTCAAATCCCTCAACACTCACCCCTGCCATGATGAGTACAAATCCCTGCCTGATGAGAATGGATATGGAAACAGTAGACTACAGGTTTGTCTTAGTGGGTGGAAAAAAAAGGCACCTTTAGTGTGATTTTCCCATTTGCCCGTGACTTTTTCTGCCAGTCACTCACTCACAGCAGCAGCAGCTCTGATCCCACAGGGCTGGGCCCAGCTCCCTGCTTTGGGCATTATGACCTCGTACACCAGGTTGCAGTGCCACTCAGGATTGGCCCACCCAACCTCTGTCATAATGTGGCGGGGGGGAGTGCTGGACAAACCAGAGCAAACATGCCAAGTCACAATGCCCAGAGCAGGGTGCCAGGCACAGGCCCACAGGACCTGCTGCTGCAGGATGAGCGTGTGCAGGCTCTCACTTTTCAGAGCATCCTCCCTGTCCTTGGGCAGCCCTCCCTTCCACACCAAGTCAGGATTAGGGTTGCAATCCTGAGGTTAAAGGTGCTGCTGCGGATGGTCCATACCTCCTCAGCAGGGCAAGGAGTACAATATTTTTTTAAATCAAAAGTCAGTGAGAAGTCAAGGTAAATTTGGTAACCTATGACTTTTACTGTATCTGCCATAACTGCTCCCTGATTTTTGTTTAAAAAATGCTATGACAAATCTGCAGCCCTATCAATCAGGAATCTAATGTTACTGTTGTTGTTCATCTTATTATACCTAAAGATTGTGAACATTGCTAATCTTTACACAAATATTCTGTTACTATCATTAGCTCATCCACCCTCCCCCTGTTCCCTCCACCTGGCTACGCGGCTGCTCCCTGGCCCCTGCCTATATGTCTCGCCATCCTGTCATATCTTAGAATTAAGAATTAATGCTTTTTGCATCAGGACAGTCTTTTACTTTGTCAGTATGGTGCCTAACACAATGAGATCCTTGCCTACTTGGGACCTTTAGGTGCTACTGTTATACAAATATAATAAAATAATAAAAACCTAAGTAAACATTAGAAGACTCTTGGGAGGTAGGGAAATATGTATTATTTTCTACATTTTACAGATGAGGAGCAAAGGTTCAGAGTGAATAAGCAACTTTCCAAATGCCACAATAGGAGACTCTAATTTCTGTTTTTTAGGAATACTGTAACAGTGTCACAGTCATGGTTTCCACTACTGCTTTCCCTAGCAGTTAGGCAATGACATGGGTAGCAAAACATTTAATCTGTGATTTTCAAAGCAGAAAAATACCTTTCTTTATGACAAAGGTACACAAACTGTTTTGCATTTCTCAAATATAGTTTGTGATAGAGAATTCCTTAAGTTGTTTTGTTATGACCAACACTCCTAGATACATACCTGTCCAGTAGCAACATAGTCTTTCATTGGATGGATGGTTAAGCTGAGGATGTCATCATCATGACCAAGATATAGTCTTTGGGTGTGTTGTTGTCTACTGTATACAATGGCAACAGCAGCGATGTGGTAAACTACTTCTCCAGTTTGTGTGTAGAACAAATTATTTCGACAGTCGTAGCCTCTGTAACTGAAATAAATATAAAGCAAGGGAAGTTTAATATGCCACCAAAAATATCCATGTACTTTGGGGGAAAACAATCTAACTACGCAAATTACTTATCTGAGCTAGACCCAAAATATCATAATATACAGGCTGACTACAACCATTTAAATGTCTTATATTACATTCATAATTGTTAACGACTAGAGCTGCGTAAAACTCCATGGTTTTCTTTGCACTAGTTAAGTATACCTTTTTTTCTGCATTCAAACAATTACGACTCAAATTTCACTTTGATTTTGGGGATTAACTGAACCAAAAACTCATCCAGAACTGTCAGTGTTCACCTGATTTGCATCAAAATCATGAGAAAACACAGAGTTCCTATGATCTGGATGAGAAATCATAAAATTAGCTGAAGTTCATACAAAATTACACCCAGGAAAGCTTTGCATGCTTTTGTGCTGCAAATGTATCACACATTTCTACTAATTACAACAACCATAGCTAATGGACCTAATGACTGCTCCAGGAAATACCAAGGAAAGTCAACTCTGAGTTGAAAAGGTGATCTTAAAAAAAAAGATAATGCTTGGTTATTACTTAGGTACATTGGTACCTCTTTCTATCCTCCTCTCTAACAATCACAACTGAAAAGAAGAGAAATGTATAGGTGATATTCCCATTTTTACCACAATACCAGTAGGCGCAGTAATTTACCTGTGGGTAAGCAGTGGAAAATGTTACATCAAATACTTTACCTCAAGTTAATTAAGGTGTGTTTAAGAGTGTCTATTTAAGCACTGTGCTATTCAATGGAAATTTTGGCTTACAAAAGAGAAGTCCAAGAACCTTTACTTAGTAGTTACAATACCCATGTACAAACTGCAGTTTTAAGCTGTCCTCAGGAGCTCTCTCTCTTTTAAGGAAGGGCACTGAATGGTTTTTCTCTTTACTTTGTTGTTTCAGCTGAGGTAGATCTTCTTTGTAAACCTGAAGAATAAGTTACACTTAATTATACATCTCAAGTGAATTGAATATAAATACACACTGACCAGTTCCTTAAATAATAATAATGAAAAATATTAGTTGTATGTCAGTGTGCTCAACAATGTACAAGACAGAAGAAGTCATGATCCCTGCCCTAAAGAGAAGAGGAGGATCCCCACTAGTGGTATTAATGGAAGGTCAGGGAAAGGTCATTGCTATTCAAGAAGTTTCATGTATCACATACTACTTTGTGAACAGGATTTTTAATACTGATACTCTAAATTTCTTTTTTCAACTTAATACATATACTTAAACCTGTACATAATAATGAAATAATTCCATCAATAAGTTCTGGTGACATATACAATAAGCACATTACTTAAGTGATTTGCAAATGTCACCAGAATCCCGAGATGGAATTACAGTCTTAATATATATACCAGAGATACAAAATATTATACATGTAAATCAGTTAGAGATGTTGAAACATTGTGGAACTCCTAGAGCTGTTTGACGCCACTTAGAGGTTGTGACATCAATTAAATTCACCACGAGGCTGAAATATAGCTTTAAATTATTTCTTTTTTTTGTACATCTCTTCATTTCTTGGTTTTAGATGGCAGTGGAGTACCAAAATCTCTTGCAACAAAAGCTATTTCCACACATTTGAAATTATGACCTAATTTTTAGCACCCCTGACCCCAGGGGTGCTGAAAACATCATAAGAATGTCTGATCTGGAAATGTTACCACACAGAGGTTCAGATAAGCATCTGAAATTTTGGATGAGTATACAAACACAAACTCTAGACATTTTGCCTGTCACTAGCATACACTGTACTGTTCACACACTGTTTTCATCTGGTTTCAAACACCATCTTCAAAAACTTTTAAAGGATGCCACCTGTAAATAAGTCCACTCACTACTAGGGCCTCCCTCCTAGCCAGACGTGGCATAGCAATTCTCTTGCTACTCTAGCACCACCCTGCCAACAGTTGCTCGGGCACTGTGGTGGCTTCTCTTCCAGTAACTTGGCCCTTTAGCTGGGTCACCATCTTAAGTCCACCCCTTTCAGAGTCACAACTGTCCAAACAAAGAGTCCCCAAACGTCTTTAACATAAACAAAATTCTTCCACCCTCTCTGGGGCTAATCATCTGCCTATCTTCAGGGCATAGTCTGTAGGCCCCCCATCCTAGGCTCAATAATCCTTGCGAAGGATTTGTATGCCCCCTTTGTAGGTGAACCCAGTTCCACCCTCTGGGTTTTGACTTAAGGCCATGTACTGAATAAATAGGTCTGTTCCTTTACCTGTGCTGTAGTTCTGTCTGGGCTGCTTCCTACCCAATCTTTTCAGTTCCCCTCTGCGTCTCTCTGTCTCCTCCCTGCCTAGAAAGCTTTCCTTCTTGCTCTGGCTCTTCCTCCATCTCTTTCCCCAGCCAAGCTTTATCACCACTTAAGCCCAGCTCAGTCTGCTTTACTGCAGCCACTTTCTGCTTGATATGGGAAATTGTCTGATTCCCCTCAGGTGGGGCTCATTTTGTAATCAGTTTGGTTTAGCCCCAGGCTCTCCAGTGCATGGGGCAAGCCACACCGTTACACTAACAATGAAACATAAAATATTATAGGTAACATTTTCAAAAGTGCCAAAGTAATTTAGGAGCCTAAGTTCCATCTTCAAAAGTGAAAAGTAAGAAGATAAGTCACGTCTGAAAATGGGACTAGGCACTTTTGAAAATTCTAGTCTATCTCTAATTTCAGCCAAAACTGTTCAGTTGTTTCCACTAATGAGGCTAGTGAAAAATGCACTCTTACTTATAATAAAGTAATTCTGGCTACCTTTTCTTTGAATATCTTTATCATCTATGATTTGGAGCAAGGACTTGAAATCTGGCATTTGTTTCAGGGATGTGCCCTTTACCATCCATCTGAAAATCTGCCAATATTTCGCCAAGCTACAAGCCTTTGAAAAATCACTGTTCACACATCCTCACTAGAGACTTTTTCAACTTTAGCAGCTAAAATATCCAAATTTTCTGTCCACATTGAACATGCTCGAGCTTCTCACATCTCTCAGTTCTAAAATATCCAAATTTTCTGTCCTCACATCTAGCATGCTTCATCCCCTCACAGTGGCTCCAACACAGGACTACAAGTATGAAGCTGGACTTTCACTGTAATGGCTGATCCCAGCTGCTGTGAGTCAGAATGGGGCTGAATACTGGAAGTGAGAGTACGGAGCCTGTCTCTCCTGCACTGTCAATGACACCCTCCCCAATCCCATGCTGGAACTCAGACAGTGTGAAGGAGGAAGCCATCTGATTCAAATGCAGAGGGGACAAAATATGGACCAGGGAAGGGAAGAAACGAGTACATTGGGGAAAGAAGTCTGGTGAGATTGGGGATGAAGGGGGAAGGGAGAGAAAGCGTTACTGGGAGTTGGTGGTATGCGTGGGGGGAATTAAGATTGGTGGGACAAGGAGACTGGGACTGGCAGGGCATGGTAACTAAAACTGGGAACAGGGAGGGAGAGGAGGCTGGAACTGGTTGAGCAAGGAGCCTGGAAGCTAGTGAGACATGTGGAGTACTGGGAGCCGCTGGCGGCAGGGGACGACACTGAGATTGGACAAGGATCTGTGACTGGGACTAGAAATCAGTCGGGGGTGAACGGGGGCAGGAGAGAAGATCTGACAAGGAGCAGGAGGGTGTGGGGGAGGAACTAGGACTTGACAGGCAAAAAGATTGGGACAAGTTGCCACAGAGTGAGGAGACTGGGGCAAGCAGCAGGGTGAGGAGTAAGAAGGGAGGACTAAAATTGAATAAGGATCCCAGGGAGGGAGACAGGGAGCCAGTGTTGGGGGGTGGGCAGGGAGGAATGGGACAGACAGAGTGGACAAGGAGCCAGGAGTGGGGAACTGGGTTTGGCAAGGACACTGGGAGTATGGGGGGGTTAGGAGACTAAGCCCGGAAGAGGAGACTGGGTAGGCAAAAAGAATGGAACTGAGATGAGAAGTCTTAAGAGACATGTTGGAAGGGATAGGACAGAACGGGTTAAGCTGGAGAGGAATGGGCAGAAGAGTTTGTGCCCACTAGAGCACACGCCCCTCTAAAGCCTTGAATAGAACCCAAGATTACTGAGTCTCACCATTCGTCTGCTATTAGCAAACACCTGTGAAACCCACAGGCAAGATGTCTGTTTAAACACCCTCTAGTGCTAATTGACATAGAGGACAGTAACCTACTGTTGCTATCAGTTACTCCACTAGCTCAGAGGTCAGTGCAGTGGATCTTAAAGTTCTAATCCTGCTGATGACCCATGTGTGTCAATATGATGCCACATGATCAAATTTCTGTTCCTTCAGTTTGCTTTTTAAAAACATAGACAATTACACACAAGAAACTAAATTAAAAGACCATTATTAAGGCTGTAAACTCAAGCTCCCAGAAGTTAGGAATTGCCAGAATTGATCATAGAATCATAGAATATCAGGCTTGGAAGGGACCTCAGGAGGTCATCTAGTCCAACCCCCTGCTCAAAGCAGGACCAATCCCCAACTAAATCATCCCAGACAGGGCTTTGTCAAGCCTCACCTTAAAAATATCTAAGAAAGGAGATTCCACCACCTCCCTAGGTAACCCATTTCAGTGTTTCACCACCCTCCAAGTGAAAAAGTTTTTCCTAATATCCAACCTAAACCTCCCCCACTGCAACTTGAGACCGTTACTCCTTGTTCTGTCATCAGCTACCACTGAGAACAGTCTAGAGCCATCCTCTTTGAAACCCCCTTTCAGGTAGTTGAAAGCAGCTATCAAATCCCCCCTCATTCTTCTCTTCAGCAGACTAAACAATCCCGGTTCCCTCAGCCTCTCCTCGTGAGTCATGAATTCCAGTCCCCTAATCATTTTTGTTGCCCTCCGCTGGACTCTTTCCAATTTTTCCACATCCTTCTTGTAGTGTGGGGCCCAAAACTGGACACAGTACTCCAGATGAGGCCTCACCAATGTCGAATAGAGGGGAACAATCACATCCCTCAATCTGCTGGCAATGCCCCTACTTATACAGCCTAAAATGCCATTGGCCTTCTTGGCAACAAGGGCACACTGTTGACTCATATCCAGCTTCTCGTCCACTGTAACCCCTAGGTCCTTTTCTGCAGAACTGCTGCCAAGCCATTTGGTCCCTAGTCTGTAGCGGTGCATGGGATTCTTCCATCCTAAGTGCAGGACTCTGCACTTGTCCTTGTTGAACCTCAACAGATTTCTTTTGGCCCAATCCTCTGATTTGTCTAGGGCCCTCTGTATCCTATCCCTACCCTCCAGCATATCTACCTCTCCTCTCAGTTTAGTGTCATCTGCAAACTTGCTGAGGATGCAATCCACACCATCCTCCAGATCATTTATGAAGATATTGAACAAAACCAGCCCTAGGGACCGACCCTTGGGGCACTCCACTTGATACAAGCCACCAACTAGACATGGAGCCATTGATCACTACCCACTGAGCCCGACAATCTAGCCAACTTTCTATCCACCTTATAATCCATTCATCCAGCCCATACTTCTTTAACTTGCTGGCAAGAATACTGTGGGAGACCATGTCAAAAGTTTTGCTAAAGTCAAGGAACAACACGTCCACCACTTTCCCCTCATCCACAGAGCCAGTTATCTCATCATAGAAGGCAATTAGATTAGTCAGGCATGACTTGCCCTTGGTGAATCCATGCTGACTGTTACTGATCACTTTCCTCTCCTCTAAGTGCTTCAGAATTGATTCCTTGAGGACTTGCTCCATGATTTTTCCAGGGACTGAGGTGAGGCTGACTGGCCTGTAGTTCCCAGGATCCTCCTTCTTCCCTTTTTTAAAGATGGGCACTACATTAGCCTTTTTCCAGTCATCTGGGACTTCCCCCGATCGCCATGAGTTTTCAAAGATAATGGCCAATGGCTCTGCAATCACATCCGCCAACTCCTTTAGCACTCTCGGATGCAGCGCATCCGGCCCCATGGACTTGTGCTCGTCCAGCTTTTCTAAATAGTCCCAAACCACGTCTTTCTCCACAGAGGGCTGGTCACCTCCTCCCTATGCTGTGCTGCCCAGTGCAGTAGTCTGGGAGCTGACCTTGTTCATGAAGACAGAGGCAAAAAAAGCATTGAGTACATTAGCTTTTTCCACATCCTCGGTCACTAGGTTGCCTCCCTCATTCAGTAAGGGGCCCACACTTTCCTTGACTTTCTTCTTGTTGCTATCATACCTGAAGAAACCCTTCTTGTTACTCTTAACATCTCTTGCTAGCTGCAACTCCAGTTGTGATTTGGTCTTCCTGATTTCACTCCTGATGTTTATAGATTCATAGATTTCAAGGCGGGACCATTGTGATCATCTAGTCTGACCTCCAGTATTACACGGACCATTGACCTTGTCCACAATAATTCCAATAATATATTTGTTAGAAAAATGTCCAATCCTGATTCAAAAATTATCAGTGATGAACACACCACCATGACTATTGGTAAATTGTTCCAATGGTTAATTACTCTGTCAAAAATTTACATTTTATTTCCAGTCTAAATTTGTCTAGCTTTAACTTCCAGCCATTGGATTGTGTCATACCTTTCTCTGCTAGACTGAACAGCCCATTATTAAATATTTGTTCCCTGTGTAGATACTTATAGATGATGATCAAATCACCCCTTACTGTCTTTGTTAAATTAAATAGATTGAGCTCTTTGTGTCTATCACTTATAAGGCATGTTTTCTAATCCTTTAATCATACTTGTGGCTCTTCTCTGAACCCTCTCCAATTTATCAACATCCTTGAATTGTGGGCACCAGAACTGGACTCAGTATTCCTGCACCAGTCACACCAGTCCAAATACTGAGGTAAAATAACCTCCCTACTCCTACTTGAGATTTCCCTGTTTATGCATTCCAGGATTAGCTTTTTTCGCCACAGCATCACATTGAGAGGTCATGTTCAGCTGCGTAGCCACCACTGACCCCAAATCTTTTTCAGAGTCAGTGCTTCCCCAACATGTGGAAGCTTAATTTGGCCCCCTTGTGCCATTATGATACAGTCTTTAATTACATGATGATACACTATTTTTCCACAGGACCCCTTCCTCAGTTAGGGCACAGGATGGACATTGCTCACTTAATAAGCAGCTATCCAATATTTTGTTTCGTTCAGTGTGTGACCCTAGGCCTCATTTACCTACACTCTGAACAAAGAATTATTAATTTCCTCATGTCCCTTTCTATGGTGCTTGTCTCAATAGTATCTGAATGCTTCACAAACATTCATTAATTTATGTTCACAACACCTCTGTGAGATGAGGAGGTGGCATTATTCCATTTTACTGTAGGGAGCTGCGGCACAGAGAGTAAGTTCAAAGTATCCACTAATTTGGATGACCAACGTGAGACAGGGAGGATGTGATTTTTCAGAATAACTACCATTATTAGTTAGCATTTTTTATGTTCAAAGCGGAGTTCATCATTGACTTCAGTTGCAGCTGTGAGTTCTCAGTACTTCTGCAAATCAGACCCCAGGGTATCAAGTCGAACTCCCAGAAAATGAGGAACACACAATTAATGACTACTTCTAAAAAGCCTGATTTAAATGACTTGCTCAGCATCACACAGAATTCTGTGGCAAAGTCAGGGATAAAATCCAATTTTCCAAGACAGCAGCATTTAACTGCCTTGACCATCAGAGCTTTCTTTTTCTTCCTGCTAATCCCCTACCTCATTCAACACACACCTTCCAATTTCTGCAGCAAATGAGGCAAGGTCCTACAGACAACAGCCTCCTTTATTATACCACCCTAATTCATCCCAAGAGCAGCACCATTCTGTAAACTAAATGAGGCATTGGTTCTGTGGAAAAAATAGTATGTGAACATATAATTAAAATCTATCATAATGCATACACACAAGGAGAAAGAATTAAGGCTGCACAGCATCCTTAATTCTGTCATTTCCATACTTCCGAGTTCTTGATTTTGAAACTTTAATAGTGTTCTTTTAAAGTATTTTTTATGTGTGATATATTATAATACAGGCTGAGTGAAACTTCATTGAAGCTGATGGGCATGATAATAAAAGGACATATCTATCATACTAGTATAAGGCTTTTGTACATGTAGGCACTTTTTCTTAAATGCTTTTCAAATACTCATCTGTAGCTAAAGTACACAGTGCTTTTATTTTGTATATTGGCTGCATAAATATTGTCAAAATATTTTTTCTCGAAGTAGACAGATGAATTTGCTGCAACTTTATTTTAACTGGCTTTACTGAAAAGTTACAGTGGATTATTAGGCAGCTGAGTTTACATCTCTATATTCATTTTTACTCACTTGGCGATCATAGTTGATTTGAGCTTCCTGCTCAATATCTGAATCTAGCTCTGGCACATCAGATAAATCAGAATCTGACTCTTCACTGTATGACTCAATACCTCCCTCTGCATAAAAATCAATCCACATGTAATAGTTATTATCTAGTCAGAACAGAATATTATGTCACATTTTCACAATTTTTTAGACTACCAGGAATTAACGCAAAACCTTCAGAAGCTTTAAAGTGTTTGCAAACATTCTATGGACTTGGTGAACATTTCTGGATTTGTATCGCAAAGGTAAACACAGATAATTCTCCCACTTCAATGCCAAGGTCTCTATTGTAAAACCCTGAATAATGATTAGGGCTGTCAACTAATCACAGTTAACTCACACGATTAACTAAAAAAAAATTAATCACGATTAATCACAGTTTTAATCGCACTGTTAAACAATAGGATACCAATTGAAATATTTAAATATTTTGGATGTTTTTCTACATTTTTATATATATTATATTCTGTCTTTTAATTGAAATCAAAGTCTATATTATTTTTTATTACAAATATTTGCACTGTAACAATGATAAACAAAAGAAACAGTATTTTTCAGTTCACCAAATACAAGTACTGTAGTGCAATTTCTTGCTCGTGAAAGTCCAACTTACAAATGTAGAATTTTTTTGCTACATAACTGCACTCAAAAAACAAAACAATGTAAACCTTCAGACCCTACAAGTCCACTCATTCCTACTTCTTGTTCAGCCAATTGCTAAGACAAAAAAGTATGTTTACAATTACAGGAGATAATACTGCCCACTTCTTATTTAGAATGTCACCAGAAAGTGAGAACAGGCATTTGCATGGCACTTTTGTAGCCAGCATTGCAAGGTATTTACGTGCCAGATATGCTAAACATTTGTATGCCCCTTCATGCTTCGGCCACCATGCCAGAGGACATGCTTCCAAGCTGATGACGCTCGTTAAAAAATAACGCGTTAATTAAATTTGTGACTGAACTCCTTGGGGGAGAACTTCATGTCCCCAGCTCTGTTTTACCCACATTCTGCCATATATTACATGTTATAGCAGGGTCGGATGATGACCCAGCATATGTTGTTCATTTTAAGAACACTTTCTCTACAGATTTCACAAAATGCAAAGAAGGTGCCAATGTGAGATTTCTAAAGATAGCTACAGCACTCGACCCAAGGTTTAAGAATCTGAAGTGCCTTCCAAAATCTGAGAGGGACGAGGCGTCGAGCATGCTTTCAGAAGTCTTAAAAGAGCAAAACTGAAATGCGGAACCTACAGAACCCAAACCACCAAAAAAGAAAATCAACCTTCTGCTGGTGGCATCTGACTAAGATAATGAAAATGAACATGCATCAGTCCACACTGCTTTGGATTGTTATCGAGCCCGTCATGAGCATGATCACATGTCCCCTGGAATGGTGGTTGAAGTATGAAAGGACATATGAATTTTTAGCACATCTGGCATGTAAATATCTTGCAATGACGGCTACAACTGTGCCACGAGAACGCCTGTTCTCACTTTCAGGTGACATTATAAACAAGAAGCGGGCAGCATTATCTCCTGCAAATGTAAATAAACTTGTTTGTCTGAGCAATTGGCTTAACAAGAAGCAGGGCTGAGTGGACTTGCAGGCTCTAAAATTTTACATGGTTTAATTTTTGAATACAGGTTTTTTTGTACATAATTCTACATTTTTAAGTTCAACTTTCATGATAAAGAGATTGCACTATAGTACTTGTATTAGGCGAATTGAAAAATACTATTTCTTTTGTTTTTTTACAGGGTAAATACTCATAATCAAAAATAAATATAAAGTGAGCACTCTACACTTTGCATTCTTTGTTGTAATTGAAATCAATATATTTGAAAATGTAGAAAACTTCCAAAAATATTTAAATAAATGGTCTTCTATTATTGTTTAACAATGAGATTAATTGCGATTCTTTTTTTTAATCGCACAATTACTCATGATTAATTTTTGTAATCGCTTGACAGCCCTAATAATAATTAATGGAATTCACCCAACTGGGATTATACATTATCTGTAACTACCTTTTATAGTGATGACATGCAGAAATTTTATGGTTATCCTGAAATATTGCATGATGTGTGATCCCTCTACTTGCTTGAAATAATGTGTTATATCACATGGAAAAAATCAGTTAATTTCTGCAGGGTCTGAGACCATGTGAAAGATTTCCTGCAGGGAAATCCAATATTTAGCAGTTGACGTTATGTAA
Source organism: Eretmochelys imbricata (assembly GCF_965152235.1). Classification (NCBI taxonomy): domain Eukaryota; kingdom Metazoa; phylum Chordata; order Testudines; family Cheloniidae; genus Eretmochelys; species Eretmochelys imbricata. The sequence goes on along the minus strand of NC_135574.1, from coordinate 185,772,402 downwards.
TTTATATGCTTCTGTTCAATATTACAGGCACAATGCACATTACAAGTGCAATTTTCAAATATGACCATTAAATTGTACACACAAATCTCACATGTTCATATGCATATTTACACATAGACACACAAAATGGCATTTACACAGCTAATTGCCTTTTTCATGCACAATTAGGATTTGTGTACACAATTCAGGTGTTCAGTTTTGAAAACTGACTCTGATCTCATACATCTCTCCCTCTTACAAGCTTCTTATTTTTGATGTGAGTTGAAAATATCTCTGGTATCTTCCCAGATAAATTCCCTGAATCCTGCTACAGGATTATTTGAGTGGATTTTGCCTGGGACATACACTAGTCTATTAACTCTCATGAATCTACAGGAAAGCAAAAGGCCCTGTGCAAGCTGGATGTGTGGTATTCCAAAGACTAATATGAAAAATAATATTTTTCTCTTCATCCAACACAACCTTCTGCATCAGTGCTACATATTTCTTTGATTTTTATTAAACAAAAACAACAAAATAAACATCATAAGCAAATTTTCAGAAAATGGAGATTTTTACCTTGGGATGCTGTTTCAAGGATTCCATTTGTTACACTTTCTGGAATAAATCTCCACTGAAAAACAGAGTGATCAGCACCTCCTGTACTTAACACCCACTGAAAATCATGTGACCAACGTACATTAGTTACATGTGCTGAGTGGCCTGCATATTTTCTAAATTTAGCTCCTAAAATATATAAAAATAAAATTGTTAAAAGTGAAAATAGCCACTGAATGAACAAATTATATAGTTAATTTTTTTAAAAGGTGATAGGACAGTACATATAAATTGTTTTCTTTTTAATGGGACCATACATTAAAAATCTGTCTCATGGCTTGCATGCTCTTGCAAATTTCCAACATTTCAAATCAAACTTCCACCATCCTAATAGTTTCATTATATGGCCCAAAGATAGGAGGTTATTTTTTTAAATTTTATGCTGAAATAAAATACAATAAAAAGCCAAATCATCAGCAAAGTAACAGCATAGTATGGTACAATTATAAAAAAGCACAAGGTTCAGCTGTGCTATTGAGACTCTTGCTTGGTCCCTCAAGGCAACTGTATGACAGAATTGAAATGGTGAAATGATTAGACTGCAAAAAAGAAATACGAGTAAGTAGGCAGCAACATGGCAGTGCTGGAGTTGGTTTTAGGGGATACCATTTACATATCTTCTAAGGGTCTGTCTAGATTAAGAAAGGAAATTGGGATTAGCTAACAAATTTTACCTAACCCCAGCCTTTACTCTACTGTACACATAAGGTCAACAACTTTTAGCTCAATATAGCTGGTCAAGGTCAGGTGACCTCCATCAAATCTTGATCTCTTCCTAATCTGGATGAAACTTCAGACAGAGTATAACAACAATAGAAGTCCTTTACCAAAACAAAGTAGTGATGGAATTATAAAACATTCCCCAGTCCCCTCTGTATAATTCTGACCAGAAAATGGAGTAGAAATTATTCTTAAAACTAGGATGAAGAGAGTCCCTTTCACCACCAAACTACTGATGAGCTGTCTAACAAAAATGAGAACAGTAGCTCAGTATGTTCAGTATTTCCTGAGATAAAATAATCTTCTGAGGTTGGATTTTGCATGCCATCAGTGCAAATGCGTGACAGAGAGACACACACACACTGCCCCTTTAAGTACGCTGCCCTTTTAAGTAGATTGGCACTCAGCAGTCTGAAGCCTGCTTGTCCAGACACAGCAACAGCTGCCAGCAAGCTCCCTCCATCCTGAGCCCTGTCCTGAGCCCTGTCATGTCGCCCCCGGCTCTGTGGAGATGGGGTACAGGGACAGGGGAAGGGGGACACCCTGACATCAGTGCCCACCTCCCCCTCCCGGTAGCAGCTGGCCAGGGGCTCCAAGGCAGAGGGCAGGAGCAGCACAGCAGTGTGGAGAGGGACACCTGAAGTGCCGGCATTTGATAGCCTGCTGGGTGGCCACCCGGCCACACAGCTTAGAGGGAATTTAGGTTCCAATGTATTTATTTACGAGCTTGTGGGACTAGAATAAAGGTTGGTGCCCTAAGGAAGCATTTAATGTTGGGATTTGTACAAAACTTTCTTTTCTTGAACATGCTGAGGACATTATACCAAAAAGGCTTAACCTCTTTGCCTATTAAGGCCAGATTAACACCTCCTGGGGGAAGTCAAGGCTATACTTAACATATTAGTTAAAATATGGACTTTGCACCAGCCAGTAGAATAAGTTCTATTCATTGACTTCTTTTGAAAATCACTTCACACAAGTATCCATTTTGAACCTGTCTGGACCAGGATAAGGATTGGGTTTTACAATATGGGATGTTGACTGACTTTTGCAATAGCAAACCTCCTCTGTGAGACAGAGACAACCAAAGGTCCAATACTAAGTTAATCATGCCTAGGAGTCCAGACTTCTTCAGTCAGAAAGGCATAAAAAGTAACTCTCTTGTATAGTCCTGGAAAGCAGTGGAAAAGGCGGGAAGGCATATGGAAGAAACATTGCCCAGCTTTGTGAGAAGTCATTCCCCACATCACATCTTGATCTTTCCTGAAGAGGCTACAGGTCACTGTACTGCTGTTTTCCGATACAAAGAGGTCAATCACCAGCCTGCTAACCTGATGAGTGAGGATGTTTCTGGTTCTAATTTCACAATTCTGCCATGCAAGTCTTATTGTTCATCTTTCCCTTAATGATCAGTGCACACAGAGATAGGAAATTTTGCTTTCACCAGGACAGAAGAAGTTGATTTTTCTCTCTGGGATAGGACTGATCATGTTCTTTCTAGTTTATTTATGAAAACCACATCAGATACATTAACTGTGAACTCTAGGTCATTGATGTTTATCTTCAAGAACTAGGGGTCACAAAATGAAATTAACAGGCAGCAGGTTGGAGGGCTTGGAACTGCACTTTGTCTTCCTGAAGGAACTTGTCTGAATTCCGAAAACTTGCAGTAGTTGATGAAATCATACTTCACAAGTAGTGCCTGATAACTGGCTATTTGGAAATGCAGACTGGAAGCTGTAAACACTTTTTTCCCTAGGAGGTCCAAGCATTTAGCCTACTTATCTGAAGGGGTGTCTTGTTGCCTACTCCTTTCTGGAGCAGCCTGAACAACCAGGAAATTCAGGGCAAGATGCATGAATAAAAATTCTGCTCCCTCACTTGGAACAAAGTACCTCTTTTCTGCCCTCTTAGGAATAGCTGCACATGTTGTTGGAGTATGTCACTACTTTGGCCACTAGAGGATATGACCACCTTGGACGCACTGCATTTTGTAAAATGTCCAGGAGTTTGTGGGATGTCTCTTGGACTTCCTTCAGAGGAATCTGGAGTATATCAGCAACCCTCCTTAACAGCTCCAGGATCTGCTGTGATCATCCAGCAGAGACGGTGAGACCGGGGCAACTGCCGTTTTAGGAGACAAAGATGATATTCTTGGCAAAACCAGCCGAACTGCTGAATCTGGCTCTTCTTCCTCCACAGGCTCATGGAGCAGGCCAGGTTGGTCTCTTGGAGGAGAAAGGATGCTGTGATTCTTGACAGGACTGTACCACTTCTGAATACTGCATGTGTGGGTCCCACATCCCCAGTAAGGCCAGTGAGAAAAATCCAACATGAGTTGAGGTAGTCCCCATAGCATAGGTCGTGGGGGAGCCCAGGAGCTTCTCAAGCCTTTATCTGGGCTCACCTTCTGTGGTAGAGATGTCAGTTCCTCCTCAGTGTTGGATTGTCTTGAAAAGGAGAATGTAGGGTTCAATTCTAATGGGGTGCCAGCAGTATGGTAGGTGCTGCAATGCCTATATTGGTAGACAGACCGGAGACCAGCTTCTCCCTTTATAGTGCTCATGGACTGATGGTGTCAGAACCTCCCTAGACGGGACCAGGTCCAATAAGATGAGAGACCGCAGATCTGGGAGGATATTCTGTTGTCACATACCTCTCCTCAGTTAGTTTCTCCCCATATTGACAGAGCCAGTGTATGAAGGGGGCAGGAGTGATAGCTCAGTAGTTTGAGCATTGGTCTGCTAAACCCAGGGTTGTGAGTTCAATCCTTGAGGGGGCCATTTAGGGTTCTGGGGCAAAAATTGGGGATTGGTCCTGCTTTGAGCAGAGGGTTGGACTAGATGACCTCCTGAGGTCCGTTCCAACCCTGATATTCTATGATTCTATGAAATCCCTTGGAAACCAACACTTCACTATGTGAGCATGAAGGTACCATCAGTTCAAGGGAATCTCTATGCTTTTCCTTTGCTGGTACTGGGGGTTGACCCAGTCTAGGCTCACAATGTCAGTCCTTGTTCGTTACTGATGACAGACCAGCTGTTGCAGACGGCACTGGAGCTGAAGCACCTTTAGTTTTTGGAGCCTGCAAATTGGTGCAGTGACTCTTCAGATTTTCTGAACCTTTTGGGACAGGGTGCAAAGAGTCACGCAACACAGAAAGTGTTGGGGAAGAAGCACTCCCCTTAGAGGTGGACTTCAAGGGGCACACCTTTCTAGATTTTTGAGAATGCCACCCCTGAGAAAAAGAGCCCTTGGCTCTATTCTTACCCATCCCTGTGTCGAAAGTAATGGTGCTAGGAGGCATGTTTTTTGAAGCTTCTGACCAGAACAAGGGAGGGGCAGTCTCCTCGCCTGGATATGACTGAGCCCTCATTGCACACTCTATCAGATGTCTCTTCAGCTTGAATTTTTGTACCTGGTAAGTTTGCCTGAGGAAAGAGCAGCACATACTGCACTTGACGGAGATGTGCACTTCTCTGAGGCAGTACAGGCGCCTCTGACAGTCACTCGTCACTGATCAAGCCATATTCCCAACCCCAAATCAGGAGCAGGGAGGCAAACTCCCAAGTCCTAACTAACTATATTGAGTAAACTAATAACTATCTAACAGAACTTCATACATATAATATTTACAGAATCAAGTAGAAGGATCAAATCTCTGGACATTGTAGGCTCTGTCTCACGCCATGTGGTGGCAGAAAGGAATTGGAGAAACAATCAGTCCACACTGCCCCTTTTACCCTTGATTTGGTGCAAGAGGACAGGAACAGCACAGACACAGACCAATGAACACTACTAACATGAATCTTCGAGTCTCAGGCACATGAAGTACATAGAATCATAGAATATCAGTGTTGGAAGGGACCTCAGGAGGTCATCTAGTCCAACCCCCTGCTCAAAGCAGGACCAATCCCCAACTAAATCATCCCAGACAGGGCTTTGTCAAGCCTCACCTTGACAACTTCAAGAGAAGGAGATTCCACCACCTCCCTAGGTAACCCATTCCAGTGTTTCACCACCCTCCGAGTGAAAAAGTTTTTCCTAATATCCAACCTAAACCTCCCCCACTGCAATTTGAGACCATTACTCTTCATGCTATCATCTGCTACCACTGAGAACAGTCTAGATCCATCCTCTTTGAAACCCCCTTTCAGGTAGTTGAAAGCAGCTATCAAATCCCCCCTCATTCTTCTCTTCAGCAGACTAAACAATCCCAGTTCCCTCAGCCTCTCCTCATAAGTCATGAATTCCAGTCCCCTAATCATTTTTGTTGCCCTCCGCTGGACTCTTTCCAATTTTTCCACTTCCTTCTTGTAGTCTGGCCCCCAAAACTGGACACAGTACTCCAGATGGGGCCTCACCAATGTCGAATAGAGGGGAACGATCACAACCCTTGATCTGTTGACAATGCCCCTACTTATACATCCCAAAATGCCATTGGCCTTCATGGCATCAATGGCACACTGTTGACTCATATCCAGCTTCTCGTCCACTGTAACCCCTAGGTCCTTTTCTGCAGAACTGCTGCCTAGCCATTCAGTCCCGCTGACATCGCGCTATTTACACAGGAGGTTAGGTCGATATAATTACATTGCTCAGGCCCTTTTTTTCACACCCCTGAGCGACATAGTTATACCAATATAGGTATGTTGCAGAGCTGACTGGGTACCAACATAAGTCTGTTGCAGAGCTGACTGGTTTCTCAAGAACCAGGATCCAAACATTTGAGAAAGCCCCAGTCTGTCTCATCAATACAGGAATATACTATGCTCGTAAGGAGATGATTTTTATAGGATACAGTTATAAAGATGCTATGATCATAACAATTGCTCAATTGCAACAAGTGGATGTTTTCCAGAATGGTTAGATAGGAATATTTTAATAAAAGGCAAGGGTCTAAAATATGCAAGGAAAAAGAAATACACTCTTCCGGAAAGTGATTAGAATAGCCTTGTCATAAAAATAAATGGAAAGGTAACCTCCTGGCCAGAGGCAAAATCCTTTCACCTGTAAAGGGTTAAGAAGCTAAGGTGACCTCGCTGGCACCTGAACCAAAATGACCAATGAGGGGACAAGATACTTTCAAATCTGGAGGAGGGGAAAAAGACTTTTGTCTGTCTGTGTGATACCTTTGCCGGGAACCGATCAAGGATGCAAGCCCTCCAACTCCTGTAAAGTTAGTAAGTAATCTAGCTAGAAAATGCATTAGGTTTTTCTTGTTTTGGCTTGTAAATTTGCTGCGCTGCAGGAAATGTGTACTCCTGTTTTTGTGTCTTTTTGTAACTTAAGGTTTTGCCTAGAGGGATTCTCTATGTTTTGAAACTGACTGCCTGTAAGATTATCTTCCATTCTGATCTTTCAGAGTTGTTCTCTTATCTTTTATTGTTCTTCTAATAAAGTTCTGATTTTTAAGAATCTGACTGGGTTTTTTGGGTCTTAAAAATCCAAGGCTGGCTTGTGCTCATCTTGTTTATTTTCAAGCCTCCCCAGGAAAGAGGGTGTAAGGGCTTGGGGGGATATTTTGGGGAAATAGGAACTCCAAGTGGTCCTTTCCCTGTTCTTCGCCTAAATCACTTGGTGGTGGTAGCATACTGTTCAAGGACAAGGCAACATTTGTGCCTTGGGAAAGTTTTTAACCTAAGCTAGTAAAAATAAGCTTAGGGGGTCTTTCATTCAGGTCCTCACATCTGTACCCCAGAGTTCAGAGTGGGGAAGAAACCTTGACAAGCCTTATTTGACATCTGCTTATATTAAGTGTTACATAAGGCAATACCCACTCCACTGAAACATCACAAGCATTGACTGAATGATCATTTTAGAATCAGTGGAACATATTCTCTCATATGTACACATCATTCTCATTAATATTAATGGTAGTTTTGAATGGGCATCAAGGGGAGATTAAATCCCAGTAATTATATTAGTATAATATCAGTGTAATATAACATGCATTCAGTGGCAGTTTAATTACTGAATTCCTGAGAAGAAAAAAGTGTGTCTTACCTTTCTTTAGGCAAGGAAATTTGAATAATTTAACAAATCCAAAATCATCTCCAGACACGAGCACTGAGCTGCTGTAATTTCCATCCACAGAGTTGACATCTGTAATGTTGGTATATTTTGGCCAAATTCCATTCACTTCAGGCCCTATCACGCAGGTCCATGAGGCCCAGTGAATTCCTTTTATCTCATCTTTGCTGGTTAAATGCTTCCCAGCTGAAAACAGTCAAATTAATACGCTGTTTAACCAACTATCTTTCCATTAAAAAGAGGCTTTTCTCCATTATAGTTAGTTGTGTGTTCTTTCTGAGCTCAGTATTTTTATGTCAAGAAACAAAGAAAGATTATTTTATTTTGAATAAATATGATCTAGCTGGTTATGATTTTTCCTAGATCATCACTGTAGAATCTGAGCACTTTACACACATTATCTAGATCCTGATTTTACACCATTTTGACTCAAAAAGTCACATCTTCTGTAGCAAAAGAAATGTCTCTAACTTACATATACACATAAATAAATAGAACACTTTTAGGTGCCATAAAATTAATAAAATAATATGTACTCATTCAAATTTTGAAATGGGGACTAAAGTTCTAAAATATCCTATCCTAAATCTACCTCCATTTATTAATTTCACTTTTATAACTGGTACAGGAGTTTGCTTTATTGGATTATATAAGATCAAATAAATGAGACTATTTGGTTAACCTGTCACTATACAATGACTCTTTACATTAACAAAGACTTTTCTATAGGTAATAGCTTTCCTCTAAGTTAATTACACATGTTATTACTTCATGGTAATCTTTAATGCTCCCTATGTAAACAGCATTTCTGAATGTCTTGAATGTACTAGGAGAATAAATATAATTGGGGAAAGAATATTAGCTGACAAACATTTTTATTCATGTTTCATTTGCAATGATCACAAGTAATCCTATTGTATTAAGCCTGTATCAGCAACATAACATGAGCTGATCAGCAGAGTAATGTTTGAAGTCAAATTTCATTGAAGAATAATTTCAAGAATTGTTATGAAGAACTTTGGACTTGTCCCAAGAAGACTATACCAATTCTGTAGGGGAAACAAAGTTAACCTTACCATATGTGATAGTATTCATTAGCTACATTTTAAACATATAAGGAGATGTCAGATGAAAAGAAAGCAATCTAATTTTAAAACTTCACTAAATTAGAGCTGGGTCTAATTCTTGGGGGTGTCAAATCCAGGGGTTTTGGTTCAAGCTCATCTCTACAGTAGACATTAAAAATTATCTGAAATCTATTAATTGTAACATTTCTTTTTTCTTCAAAATTATTAAGTATAGACTAAATCTTTAGCTTTCATTCTAAAATGATTATAAAGCAATTAGGGATGTACAGCCCACTGGATTTCTTGTCCAGAAGAATATTCCAAACATTTTAATCTAAATGTAAATCTATCAACAATTCTAAAGTGCCTATCACTATGTTATCTAAATGCTTAATTTAGCTTAATTTAGTTAATGTGCCATAATTTATTAAAGTAAACATTTTTTCCTCTGTATAATATTTTATATAATATTAGCAAAAAACCCTTCAAACTGTTACTCCCCAGGATATATGCATACTACATGCAGATATGGAAACCTCAAGTGATGCAAACTTTGAGAAATAGAGGAATGCTGATCGTAAACTGATTTTTTTTAAAGATTTGTTCATTTTAAAGTTAACACAGTGATGACAATTAAATAAAGTTTAACATGAGAGATTTAGGTAATCATTTTTAAACTAGTTTTTAAGCTCATTTTGCTGAAGACATGTTTTAAACCAAAACAAAATCTTTTCCTGTTATTCATCATATTTTTCTAAATCTGAGAGGCAGTTTTAATCTAGATACTTTCTTATTAAGCTTTAAACAAAATTAATTCTTTTTACTATAGTAGCACTCAGAGGATCCATTCAGGATTGTGATCCTGTTGTGCTAGGTACTGTACAAACTCATATGATCAAGCCCCAAAGAATTTATTAAGTGCTTGTCCTTTCAAATGTATAAATAATATAAAGAATCTTTAAAATTCTAAATTTTGGTGCAGGCCAATACATTAGCTTTTCACTTTTGGTGATCTGGATTTAAATCCTGGCCAAGGTCACAAGTGAAAATGAGTTTAGTAGTCTCATCATAATCTTTATTTTGTCAATGTCACAAAACCATTACATACTTTCTCATGATTAGTAGATCTGGCTAAAACTCAGGATTTCCAGTTTGGGAGAAACAAGCAGCAGTGAAATGGACAAGAATGTCAATTTTAGTCAGCAGCTGCCTGGGCTCCCAGAGTCTGCGTATCCAGGGCAGCCATATCATGCAGACTGCCCCAGGCTTAGGTCTCCCAGGATCCCAGTTCCACAGCAGAAAGCCCATAAATCCTGAAAGCCTCAGCTTGAGCCACGGTTGTCATGGCTTCCAGGCTCCCTGCTGTGGGGTTCCCCCTGGTGGTGTGGGGTTCCATCCCAGAACCTGCAGGTTCCCAACGCTGTGCCCTGGAGCCTGCATATCTTGAGAGCTCTGTCTCAAGACTGAGTTCCCATGACTCTCAGGCTCTGTGATGCTCAGCCGGAATTCTAGATCCTGGAAACCTGGGCATGGTGGGGAATGGGACTCCATTTTCTGACCAGCTCTTATGATTAGCAGTTTTTTTATTCTACATAAGGTCAATATTGGAAGAGTGGACAAGTTTAGGTTTAAAGTGAATTAGCTACTCTCTTGGGTAAAATGAACTCTCCTCTAGGTCCCTCTTTCTAATACTAAACTCGTTACTACATTTTAGGCTGTACTGCTCTTCAAACTGCTGTTACCTGTACATTTACAGTCTTCTGCTGAGGACTTTCAGGCATGGTCTGTGTTCATGATTTCCAGTGGCCCTGTCAAACCTTAACAGTGTCATTTTGGAGTGCCACTAATCATCATGGAATTTTGAAAACATTTATATTTCAAGGATACATTTGACATTTACCCAGACAAGTTTCTCCCATCTTCTAGTAATTACATTCTTAATAATTAGTTTAACCACCAATTCCAGAATTCTGCAATATATGAAAGGAATTAAACCAGTGTATAACAAAGGGTGGCTTTTTCAGACATTCATGATGATCTAGAATTTATTTCTTTAGTGGATCAGTATATAATGTAACTAATACTATGGGAAATGTGCAATTAGATGAATACAGATTTGGAAAGATATTTCTTTTTACTAAACCTAAAGATTAATATGAATGGTAAATATATCTGATTTTATAAGTGAACAGTAGATATTTAGGTAAATAATAAACAAGTATTTCTGCTTTGAGATGTAAAATTTGAATACACACATTGTATTGTCCTCTTAGAAACCATCAAACTAGCTTATTTGTTCATAAAACTAACTTCTCTGAACTTACATGGCATCTTGTAGAACAGTCGCTCTCCTGCACCATCATTGGTTTGCAAGAATTTACTATCCACAGACCAGTCAATATAAGTAATAAAACTAGAAGACTTGTTGCATTCTCCTATCTTCTTGTATCGTTGAGCAACTGCATAGATATCCACGAAGCCATCATTAGAACCCACAGCAAGATAAGAGCCATCTGGTGAAAATTTCATTTCATGAATTACTTCCTTTCGGTCTTTAATATGAACTACCTCTGTCATATCTCTGCAAGAACCAAAAGCAAGAATATAAATTATGGACTTGTAAATATGAAATCCAAAAATATTTAAATTAAGACAGACATACTAAACACTTTCTAAAAGCAAAATTGGACTTCAGAAGTCCGAATCCTCCATTCTGAAAAGTCCACACCTCCTGCAGGCATAACAAGTCTTGTACTCCACCACTGGCCTCCTGGCCCTGGTGCCGGGCTTTTCCCACCACGCTCTGTGGTCTTTCCTGGATTCCTTCCTCAGGAGTCTTACAAGGGCCCTCTGATCAAACAGCTGTCCTATCTGTTCCTGCAGGGCCCAATTCATCTCCCGTTGTCCCTCCTGGATCACCTGTAGTAGGCTCTCTAGCCTTCATCACTGCACACCAGTCCCCTTTCACTGGGGCACCGATGCTGGAGTCTAGCCAGGGACAGCATAAGAGCCCTCCGTGAAAAAACCCTCTACATAGGCGGGATCCATCATCCCTTCCCCCTATATTGGCACACCTTGCCCAGTCCTCACAATTCCCCTTGTATCAGGGGTGGACTGCACATACCCACGTTTTCCACCACGTGTAACAGTGCTGATGCACCGGCGCAGCACCTCCTGCTGGTCAGTCCAGGAATTAGCTCATCCAGCTCAGGAGCACCCTCCTCTAGCCAGTTTCTCCCCTGCCCTTACCTGCCCCTCTGCAGTCGCTTTATCTCTACCACTTCAGGCCCCGCATCCCACCTGGACCACAGTGCCCCTTACCTTGGGGTGCTGCCCCACGGCAGTGTCCCCACCCTCTGGATCTCCCTTCTCAGCCCCTATAATCACCTTGCCTCAGTGGCTACTGCCAGTCATCATCTAGCCCCTTCTCTCAGGGGCAAACTTCAGTCTGAAATGGCCACTCAACACTGGCAAGGGGGCTGGACCTGCTGCCTTTTCTTGCCCTGGCTGCCTCCCTGCAGCCCTAGTACCTCCTCAGGCCTTTGCTGCAAGGCCTCAGCCTCAGCCTGGAAGATCGCCAGGTCAGAGATCCCCAGCTCAGCCTGCTCTTTCCCAGTACTGCTCTGTCCCAGTACTACTGTCCATCTGCTCCACTGCTGGAGCAAGACTGACTTCCTTCTCCCCAGGAGCCCTTCTTATACTGGCCCAGCTGGGCCCTGATTGACTGCCTCAAGCCTTTCCCAGGGCTGTTTTTAACCCCTTCTAAACCAGAGTGGGGTGACCGCCCCGCTACACTCCCCCACTGCAACTTGAGCCCATTGCTCCTTGTTCTGTCATCTGCCACCACTGAGAACAGATAAGTTCCATTGTCTTTGGAACCCCCCTTCAGGTAGTTGAAGGCTGCTATCAAATCCCCCCTCACTCTTCTCTTCTGCAGAATAAACAAGCCCAGTTCCCTCAGCCTCTCCTCGTAAGTCATGTGCCCCAGCGCCCTGATCATTTTTGTTGCCCTCCACTGGACACTCTCCAATTTGTCCACATCCTTTCTGTGGTGGGGGGCCCAAAACTGGATGCAATACTCCAGATGTGGCCTCACCAGTGCCGAATAGAGGGGAATAATCACTTCACTCAATCTGCTGGCAATGATCCTACTAATGTAGCCCAACACGCCGTTAGCTGGCAACAAGGGCACACTGCTGACTCATATCCCAGCTTCACATCCACTGTAATCTCCAGGTCCTTTTCTGCAGAACTTCTGCTTGCCAGTCGGTCCCCAGCCTGTAGCGGTGCGTGGGATTCTTCCTTCCTACGTGCAGGACTCTGCACTTATCCTTGTTGAACATCATCAGATTTATTTTGGCCCAATCCTCCAATTTGTCTCGGTCACTCTGGACCCTCCAGCGTATCTACCTCTCCCCCCAGCTTAGTGTCATCCGCAAACTTGCTGAGAGTGCAATCTATCCCATCATCCAGATCATTAATAAAGATGTTGAACAAAACTGGACTGACCCCTGGGGCACTCCGCTTGATACCAGCTGCCAACTAGACATCAAGCCGTTGATCATTAACCACTGAGCCCAACAATCTAGCTAGCTTTCTATCCATCTTACAGTCCATTCATCCAGTCCATACTTTTTTAACTCGCTGGCAAGAATACTGTAGGAGACTGTATCAAAAGCTTTGCTAAAGTCTTTGCTAAAGAGATCTAACTTCTTTGCAGCCTTTCCTTTGGGGGTAGATACCTGCTGCCACTGGCATTCTCTCTCATTGGCACCTCAGACTACCACCAATCCCGGAGTGGGGTTGGTGTAAAAATGTTGAAATCCCTCTGAGAGGACAGAATATCTGTGCTCGGCCCTTTCTGCTAGGTGAGAGGAGCGAAGAAGGAGTCTGCCACAGCACCTTGGTGGGCTCACGATAGCTTCATTAATTGGAAGCACTACTCTAGATGGTTCCACAGAAGCTAAGATGTTGACCAGCCTGTGAGACCTTTTTCCAACCTCTTCAACCTGGATATCCAGTGTGGAAGTCACCCTCTTGAATAAGTCCTGCTGACCCCTATAATCCTCAGGGGGGAAGTGAGGAACTTTTTGATACCACTACCTCATCAGGTGATGAAGAGGAGGACGCCAAAACTGGCTGTAGTGGAGCCTTCTTCAATTCCTCTAAAGGGAGAATTTCCTCTTGCTGGGTACTGAGCCTGTTACTGGGAGTGGTCTCCCTCTGCACCTGGTGTGGTAAATCTTGGTGCCTACTTGATGAAGCAAAGTAGGGAGTGCATGGAGATGACCTGGAGGCAGGAAAAAAACCCCAAGGGGTACAAAATGGCCATTGGTAAGGTCTCAGAGCCCAACTACTTCCCAGTCAATGATCTCTCCTTGATGGCCAAGATGGAGCCTCCAAGAAATACCAAGGATGGTAAGCTGTGGAAGGGGAATGGTTCATGGTCCAGTTGTGACACACAGGAGCCAAACTCAGAATCTGAAGATGAACCAGCCTCCTCTAACCAAGTAGGCGCTGTTCCAATCATTGCCCAGGATCAATGTTGGGAGCCTGGAGATGGTGCTATCAGTGAGATCATGGCTGGCTTCCTTCTTGACAGTACCACATGAAGAGCTACACAGAGGACTAGAGGCACCCACTGTACCCCATGCTGGGACAAAGTCAGTAAAGTTACAGTGAGCACTGGTACTGGGCAAGAAGATTCTTGGATTGCTAGCAAAGCCAGCACATTGAGAATCACCACATCCCATGCTGTCACATAAGCCAGAGTAGAGGTACTGTTGAACTAAATGGAGCCACTTCGGGGGTCAATCTCAACGGTGCTGGTGCTAGAGTGGACAGTCCCTCCTGAGCAGATGACTGCCTTGGTAAATGTCTTGGCCTTGAGTATACTCTGTTGTGCTCATCCATGTGCTTGCCGGACTGAGGTGCTGGGGACCTCAATCTCCCAGAGACTGGGCCCTTAAATGCTTTCCTCTGGTGTCTCTCCCAAAGTACCAGGGAGGGCAATAGGCCCCAAAGCTCAATCAAAACAGAGGGAACAATTCTGATGGATGCAGATGCACTCAGTTCCTACTCCGAAGGCTCTAAGGGTTGATGCAGGGCTGCCTTCATCAGAAGAAACTTGAGTCTGGCCTCCCTGTTTTTCTTGGTTATTGGGTTAAAGTCCCTCCAAATTTGACACTGATCCCAATGTGTCTCTCCATGACACTTCAGGCATCCTGAGTGTAGGTCACTCACTGGCATTGGTTTCTTGCAGGAAGGGCAGCTGACCAAGTTGAAACCCGTTGACCAAGCCATGCCTGCCCCACCACTGGGACTCAGCAATGGGAATTGAAGCTTTAAAAACATTTTAAAAAACAATATTTCTATATCTATCAAACAGTCCAAACTACAAAAACTACTAAAACACGTACCAACTACATACAAATATGAGGGAAAATTTTGCAATTGCAAGACCACACATTCCTACAACTTTCACACATGGTAAGAAGGAACTGGGGGGGGGGGCGAGGGTCAGGGCAGCTCTGCCCTTTATACTTTTGCATGGCAAGGGAAAAATCTCTGACAAGTGGGCTTGCACACACCTGCAGTGGAATGGACATATGCAACACATCTCAAAAAACCACTTTTTCTTGAAAAAGTGTTTTGACAAAAAAATGTTCTACCTACTCTAAGCAATAGTTTAGTAGTGAATGCAGCTGATATAACCACTCCACAACGGGAAATGCTACTATTGAGAAGGAAGATCCACCCTCTAGATTTCCCGTTCATGGCCATAGGGCCCAAATCACTGAGATTCTGCGAGCTACACGCCACAGAGTCCATTTGGATCAGAGTTTGACCCTAAAAAAAAAGAGAAATATATATTGCCAGAACCCATAGTTTCCTACGTTCAGGGTTTGCGGAATTGCTCATCTTCCAAGAAATCTTGAAACAGGAAGAGATGGAGAAACACTTACACTTAGGGTTTCACACAAAAACATTGTCATATTTTTAAGGCTAGAACAATGGACCCAGATTTGTTATTACCAGTATCTAACATCAGAATCATGAATAATGTTAAATGCCAGCCAAATCAGCAAAAACAAGATTACCGTGAGTCAGAGATGAGATTAATTGCCAGAGGAGAATGAAACTAATCTTTTAAAAGGAGTTTTAATGTAATATTACTACATTCTTTATAAATTAAGCTTTGTAAAAGTCTGTACTAGTACTACTATGTGGCAGTACTTTTAATGACTTTAAATAAGAATTGTATGACTATACAGCAGTTTAAATACCATTTTTGTGTTAGAGAATAGCTGACAGTTCTCCCTGGGTTTTCTTCACTGTTTATGCTTTCCCAGCCACAAGATTATACACAAAATGCCTATACACAAATGCAAGAAGCCTGGGAAACAAGCAGGGAGAACTGAAAGTCCTGGCACAGTCAAGGAATTATGATGTGATTGGAATAACAGAGACTTGGTGGGATAAATCACATGACTGGAGGACTGTCATGGATGGATATAAACTGTTTAGAAAGGACAGGTAGGGTAGAAAAGGTGGGGGAGTTGCATTCTATATAAGAGAGCAGTATGACTGCTCAAAGCTCCAGTATGAAACTGCAGAAAAACCTGAGCGTCTCTGGATTAAGTTTAGAAGTGTGAGCAACAAGGGTGATGTCGTGGTGGGAGTCTGCTATAGACCACCAGACCAGGGGGATGAGATGGACGAGGCTTTCTTCAGGCAACTAACAGCAGTTACTAGATCACAGGCCCTGGTTCTCATGGGGGACTTCAATCACCCCGATATCTGCTGGGAGATGTGATAGACCCAGGCCAGTTGGGTACAGCAGAATAGTCCTATTGGTATCCAGGAAGTGGGCGGCTGGAGCCAGGCCACTACTAAATGACCTCCCCCAGCCTAAGGGGAGGATCCACAGATCCGGGATTCCAAATAATTGTGGGGGACAACTAATGAGATAACAGGAACGGGAGTGAGGTCACAGGGCTAAACGAAGGGAACCAGACGAGGAGTACCCCAGACTGCTCCTCAAAGGTGTCAAAAGAGCCAGTGGACGCTGCCTAGAGGAACTCTGCCCAGATGTGTGAATGGACTGAGGAGTGGAAATAGGCCCCCCAGTCACAGGAAACCCTGTCAGCCAACCTCCTCTCCTTGGTTTTGTAGATGGCCATTTTGGCCAGGGCTAGGAGGAGGTTGACAAGGAGGTCCGGCAACTTTGGGGGCCATGGATGGGGAGTGCGTAGATGAACAGGTGAGGGGAAAAGTGTAACCAAAAACGTAATAGTATATCCAAGAGGAGCCGGAATACGGGCTGCAACCTTGCGCACTCCAGGTACACATGCACCAGGGTCTCCCTCATGCCACAAAAGGGGCAGGTCTCTGGGAGGGGAGCGAACTGCACCAAGTACACACCCATGCTCACGGCTCTGTGAAGGATCTGCCAGCTGACATCTCCAGTGGGCCTCAGGACCAGGGTGGAATATAGGCTGGCCCACCGGGGCTCCTCACCCTCAAGAGGTGGCAAGAGGTCCCGCCACTTCATGTCGGGGCGGGACATGAGGGTGAGGAGGTGAAGAGTGTGGAGCACGAGCGTGTACAGGTGTTTTCTTGGCACGGTCTGGAACCGAACCAGCTGCAAGTTGTGCAGCCGGGTCGCGGTAAAGGGGTGGGATGGCCTGGCAGGTCTACAGGGCAGGGGCCCAATGAAAAGGTCCAGAGGGCCTGGGGTGGAGGGTGGGCATGACGTGCCCTCTCGCAGGACCCAGTAGAGGAAAACCCGAGCAGTGGGCGGTAAAGCGGCCCTCACCTCCTCAAGTACGCGCCAGGAAGTACGAGGTCTGGAGAGCCCCATGCGCTGAGGGAAAGTCATGGGATCCAGACAGTATCCCCAGTCGTAGTCCAGAGGTCTCCAACTCTGGTGACTTCCGCCAGGACCAACCTCTGGCACACCGAGGGGGACTCCACCACCTGCACACAGAGATGGCAGTTGTGTGGCAGGGGTTCCGCGAGGAGATCCGCCCCCTTGGCGGCCGTCATGGACCTGGTGGCCAAAACCAGTTTCCAGGTCCAGAGAAGGTCCTGGTAGAAGACCGGCAGCCCGGAGAGGTCTTGCGGAAGACCCCTTGGATGGAGATAAAGGAGCTGCTGGTTGTATTGGAGCCCTCGGAAGCAGCACAGGAAGGCGTGCACCAGTACGCTCCACGCCGAACTACCTGCACCATAAAGGAGCCTCTGCAGGGCCTGAAGGCAGAAGATGTGGACCTGAGTGCACAGGCACTTCAGGCCCTGTCCTCCCTCCTCCAGGGGCAGGTGGAGGAACCCTGCAGAGACCCAGTACAGTCCTGGCCAGAAGAACTCCAGAACCGACTTCCGGAGGTTGGCCAGGAAATCCGGGGCTGGGACCAGAGTGTTTAGCCAGTGCCAGAGCATGGACAGGACTAGCTGATTGAGCACCAGTGCCCTCTCTCGAAGGAAGAGGCACTGGAGTAGTCCTGCCCATCTCCAGAGCTGCTCTACCACCCTGCCCTCTAAACCTTGCCAGTTCTCCGGTGGAGACGGATGCATGACAGAAAGGTAAATGCCAAGATAGAGCAGCGGACCCACGCTCCACTGGATGGCCTGAAGCACAGGTGGGAGGGAGCTTGCCTGCCACCTGTCCGCGACCACCAGGCCAGAGCTCTTGACCCAGCTGACCCAGGTGGAGGAGGCCGCTGAGTAGACGGCCTGGCAAGCCTCCACCCGCACCAAGTCGCCCAGGTCCTGGACCACAAGGAGCATGTCACCAGCTTAAGCCAACAGGACCAGCCGCAGCTCCGGTTCCCGCAGCACCAACACCATCAGCCTCCGGCGGAGGAGACAGAGGAAGGGGTCGATCACCAGAGCGTACAGCTGGCCCGAGAGGGGGCAACCCTGCCATACTCCCCGCCCGAAGCTGACCGGCTCTGTCAGGGTCCAGTTGAGCCTAACCAGACACTCCGCGGAGATGCACAGCACCTGGAGAAAACCCACAAACTGGGATCTGAAGCTGAACGTGCACAGAGTGCCCAGGAGCTACCCGTGGTCCACCCTATCGAATGCCTTCTCCTGATTCAGGGACAGAAGGGTGAAAGACAGACCATCCCTACACCCGAGCTCCAAGAGATCCCGGACCAAATACAGATTATCAAAGATGGTATGGCCCGGGATGGCGTAGGTCTGGTCGGTGTGGACCACGTCTGCCACCACAGACCCCAGCCGCAGCAAGATGGCCTTCGCTATGACTTTGTAGTCCGTGCTGAGGAGCAAGACAGGATGCCAATTCCAAAGGTCGCGGGGGTCCCCCTTCTTTGGGAGCAAGGCAAGCACGGCTTGCCTGCAAGACAGGGGGAGGACCCCGCTCTCTGAGGACTTGGCCCAGACGGTGACAAGGTCCAGGTTGAGGAAGTCCCAGAACATGTGGTAGAACTCCACGGTCAGCCCATCCATGCCCGGAGATTTATTGGTGGGCATGTGGCGGAGGGCTTCCAAGAACTCAGCCAGAGTGAGAGGCAGCTCTAGCCGGTCTTGGTTGCCCACGCTGACCGTCAGGAGGCCATTCCAGAGCACTCTGCAAGCATCAGGATCGGTCGGATCCAGTGAGAAAAGGCCTGCATGAAGGCCCTGGTCCTCCCGCACATCTCCGCTGGATCCGTGAGGGGGGTGCTGTCCTCTACCAGAAGGCAGGTGACGTACTTCTTGGCCCCACTCTTTTTCTCCAGGGCATAGAAGAAGCGGGATCCACGATATATCTCCCAAAGGAGGTTGATGCGGGATTGAACAAAGGCACCCCAGGGCCCGATGGTCCTCGAGGGCTCCTCCCACTTCTCCTGGCATGCTCCGCAGAGGGATGGATCCTCGGAGCTGGTGGCCAGACGCCTCTCCAGCTCTAAGACCTCCCGTTCCAACTGCTCTATTGTCGCATCTCTCCATCAGCTGGTGCCCCGGGTGTAGTGGTGGCAGAAGAGCCGGTCACGCACCTTCCCCACGTCCCACTGCCGCCGCGCCAAGAGAAAGGCCAGCCAGAATTCTCAGAAGGATGCCACGAAGCCCACATCCTCCAACAAGCTGTTATTAAAGTGCCAATAGGCCAGCCCCAGCCTCTCCGTCACGGTCGTTAGGTGGTGATCTGAGAACGGGGCCGGCTGGATGCCATGAAAGGTGACAGCATGAGAAGTAAATGCGGTCCAACTGGGAGTGGCACGACCAATGGGCCTCCACCTGGATGAAGGTGAACATCGAGACGTCTTCCAGGTGGTGGTCGCGCCAGACATCCACCAGGGAGTGACGGTTGACAGTCTCCTGGAGGACATCCATGGCGGCTGGGCACTGCTCAGTCCCCAACTGGTCCTGCTCCTCGAGGGTGGTATTAAAGTCCTCACCCAGGATCAGGCACTCGCAAGGATCCGAAGAGCCGAGGAAGGTGGATGCCTGCTGATAAAAGTGCAGCCGCTCCAGGCCCAATGTCAGGGCGTAAACGTTGATGAGGCTGATCACTATCCTCTCCATACAGACCCGGAGGTGCAGCAGGCGGCTCGTCACAGCCTCGGTGATCCCCAGCACCTCAGGCCGTAGGTCAGGGGAGAACAGGGTAGCCACTCCAGCTGTACGAACTGTGAGGTGGCTAAAATAGACCCTGTTCCCCCACTCCAGCTGTCAACTTGCTTCTATGGCTGGATCCGTATGGGTCTCCTGCAGGAAAACTGCAGAGTATCCCCACTCCCGAAGGAAGGAGAGCACCTGGCACCTGCGGAGACCCATCCTACAGCCCCGGGTGTTTAATGTTGTGAAGATGATGGATGCCATGGGGAGGCCTGGGGGTGATCCTCACTGGCAGGGATGCTCATGGCCCCCATTAGGCCGTGCAGCAAACCATGACCTACCCCGTAGGTGAGCAAAGAGTCACAGAAGCTGCAGGCCCATTTGTAGGTCAAAGCGGCCTGCCTCCCAGTCCCTTTACCCTCCCCCAGAATGGCCCTTATGGCCCAGAGGATTTGATAAAAGTCCCCCCAGAGCTGGAGAGCGAGTTGCACCTTGTTCCAGGACTCACAGGCATCCTGGAGAAACTCTTGCAGCTCCTCTCACAGCCTATCGGGGGGCAGAGTTACAGGCCCCTAGCCATCCTCTAGTGGGGCCCCTGTCGAAGCCCTGTGGCCTACCAAGACGGGCAGGCAGGGGGCGGACCCCTGACGTGGTGCCCGATGTGCTGGTGCCACGCAGCCCACCTCAGACCTTGGCTCAGTAGGGGGCAGCGGAGGGAAAATAGCAGCCCCTAGGGGGTCGGGACAGGGGAACACGAAGGTCGCTCCTTGTGGGTCGTCTTCCGGGAAGGGGAAGGAGACAGCCCCAGGGGCAGCAGTAGCAGCATGGGAGGTGGAGGGGAGGAGGCCTGGGTCGGCATCAGGGGCAGTGCAGAGGTCGGGAGCAGGGTTGGGGAGAGGGGCAGAAGTGGGATCATGGACCCCAGCAGCTGAGCCACTGAAGGGCGGCACCTCTCGGCCAGGCTCAGGGGTCTGTGGAGTGGGAAGAGGGCCTTCGATGATACTGGGCTTGCGCTCCAAGGCAGGTATTGTGGCCATGGCATCGATAGGTGGGGAAGCAGCAGTGGGGCCCCCACCCGGGAAGGAGGTCGGCTGCCCCGCATCAACGAGGGATGCCCCTGGTGACTCAGGTCCCGGCCGCATGGCACTGGCTGTCACCTCAATAGGCTCGGCGGCCATTAGTGGGGTGTCATCTGCGGCAGAGCTGGTGGAAGAGTCCAGGGGTTCCTTGGAAGCAGGAGCAGAAGCAGCAGTTAGGGGGATGGAGCATGGGGAGGGGGCGCCGGGGTGAGGTCACCCAGATTGAGGCCCCCTGGCAGAGACAACCCCTGGGTTGTCCTCTCCCTGAGTGACTGGGGTCAGACCCAGGGCCTCAATCTCCTTGAAGATGGAGGGGAAATCACCACCCATCACACCGGGGACCTCCTCGCTGGTGCCTGAAGTGACACTTGCCTCGGAGCATGCAGGGAGTTCAGGTGGCAAGGGAGCAGAAGGGGTTCCATCGGTGGGCCCCCGAGGGAGGGACTCCAGAGGTGAGGCAGTGCTACCCTCCATTGCTGCCACATCATCCCCAGCCGGCTCTAGCAGATAGGATGCACCCGGGGGCAAGACAGAAGACTCGGTGTCAGTGACTCCCTTCCTGGTCTTTCAGGGGGCCTCCGCATCGGATGGAAGGAGCGGAGCTAGAGATAGAGCAGTGGACACACACTCCACCAGATGGCTTGAAGCATGGGTGGGAGCGAGCTCGCCTGCCACCCGTCCCCAACCACCAGGCCAGAGCTCTTGACCCAGTTGACCCGGGTGGAGGAGGCCACCGAGTAAACGACCTGGCAGGCCTCCACCAGCATCAGGTCACCCGGGTCCTGAACCACGAGGAGCACGTCGTCAACGTACACTGACAGGACCAGCCGCAGCTCTGGCTCCCAAAGCACCAACTCTGTCAACCTCCTGCGGAGGAGACAGAGGAAGGGCTCAATCACCAGAGCGTACAGCTGGCCTGAGAGGGAGCACCCTTGCCGTACTGCCCACCTGAAGCTGACCAGCTCGGTCAGGGTCCAGTTGAGCCTAACCAGACACTCTGCCTCATCATACAGTACCTGGAGAAAGCCCACAAACTGGGGCTCGAAGCCTAACGCTTGCAGAGTGCCCAGGAGATACCAGTGGTCCATCCTGTCAAATGCCTTCTCCTTGGCCAGGGACAGGAGGGCGAACGACAGACCATCCCTACGCCCCAGCTCCAAGAGGTCCCGGACCAGCTACAAGTTATTGAAGATGGTCCGGCCCGGAATGGTGTAGGTCTGGTCGGGATGGACCACATTCGCCAGTACGGACCCCAGACATAGCAAGATGGCCTTCACTACGACCTTGTAGTCTGTGCTGAGGAGCAAGTTGGTACGCCAGTTCCATAAGTCACGGAGGTCCCCTTTCTTCATCAATAAGGTGAGCACGGCTCGCCTGCACGAGAAAGGGAGGACCCCGCTTTTCAAGGACTAGGCCCAGATGGTGAAGAGGTCTGGGCCGAGGACGTCCCAGAAGATGTGGTAGAACTCCACATTCAGCCCATCCATGCCCAGAGATTTGTTGGAGGGCATGAGACAGAGGGCTTCCGAGAACTTGGCCAGAGAGAGAAGCAGCTCCAGCTGGTCTCAGTTGCCCACGCTGACCATCGGGAGTTCGGTCCAGAGAACCCTACAGGCTTCAGTGTTGGTCGGATCTGGGGAGAATGGGCTGGCATAGAAGGTCTTGGCCCTTCCACACATCTCCTCCGGATCCGTGAGGGGGGCACTGTCCTCCGCCAGGAGGCAGGTGACATGCTTTTTGGCTCTCCACTTTTTCTCCAGGGCATAGAAGAAGCGGGAGCCACAATCCATCTCCCAAAGAAGACAGATGTGGGATCGAACAAAGACACCCCGGGGCTGATGGTCCTCCAGGGCCCGGAGCTCCTCCCGTTTCTCCTGGTACGCTGCGCAGAGGGGTGGATCCTCAGGGCCGGAGGCCAGATGCCTCTCTAGCTCTAAGACCTCCCACTCCAACTGCCCTATCACCTCATCCCTCGGCCGGCTAGCGCCCCAGGTGTAGTCTCGGCAAAAGACCCCACGCACACCTTCCCCACATCCCACCATTGCCGTGCCGAGGGAAAGGCATGTTGCTGCCCCCAACAGGCCAGCCAGACTCCTGGAAGGATGCCACGAAGCCCACATCCTCCAGCAAGCTGTTATTAAAATGCCAATAGGCCGGCCCTCGCCTCTCTGAACTGAGGGAGGCCATCACAGTCACCAAGTGGTGATCCGTGAACGGGGCCGACCGGATGCCGGAGGCGTGGGCTCATGCCAGATGGAAACAGGAGAGATAAATCTGGTCCAACTGGAAGTGGCACGACTGATCGTCCTCCACCTGGACATAGGTGAAGGCGGTATCGTCATCCAGGTGGTGGTTGCGCCAGATGTCCATCAGGGAGTGATGGTCCGTGATCTCCCTGAGGACACCCGCGGCAGCCAGTGAACTCTCGAGTCCTGAGCAGTGTCGGTCCTCGAGGGTGGTGTTGAAGTCCCCGCCCTCATGAGGCACTCATGAGGATCCAGGGTGCCAAGGAAGGCCAACGCCTGCCGGTAAAAGTGCACCCGGTCCGGGCCCGTGTTTGGGATGTAAACATTGACTAGGTTTAAGATCAGCCCCTCCACATAGGCTTGGACATGCAGCAGGCGGCCCGGCACAACCTCGGCAACCCTCAGCACCTCAGGCCGTAGCTTGGGGGAGAACTGGGTGGCCACCCCAGCCAAATGGGCGCTGAGGTAGCTAAAATAAACCCCGTTCCCCCCACTCCAGCCACCAGCTAGCCTCAACGGCTGAAGCCGTGTGGGTCTCCAGCAGGAAGATCACAGAGTACCTCCCCTCCCAAAAGAAGGAGAGCACCTGGCTCCTGCAGAGACCCACCCTACAGCCCTGGGTGTTTAATGTAGCAAAGATGGTGACTGTCATAGTGAGGGCTGGGGTGGATCCTCACAGGCAGGGTGATCGACAGCCTCCAGGGGGCCCCACAACAACCTGGTCTTGACCCCAAAGGTCAATAGGGAGTTGCGGAACTTGCGGGCCTGTCGGTAGGCCGCGATGTCCTGCCTCCCGGTCCCTCTCCACTCCCTCAAAAGGGCCTTCACAGCCCAGAGAATGTGATAGAAGTCCCCCCAGTGCTGGAGGGCGAGCTGCACCTTGCCCTTTGAGCCATGGGTTTCCATTAGAAAACAGCGCAGCTCATCCATCAGCGCAGAGGGGGACGTGGCAGACAGCTTGCTGCCATCCTCTGGTGGGGCCCCTGAGAGATCCCCGTGGCCTGCAGAGATGGGCAAACAGGGGGGCGAGCCCCGGAGAAACTGCACGGGACAGCCTATCCCCATCCCCAGCAAGGGAGGGGACCGCAGAGGGAATATTGCAGCCCCAATAGTGTCGGAAAAATGAGAGACAAAAACCACCCCGAGGGTTGTCCATGGGTAGAGGAAACGAGACATCCTCGGGGGCGGCAATAGCACAGGAGGTGGAGGGGAGAGAAGTAGGCAGTGCTTTGGGAGCAGGAGCTGGGCCAGGGCCAGGGCCTAAAGTGCGAACGGGGACTGAGGCTGGGCCTGGGGCAGGAGAGGGGCCAGGAGCAGGATTGGGGGCAGGGACAGGAGTGTGAGCAGGGTCAGAAATGGGTTCATGGTCCCCAGCAGCCGAGCTGCCGGGGTACGGCTCCTCTCGACCAGGGCTCAGGGCCAAGGGGGTAGAGGTGGGAGGGGGGCCTTCACCTAAGCCGGGCATGGGAGTTGCAGGAAGTGCGTCACCCACAGCCACGGTGGTAGGCACGGTGGAGTCAGCAGTGGGGCCCCCTGCTGAGGGGAAGCTAGCCACTCTGTCCGGGTGCTAGAGGGTCCACCCACAGGCTCGGGGCCCGGCTGCTCGGCATCGGCCATTGCCCCGAGGGGCTCAGCGGCCTCAGATGTAATGCTATCTGTGTCTGGCAAATAGGGAGGGCCAGGGGCCCCCCAAGGTCTAGAGTAGGTATGACAGCTGGGGGTGAGGGGCAGGCAGGAGGAAGGGGCAGCAGGACTAAGCCACTGCCCAGATCAAGGCCCGCTGGCGGGGGGTTGTCCTCCCCCTGGGTGACCGGGGTCAGACCCTGGGCCTTAATCTCCTCAGTGGTTCCGGGGCAGCAAGGGCAGGACAGTGGCAGGAAGGGAAACCTCCCCCGGGGGCGCGCCCTCTCCCTTGGGCAGCCGAACTGCAGCTGACGGAGATGAGGCCCGCCCGCTCCTCTGGGTGTGACAGGGGGGCTGTCCCCATGGTCCGAGTAGGGGCTACGGCAGGAGGAGGAGGGGTGGTGGCAGCAGTAGCCAGGCCACCAGGGTCACTGGTGATGACAGGGCCGGCGCCCTCCAGGCCTCAGGGGTCCCGGGCCAGGGGGCAGTCCTTCCGAACGTGCCCTGTCATCAGGCAGAGGAAGCACCAGGCCTCCCCCGTTGTGTAGTGGACCCGGTAGTGGGCCCCCTGGTAAGGCACCAGGAAGGACCCCTTGAGCACCACCCCGTCATGCACCACCAGTGGCAGTTGGAGTTGGACCTGCTGGCGGAAGGATAGGACGTGACAGAGGGCAGGGTCCTTACAGACCAGTGGGAGAGGGCTGATGACCGAAATTGGCTTCCCCAGGGTGGAGAGGGCAGGTAACAGGGCAGCGTTGGGAAGGAAGGGTGGGATGGAGGTCAACACCACCCATATGCCCAGGTCCTCCACAGGTTCCAGGGGGACAAACACGCTCCCAACTGCCAGGCCCTTCTCCACCACCTCCTGAGTGGCAGCCTCTGACACCAGGAAGAACACGACTTTTCCATACATTTTGGAGGCCGCCATGACGGCCGTGGGCCCCACCACTCTCGACAATGCCCGTACGTACATTTCAACGTGGGGCGAGGTGGGTACCTGGAGGCAATGGAATCTGTGCCTCCTGGTCAGCGAGGGGAAGGGACCCCGGCCGCCAGGAATGGTACCGGAGGCAGCAGTCGGGGTGGATGGCATGGTGGCATGCGGAGGGGTGGCAGCCACCTGGGGGCCTGAGATGGAGCACCCCCAGAGCTAGTGAAAGGAATGGCAGGGGAAGGAGGGGTCGTGATAGGTGTCGGGTCCATGGTGGGAAGGGCGGCCCCGCCCACAGGAGGTTTAGTTTTCCAGGCGGGGTCTTTGCCCTTCTTGTTCTCCTGGTCCTTTTTGCTTGTGGAAAGGGGGCCACGGCAGCGGCGGAGTCTGGACCAGTCGTGGCCAAGAGGTCAGCCGCAGGGGCAGGCGGGGCGGCGGTAAAGGGGGGACCACAGGGTCAGCAAGGCAGGAGCAGGGGTGGGAGTAGGGGCAGGAGCAGGGTCCTCCTCCATGGTAGCAAGACGAGGCCCTAATATGGGGGTGGAGCGATGGGCAGCCGCTCCTCCCAGCTAAGCAACACGCAGGTGAGGAAAGTCCAGCAGGAGGGGCAGGGGGATCGGAGGGAGGGAATTGGGTAACCACTGCTTCCTGCTAGGCTGCAGTCAGGGAAGGAGGGTACCAGTGGGCGGGGGACTACAGGAGGGACCGGGGGAAATGGAATAAGCAACCACTCCTCCCCGCTAGGCTGCAGGCAGGGGAGGGTGAAAGTGGAGTGGGGACACAGGGGCAAAAGGGGGGCACAATCACAGGTGCAGGGCAGGGTACCGGCTCCTCCGGCTGCACTCGGATGAGAAAGGGGTACAATGGCATCAGGGTGGTGCGGTGATCAGGGTATACAACTTAAAGGAGTGGGGGCACAAGCGCTCAGGGAAAGGACATGGGCGCACAGTGCGGTGGGCTGGCTGGGTCAGGGGGCCAATGGGAGAAAGGGGAGTAGAAACAGGTGGTGAAATAGCTGTGGGCGGGGCAGGTAGAACAGGGAAAAAACTAACTGTTGGAAAAGACAGGGCACGCAAAGCAACAAACTCAGAAACCTAGGGCGGGCTCATGGCAGGGCAGGCAAACAACAGGGGGAAAAAGAATTTCTGGGGCTACAGTAGGGAGGGAGGGAAAAACTGGGCTGTGGCAGGAGCAGTGGGGCAGCCCCTGGTCCAACGCAACTGGGGCAGAGGGGCCAAGTCCAAGGGGGGGGTGCACCCACAAGCACTGGTGAGGTTCACTCCAGTCCTTGCTTGCTGCTAGGTACAGTCCCAGATGGTGGTGAGGGGAGGAGCAAATGGCCCTGTCAAGGGGTGAGCAGCAGCTGTCAATGTTTAACTGGGTTGGTGGAGGGGGTGGCGGTGGTGATAGTGGTGGTGGTGGAGGAAAGTGTGGAGGGGGGCAACTAGGCTATGGGGAGGACTCCATGCCCTTCCCCAGGCCCCCCACAGCAGCAAAGGCTACCACCACCCCAGGAGCACAGGTGTTAGAGTCACTCAGTCCAATAATGCCAATCAACCCCCTCCACAGTGTCCCGCAGCAGTCTCCCTCCTCCTCGATGAGGCAGCAGGCTCAGGAGCAGCAAGCAGGCGGCAGGTGGTGGTGTCGGCAATGGAGTCCTTGGTTCTCCCTCCGGAGGGATGGAGGTGGGGATGGAGGGGCAGGCCGGCAAGGCCCTCCTCCCCCACACCAGCATTAGCAGCAGCAGTCCTCCAGGGAAGGGAGCTCCCACCAGCCAGCCAGCAGCAGTCCTTCAGGGAGGGAGGGAGGGAGCTCCAGCCAGCAGCAGCAGCCCAAGTGAGGGATGGCTCCAGCCAGAGAGGAGCTCTAGCTACCAGGGCAGCCAGAGAGGAGCTCCAGCCAGCAGGGCAGCCAGAGCAGACTGATCAGTCCCTGTAGCGAGGCAAAGGGGCTCCCCCCCATGCAGCAGCCCCAGCAGCAGCCTCCCTCCAAGCCAGAGGGCTATAGGAGAGAAGTCGAGGGCTGATCTACTGGCCACTGGAGAGGCAGCCGGTTGCTGTTCCCTGACTGACTGCACTAGAGGCTGCACGAGAGCAATCAGGAACCTGCTAGAACCAATTAATTCGGGCAAGCTAATTAAGACACCTGGAGCCAATTAAGAACATACTACAATCAATTATAGCAGGCAGACTGATCAGGACACATGGTTTAAAAAGGACCTCCCACCAGTTAGTGGAGAGCGTGCAAGGAGCAGGGAGTGAGAAGGTGTGCAGATGGAGGACTGAGGAATACAAGTGTAATCAGGCTTCAGGAGGAAGATCCTACTGTGAGGATAAAGAAGGTGCTGGGGGGAGGCCACAGGGAAGGAGCCCAGGGAGTTGTAGCTGTCACACAGCTGTTACAGGAGACACTGTAGACAGCTGCAATCCACAGGGCCCTGGGCTGGAACCCAGAGTAAAGGGCAGGCCCGGGTTCCCACCATCCCCCTAACTCCCTATTTGATATAAGAGGAGTTGACCTTGATTGTGGGTCCCACCAGAAGGGAAGGTCTCTGGCTTGTCCCCCAACCCACTAGGTGGGCCAGCAGAGACTGCGGGGATTGTTCTCCTCCTTTTCCCCATGCTGGCCAGTGATGAAGTTAGCTGAGTGAACAGCAGGTTTGAGCCACTGGCAAAAGTGGCCAAACTGACGGCTGCCGTGAATCTCTGAGGCGAGCAAATCCGCCAATAAGCACAGGATCCACCAAGGCAGAGGAGGAACTTTGTCACAGAGAACAATAAAGCAGTGCACTGACAATCCAGAGAGTTTTTGGAAAGTGTAGGGGACAATTTCCTGGTGCAAGTGCTGGAGGAACCAACTAGGGGCAGAGTTCTTCTTGACCAGAAGAACTGGTCTGCTGCTCACAAACCGGGAAGAATTAGTAGGGGAAGTAAAAGTGGATGGGAACCTGGGAGGCAGTGACCATGAGATCGTCGAGTTCAGGATCCTGACACAAGGAAGAAAGGAGAGCAGCAGAATACGGACCTTGGACTTCAGAAAAGCAGACTTTGACTCCCTCAGGGAACTGATGGGCAGGATCCCCTGGGAGAATAATGAGGGGGAAAGGAGTCCAGGAGAGCTGGCTGTATTTTATAGAATCCTTATGGAGGTTGCAGGGACAAACCATCCTGATGTGTAGAAAGAATAGTAAATATGGCAGGCGACCAGCTTGGCTTAACTGTGAAATCCTTGCTGATCTTAAACACAAAAAAGAAGCTTACAAGAAGTGGAAGATTGGACAAATGACCAGGGAGGAGTATAAAAATATTGCTCAGGCATGCAGGAGTGAAATCAGGAAGGCCAAATCACACTTGAAGTTGCAGCTAGCAAGGGATGTTAAGAGTAACACAAAGGGTTTCTACAGATATGTTAGCAACAAGAAGAAGGTCAGGGAAAGTGTGGGCCCCTTACTGAATGGGGGAGGCAACCTAGTGACAGAGGATGTGGAAAAAGCTAATGTACTTAATGCTTTTTTGCTTCTGTCTTCACAAAGAAGGTCAACTCCCAGAACACTGCACTGGGCAGCACAGTATGAGGAGGAGGTGACCAGCCCTCTGTGGAGAAAGAAGTGGTTCGGGACTATTTAGAAAAGCTGGATGAGCACACGTCCATGGGGCCGGATGTGCTGCATCCGAGAGTGCTAAAGGAGTCAGCAGATGGGATTGCAGAGCCATTGGCTATTATCTTTGAAAACTCATGGTGATCGGGGGAGGTCCCGGATGACTGGAAAAAGGCTAATGTAGTGCCCATCTTTAAAAAAGGGAAGAAGGAGGATCCTGGGAACTACAGGCCAGTCAGCCTCACCTCAGTCCCTGGAAAAATCATGGAGCAGGTCCTCAAGGAATCAATTCTGAAGCACTTAGAGGAGAGGAAAGTGATCAGGAACAGTCAGCATGGATTCACCAAGGGCAAATCATGCCTGACTACTCTAATTGCCTTTTATGACCAGATAACTGGCTCTGTGGATGAAGGGAAAGCAGTGGACGTGTTATTCCTTGACTTCAGCAAAGCTTTTGATAGGGTCTCCCACAGTATTCTTGCCAGCAAGTTAAAGAAGTATGGGCTGGATGAATGGACTGTAAAGGATAGAAAGCTGGCTAGATCATTGAGCTCAATGTGTAGTGATCAATGCCTCCATGTCTAGTTGGCAGCTGGTTTCAAGCGGAGTGCCCCAAGGGTCGGTCCTGGGGCTGGTTTTGTTCAATATCTTCATTAATGATCTGGAGGATGGCGTGGATTGCACCCTCAGCAAGTTTGTAGATGACACTAAGCTGGGAGGAGTGGAAGATACACTGGAGGGTAGGGATAGGATACAGAGGGACCTAGACAAATTAGGGGATTGGGCCAAAAGAAATCTGATGAGGTTCAATAAGGATAAGTGCAGGGTCCTGCACTTAGGATGGAAGAATCCAATGCACCGCTACAGACTAGGGACCGAATGGCTAGGCAGCAGTTCTGCGGAAAAGGACCTAGGGGTGACAGTGGACGAGAAGCTGGATATGAGTCAGCAGTGTGCCCTTGTTGCCAAGAAGGCCAATGGCATTTTGGGATGTATAAGTAGGGGCATAGCGAGCAGATCGAGGGACGTGATCGTTCCCCTCTATTCGGCATTGGTGAGGCCTCATCTGGAGTACTGTGTCCAGTTTTGGGCCCCACACTACAAGAAGGATGGGGAAAAATTGGAAAAAGAGTCCAGCAACAAAAATGATTAAGGGGCAGGAGCACATGACTTATGAGGAGAGGCTGAGGGAACTGGGATTATTTCTTCTGCAGAAGAGAAGAATGAGGGGGGATTTGATAGCTGCTTTCAGCTACCTGAAAGGGGGTTTCAAAGAGGACGGATCTAGACTGTTCTCAGTGGTAGCAGATGATAGCATGAAGAGTAATGGTCTCAAGTTGCAGTGGGGGCGGTTTAGGTTGGATATTAGGAAAAAAATTTTCACTAGGAGGGTGGTGAAACACTGGAATGCGTTACCTAGGGAGGTGGTAGAATCTCCTTCCTTAGAAGTTTTTAAGGTCAGACTTGACAAAGCCCTGGATGGGATGATTTAATTGGGGATTGGTTCTGCTTTGAGCAGGGGGTTGGACTAGATGACCTCCTGAGGTCCCTTCCAACCCTGATATTCTATGATTCTATGATTCTAACTACCTGAAAGGGGGTTCCCAAGAAGATGGATCTAGACTGTTCTCAGAGGTAGCAGATGACAGAACAAGGAGTAATGGTCTCAAGTTGCAGTGGGGAGGTCTAGGTTGGAAATTAGGAAAAACTTTTTCACTAGGAGGGTGGTGAAACACTGGAATGGGTTTCCTAGTGAGGTGGTGGATTCTCCTTCCTTTGAGATTTTTAAGGTCAGGCTTGACTAAGCCCTGGCTGGGATGATTTAGTTGGGGATTGGTCCTGCGTTGAGCAGGGGGTTGGACTAGATGACCACCTGACGTCCCTTCCAACCCTGATATTCTATGATTCTATGATTATTAATACCCTCTTAGTGCACACCTTTTGCAAACCTTCACTGGGTGAGGAATACCTTTGTACTTATATTTGGGATGTGTACTTCAAGTATCCAAAGAAATGTTCCTTTTTTCCTATTAACAAGCCTTGACTGCAGAACAATATCATGCATTTTACTTCTATTGTGTATTCATTAATTCCTTTATCCACCAACCTCAATAATAAATGATTTCTTAGGACCCTATTCAGAATCTTTTACTTATGCAAAACCTCTGTTGAAATAAATGAAGGTCTTCCTGGAGTAAAGAGTGCGCAGTAAGATACACGTTATATTGCTTTGGCTTTCCATAGAAATGAATGGGTAATGAGCACCTATGTTTGTGTTTTCTATTTCATATAACATGAAGCAGAAAAATAGAGGTTCTGACTGTGGATTGCTTCTGCACTTTGTATAGGCATTTGCATCTCTGCAATTAAGGGTAAAACACTATCAAAAGAGAACAGTAGCATTTTACTCTTACTTAGCACAGTGGTGCACAACTTTACACAAGCTGCAAGGCAGTGGAGAATCAAGTCTGGAAACTTTAGATCCAATTTGGGTAATGAGTTATGTAAAATATGGGATTATTTTATGGGGAAAAAATAATAGGCCAATTTTTCATATACATATACCTTCATTGCAGCTACAAAATATGTATGCACGCCTATGGAACTTACCAAGCAGCATGTGTATGTGTAGTGGTTACATATTTAGTTATCTGTTCTCATGCACAGTCACTTGAGTTTTGCTCACAAATGAGAACTTTATTTATATATCTGTTCTGCTGGTGAAATCTGGGTACATGTTTTAAAATCTGACCCAGTATGGTAAAAGTGTACTACAGCAACTTTCACAGATCTCCCACTGTCTATAGGTTTTTCTTCCTACCTAAATATTTCATTTGCTGTTGCACTTCTTCCATTCCATTATTCCAACAAAAAATAGCTTGTACTATGGCTTTTGAAATAGAAAAAAAATCATTCTAAAGAGTTAAAAGGAGCTGTCCTATTACATGGGAAGTTTGATTTTCACTTAACATGCAAATGTTCACATACTTTCCTTCAGACATCACTAAAGAAATTATTACAGATAGCAGGCTTTCCTACATTCATGCAGGAAATGGACTTGGTGACTGAAGAGGTCCTTCTCAAACCTAGCATCTATTAGCATGTCATAAACATGATTTCTGTTCCCCAAAAGATGTGTTTAATTTCAGAGCTACTAAGCCATAAGACAGATGCTTTTCACTTGAAAATGCTAAGTTTGAAAGCTTAAACTTAGACAACATTATTAGTGATGTCATGAGAGACATTTTATGTTAAATTTAAATAAAATTATACATTAAAGCATGGGTGTAATACACATTAGTAGTAGTAGTAGTCACCTCTAAAGCCAACTGAGGAGAAATACCTAGAGGCTTTGATAATTTTTTATTCAAATTTTTTCTAAACAAAATACCCACTGATTTAAAAAGTATTTTCTAAAGGACTTCAGGATTTGGCCTTGAGTTACTAGAAGAGTCATCAGTGCTGAAATACAATTCACTGTCCTACCTTACTCTAAGAACAATGAAGGAGCCATCTTTCATTCCAAGAGCTAGCTGAGATCCATCAGGACTGAAAGATACACTGCGCACAGCTTCTTCCATATTACAGCGAGCAATCAAGGCATGATCAGCAAGGCTCCATAATCTACACAAAAAATTGAGAATCAAAGCACAATACTTATGATTACAGACTTTCAATACTATCAAACGCAGAAATGAAATGCCAGCTTCTACAAATTGATCCACAGTAAGTATGCTTACATTCACTGCACATTTTGTCTTTTTAAGTCTGTACATTTCCTTGGAGAGTTGAAGAAGATCCACGAACTATTCTTGTCTTGGGGGGGCAACTGGAATTATCCTGTTACTATCTTGTCTTATCTTCTTTATCACTCTCTGAATGAGAGGAAAGTGGTGGGGGGGAACAGAACTGACCCTTCCCCCAGTTTAGGTGAAAGCATCTGATACAGACAGACTCGCTCTCTCTCTCTCTCTCGCCCTGCTCTTGAGCAAAAGTGGTGACACTGCATATTCTTTCGATTTGCAGAAATATCTATGTCCTGGAATCCTCACATGCTGAAGATGTCATCTATCACCAATTTCTTTAACAATTATCATACAAATCCTGTTACATCTCTGCTCAGTTAGGCTGCTGCTAGATACAAAACTGTGAGACAAACTACTCTGCTGGAAACACCCATTTGACTGCTTCTTGGCTAGGCTGAGAATGAGCCCCTCCCTGTTTGTTCATGTAATATACTGCTGGCATACAGTCTGTGACAACTTCCACTACCTTTTTCTGGATGTGAGGTAGAAAAGATTTGAGAGCCAAACAGATCACTCAATTCTAGGACATTTATAGATAGTCTCTTTTCTTGAGAGCTCCAATAACCTCAAACTGCTAATCTGTTGAGGTGTACTCTCCACCCTTTGTTGGAGGCATCCAAGATGTCTGTTACCAATGGAGCTGCTGAGTTGAATAATAGCCCTGTCAGAACATTTGCAAACAGACACTATTGGTGAAACTACAGGAACTGATATGTGGAAAATGGCGAATCATGAAAAAACTTTACAGAAGGAGCCCAAAAATGGGGGCAGGAAGGAAGGGTCCATGGAAAACTGAGATAGCTCATTCAACCGCCTCTGTTTCTCAGATGGAGAGTTCTGAGAACTGTGACTCGCAGGAATGTTCTTTTTATCCCCTTTAGGCAATGTCTTTTCAGATCTGGTAAATTATCCAACTGTGGATCTATGTAATGTATTCATAATATCACAACAGTTGAAACTGAGAATTGGCAATGGAGAATTGGCAACTGGTTCCAGAACTCTCTTTGGATCTGATGCAATCCTTGGAACTGAAGGATGAACTTGAGGTAACGATTCACCCTGATCCAAACTTCTCATCTTTGGTTTAGAATTCAGTGTTCTTCGATCCAGATCTGAGGAGTTTTCTGAACGTAACTTGGCTCTGCTAACAGGAGACTTCTTGTCTCATGCAATCTTTTTAGGAATTAATTTAGGAAGCTCTGATGGTTTTTACTACAGTTTGGTTGTTATCTCAGAGGCTGGCACTGACAGTGTCTCTGAATGTTTTAAGGTTGAATCCAGTTATTTAGGAACCAACTGTACAACAATCTTGGAACTTGCATCTTGTGTTCAGATCTCTTTGAGGTATCAGATCTGACAGGCTTCGCAACCAAAGCTTCTTGGAGCATTAGGGCTTGCTGCCTGTTATGGCATTCCTTAGGTGCTCCCTGGTAAAGGAGCTGCAAATAGAGTACCTCAAAGGAGAGTGGCCCCCACTGAGACACTCCAAGCATCAAATATGGCCCTGCCTTGACCAGAAAGACCACAGACAAGAGGCACACATTTTAAAGCCAGGTGTCTTCACCTTTGGATCCATCACGGAAGAAGTAGTCAAAGCTGAAGAACTAAGTACTGTTAACTATGCTAAGAATAAAACTTTTCCTTAACAAACTAACACTACAAATTGCACTAGGCTGCGACACTAATATCTACTTGAAAGAAGGATCTGGAAAGGTTCAAGTCCATCTGCTGCTGCAATTGGAACAAAAGGAGGCATCAGAGGGTGCAACACTTCCTCTTATACACCCTCAGAATGTCCAGGAAAGCAGAAGAGAAGGGCAGGAGGTGTGTATGAGTGCTCCAACTGCAATGAGAAGGTTCCATGGACTGAGTTGCACCCACTGGCACAAAGGACACTGAAAGAAGTAGTCTAAGATAAGCTATTCTTTAACGGTTTACAGACACTATTTGTGGCATTCAGTAAAATGAAAGACATGTTTCACACCTGCTTTTCAACTATATCATACGATCTTGCTTCTGCCACACCACAAATTAGCAGTAGCAGGGAAAAGCCTAGGTGAAATAAGACTAAAAGCAAGTGTGTAATATAGCTATCACTTCACTGACATTCATGTGTGTCACAGAGTGAGCTGGCCCTTTTTTGGGAGCTAGGGCTCTGTTCTGTCTTTGTTTTACTCCTGACTCAGAAAACCAAGGAGCTCCCAGGTGAAGTCCCCTAGTCAGAGGGAGTGTATGATTGGAAAAGATCATGTGACTAGCTGGAAGCAACATCTCTGAAAAGGTCTGGCTTCCTCTTAGTCTGAGTCAGAGAACAGGAATGACTTGGGAGAGGATGCTCTACAGAGACAGGCAGACAGACAACTGCCTGGGGAATAACTGTGGTGAAGTCTCTCGAGTGGAACCATCAGAACGCTCTTCACAGAGAGGGCTTAGGCTGGGCAGGCACAAGATTAGCAGGAGGCCTTGCTAGGGAGACGCTAGGGAGCCCTAATACAAGGGTGAATGTGAAATCTGGCTGAAAATGCCAGAAAGGACTTGAAAAGCCTGGATTGGATTCAGAGGTGATGGGTGGATACTTGCTTAACAATACCAATAAATCAGACCCCAAAGGAGAGACTTTAGATGAAACACTAGTTGTGTGCTATGAGACTTGGGAGGGGAAACTGGGGCAGACTTATGCACTTCAATAGGGCAGGTACATAGACTCTGCTACAATGTCACATAAAATGCTGTCTCTACACTCCTACCCTCTTCTGGCAGTAACCTAATCTGCTGGTAACTAATCATGGGTGGACAGAGAGTCCAGCACAGAAATTTAAAATACACGATCCTTGGCCTTTGCATAAAAGATATTTTTGGAAAACAGTCTGAAAAAAGCCATCTGATTCTCCAGGATAAATGGTAGTACTTCAGATAGCATCAATATCAACTGCCCTGATATTCTGTAAACATAAAGAGTAACTAAAGTGCACATTTTATGTTTGTAGCCAGAGTGAAGCACTTTGTATTAGTAACACACTTATATTTACTTCCAGATACAAAAATAGCTGTCAGTTGGACTCTCATCATGAGTATGAGGAATGCAGATGGGGACTGGAGATCTGGAATCATTCCATAGTGAGATCTGCAATGCAAGTTGAGAAACACGAGTTTATTTCTACTAAACGAGATCCATGGGCAGGTCTCCCCAACAGTGAAAGTTTGCTTTAGTTTCTGTTTCACTTAAGACTTCATAATTCAGTACAAACATAGGGATAAATCTTGCCTCCAAGTTAGTCTTCTGCATGTGGTTTCCATTTCTCTATATACTGGGAAGATTAGATGCTGTGTATGTAAGTGCAAGTACTGTAGTTTGGTTTTCCAAAATACAGGTTGAGGAATGAAAGGACAGTCCATTCCCTGCACCCGAACATTTAGCTACGGCCTATGATTTCACACCTGCAAAAAAAGTTCATGTAACTATTTTGCACACATACAGGTATTTTCATGTGCAAATGAGGAAGTAAGGACTTGACTTTGTGCATGGAAATGAGAAATGCACATTTTGTATAGATCAAATGCCTGTGTATGCTCTTTTGTGAGTGCAAAACTAGAGGCTCTGGCTGAAGTTCGCTATTATTGCACAAACAGTGCATGTATTTTCAAATAAGGTCAAAAAAAAAATCTTTCTTTGGAAGTTTTTCTATTAATTGGTTGAAATCATTGACTTTTATAAACCTTAACTATTCTCTTGGTAATATTCCAGCCTCTTCTATCATATACCTGATGTTTATTTACTGGACCACATACTGATGTCTGCAGCCCAGGAGCTTACTCAG
The DNA here is from genome assembly GCF_965152235.1 of Eretmochelys imbricata. Classification (NCBI taxonomy): domain Eukaryota; kingdom Metazoa; phylum Chordata; order Testudines; family Cheloniidae; genus Eretmochelys; species Eretmochelys imbricata. The sequence continues at coordinate 185,735,316 of NC_135574.1, read as the reverse complement.
CAACCACACCGGCACAGAAGGAAACAGTTTTGATGTTGGAGGTTTACTGATGGTTCAATACATTTAATGGCAGGAAAAAGCACAGATATAAAATAATATTCAAACCAATCCATAAATCATAAATCATAAAACTTATTAATCTGTGTCTATCCCATCTTATGAATGCAGAAGTAAAGAAACACAGAGAGTTTAACCAAGAGACGCCCTCCTGCCAAATTTTTAAGTCCCTGCTCCAAAGCATGGAGACACAGGAAATTTTCAATAAATTGGTTGTAAGAATTTTTTGTTAACACAGACAGTGTATTTTTTCCTCATCTTGTTCTCTGACATGGCTGACTTGTCTTAACTAACATTTTTGGAAAATTTCAGCCTGAGGCAGGCACATGGCATGAAAAATTTCAGCCTGAATTGTTTAAGTCACCGTACTCTCTAATTGCTTAAGTTTAGTAAAATTAGAAATAACTAATATATAATGATCTTATACCTGCACTGCCTACACACAATGATTTATGTGGATCTTAGCTTTTTTATTTCATGTCCTCCAATGTCTGGTAATTTTATGTGTGGTTATAAACTTGATGCACCTGTACACTGGATATAGGATTTGGCCCAAAGACATAAATCCAAAACTACAGCACCTTAGGTGCTGTTTATTCTGTATGTTTTCCCAATAACTCACTACTTTTTAAAAATAATTTGAGAAACGTGAGTATTCTAAGAGTAAACTAACAAATATGAGTAAATGCATTCATGCTTTGAAACCCACAATAGTCACTCTGAAGGGCATAATTTCTAGGGCTGTCAATTAATCGTAATTAATCACTGTTTTAATTGAACCATTAAACAATAGAATACCAATGGAAATTTATTAAATATTTTGGATGTTTTTATACATTTTCATATATATTGTATTCTGTGTTGTAATTGAAATCAAAGTGTTTTTGATTACAAATATTTGCACTGTAAAAATGATAAATAAAAGAAATAGTATTTTTCAATTCACCTCATACAAGTACTGTAATGCAATCTCTGTCGTGAAAGTGCAACTTACAAATGTAGATTTTTTTTGTTTAAGTAACAACATTCAAAAACAAAACAATGTAAAACTTCAGATCCTACAAGTCAACTCAGTCCTACTTCTTGTTCAGCCAATTGCTTAGACAAGCAAGTTTGTTTACATTTACAGGAGATGATGCTGCCCCCTTCTTATTGACAATGTCACCAGAAAGTGAGAACAGGAATTTGCATGGCACTTTTGTAGCCAGCATTGCAAGGTATTTACGTGCTAGATATGCTAAACATTCATATGCCCCTTCATGCCGAAGGGCCACCATTCCAAAGGATATGCTTCCGTGCTGATGACGCTCGTTAAAAAAATGTGTTAATTAAATTTGTGAGTACTTCTCCATGTGGGCACCAATGATTCTGCCAAGAATGACCTTGAGCAGGTTACTGCAGACTAAGTGGCTCTGGGAAGCAGGATAAAGGAGTTTGAGGTGCAAGTTGTGTTTTTGTCCATCCTCCCTGTTGAAGGAAAAGGCCCAGGTAGGGACCATCAAATTGTGGAGATAAATACATGGTTACGCAGGTGGTGTCAGAGAGAAGGCTTTGGATTCCTCAACAATGGGATATTGTTCTGGGAAGAAGGATTGCTAGGAAGAGATGGGATCCACCTAACAAAGTAAGAGAAGAGTATCTTCGCAGGCAGGCTTGCTAACCTAGTGAGGAGGGCTTTAAACTAGATTCGCTGGGGGATAGTGACCTAAGCCCTGAAGTAAGTGGGATACTGGGAGGAAACACAAGGAGGAGAGTGCAACAGGGGGGGGCCTCCTGATTCATACTGAGAAAGCAGGGCAATCGGCTAGTTATTTTAGGTGCATGTACATGAATGCAAAAAGCCAGGGAAACAAGCAGGAAGAATAGGAAATCCTGGCACAGACAAAGAACTATGATGTTATTGGAATAACAGAGATTTGGTGGGGTAGCTCACATGACTGGAGCACTGTCATGTATGGGTATAAACTGTTCAGGAAGGACAGGCAGGGGAGGAAAGGTGGAGGAGTTGCACTGTATGTAAGAGAGCAGTATGATTGCTCAGAGCTCCTGTATGAAACTGGAGAAAAGCCTGTTGAGAGTCTTTGGGTTAAGTTTAGAAGCGAGAGCAACAAGGGTGATGTCGTGGTGAGCATGTGCTATTGACCATCAGACCAGGAGGATGAGGTAGATGAGGCTTTCTTCGGACAATTAACTGAAGTTTCCAGAACACATGCCCTGGTTCTAATGGGAGACTTCAATCACCCTGACATCTGCTGGGAGAGCAATACAGCAGTGCACAGACAATCCAGGAAGTTTTTGAAGAATGTTGGGGACAACTTTGTGGTACAAGTACTGGAGGAACCAACCAGGGGCCATTTTCCTCTTGACCTGCTGCTTACAAACAGGGAAGAATTGGTAGGGGAAGTAGAAGTGGGTAGCAACCTGGGCAGCAGTGACCATGAGATGGTTGAGTTCAGGATTCTCACAAAAGGAAGAAAGGAGAGTAGCAAAATATGGACCCTGGACTTCAGAAAAGCAGACTTTGACTCCCTTAGGGAACAGATGGGCAGGATCCCCTGGGAGGCTAATATGAGGGGGAAAGGAGTCCAGGAAAGCTGGCTGTATTTTAAAGAAGCCTTATTGAGGGTGCAGGAACAAACCATCCCAATGTGCCAAAAGAATAGCAAATATGGCAGGCGACCAGCTTGGCTTAACAGAGAAATCTTCGGTGAGCTTAAACACAAAAAGGAAGCTTACAAGAAGTGGAAGATTGGACAAATGACCAGCCAGGAGTATAAAAATATTGCTTGAGCATTCAGGGGTGTGATCAGGAAGGCCAAAACACAACTGGAGTTGCAGCTAGCAAGGGATGTGAAGGGTAACAAGAAGGGTTTCTACAGGTATGTTAGTAACAAGAAAAAGGTCAGAGAAAGTGTGGGACCCTTACTGAATGGAGGCGGCAACCTAGTGACACATGATGTGGAAAAAGCTGAAGTACTCAATGTTTTTTTGCCTCAGTCTTCACAGACAAGGTCTGACAAGGTCAGCTCCCATACTGCTGTCCTGGGCAACACAGTATGGGGAGGAGGTGAGCAGCCCTCAGTGGTGAAATAACAAGTTAAGGCAGGGGTGGGCAAACCTTTTGGCCCGAGGGCCATATCTGGGTATGGAAATTGTATGGTGGGCCATGAATGCTCACAAAATTAGGGTTGGGGTGCAGGAGGGGCTGAGGGCTCTGGCTGGGGGTGTGGGCTATGGGGTGAGGCCAGAAATGAGGAGTTCAGGGTGCGGGAGGGGACTCCGGGTTGGGGCAGTGGGTTTGGGTGCGGGAGAGGGATCAGGGCTGGGGCAGAGGGTTGGGGCACAGGAGGGGTCAGGAGTGCAGGCTCCGGGCAGCGCTTACCTCAAGCAGCTCCTGGAAGTAGCAGCATGTCCCTTCTCCAGCTCTGGCACTGCCCCATCTGCAGGAGCTGCCCCTGCAGCTCCCATTCACTGCAGCTTCCGGCCAATGGGATTTGCAGGGTTGGCACTTGGGACGGGGGCAGCGCGCGGAGCCCCCTGGCTGACCCTAAATGTAGGAGCCAGAGGGGGGACATGCTGCTGCTTCCGGGAGCCTTGGCACGCACACATGGAGCGGCCTCCGACCCCGCTCTCCGGCGGGAGCAGGGCAAGCCCCAAACCTCACAACCCAGCAGGAGCTTGAGGGCCAGATGAAACCGGCTGGAGGGCCAGATGCGGCCTGTGGGCCGTAGTTTGCCCACCCCTGAGTTAAGGACTATTTAAAAAGCTGGATATGCACAAGTCCATGGGTCCAGATCTAATGCATCCGAGGGCGCTGAGGGAAATGGCTGATGTGATTGCAGACCCATTGGCCATTATCTTTGAAAACTCCTGGTGATCGGGGGAGGTCCGGGACGATTAGAAAAAGACAAATATAGTGCCCATCTTTTAAAAAGGGAAGAAGGAGAACCTGGGGAACTACAGACTGGTAAACCTCACCTCAGTTCCTGGAAAAATCATGGAGCAGGTCCTCAAGGAAACCATTTTGAAACACTTGGAGGAGAGGAAGGTGATCAGGAACAGTCAGCATGGATTCACCAATGGCAAGTCATGCCTGAGCAACATGATTGCCTTCTATGATGAGATAACTGGCACTGTGGATATGGGGAAAGCAGTGGACGTGACATATCTTGACTTTAGCAAAGCTTTTGATAAGGTCTCCCACAGTATTCTTGCAGGCAAGTTAAAAAATTATGGATTGGGTGAATAGTATAAGGTGGATAGAAACCTGGCTAGATCGTCGGGCTCAATGGGTAGTGATCAATGGCTTGATGTCTATTTGCAGCCGGTATCAAGCAGAGTGCCCCAGGGGTTGGTCCTGGGACAGGTTTTGATCAATATCTTCATTAATGATCTGGATAAGGGGATGAATTACACCCTCAGCAAGTTCGCAGATGACACTTAGCTTGGGGGGAGAGGTAGATATGCTGGAGGGTAGGGATAGCGTCCAGAGTGACCGAGACAAATTGGAGGATTGGGCCAAAAGAAATCTGATGAGGTTCAACAAGGACAAGTGCAGAGTCCTGCACTTAGGAAGGAAGAATCCCATGCACCGCTACAGACTGGGGACTGACTGGCAAGCAGCAGTTCTGCAGAAAAGGACCTGGGGATTACAGTAGATGAGAAGCTGGATGTGAGTCAGCAGTGTGCCCTTGTTGCCAGGAAGGCTAACGGCATATTGGGCTACATTAGTAGGAGCATTGCCAGCAGATCGAGGGAAGTGATCATTCCCTTCTATTCGGCACTGGTGAGGTCACATCTGGAGTACTGCGTCCAGTTTTGGCCCCCCACCACAGAAAGAATGTGGACAAATTGGAGAGAGTCCAGAGGAGGGCAACGAAAATTATCAGAAGGCTGGGGCACATGACTTACGAGGAGTGGCTGAGGGAACTGGGCTTGTTTAGTCTGCAGAAGAGAAGAGTGAGGGGCTTTTGATAGCAGCCTTCAACTACCTGAAGGGGGATTCCAAAGAGGATGGAGCTCAGCTGTTCTCAGTGGTGGCAAATGACCGAACAAGAAGCAATGGTCTCAAGTTTCAGTGGGGAGGGGTCTAGGTTGGATAGTAGGAAGCACTGTTTCACTAGGAGGGTGGTGAAGCACTGGAATGGGTTACCTAGGGAGGTGTGGAATCTCCATCCTTAGAGGTTTTTAAGGCCCGGCTTGATAAAGCCCTGGCTGGAATGATTTAGTTGGTGTTGGTCCTGCTTTGAGAAGGGGATTGGACTAGATGATCTCCTGAGGTCTCTTCCAACGCTACTATTCTATGATTCTATGACTCTATGACTGAACTCCTTGGGGGAGAATTGTATGTCCCCTGTTCTGTTTTACTCGCATTCTGCCATATATTTCCTGTTATAGGAGGCTTGGATGGTGACCCAGCACATGTTGTTTATTTTAAGAACACTTTCACTGCAGATTTCACAAAATGCAAAGAAGGTACGAATGTGAGATTTCTAAAGATAGCTACAGCTCTCGATGCAAGGTTTAAGAATCTGAAGTGCCTTCCAAAATCTGAAAGGTGTATAGAAAATGCTTTCAGAAGTCTTAAAAGAGCAACACTCCAATGCAGAAACTATAGGACCCGAATCACCAAAAAAGAAAATCAACCTTGTGCTGGTGGCATCTGACTCAGATAATGAAAATGAACATGTGTCGATCCGCACTGCTTTGGATTCTTATAGACCAAAACCCATCATCAGCATGGACGCATGTCCGCTGGAATGGTGGTTGAAGTACGAAGGAACACATGAATCTTTAGTGCATTCAGCACATAAATATCTTGCAATTTCGGGCCATAACAGTGCCATGAGAATGCCTGTTCTGACTGTCAGGAGACACTGTAAACAAGAACCGGGCAGCATTATCTCCTGCAAATGTAAACAAACTTGTTTATCTGAGCAATTGGATTAACAAGAAGTAGGACTGAGTGGACTTGCAGGCTCTAAAATTTTGCATTGTTTTATTTTTGAATGCAGTTTTTTGTACATAATTCTACATTTGTAAGTTCAACTTTCATGATAAAGAGATTGCACTACAGTACTTGTATTAATTGAATTAATTGAATTAATTAATTGAAAAATACTGTTTCTGGTTTTTTACAGTGCCAATACTTGTAATCAAAAATAAATATAAAATGAGACTGTACACTTTGTATTCTGTGTTGTAATTGAAATCAATATATTTTAAAATGTAGAAAACATCCAAAAATATTTAAATAAATGGTATTCTATTATTGTTTAACAGTGCAATTAATTTTTTTAATCCCACCATTAATCACTATTAATTTTTTTTAATCACTTGACAGTCCTACTAATTTCCAATTGTTGTATATACTAAAGAGAAATTGGACCTCATCAAGTATTTTGGGGAATAGGGGCCAAGTTTGTTTAATACGCTCATAAATACAAGAGGAAAATGTGACAATATCAATGATTAAATATGTTAGGTTAATGCCTTCCATTTTAGGCACAGGAAGAAATGAAATTCAGCATGCTTTAAGCCTACCTTTTTGTAGGCAATTTCTGATGGGTTTTACATGATTTATGGAATTTGGACACTAGGGATGATTCAAAGGTATGGCTGCAAGGAAATAAGTAGAAAAAATACTATCTTAATTAAGCTGAAGGTTTTACAATTTCTTGGGAAATTGTTGCAATTCTTTACTCACCACTAAACCTATTTTTAAAGAAATGACAAATGTTTCGAAAAGAATATTGGTTAAAAATGTTCTTGTTAAAAGTACATGACTAATTGAATATATAGCAGTAAATGAGCTCCAGCCTTACCGTACGGATCGATCATCACTGCCTGTGACAGCTAAAGGCTTCTTTGGATGGACTGCCAGGGCCCAGAGCTCCCCTTCACAATGACCCTGCATTATCAGCATTGGTTTATCTCTTTCTCTCACTATCACCTCAAATATTTCACTGTCCTGTGTCCCTGCTAAAAGTCTGTCTCCTTTCCAACAAACACTTCGGATGGACAAACCTGACAAAGAACAGAGTAGTTTTAGGTCACCAGTAATAACAAGACAAAGTTATATCCAACATAATAAAGAATAGAAATTTTAAAAATTCCTTTATAACAACTATATTTTGAACTTACTTAGTGTCTTCAGTCTGAAGACTGAAGGCATTTTATAGCTTACCTAGCTATAAAGCTGAATAGAAAGCTATAATTGCACTTCTATGAGATAAGGCAAATATAATTATTCCCATTTTACAAATAAGGAAGTTAAGGCACTGGGAGGTGCAAGGGCAATCCTGAGAAGCGCTGAATGCCCAGAACTCCTACTGCCTATGGTGGGAGTTGAGTGTGCTCATCATGTCACAGAATCAGTCTCCTAAGCTTTGTCTATAATGGGGAAATTTACCCCCCAAAAAATCCAACTTTATTTAACACAAATTCACCTGTGTTAAAACTTGTGGGAAATTTAGATTAGGCTAGGTTCCTGTGACTGGAACTGTTTTTAACATCATTTTCATTAGAATTGCTTTTTAAGCAGGCTTAACTAAAACTGTGATAAAAATGATTCCCGTAACCACAGCCTTATCTACACTGTGACTCTCAGTGGTTCTATTTTTAAATTTTGGTAAATTTCTCCAGAGGGAGACCTGGCCTAAGTAACTTACTCTAGTGTGTGCAGGAAATCTGTGGCAAAAGTGGAAGTGACATGCAGATTTTCCATTTATCAGTCCTGTGCTTTAAACACAAGAGTATATTTGCCTCACAAATCATCCTCCTTCCTGCTTTTTTTATAAGGAAAAGGATTATTTTTAAACCACAGTGAAGTGGGTCCTTCACTACAAGAAACAACCCTCACTTTAAAACCAAATATACATCTATATCACAGACAGGCTGAGATTTCACTGTTATTGTAAATTATTTACACTAGTAATAGTGAATCATGAGTCAGGCAATATAATTAATTATAAAAATTAAATAATTGATTCCACATAATTTTAAGTCTCTATACTTTTGGGTCTGACTTTCCATTCCCCCAGTGTAAACTGGGAATAACTCCAGTCAAAAGAGTTACACTGCTGTAAAACTAGTACAAGGAAAAGGATAATCAGATCATATTTAGGTTTTGGGAGGTTGAGAGGCGTAAATACATCTTTATAGTTACTTTTTCATTTTCCACAGGTTTAATCTAGTGATTAAGTTTATTTTTTATTTTAACGTCAAGCCTAACATTACAATCAGATTTCATGCTATCTTTTTAAATATGCAATATTTTTGCTAATTTGTGGATCTGCCTACATATATTTGCAAAATTAGATTCCTTTTTAACCTGAGCAATTACCATAGATGAATTTATACAAAGTCATTTATTTAAGAACTGTAAGTAATGGGTTTTATGTGATATGGAAAGTGATTAATAATTTCTATCTCTGGGATACCGACAGTGTCTGTATTAATAAAGTACCTATGGATGAACACCACAGAATAGTTAATCTCATTGGAGACAGACTTGGCATCTGCTTTGTCAGAACAGACTCCTTTCTACTATATAAACAGATGTGCCATGTCCCAGAAATATGCAAATGGAAGTGATTTCAACCTCAAAATATCATTATAAACATTTGTCACTGAAAACTTCACAAAGAAATGAATCTCTAATTGATTAGTTTTAGGTTTAAGTTTCAGATCATTCAGTTCACCATTTATTCTGCCAGTTCATTATGCTTCCTCTTTTACATGCACAGCTTCTGATGCTATTTGTTTCTAAAGTGAAAGTAAAAATGTGCAGTTGTTCATACTGTTCTCTTCAATGACTTAGGATTCATAAAGTGAGTTACTGAACTATGATTAAAATTTTCAGACATGCCCAACTACAGGGATGAAGGGTGTTTTCAGATAAAATGGGGCAAGAGGCTCAAGAATCCCTGGGAAGGGTTTAAATTAATGATTGTGGGAAGCAAGGAGCCAATCGGCACTTCTCTATCAGGCTGGCCAACTGGCAGAGGAGCATGTAGCGGGAGCAGAGGCCTATCCCTGCATACACTTCCCCTTTCATTCTATCTAAAGCTATCATGTACCTGGTGGATCCAATCAAGTCTCCCACCCATTAAACCAGGTGGGTAGCATTACAGATACTTTAATAAAAAGAAAAGGAGTACTTGTGGCACCTTAGAGACTAACAAATTTATTTGAGCATAAGCTTTCGGATGCATGCGATGAAGTGAGCTGTAGCTCACAAAAGCTTATGCTCAAATAAATTTGTTAGTCTCTAAGGTGTCACAAGTACTCCTTTTCTTTTTGCGGATACAGACTAACACGGCTGCTACTCTGAAAACAGATACTTTAATGTTTACTGAACTTTCAGTCTTGATTTTTCTCATGTTGCCCAGTCCGAAAAGCCCTGAAATCAACTTCTTGACCCTGCCTTACATATAATGTAGAGACTCTGGGCTCAGTTTTGCAAAGTTAAGCTCTTCACTTAGATGGCCCAATTCTGTATTTGGACATTCAAATAGCCATAAAGGTATGTCCATTTTTAACACAGTAAGAACCAATTTTAAGAACCAAATATGGGATTGGCTATCAATTTAGGTAACTAAATGTGAAGATTAGGGCTCTCTATCTCAATATCTCCTACAAGAGAAGAAAGTCTGCTGAGAATGAACACTTTAAAATAAGACAGTAACAACTTGATAGCATTTTCTGTCTGGTTGCCTGCTTTAGTAAATTATCAAAAAATCAGTAACTTCTGTAGTGGGATGAAGTATGGGGGGATGAAATGAATGAATGAAAAGTCAAATTGTCATGTTAAAATCCATGACAAAGTCAATTCCAGCTACAGATTTTATAATAAAACAATACTTGAATAAAATATTGTTAAATGTTGGTATTTTATTATTGCTTTATTATTTTAATATTGCTTGTCAATAAAATCCCCACTATGAATAAAATATATGTATTAGCATTTTGTGCTGTCCCCTTGAAAGGGATAAAAGAATGTTCATGCCTTCTGTCTTGCCAACTTCCAAAAAAACACAAAAACACAGAAGATGATTTAGTCTGTACCGTTCCGTAAGTTATCTAGGAAATGGTTTAAGCTCAGGTCTTACAACACCCTCCTCTTGAAGGGCACCAAAATCAGCATAGGGAATGGAGTTCTGATATCCCTTACAAATCCTCAGTAATTGCAGTAAAGCATGGGTGTGTAGACAATCTTATGACATCTACTCCAAACCTATTTTAAATTTCTAGAGAGAAATCATTCCTAGTATATATGTGAAGGAAACTGTATTCTTCATCAGGTGTACTATTAACATGCTGGTAGATTTAGATTTAAGTGTAAATGCTGTGCTAGTGATCAGATTGTGTATAGTGGCTGTGAGAGACTGACAATTTCCAGCAATATCCTGAATGAATTTTATTGAATTAAGTTTAACTTTACCGAAATAGGGTTAATACCTTTGGGGTGCATTGTATTAAAAATGCAATTGTGTACATGTTATTGTGGCACTGTATGTACCTTCTCTAATGGTGATGGAGGATGTCACTGTACTTCCTCCCTTATCAACCTTTTGGAGCCATGGCCTTGGAGAGGTATGCATATACAAGTTCTAACTGGATTCTCCAAGGACCAAAAGACAAACTGGTTTTTAACTTGTTCATGACTTTTTTCCTGATCAAGCAAACAGATGGGACTCCTGGTCCACAGGGGGCCCCAATCCTTAGGATAGGGCTGGAAGGACTGAGCCTACTGAGGTTTCAGAATCCTGGTTCCTTTTTCTGAGCTGAAGGTGTGATGAACTGGTGACCACAAAGGAATCTCCTTGGATGAGGTATTGAATAGAAAGCTGGCTAGATTGTTGGGCTCAAAGGGTAGTGATCAACGGCTTGATGTCTAGTTGGCAGCTGGTATCAAGTGGAGTGCCCCAGGGGTCAATCCTGGGGCCAGTTTTGCTCAACATCTTTTATTAATGATCTGGATAAGGGGATGAAATGCACCCTCAGCAAGTTCACAGATGACACTAAGCTGCGGGGAGAGGGATAGGGTCCAGAGTGACCTAGACAAATTGGAGGATTGGACCAAAATAAATCTGATGAGGTTCAACAAGGACAAGTGCAGAGTCCTGCACTTAGGAAGGAGGAATCCCATGCACCGCTACAGGCTGGGGACTGACTGGTTAAGCAGCAGTTCTGCAAAAAAGGACCTGGGGATTACAGTGGATGAGAAGCTGGATATGAGTCAACTGTGTGCCCTTGTTGCCAAGAAGGCCAATGGCATATTGGGCTGTAGTAGTAGAAGCATTGCCAGCAGATCAAGGGAAGTGATTATTCCCCTCTATCTGGCACTGGTGAGGCCACATCTGGAGTATTGCGTCCAGTTTTGGTCCCCCCACTACAGAAGGGATATGGACAAATTAGAGAGAGTCCAGAGGAGGGCAACGAAAATGATCAGAAGGGTGGGGCACATGACTTACGAGGAGTGGCTGAGGGAACTGGGCTTGTTTAGTCTGCAGAAGAGAAGAGTGAGGGGCTTTTGATAGCAGCCTTCAACTACCTGAAGGGGGATTCCAAAGAGGATGGAGCTCAGCTGTTCTCAGTGGTGGCAAACGACCGAACAAGAAGCAATGGTCTCAAGTTTCAGTGGGGGGGGTCTAGGTTGGATAGTAGGAAGCACTGTTTCACTAGGAGGGTGGTGAAGCACTGGAATGGGTTAGCTAGGGAGGTGGTGGAATCTCCATCTTTAGAGGTTTTTAAGGCCCAGCTTGACAAAGCCCTGGCTGGGATGATTTAGTTGGTGTTGGTCCTGCTTTGAGCAGGGGATTGGACTAGATGATATCCTCAGGTCTTTTCCAACCCTAATATTCTATGAATAAGGACTGCTCCTGTCAGAGTACTTCTCGTAACTGTTATTCTTTGAGATGTGTTGTTCATGTCCATTCCAATCAGGTGAGTGTGTGTGCACGTGCATGTTGGCTGGAAGATTTTTCCCCTAGCAGCATCCGTCGGGTCAGCCTGGGTGCCACCTGGAGTCGCGCCTTCATGGCGCCCAATATATAGCCCTGCTGACCCACCACCCCGTCAGTTCCTTCTTGACAGCTAGTCCGACAGAGGGTAGGAAGGTGGGTATTGGAATGGATATGAACAACACATCTCAAAGAACAACCGTTACGAGAAGTGAGTAACTGTTTTTTCTTCTTCGAGTGCTTGTTCATGTTCATTCCAATCAGGTAACTCCCAAGCCAAATTTAGGAGGTGGGGTCGGAGCTGTCCATTGATTGGAGTACTGCTCTTCCGAAGACCGCATCGTCTCTGACCTGTTGGGTAATTGCATAATGCGCAGCGAAAGTGTGTATGGAAGATTACATTGCCGCTTTGCAGATTTTCTGGGTGGGAAACTGAGCCAAGAACACTGTAGATGAAGCCTGCGCCATGGTAGAGTGCGCAGTGATTGGAGATGCAGGAACACCTGCCAGGTAGTAGCACTCATGGATACAGGACATGATCCATGACGAAAAGCATTGGGATGAAACCAGCTGACCGTTCATCCTGTCCGCCACTGCCACGAACAACTGGACCAACTTTCTGAATGGTTTCGTTCTCTCAGTGTAAAAGGCCAGCGCTTTGCAGACATCCAGAGTGTGGAGTCTCTGCTCCCTGCCACTGGAATGAGGTTTAGGGTAGAAAACCAAGAAGAAGATGTCCTGCTTGATGTGAAACTGCGATACAACCTTCCGGAGGAAAGCAGGGTGAGGCCTGAGCTGAACCTTGTCCTTAAAGAACACAGTGTAGGGAGGGTCTGATGTCAAGGCCGAGGTTATCGCCACCAGGAATGAGACCTTGTAGGAGAGGTAGAGCAGGGAGTATGTTGCTAAAGGCTCAAAGGGGGGCCCCATGAGCCTCGAGAGGACCAAGTTGAGGTCCTAGGCAGGGACCAGTTGATGGACATGAGGGTATAACTTATCAAGCCCTTTTGGGAATCAGCTGAGCATGGGGATAGCGAAAATCGAGCGGCCTTGCACACCTGGCCGGAAGGCCAAGATAGCAGCCAAGTGCACTCTTATAGAAGGCAACGAGAGACCTTCCTGCTTCAGATGAAGGAGATAGTCTAGGATGTGCGGTACTGAAGTGAGCGTCAGGGGCAAGCAGCACTACATCGACCAGATTGAAATTCTCTTCCACTTGTCAAGGTACGTGGCCCTCATCAAGGGCTTCCTACTGCCAAGAAGGACCTATCTGACCTGGTCTGAACAGGAAAGCTCTGACGGGTTTAACCATGGAGCTTCCACACTGTAAGATGGAGCGACTGGAGGTTTGGGTGTTGGAGACGTCCATGATCTTGTGTGAGAAGGTCCGGGGAGAGCAGCAAAGTAATCGGGGCTCCCACCGACATGTCTAGGAGGAATGTGTACCAGTGCTGACGGGCCCAGGCCACTGCTATCAGTATGACCTGAGCTCGATCTCTGCGAATCTTGAGCAGCACCTTGTGAACAAGCAGTATTGGTGGGAAGGCGTATAGGAAAGCACCTCCCCAGTAGAGGGGGAAGGCATCCACGGTGGAGCCTGGGCTGTGATTCTGGAAGGAGCAGAACTGCTGGCACTTCCTGTTGCGTCACATGGTGAAGAGGTCCATCAGGGGAAAGCCCCACCTCTGGAAGATTGAATTTGTGACATCCAAGTGAAGGGACCACTCGTGGCTGCGGAATGACCTGCTGAGGTGGTCCGCCAGCTCGTTCTGAATCCCGGGGAGGTACAATGCCTGCAGGTGGATTGAATGTTCTCCACAGAAGTCCCATAGCATGAAGGCTTCTTGGTACAGGGGATAGGAGCTTGCACCCCCATTTGTTGATATAGGACATTGCTGTTGTATTGTCTGTCATGACTGATATACATTGATCGGTTAGGTAAGGGCAGAATGTTTGACATGCTAGGTGCACCACTCTGAGCTCTCTGACATTGATGTGGAGACGCAGATCTGCTTTCAACCAGAGGCCTTGAGTTCTGTGGTCCCCCAAATGAGCTCCCCAGCCCAAGGCTGATGCGTCTGTCACTAACGACAGAGATGGCTGTGGGGCAGCAAAGGGGACCCCTGAGCACACCTGACGGGCATCGATCCACCACCAGAGCGAATCGAGGATCGGGCGAGGAAGGGTCACGATCCTGTCCAAGGTGTCCCGGGCTGGGTCATAGACTGATGTGGAGTCTCTGCTCCCTGCCACTGGAATGAGGTTTAGAGTAGAAAACCAAGAAGAAGATGTCCTGCTTGATGTGAAACTGCGATACAACCTTCCGGAGGAAAGCAGGGTGAGGCCTGAGCTGAACCTTGTCCTTAAAGAACACAGTGTAGGGAGGGTCTGATGTCAAGGCCGAGGTTATTGCCACCAGGAATAAGACCCTGTAGGAGAGGTAGAGCAGGGAGTATGTTGCTAAAGGCTCAAAGGGGGGCCCCATGAGCCTCGAGAGGACCAAGTTGAGGTCCCAGGCAGGTACCAGTTGATGGACATGAGGGTATAACTTATCAAGCCCTTTTGGGAATCAGCTGAGCATGGGGATAGCGAAAATCGAGCAGCCTTGCACACCTGGGTGGAAGGCCGAGATGGCAGCCAAGTGCACTCTTATAGAAGGCAACAAGAGACCTTCCTGCTTCAGATGAAGGAGATAGTCTAGGATGTGCAGAACTCAACAACTGGAGTGGCCGAAGCCTGAGTCTGGCATGTGGCACCACATATGTATAGGCTGCCATGTGTCCGAGACGCTTCAGGCAGTTTCTTGCTGTAGTGGTGGGAAACTGCATGACTCCCCGGATTATGTCATTGAGGGCCTGAAACCTCACCTGTGCTAGGTATGCCCTGGCTTGGGTCGAGTCCAGTACTGCCCCTGTGAACTCTATCCTCTGGATGGGAGACAGAGTCCATTTAGAAGCAGACCCACACTCTCGAAGGTGACTTTGATAAATGTGACTGCTGGAGAGGCCTTTGATCAGCCAGTCGTCGAGGTACGGAAACACCTGTACCTGATGCCTCTGCAAGAATGCAGCGATGACTGCCATGCACTTGGTGAATACTCGAGGTGCTGCTGACAGGCTGAATGGGAGGATAGTAAATTGGTAGTGAGAACCATTGACCACAAACTTGAGGTACTTCCTGTGGGTCTGAGTGATTGCGATGTGAAAATACGCGTCCTTCAAGTCGAGGGCGGCATACCAATATGCTGGATCTAGTGAAGGGATGATGGAGGCCAAGGAGGTCGTATGGAACTTGAGTTTCCTCACGAACTTGTTGAGTTCTCGCAGGTCCAAAATAGGCCTGAGGCCACCTTTGGCTTTCGGTATTAGGAAATACCAGGAATAGAAACCCTCGCTCCTGTGCTCCAGAGGAACCTCCTCCGCTGCCCCTATTGATAGGAGCAACTACACCTCCTGTATGAGAAGTTGCTCATAAGAAGGGTCCCTGAAGAGGGATGAGAAAGGGGGGGGAGGGCAGGAGGGCACAGAATTGGATGGGTGGAGCACCCAACAGTCCGAGGTGATATGGGACCATTCACGGTAGAAAGGGGATCATCGGGAAAAAAAGGTAAGGCAGAGTAGTTCCAGTCTGTGATCTGGTGTGCCGTTCTCGACCGCACATTCAAAAGGCTGGTTTAGGGCCAGAGGGTGGTTTGGGCTGGCCAAAGCCCTGGCCTGAGGATGGGTGTTGCCTCCTCCTGCCAATCCTGTTCCTCCTCCAAGAACTGTCCCGCTGGTTCTGCTGCTGGAATCTCTGAGGAGGTTACGGGTGGAAGTGTCTCTGCTGCGTGGCGGGGGTGTGCAGACCCAAGGACTTGAGGGTGTCTTGTCTGTCTTTTCAGAGAAAAGAGTCTCACCCTCAAATGAAAGGTCCTCAATAGTTTGCTGGATCTCGTAGGGTAGCACTGATACTTGGAGCCAGGAACCCCTCTTCATAGCTACCTCTGTCACCATAACCCTACTGGCGGCATCTGCAGCGTCCAATGCAGCCTGGAGGGAAGCACGGGAGACTAGCTTCCCCTCCTCCACCAAGGCTGAGAACTCAGTTTGGGAGTCTGAAGGGATGAGCTCTGTAAATTTAGCCATTGCTGCACAGGTGTACGAATACCTGCTTATGATGGCCTGTTGGTTAACGATACAGAGCTTCAAACCCCCTGTAGAGTAGACCTTTCTCCACACAAGGTCTAGGCGCTTAGCCTCCCTGTTTTTTGGGGAGGATCCTTGGAAGCCCTGTCTCTCATGCTGGTTAGCTGCATCGACCACCAGAGAGTCAGGGGGTGGGTGGGAGTACAAATGTTCGAACCCTCTGGAAGGCACGAAATAACGCCTCTCGTTGTGCTTGGCAGTGGGTGGCAAGGAAGCTGGGGTCTGCCACAGGGTCTTGGTGGTGTCCACAATGGTTTTAATAAGTGGAAGGGCAATACGGGAAGGTCTGGAAGGTGCGAGGATGTCCACCATTGAATCAGTCTCCTCTACCACCTCCTTGCCCTTAATGCCCAGACTCTGGGCAGCCCTGAGCAGCAACTGTTGCAGCACTCTATTGTCCTCTAGCACAGGAGCTCTGGCTGTCCCCACCAATGCTTCATCCGGTGATGAAGAGGACGAAGCATTTACAATGAGTGGATGCTCCCTGCTGTCCGCTCCCAAAGGGTCCCGAGACTCTCGGAACAGCGTTGGTGCTAGTGGTGCTGCCGACGGTACCGGGGCTGTAGACGTTGGAGCAAGTGTAGGCACCGCCACCAGTATGACGGAGGGAGCTGTGTCGGCCCGCTCACAGGAGCCAAGTGAGGCGGAGGTCAACATCGATAATAGTGCCAGTGTGGGAGACGGGCGCAAAGACGCTGCCAAGGGTGGTACCAAGGTCGGAGCCAAGCACAGTGCTGGAGTCAACGACGGTGTCATTGACGGAGGTGTTGGAATTGCAGGCACCGAAGGCAGGTGAGCAGCCGATGGCGAGACAAAGGGTGGCTGAAGCCACAGAAGACATTGCAGAGTGGTGACCCTGGGTTCCTCCCTGTCCTTGGTGAAAGGCCCAGGGGGTCAAGAAGGGCCACTGAGGCGGGTTCTGCCACTGCGGAGGCCATGCCTGGGGCTGTCTCCTGCCTCTCCTGGACCTCGATCTGCAGCTCCTGCTTCTCCCAGAGTGATAGGAGTCTGACTCTGACTCTGAGGTCTCTGAGACTGAAGACCACGGAGGAGCCAATCCTTGGTGTCTCGAGCGTCGAGAGCTTGAGAAGTGGGTAAGCTCTCCGTCCAAACGAGTTGGCGTCAAGGGGCATGGTGAGGGGGAACGCATCGACATCATAGTCGGCTTCCCCTTTGACTGCACCAGAGGATGGGGCAGGTCCGCCACTGCTGAAGGTTCCTCCCTCCTGGTGGGCGAGAACGGTACCATAAGATGCAAGGAGGTCTTGAGCAGCTTGGTGAGCCTCCGGCATTGACGGGAGCTGTAGCTGCTGTGTAGGAATCAACGACTGAGGTGGGGCCAGACTCGACTGCCTCACTTGGTCAGGAGTCAACACGGCCCTGGCAGGGGATACACTTCTCTTGGTTTAGCCAGAGGAAAGCAGTTGTCCGGCTTCTTTTACTTCTGAGGCACCAGCGAGTGGGATTGATGCCTACTATCAGTTGGGCCCCATGTGGAGCAACGTCGGTGCTGAGAGTCTCGGGAGGAGTCCTTTCTCAGCGCCAAGCTCAACAATGATGCCGAGGTGCTCTGCGTCGAGGATGATTCATTGGGGACCGGGTCCCCTGAGCCTGGGTCAGAGTAGGGGCATAGGGTTGCCTCCATGAGGATCATCTTAAGCTGCTGTTCCCTTTCTTTAAGAGTTCTTGGACGGAACTCGCGGCAGATCTTACAGCGATCTTTTTGATGGCTCTCCCCTAAGCACCATAAACAGGACAAGTGCGGATGGCTCTTTGGTGTGCACTTTGTGCAGGCCACACAGTTTTTAAAACCCGGGGACCGCGGCATACCACAGTTCCTAGGAGCTGGGATGGGGGGAACCCCCAACAATCTCTATACTAAGAACACTAAACTAAGCTAAGGTAACTATATACAACAAGAGAAAAACAAACTTACTAAGCAACAGCTAAGGGAAGTTCCAGCCACCGTCACTGGCGGAAAGAAGGAACTGAGGGGGTGGCGGGTCGGCAGGGCTCTATATTGGGTGCTATGAAGGCGTGACTCCAGGGGGCACCCAGGCTGACCCAACGGATGCTGCTAGGGGAAAAATCTTCTGGCCAACGTGCACATGCGTGAGTACACACCTGATTGCAATGGACATGCACTCGAAGAAGAATCCATGTTAGAATTGGGGTCAACTCTGGTAAGCTTATTAGTATGCGTGTAGGTTATTTTATAGTTTTCAATATGCTTCCTCTGTAATGCTTTTTATCTTAAGAATAAAGTAGGTTTGCATAGGAAGTGCTGTTTGGTAACATATCTAACAATTACACCTGTTAACAGTCTCTGAAGAGAAAGCAAGCAAGTATCCTGAGGCAACCTGTCTGCGATGGGAAACACACAGTGACACCAGGGAACTGTGTGACCTGAAAATGCCATGGTCTGAATGGAGATAGACTTGTGTCTCGACCCAAGAGAGGCAACAGCTGAAGAGCTGGAAGCCTGAGATTGGGTTCCTTGGCTGGACCACTGGTGGGAAATACAGGTGTAATTGCCCTGAACTGTGACAGTGGCATTTCTACCATGGAAAAGTTTTGGTATACTGCAGGAAGGGGATGGCTGCTCAGTGCAAGAAAATTTACAAATTCCTGATATCACTCTAATACTAAAACAATTGTAAGTCCAGCAGTGGGCCGCCTCTGCAAACTGCTTAGGAAAGAAACAAAGGGAGGTGGGAGGTGGTGTGGGGGAGAAATTGGGACTACTCACATACTTAGTGTTTAGCACATGCTTAAATGAACCAGGGCCACATAGAAGATACCTGAAGTCATCATGGAATTTCCAGAGTTCTGAAGAATCCCAAGACCTTGACAGGGATGTAGGCTACTTTTATGGGGCTGCTCAACCACTTAAAGTTAAGCATGTGTTTTACTGGATCAGAGTCTACGTGCACTATCAACAAAGTGAAACAGACAAGAATCCTGATCTCTAAAGTGCTCTCTGGCAGAGCTCCAGTGATCAGAGTTCTCGAAGAACAAGATATGGAAAGGTTAATTAAATGAAATCTGTAGCTAGCAAACAGAATGGATTAGCAGTGGGTCACAATACAGGAACCAAAGAAAGGGCTAGAGATGGAAGAAGGGACAAAGGAGGCAGGTGAGAGAAGCATCACATTGAAAGGATACAGTGGAGAGAGAAAACAGAAAAGAGGGCATGAGAAGACAGACAACAAAGGGTAGGGACAGAGAGAGGTAAGACCACAGGTTGCTTGGATTTTATGATCTGTAACCGTTTTCATGCCCTAAATTAATATTTTAAGAGTGTCTATTGTTAGAAAGCAGTTTTCACAGATACTTTTCTTCTTACTTAATCTAAATGATTATGCACGTGGACAGAACCCCTTTAAATTTTTCAACACAAAGCACTTTCTTCCTATAGGATAGCTGTAGCATAATTCAGTATTTACTGGCTTGCTTAAGTAAGATTTCTAATCTTTGTCACTGCCATCTCAGTGCAGAGTGACAAAATTTCTTCTGGTTTTGGAAAAACAGATTTAAAACATGAGTGGTTCAAATGCTATTTTATCTGAACCCCAAAAGCTCAGGAGAGAAAGGGTTAGGTAAATGTTTCTAGTTTTAACTTATTGCTACTTAGAAGTCACTTAATTTGTTATTTACTAATAAAAATAATTATGTTAACATTCACATTTACCTTTAAGTGGAAATTGAGCTCATTATTTGCTCTGAAAATGGAATTTTGTACTAATTAGTCTTGTCGTGTAAGGAGACAGTAAGAATTAGCATTGATAGTCTACATCCCTGTCATTTTGCTGTTGGTATATAATTTTCTTCTGAACTTAGTTGCTCTCCTGTAAGTGTTCTGTATCCTTTAACATTTAACAGATGGTAGAGGTAATGGCATCAAATAAATATAATTTAATAGCAACCCTAATGTGAGTTTTCTTCCTTTTAGCAAAGGAAGCAAAATAGCTTAACTTACTCCAAGATGAAAATGCATTCTGTAGACCACCTGCAGAAGGACAGTAAGATGGTCTTTGCAGATAGCACATTAGGAATAGATGACCTTTATAAATAAATCATGGCTTCTTAATTTTATTTATTATTTTGAAGCAATAATTTTCTGCAGAAAATTCTCTTAACTCAGCAAATTCAGAGACACAACAGACACCTGCAAGAAAGTTCACGAGCAGCAAGCAGAGTACAGGATAGAAATGTATTATTCCTATACTGGACTTTCCAAAATATGAAGGGTGCTTCACAGGGTCACTACAAGGGGAAACAAAGAGGCTGAATGTTTATGTGTGTGCACTGTAATAGCCAGCAATGGTTTCTATGTACAGGTCTACATATAGCTCATTCTTACTTTTATTAGAAACAGACTGCATGAGGGGCTGTTCCCAGCCAGAATATAGTAATGTTTCACCATAGTTTTAGCATTTGGTGGTTATTCTGGTTTTTTTTCTTCATGTCAGAGTTTGGTCTTCTTGAATTCTCAGGACCAGATCTGTCAAAGGGGTCAGGACTTACCCACTCCTCTTTTTTTTTTTTCCTCCACAATTTTTTAGAAAGTGTTTCTGGGAATTGGGTGCTTCAGAAATGGATCATAAACTGATATAAATACAGTTTCTACAGATTATTTCTGTGGAAATGGACATTAGTCATTAAAATGCTGGCTGCCAAAAATGCATGAAACCAGAATTGTGTCAGCAAACAAACTTTGCTGTCAGGGTCCATTTGAGAGCTTTGAAGGCTAGAAAGTATGCAAACAGAACTCTAAGAACTAGATTGGAACTTTGAGAACATGCTAAGGGGACTTGCTTAACCATATAGCAGTGACTGGAGGCATTTTGCTTGTCAGAAGCGTGTCTAGATATACTTTTTACATATAGATATACATTTTACAAGTGTCAGGATGAATAACATACCTGGTTGAAGTAAAATAAAGAAATAACAAACAAACACACTGTCCAGTTGTTACAAGATAAAATTTCAGAAAATAGAAAGGGTATTGACATTGACGATAACTATATGGTTTCTAACAAAAAAATTGTTATCCTTTTTACTGGCCTGCTGATAATTCCAATATTAATGTTAATATAGAAGGTGATTCTGAACATGTAAATCAAGAGCCGGAGGAGTACGTGACAGTTGTTTGTCCAACAGGCACCCTTAATCAAAATGGAATTATATACCTTCCAGAAGACAAAATGGCCTCACTTTCAGAGATATTGTATTACTATAGTTACCATTGGCCTCAACAAAAACTATGGGTGCTCATCATCTATGCAAATCAGATCATAAATCTATGGTTTAAAAATTAAAGGAGAGGAGTATGGCATATGGAGCTTTAATAATTGTGGCAACACTCTGTGGTTGCAGCACCTTTCAGGTGTGGAACTTTCTGAGATGTAGAGTTTAAAAGATTGTCAGCTGGTAACAGCTGCAGTTACAGTTGGCTGAAGACAACCTAAGAATGAAGTTGGTCTGAACGCAGTTTGCAAAGATCATTTCACTGCACTGAATTATTTTGTTCTTTATTTTTTGTTCTGCTCCAATTAAATTATTGTAATCAAAGTTTTAAAGGTATCATTGGTTTCCAGAGCGATAAGATATTGGGTGGAGACATTTTGCCTCCATCAGGCAGAATATCTCCAATAAAATTGTGGGAAGCATATTTAGATGCAAGAAATACTATTGTCAAAATTTTCAAAAGCAGCCTCTAATTTGTAGTGGGCCTCAATTTTTGTGTGTGTACTCACCGTGCTGAGTATCCACAGCTCCATATCAGTCTAATAGGGTTTTCATGTGCTCAACCTCTATGAATATCAGACTCCAGTGGTCTCAAATTGGGAACTCAAAATTAAAGTTCACTTTTTAAAATGTAGATCTGTACCTTTAAAAAAAATGTAGTGTGTTCCCTCCATCACCAGATGTGATACCTCAAGATGAATGGAGTGCTTTGTACAGAAGTAGACAGATGGCCTCCTGACACAGGGCCAGAGATAGGGCCCCTCCCTGCTTGTAGATATAGAACATGGCCACATTATTGTCTGTCAGGACTTGCAGCACCTGACCTGACAGCTGGGGAAGGAACATTTGGCAAGCTAAGAGTACTGCCCTGAGCTTCCTGACGTTTATGT